>NC_142460.1:4206562-4807500 GCF_049115385.1 Moschus berezovskii
GCAGCATGGGCATTTACCCTGAGTGCACACCTCCAGAAATCAGGAAGTGTGTACACGCAAGCTCACTCACTGCTGTGCTGTCTGTACTTGCAAAACATTGGGAACTACCTGCCGTCCAGGCCTCTCAAATTGTGGGCTAAACCGGGAACAGTCACATGGTGGAGGACTGGGCAGCTCTCAGGAATAGTGGGAACTGCCTGCCGTCCAGGCCTCTCAAATTGTGGGATAAACTGGGTACATTCACGTGGTGGAGGCCTGTGCGGCTTTCAGGAATAATGAGAAGCTCTTTATGACCTGGAATGAGGGTGTTTTCCAGGAGATGTTACGTGAAAAAACAGAGAAGAAAGGAACGTTTGTAGTTTACCACCTCCCTTGTGAGAAGCAGGAGAACATCCAACAGGAGGGAGGAACCAGAAAGCAGGGGCTGGTCCTGCAGAGGGCGGGGTGGGACGGCCAGGAATTCAGGGCAGAGTGACAGTTGTTTGAGTTTATCTTTTTATATAGTTGTGATTTTTAGACATATGTTCTGCACATTTAAAACAGAAACTAAAAGATGAGAAGAAGGGGGAATCCCAATACTGAAAAGAACTATAAAGAAATAAATCTGATTGTATCCCCAAGAACTGCATAGCCACCCTTGAGGGGTGGAGGGGGAGCTGTCTGGGGGATGCAGTGCCCTCAGTCCTGGGCAAGGCTTGCCAGCCTGAACTCGTTTGTAGCTGTTCCTGTGTTGGTTTGGGTGGGACTCGGGGAATCATGTCACATCTGTGATGGAGTGGAACTGCGGCATTGCTGTTGGGAGCCAGGCTCCTGCTGTGGAGAAGAGGGGTCTGGCAAGGAGCTCAGCACCGGGGTGCTGTGTGCACCCAGGATTCTAAGACAGGGACCTGTGTGTGTGGTGCTGCCTGTGTGCATGTGTGTATTGTGTATGGGGTGTGTGCATATCCATGAGTATGCACACGTGTACATGTACACAGGCTTTTTGCTCTGTGTGCTAGAGGAAGCAAAGACTGCAATAGCAGGGATCGTATCTTGCCACTGTCTTGGTCTTTGGTAGCTTTTCTCAGGAGAGCCAGGAAGGAAGGAAGGAAGTCAGGTGGCAACTGTTAGTGTCAGTGGGCTGCTTAAGTTGGAATATAATTGAGGAACCATTGCAATAAAGCTTGCATCTGATAGAGTGCTGGTGGCTGCTACATGGAGGGAGAGAGCTGGATGGGGGTCAGGGTATATGTGAGGTCTTGAAGCGTCTCCTCTCACAGTGCTTGTTAGTTGCACTAGAAAAAAACAGTGACAACAGTGGAGTACTGGACAGCAGTGTGCCCAGAACCTCAAAAGAGGAGTGGGGGTCCTGTGCGCCTGGATGTGATTCTCAGGTGCTGTTCAGCCAGCGATATCTGAATTGAATCCTGAGAAAACCTCAAGCAGATGCAGAGTGAGGCCTATTCTACTTAATAAAGGAAAGAGTCAGACTCTTTCAAAGTGCTGGTATTGTAAAGGGGCCTGCAGAGGCCAAGCCAGTGAATGCAGGTTTCAGTTGTTGACCTAGCCCAGGAGAAGAGAGGTGCCACATGCCTCGTGGTGCTCAGGGGTGGCTGGGGCTCCAGGCCTTTCTGTCGCCTCTTCTACCAGTGTACCCACTCATGTTCCCCATGCCTTTTCCTCCGAGGACTTGTCACTGTGGTGGGTGCTCTTTTTTGCTGGCACGTGTACATATTTTTGCTTGTTTCCATGCAGCAGACTGTGAGGTGTTTGAGGGCAGACTTACCTGCTGGCTAACTTTACGTCCCCCAGAATAGCATTTCTTAATAATTAATGAGGACGCCAGAGAGCTTTTAGCTTATGTGGGTTATCCCTGGATATTTACCAATTAGAAATTAAAGATTTGTTAAAATATTTATTAACTCATTGAAAAATAGCAATACTGAACTCATTACATCTTAGCATGAACAGCACACAGTCCCAGGAGCAGCTCCCGTGTAGTGAGATGCCGTGAGCGAGCAGTCTTGTTTGCAGGCGTGAGAGCAGCGTCTGCATGATTCCCATCTGCTGGGCGCCCACACTGTGCAGCCTCTGGAAACCTCCGCTGTGTGCTTGTGAGAGAGGACAGCAAATGGCATCTCATGTGACCTCACGAAGCCCCTGGAAGGGCGTCGGGCACTCCTGAGGGTCCCTGGGCCACTCTGAAAACCACTGGCTTACAAATTCTGGTTCCTGGAAGGCGTCAGTAAATGTTTGTCCGATGAGCTGATAAGTTCCAGGCTGTCTGTTTGATGGGCCATCAAAGCTTGGTTAGATTCACAACTTTTGACACGCTCGTGTGGTTGACCTCTGACCTCAGTGCTCTCTTCCTGTGACAGGTGTCCCCGTAAGCAGCAGAGTGTCCTCCAAGATCCAGCAGCTTCTGAACACCCTGAAGAGGCCAAAGCGCCCTCCCCTGAAGGAGTTCTTCGTGGATGATTTCGAGGAGCTGTTGGAAGGTGAGCGTTCCGACACTGGCCCTCCAGTTTGTGCGAGCAGGGAGACTGCCAGGTGTGATGATGTGGTTATCGCCATGGCAGAAAATGTAGAAAAGCACGGTCTGTGTCCAGGCTCTGGTCATGTGTGTGGAGTGACCTCCCCATCACACATGACCCTGGGCACTGTGTGCCCTACTTGTAGTTAAGAGACGGTGTCTCTGTGCCTTGCTTAGTGGTAGGACTCTGTAAGAGTGCATCTGAGACTTCATTTTACTTCCATGATTTCAGTTTTTAAACTCTAAGTCTGAACTACTTGTCTTCCCTTGGTTTAAAAGCATTGTGTTTTCATCAAAGTTTGGACTCTTTTTTAGAATTCCTGTCTCTGATTTATGAATTATATATATACACATATTTAGGAAAGAAGAGTGTAGACTTACTAAGAAGTATAAATCTGTAGGAAAGGAGAAGTCAAGCCCCGTATAATACACCAGTGTGTGACCTATTGTCGTGGCCTCAGGGCACCTGGCCCCCAGCCCTTGGTTTCGGCGCCACTGCTGTGCAGTCGCCCCTTAGGCCAGC
This sequence comes from Moschus berezovskii, assembly GCF_049115385.1. Taxonomy (NCBI): domain Eukaryota; kingdom Metazoa; phylum Chordata; class Mammalia; order Artiodactyla; family Moschidae; genus Moschus; species Moschus berezovskii. The sequence continues at coordinate 4,209,598 of NC_142460.1, forward strand.
TCTGGTGTTTCCCCCTACCTGGGGGTTAGCGTGGCTGTTAGGGCTTGTCCGTGTGATCACATCACGCCTTTCAGATTCAGAGTTCAATTCCATGAATGCTTTTTAGGAAGTCTTTCTTACATTTGGGCAAATCTTGGTTACATATCCACTGAAAATATAATACATTTTACTTTATTTTTTTTCTTCCAACATGGTTTGAGCCCAAACTGAGGAGGTTATTCTGTTCTCATCCTTCACAAGTGGGGACACCTGCTTCTCAGGTGTCTTCAGGTGATAGCCTGGGGTCCTTGTGACTCTCTGGTTACAGTCACAGGACTCATCCTGATTTGTTTCCATCCTTGGTCAGCTGGTCTGTGACTATTGTAACGATAAGGAAATCTAAAGAAGTGATGGTAGCTTTTTTAGAGTTGGTGCTTTTGAAGAAGAGAATGATAAAACGTGAGGCCTAACAAGCAGAGTGTGTACCTGGTTCTAGAAATGCTGGTCTTCACATGTCCGTTTTGTTTGTAGTGCAGCAGCCAGATCCGAACCAGCCGAAGCCCGAGGGCAGCCAAATGGCGGTGCTGCGAGGGGAGCCCCTGGCCGAGGGCTCCTGGCCGCCCTCACTGCTGGCCGCCTTGCAGCAGTGGGGTACCACACAGCCCAAAGCCCCATGCCTGACTGCCCTGGACACCGCCGGGAAGGCCGTCTACACCCTCACCTATGGCAAGTGTCAGCAGGAGGCTGAGGGGCCACACAGATGTGAGCTCGTGGGGCAGGGGAGAGCAGATTCCTGATGAGCTGACACAGTGGGTGGGGAAACAGCCTTGCCTCACCGTCCCACCTGCTACCCTTCCCACCAGCAGAGACCATCCGCTGTACTCCACGTCTGTGTGTGCCTTTCTGACCAGTGGAGTTCAGTTTTGTTTCATTTTGAACTTTGTAAAAATGGCATCAAGCAGTGTTTATTGTTTTTTGTTTGGCATTTTTTGGTTCCGTTTTCTTTTTTATGTAACACAAATCACGTACTTTGGGCTCAGTGTGTTTTCATGGACTACTTGGCCCTGAGGTACTCCTCGTGCCCAGGCCAGCATCGCCCACAGCCAGGGCCAGTGCCCTGTTGACCACTGGTGTGAGCAAGTCTCACGTGCCTGGGCTGCGTCCTGCTTGGCACTGTCTGAGATGCGCCCGGGCTCTGTGTGGTCAGCTCATTCTCGCCCATGGGTGTTGTTTCACCCGTCTGCTGACGTCCACACTGCACAGTTGGTGGACATCTGGGTTGTCCACGGTGGGGCTGCTGCATGTTGTACTGCTGTGATCATTCTCTGTGGGTCTTTGGTGGACGTGTGTGGGCATCTGTGCTGCTGTGGGCATGGGGTGAGCTGCCGGGCAGTTCCCACTCCCCCACCCCGTGCTGGACCCTGTCTCCTTTCTCCTTCCTGGGGCGTGTGCATTGTGGTGCCCAGTTCAGTGCTGACTCTGGCTTTCTGGCGCTGAGGGTGCTCCTCACACGCTGTGGGCTACGTGAGCTCTCCTCCTAGGAAGCCCCCGGATCTTCAGCTCATTTCTCTGTCCGTTTGCTGATGCTTTTTATGTTTCAGTTAGGAGGCTTTTCTGCAGTACATGTTTTGCAAATGAATTCTTCCACCCTTTGTACTGCCTTTTAACACTTTTCACTGTGACTTTAGATAAATAAGAGGCCTTAGCCTAATGCAGTCTAATTTATCTATTTTCCCGCTTCTCTGTGCTTTCTGTCCAGTGTTGGAAGCTTTGCTGAACTGCAGGTCACACAGGTTTTCTCTTCCCTTCTCATCTGGAGACACCTTTTACTTTTCTCACTTAGGGCTATGATCTGTTTGCAGTTTTCTTTTGTGTGGGGTGAACTTGGACTCATTTTCTCTCCTCTGAATGTAGTTGATCCACGATCATTAGTGAGAATCAGTGCTTCCCCCAGGGACGGCTTTGCAGTCCAACGGCTTTTCACCAGGTGAAAGATGTGCTCGTGGGTCTGTTCTGTCTCACCCACGGTCTGCTTCCTGGCTTCCTGAGTCACTGGAGCTGTGAGTCAGCGTTGAATGTCAGTCCTGCTCTGCGATCAGTTCTCAGGATTTCCTTGACTCTTCTTGGCTCTTTGCATTTCCAAGTAATCTTTAGAATCACTGCATCCATTCCAGAAAAAATCCTCCAGGATAGTGACTGACACTGCATTGAACCCATCAGTGTGGTGATTGTGGAATCCTCCAGTTCACAACCCTGGAATGTTCCCCTTTCAAGGTCTGCTTTAGTTTCTCTCAGTAATCTTCTCAGTGAAGAGTTATACTTTTGAGTCCAGGAATCTTGTTAGATTTATTCCTGTTGGAATGAAATGATTGTCTTTTCTACGCCTTGTTGCCTGTATATAGAAAAGCAATTGCTTTTTTTTTTTTATGATTTAATTTAATTTTATTTTTTTTTTAATTTTATAATATTATATTGGTTGGTTTTGCCATACATTGACATGAATTCGCCCCATGTGGAGGTGAGAGGGGGGTTCAGGAGGGGGAACTCAAGCAATTGCTTTTTTGAATGGTGACTTTGTATCTAGTGATCTTGCTAAAGTGTTGTGTTCTTTTTGATCTCTTAGCCAATAGTCCTGAGCATCCTGTCCACAGTCAAGTACCTATGGGCAGTGATGTGTCATCCTGGCCTTCCTGGTGCTTCTGTCCCTGCCTCGCCTTGGCTGGAGCCACCAGTGCAGCACGAGCCCTTCCCCGTCTTATATGGACAGCACTTGGGATGCTGGGAAAGATGCAGATGTTTACTGTAGCTTTTTTGCTTGTTTTATGGTAGAAATTCTTCATCAGGTTAATGAAGTTCACTTCTGTTCCTAATTTGCTCAAAGCTTTTGGACATGCATTGGCCTCTTCTGCTTTGTCAAGATGGTCATGTGACTTCTCTCTCCTCCTTTCCTAGTTTGGTGTGTTGCTGTTCTGTCCCTCTGTGTGTCTGACTCCTTGCGACCAGGTGGACTGCAGCACACCAGACTTCCCTGTCCTTCACCATCTCCCGGAGCTTGCTCAAACTCATGTCTATTGAGTTGGTGATGCCATACCATCTCATCCTCTTGTCACCCACTTTTCCTCCTGCCCTCAGTCTTTCCCAGCATCAAGGTCTTTTCCAGTGATTGGGCTGTTTGCATCAAGTGGCCAAAGTATTGGAGCTTCAGCTTCAGCATCAGTCCTTCCAGTGAATATTCAGGACTGATCTCCTTTAGGATGGACTGGTTGGATCTCCTTACTGTCCAAGGGACTCTCAAGATTATTCTCCAGCACTGCAGTTATTCTTTGGCACTCAGCCTTCTTTATGGTCCAACTCTCACATCCATACATGACCACTGGAAAAACCATAGCCTTAACTATATGGACCTTTGTCGGCAAAGTGATGTCTCTGCTTTTTAATATGCTGTCTGGGTTTGTCATAGCTTTTCTTCCAAGGAGCAAGCATCTTTGTAATTTCGTGGCTCTAGTCCCTGTCTGCAGTGATTTGGGAACCCAAGAAAATAAAACCTGTCACTGCTTTCACTTTTCCCTCTTCTATTTGCCAGGTGATGGCACTGGTTGCCATAATCTTAGTTTTTTTGAATATTGAGTTTTAGGGCAGCTTTTTCACTTTCCTCTTTCACCCTCATCAAAAGCTCTTTAGTTCCTCTTCATTTTCTGCCATTAGAGTGGTGTAATCTGCATGTCTGAGACTGTTGATATTTCTCTCGATTTCAGCATGTGAGTCATATACAGTCTAGATGTACTCCTTTCCCAATTTTGAACTAGTTCATTGTTCCGTGTCTGGTTCTGACTGTTGCTTCTTGACCTGCATACAAGTTTCTCAGGAGGCAGGTAAAGTGTCTGGTATTTCTGTCTTTTTAAGAATTTTCTACAGTTTGTTGTGATCCACACAGTCAGAGGCTTTAACGTGAAGCAGATGTGTTTTCTGGAATTTTCTTGCTTTTTCTATGATCTAACGGATGTTGATAAGTTCCATTGAATAATTTTCAAATGTTTAAGCAGCCTGTGCATTCCTAGAATAGATCCCGCTTGGCCCTAATATCTTTAAGTAAATGCCTAAGTTCTGTTTGCCAGTATGTTGTTTGCAGGCTTTGTACCTGTGCTTGTTAGACAGATGTCTGTAATTCTTTAGGAAAGGAGCTTGCTGCCCACTTGTGAGGACAGCCTTCACCTGTCCAATTCAGCTTTCGGGTCCAGGTTGCATGAGGGGTGGGAATGGGGCCTGTGTCCTGCTCAGCCAGGACTGTCCTTGGGGGAGTCCTGCAGGGGCTGCAAGGCCGCTGTCTACTCTCCCCTTCACGGGCCCTTCTCAAGCTTCGTTCTGCCTTGGTGCTTCCCGAAGATCCCTGCCTGAGGCCGTTACCTCCTTGTCCTGCATCTTAAGTCTGTACCTACTACCCTCGTAAGACACCATTCACTGCTCTGCTTCTTAAGTCAGGACTCATGCTGTTTTCTTTCCTTGGCTAAATGTTCCTTCTCGCCTCCCTGTGTTTCCCCCATAACCTCTCCTCTGGCTGCGGGACTTCCTGCATCTCCCTCTTAGAAGGGGTCAGGGCTGTTGGACTCTGCAGGCTTGGTGATGCCTTCTGAGAAGTGAGAGGCCGGGTTGCTGCCGCTCTCTGGATGAGGGGTTGTCTCGTCCCTCTATGGCTTTCTGGCTCTGCCTCGGGTCTGTCTTACTGTGATGCATTTAGCTGTGATGTTCTTTGGAAGCTTCTGCTTGGGGACCACACGCCTTCGTTAATCTATGGAGTGGTATCTTTGATCAGTTTCTGGAAAATTACACCCATAAGTTCTTGATATAGTATTTCTTCCCCATTTATCTCTCCTGTCCTTCTGGGACTCTGATTACATTTATGTTAATACCTTCTCTGAGTCCCGTGCGCCTTTAATAACCTTTTTTATATTTTACATTCTTTTTTATATATACTTCAGTTTGGAGATTTTCTGTTTTCCTTTATTCAGATTCTCTAAACTATTGTATTCTGAGTGACCCCATCCATAATCTTTGTCTTCCATAGTGACTTGAGGGCTCTGAATGGCTTCTCCAAGGCTTCCACCTGCATGCATGGCCTGGGATTCAGTATCATAGTGACTTGAAGGCTCTGAATGGCTTCTCCAGGGCTCCCACATGCATGCACAGCCCTGGGATTCAGCAGACTCTTCTGGGGGCCCTGGTCTCCATGCCCCAGCAGCAGCAGTTGATGGGCATAAGACCATGAAGTGCTGATGTCCTATGGGTGGCAGAACCCCAAGCACCCCAGTTTTTACAAGAATAGCTGTGGAAGATCAGCTCCCCTCCCCAGGGGTTTCCCTGGAGTCACCTCCCCCAGCAGATGGTCTTGCGTTTTATCTAGCTTTAAAATCATTTTGGATGGGAGTGCTGGTCTGCCGTCACTGCCCATTCCTGCTTGGCGGTGGAGCCTCTTACTGCATTAAGAGTCATCTATATTGTTGTATATAGTTGTGGCTCATTTATTGCCGTTGAGGAGTGAATACTATTTCAGAATTTATGTAACCATCCTGCTGTTGGTGGACATTGGGTCATTTCCATCTTGATTGTTACAGTCAGTGCTGCCTGGTACACAGCGTGCATTCTTGTACAGCATGTATTAATATTAAGAGAGGAGGCGCTAGCTCGGTCAAGGATAATGACGTCTTTACCTTTGTTAGGTAATTGCAGACCTTTCCAGTTTGCACTCAGCTCCCTGGTGTGAGAGTCCCTCTCCCTGCCATTGGCAGCATTCCTCTGAGCTAATCTGAGAACACAGTGATAGTTATTGTGGTGGTAATCTGGTAATGGCTGGTAGGTTGCAGTCTTTTCCTGTTTTCATCCTTTAGGTTTTCTCTTTTGTTAAATGCTATCGAGTCTTTGGGAAATAGATGGGGAAACAGTGGAAACAGTGTCAGGCTTTATTTTTTTGGGCTCCAAAATCACTGCAGATGCTGATTGCAGCCAGGAAATTAAAAGATGCTTACTCCTTGGAAGGAAAGTTATGACCAACCTTGATAGTATATTAAAAAGCAGAGACATTACTTTGCCAACAAAGGTCTGTCTAGTCAAAGCTATGGTTTTTTCCTGTGGTCATGTATGGATGTGAGAGTTGGACTGTGAAGAAAGCTGATCGCCGAAGAATTGATGCTTTTGAACTGTGGTGCCGGAGAAGACTCTTGAGAGTCCCTTGGACTGCAAGGAGATCCGACCAGTCCATTCTAAAGGAGATCAATCCTGGGTGTTCATTGGAAGGACTGATGCTAAAGCTGAAACTCCAATACTTTGGCCACCTAATGCGTCGAATTGACTCACTGGAAAAGAGTCTGATGCTAGGAAGGATTGGGGGTGGGAGGAGACAGGGACGACAGAGAATGAGATGGCTGGATGGCATCACGGACTCGATGGACATGAGTTTGAGTGAACTCCGGGAGTTGGTGATGGACAGGGCGGCCTGGCATGCTGTGATTCATGGGGTCGCAGAGAGTCGGACACGACCGAGCGACTGAACTGAACTGATTGAGTCTTCTGTACACTTTTACTCGGGGCTGTTTGTAGCATTTTTGTGTTCTGGATATCTGTGCTTGTCAGCAGCTTGTGCTACAGGTGTCACCGGCCACGTGTCCTGGCTGCTCACGGCTGCATGGCTGGCCCCCCCTCCCCTCCTGGGCTTGAGCACTGCTGTTCTCCTATCCACACAGAGACCTGCCACCTGCTGGAGGTGTCTGTGGATATGTGTGGTGTGTGTATGCATGATGTGTGTGTGGTGTGTGGTTGTGTGGTGTCTGTGACAGTGTGTGTCTGTGTGGCGTGTGTGTGTGGTGTGTTGTAGTGTATGTGTGTGAGGGGTCCAGACACCCCTCTCTAGCAGCTGTGGCAGTACCGGGTCACCTAGCATCTCCCTGACTGTCCTCTTGAGTGAAGAGCAGTAATGAAGATAGCACCCACATCGTGAATTCTTGTAGAGGCAAAGTGAACTGTGTGCCACTTGTGTAAGGGGATGAGTGAGACATAGTGGAATGAAAATGCATTCACCGTGATTTCACAGTTGGTTTCACAGTTGATTGAAATAAGAGCGAAGTGTCAATATGATCCCATTTTTTAAAAATTATGCATATTATGTGTGTATACACATATGTACATAACAGAAAGAATGCTTTTTTTCAGCTGGCTTTTCTGTATTCTGAATTTTTTTATAATAAAATGTTTTATTTTTCTGTTAAGAAAAATGAATCTGTATTTGTTTCTAAGAGAAATGAACTATGATGTTCATTATTGCATTGTGAAAATGTCAATTGGCAACTATTAATATCTGCATTTTCACAATAGAGTAATAATGGTATATAATGGAGTATTACGATTGCTACATTAAAATGGTAACTATTAGTATCTTAAATTTTACATTGTTAGTATTTTTATTTTATTTTAGGCAAGCTTTGGAGTCGAAGTTTAAAGCTAGCTTATACGCTACTTAATAAACTGACTAATAAGAACGAACCGCTGCTTAAACCTGGAGACAGAGTAAGTACCCAAATGAACCTCTGTTGGAGGGAGGGAGTGAGAGCGGAGGCCAAGAATCCGTTCTGCTGACATCAGTGCTCTGTCGATTGTTTCGACGCACAGCATTAACACAAGGGGTTTAAGTCAGCTCTGAAAAGTAATGAATGTTGAGAAAGTTTGTGTTGATGTAGATAAAATGGTGGTTCCTTTTATTCTCACTCATTGCACAGCCTCTGATTCTTCAACTTCTTTACTCTTCCACTTCATATATGTTGGTTTTAATAAAAATATTAATATCAGGTATTAATGTTACATTTCCAAAGCTCATATTTTATGAGGAATCGCTGATGTTACTTTGAAATGCTGGGTGCTTTATATTCCTCTCCTTCCCTGTTCCGTGTGGCCGGGAAGCCCTCTCTTTCCCATTGGCCAGAATGGAACACAGAGGAGGCTGTTGACCTGCACTCCCACCAGTGCAGTTCCTCATCCTGCACTGCCCAGCACGGTCGGCAGTGGCTACATGGGCTGTTCAAATTAACCAAGAGTTGTGCGAATCCTGTTTCTGGGGATCAGTCACTGCTTGTGACTGACAGCTAGCTTATTTGATAGAGAAGGCATGTTGAGAAGGAACATTTCCGCCACTGTGGGAATTTCTGCCCACAGCACTGCTCTCAGCAGACTGAGCCAGACATGAGGAGGCCAGGTATAACAGGGAGTTCAGAATGGTGAAAACCAGCCCACTCAACAGTGACATCCCCTGTAATGAGGGGCTTCTGAGGTCAGCGTACCCAGCAGAGGAGCTGTGAGTGGACAGGATGATGCTGAGTTTCAGGCAGCTCTTCAGGTGCCTCAGTCTTTAATGTGAATCAGCAGCCAAGGGTGTGTGAGGACAGAAACTTGCGCGAGAAAGAAAAGAACCAAAGGGCCAAGAAATGGGCAGAAAAATTAAAGGGGAGGTGGGGGAGAAAGGTCACAAGAAACCATGGGAAATTCTTCAATAGGTGGGAATACCACACCACCTTACCTGCCTCCTGCGAAATCTGTATGCAGGTCAAGAAGCAACAGTTAGAACTGGACATGGAATAATGAATTGGGAAAGGAGTACGTCAAGGCTGCATATTGTCACCCTGCTTCAGTTCAGTTCAGTTCAGTTCAGTCGCTCAGTCGTGTCCGACTCTCCGTGACCCCATGAATCACAGCACGCCAGGCCTCCCTGTCCATCACCAACTCCCGGAGTTCACTCAAACTCATGTCCACAGAATCGGTGATGCCATCCAGCCATCTCATTCTCCGTCGTCCCCTTCTCCTCCCGCCCCCAACCTTTCCCAGCATCAGAGTCTTTTCCAGTGAGTCAACTCGTCTCATGAGGTGGCCAAAGTACTGGAGTTTCAGCTTTAGCATCAGTCCCTCCAATGAACATCCAGGATTGATCTCCTTTAGAATGGACTGGTTGGATCTCCTTGCAGTATAAGGGACTCTCAAGAGTCTTCTCCAACACCACAGTTCAAAAGCATCGATTCTTCGGCGATCAGCTTTCTTCACAGTCACCCTGCTTATTTAACTTATATTCAGAGTACATCATGCGAAATGCCAGGCTGGATGAAGCACAAGCTAGAATCAAGATTGCTGGGAGAGATATCAGTATCCTCAGATACACAGATGACACCACCCTTATGGCAAAAATTGATGTAAAACTAAAGAGCCTTTTGATGAAAGTGAAAGAGGAGAATGAAAAAGTTGGCTTAAAGCTCAACATTCAGAAAACTAAGATCATGGCATCTGGTCCCATCACTTCATGGCAAATAGATGGGGAAACAATGGGAAACAGTGAGACTTTATTTTTCTGGGCTCCAAAATCACCGCATATGGTGACTGCAGCCATGAAATTAAAAGACACTTGCTCCTTGGAAGAAAAGCTATGACCAACCTAGACAGTGTATTAAAAAGCAGAGGCATTACTTTGCCAACAAAGATCCATCTAGTCAAAGCTGTGGTTTTTCCAGTAGTAATGTATGGATGTGAGAGTTGAACCATAAAGAAAGCTGAGCACTGAAGAACTGATACTTTCAAACCTGTGGTGTTAGAGAAGACTCTTGAGAGTCCCTTGAACTGCAAGGAGATCAGACCAGTCAATCCTAAAGGAAATCAGTCCTGAATGTTCATTGGAAGGACTGATGCTGAAGCTCCAGTACTTTGGCCACCTAATGCAAAGAACTGACTCATTGGAAAAGACCCTGGTGCTGGGCAAGATTGAAGGCAGGAGGAGAAGGGGACAACAGAGGATGAGAGGTTGGATGGCATCACCGATTTGATGGACATGAGTCTGAGCAGACTCCGGGAGTTGGTGATGGACAGGGAAGCCTGCTGCAGTCCATAGGGTCACAAAGAGTCGGACATGACTGAGCGACTGAACTAAACTGCGGGAGAAAGGGAGGGAGGAAGAGGAAACAAACCAGCCTGGAGGAAAGATAGAGGCTGAAAATAAGTTTTTAAAAATATTAGTATTAACATCCCTGGAGATCTGATGTGAGGATATAGCTCTGTAAGTCAAGGAAAAGATACTAGTAGGGGAGACTGAGAGATGGAAAGTAGAAAGGACAGTGCAGGTTAGACTTGATCACGAAGGCTGCCCTCTAAGATGACTTTCAGAGGAGAGAGGGGAATTTTGCATCATAATAGTGATGCCAGACCATTTCCAGAGCTGGGGTGAAGGACCTGTGGGGGTGCAGGGGCCCACACCGAGGCACCTGCCCAGGTACTAGAGAGTGGGTGCAGCTTTCAGGGAGAGTGGGCTGTCTGGGAAGGCCCAGCAGCCCCAGGGCTGGGCTTCTTGGTGTGATACTGGAGGACACGGAGCTGCATTTTCAACCTTCAGGTCTGTTCCTGGGCAGTCCACAACGATGAGGACGGGGCACTGTTTTCACACAGGCAGTACTCAGACAGTTGGCTCTGAAGCACTGTCTCGGGAAGTTAGCAGAGGAAGTGCTTCAGCATACGAGTGGGTGGTCAGACAGGAGAGCTACCAGGGTGACCTCAAGCTGCGAGCCAAGGAGCAGCCCAAACGGGACCAGGAGGATGAGGCCTCAGGTGGGCCGACTGGTCAGCAGCTGGTGAAACCGTGAGCTTACCTGCCTGGCTAGTTATTTGGAAATACTACTGACCAGGTTTGACAACCCAGTGGAGCATTTCTGAGAAAGCTGGCCAGTGCACACAGGGAATGAAGCTGGTGAAAGAGGCAGTGACTGTCCCAGCAGAAGACAGGGTGGAGCTTGGCTGTAGAAGTGTGAACAGTACCAGACCATACCTCGTGTACCTGATGCTTTAGGACAGACCTGCTGGAAACCCAGACTCATGTTGTGCTTTACAGTGAGTCTAAGAATCACTCATTTCTTTCTCTGGAGGAAGGTTCTTGCAAGGACATACTTACAGATGAACTTGCCACCCACCTCTGATCACTAACTCTCTAACTATGATCTCGTCAGCCTTTTTATAACTAACCCAACTATGTGGATCGACTTGTAAGTGGATCCACATAGTTGAGTTAGTTATAAAAAGGCTGACGAGATCGCAGTTAGGGAGTTAGTGATCGGAGGTGGGTGGCAAGTTCATCCTCGTGTGATAATGTATTTTATAAAATTGAGCAGACACAACTCTTTATAAGAGATTCTCTAAAAATGTGTTCAGGTCAGTCGCTCAGTCATGTCTGACTCTTTGCAGCCCCGTGGACTGCAGCATGCCAGGCTTTCCTGTCCATCACCAACTCCCAGAGCTTGCTCAAACTCAGGTCTATCAAATCGGTGATGCCATCCAACCATCTCATACTCTGTTGTCCTCTTCTCCTGCTTTCAATATTTCCCAGCATCAGGGTCTTTTCCAGTGAGTCAGTTCTTTGCATCAGGTGGCCAAAGGATTGGAGCTTCAGAATCAGCATCAGTCCTTCCAATGAATATTCACGTGTATGCTCATCAAGTCTCAAGGCTCACAGTCCTTTTGGTGGGACAAACACTTATTAACATCAACCTTCAAAGGAGATCTTTGCCATTTTCAAGAAACTTGTTAGAAACTTGATTTCCAGACCTCAAGTACCGAATGAATATAGATGTAGCTCAAGTTTTGTCTTATTAAAGGGTTATTAGTTATCCAAGGCTCTGTGTTAACAGTCTCCTCATATACTGCTCTGGCTTACCATTTAGGTTTCAAGCACACTTATTACAATATTATGGCCTTACAAATATTGCTAAGTAGCTTTTGACTTAACCAGATACTGTAAGACATGGACACTGGGATGACGGGAGAAGAGAGAGGGCAAGAGGGCAGAGGGCTCAGGGTTCGTCTGCTGTGAAAGGAAGTAAAGCGCCTGTCCGGTACCTTCAGACGTGAGATGCAGCAGGATGAACATAGTGTCTGATAAGACGAGAGAGTTGGCTAAGGGGAGGGTATAAGACGTGTTAGAAGTGGTTGCCTTGGCGGGTGGGGAACGGTGTAGGGTACTGTTTTTCATTAGTGCTTTTTGTCATTTTAAATCTCTGTGTTCAAAAAAATTTTTTTTATGAAAATGTAAGATAAATGTAATAGAATATGTAATTTTTTGGGCCATGCTTGTGGCACATGGGATCTAGTTCCCTGACCAGGGATCAAACCTCGGTCCCCTGCATTGGGAGTGTGAAGTCTTAACCACTGGACCACCAGGGAGGTCCTGAGAACGTGTAATTTAAACTGTGGCAGCATGCTCACCAGATGAGAGCAGGGAGTGGGCCCCCTGTGGAGACTCGGAGGGAGAGGGCAGGTGTAGGGGTCGGGGTCTTGCTGAGGTATTCTATGCCCCCCACTCCCCCCTGTAAGTGTTTCAGTCTTGAGTGACGATCTGTCCCATTAAACTTCAGTGTCCAGATTTTCCCTTTTGGAAGATACTTGGATATACTTTGATTCTGGGTTCTCCTTTCACGTCCAGCTGTTTTTGTCCTGGGCTACTTGATGGTGGGTGGTGGTCCATCACACCTGTCCCTGAGTGGTCAGAGTGGATGGAGGTGGATCTAGACCCACTGGCAGACCGGGCTGGACTTCCTTTGCTGGACTTGCTTTTCATTAGGCCCAGGAATTTAAATTAACATTTTTTGTTACATGTGGAGTAAAGACTTTAACCTAAAAAGCATGAAATAGAAGTTACGTGGTTGTGAAAACTTAAGAACCAAGTATTAACACACAAAGGAACATTTTCTGAGCTAAAGTCTGTCTCATCAGCAGGTATGCAGATGACTGACTTCTTCCCAAGTGGATTGCAGAGTTTTACTCTGTGCTCTTGTAGGTGGCGCTGGTGTTCCCGAACAGTGACCCGGTGATGTTCATGGTTGCGTTCTACGGGTGTCTCCTGGCCGAGCTGGTTCCTGTCCCCATTGAAGTGCCGCTCACGAGAAAGGTAGAGCGTGGTGCCCGCTTGGGCTCGTGGTCCCGAGGCATCCAGTGCGGGTGTCTTCGTGTCCTCACTCCAGGCGCCTCTTATTGGGGACGACGGGCGGACGGGCTTCAGAGAGGCTAGGGCAGCTTCGCGCAGATGCCCTTTCATGTGTCTTACTGGGAGAAAGGCGCAGGAACACCTGTTGGTGCTGATATCCCAACAGAAACGAACGAATTCTATTTTAACGAATAGAATTTGGGATCTGATGGGATTCTGTTCAACCTTTTCTCAAAATGATGTGCTTCTTGATAATAATTTTCACTTCTGGATGAGTCAGTCATTACAGAGATGTGTTACAGCTCATTTCTCAGTGATAAACACATGACTTGAGACCCTCCTGTGTTCCGATTGCCTCCAAAACAGTGAGCAGATCTTGTTGCTCACAGGGTGGCTGCCAGTGGGGGAGGGGCTGATGTCCTAGATAGCTATTACACTTTAGATATAAATACCAGTAATCTGATTACTGAAAAGTGTATTATTTTAGGAGTAGACTCAACATGTATTTTAGAAAATCATAGTTTTCTGTTGTATCCCAGTGTTCAGGTAATTATTAACATGAGCATTATCAGCAAGAAATATTCTAATTCGAGAATCCTCAAAGTAAAACTTGTGAATAAAGGCAGTATATCCCAAAGGGTGATATATATGATATGCAAATATTTGAATACAGGGTTCTTAGGGAAAGATTCGACTTTGTAAAACTTAAAAGAAGAAAATGGTAAAACGCTACTGAAGGATGTATTCTGTGTAAAAATAATTAAGATTGTTAAAGGTCAGACCTCCCCAGATTAATCTGTAAATTTCAAACACAAATCAAGTGTAAATTTCAGTGCGATTATTTTTGGAGTTCATTAAAATGCTAGTAAGTGTCATTTGCAAGAAAATCTTTGAGAAGTTAGTCAATTACCCAGAACTTTATCTTTTGAACTTAAGAACTTAAGTATTTCATTTTGAGGGAAATATGCACACACCTCTTGGGCTGACCTGGTCTAGCTTTGCACATGCTGAGAAAAGCCGTCCTGTGTGCGAGCGAGCCCCTGCCCCTCTGTTTCTGCAGGATGCTGGCAGCCAGCAGGTCGGGTTTTTGCTGGGCAGCTGTGGCATCTCCCTGGCCCTGACCACGGATGCTTGTCAGAAAGGCCTGCCCAAGGCTCAGACCGGAGAGGTGGTGACCTTCAAAGGTGGGCCCACGGGCGGGCAGCATGTGTCAGGGTTCTCTGCTAAACTGGGCCCTTGGGCATTCTTTCCTGGCAGCAACTGCTACAGAGACAAAGGAGCCTTCAGCAAAAGTGGGGCCTTGTTTTAGACTTTGGTGAATCTCGCTCCTCACCTGACTCAGGGTCTAGACCTGTGCTGACCAGCCTGGCGGCCAGTGGTCATTAAACATAAGTGCATGAAGGTCAAGTGAGACGGGGGCTCCTGCCCACCTTTCAGTGGCTCGGGCAGCTTGTTGGACACAGAGGTGTCGGGAGGGAGCAGGGCCCTCTGACCCTGCCTCTGCATATCCCCGTTTGTGCCCTCACAGGCTGGCCCCCCCTCACCTGGCTGGTGATCGATGGGAAGCACCTGACCAAGCCCCCCAAGGACTGGCAGCCGGCAGTGCAGGATGCAGGGCCCCAGACCGCCTACATCGAGGTAGTGCCCTCCCCGGGCCCCGCGCTCGGGCACCTCCATGTGTGCTTTTCCTTCACCCCAGAAAGGTGCGGTGCCTCACCCAGAGCCTCCCCTGCTGCCTCCCTGGGGACCACCTGCGTGCCCAGTCGCCCCTCACCCACCCAGGGTGAGCCTGACGTCAGCTGAGGGCATCACCTTGAGGGTCCGGGCATACTGTGGGCTCTGGCCGAACCTGTGGTGACTGAAGGATAGCCTCCAGAAATGTCACCCCATGAGCTCATGCTTTGGAATCTTTCAGTACAAAACCAGCAAGGAGGGAAGTACGGTGGGAGTGGCGGTGTCCCATGCGTCCCTGCTGGCGCAGTGTCAGGCTCTGACCCAGGCATGCGGCTACTTGGAAGGTAAGGGTTGGGGCAGCTCTCTGGCCCCTCCCAGAGCTTATCCAGCGAGGCCTGTGGGAGGGGAGGGACACGGCATGCTATGATCCTGGGGCTGCAGGGTGACCTGAGACGGGGGCGGGGCATGGGAACAAGAGATCCTCCACTGCTGTCTGCCCCACATCTGAGAGGAGAGGGAGGCGCGCACTTCTGCAGCCTCTGGAGTGTGGCTGCTCCCTGTGTTTCCAGAAGAGCAGTCAGCTTGTTCTCTGCTAACTCGCAGTTGCGTGACCTGCTTTCACATTTACCAAGATTATTGACTGGTTGGGACATGGTATTTGGAAGTGCTGTGTTTCCTAGAACTCCTATTTGTTGATGATATAATCATCTCAGGGTGCCTCTGAAAATGCATGTGACTTGTGAGGAGGGTTGCTTGGTTGTTTAACCATCTTTGTCCACTTTCAGCTGAAACATTAACAAATGTGCTGGATTTCAAAAGGGATGCCGGCCTGTGGCATGGAGTGTTAACAGTGAGTGCTGTGTCTATACCGTCTAACTGTGGGGAGGTTGCTCGTGTTCTGCGCCCATGGGCAACACCAGGCCCCGCTGTGGCTGGTGGAGTCAGCCCTTGTGCTGTGAGTAGAGCTCTGACACTCTGTGCCTCTCCTGGTGGGCCCCTCCCCCACAACCGCGGGTCTCTTCGCAGAGCATCTTGAACAGGATACATGTGGTCAGCATCCCATATGCGCTGATGAAGGCGAACCCACTCTCCTGGATTCAGAAAGTGTGTGTGTATAAAGGTAACGGAGGAACATCGTCCGTCTGTGCACCCTTCCTTAGAGGGGTCTTTGAGTTAATCTTTGGTGATTAAGAAATAATACAGCAGCACACAGCACTGCAGGCGGGGGCCAGGGCAGGCTTCCCCGCCCCACAGCCTGACTCTGCAGTGCTGGGAACAGGGGGCTCTAGGAGGATGGCTCTGTCCAGCATGGCCACAGACTCCTGACTTCATGCTGTCACATAAACGCTCCTGATTCTCAGCTCTTGAGATGGCATGAATTTGAAGTTAGGGCTCTTCAAGCCACCAGTAGCAAAGCTGATTGTTGAAACAAAGCAGTTTATGATCCAGAGTAGTGAGGCTGCCCACAGGGCCACACCCACCCTGCTGTCTATCCAGAGTCAGTCGGTGCTTCCCGAGCATGGCCACCCCTGCACGAGCTGGCTGTCCCTAGGCTCTGCTCCAGCAGGGCTTGGTGGGCCTGCTGTGTCCTGGGTGCCCAGTGCGTGTCGACCACACTAATGATGTTGCCGGTTACGGAGTGCGGACGTGGGCTGTGCCCTGTTGGGGGCTGTCTCTGATGACCCTGTCTGACGGATGAAAACTGAATCCTAGGAGGGGTGTTCAGCTGTGCACCCTCCCACTAGAGGGAGCAGGGTCCCCCCTGTCAGGGAGGGACAGCCAGAGAGGGGCAGCCAGGGAGGGGCAGCTGGGGAAGGACAGCTGGAGAGCAAGAGGCAGGTGTGGTGGGAGCAGGGAGAGAGTCAGAATGGCCCCTGCACTGAGCTGGCTTCCAGGCAGGCCAGGTGGGGGGAAGCCCAGAGGCTGGGCTGTGGGGAGCGTGTGGCCTGCTCTATGGACCTGCCTGCCTGTGATGCAGGCACATCCTGCTCCCCCATAGCACAAGCTGCACTGGTGAAGTCCCGTGACATGCATTGGTCTCTCTTGGCTCAGCGAGGTCAGAGGGACGTCAGCCTCAGCTCCCTGCGCCTGCTGATCGTGGCTGATGGTGCAAACCCCTGTGAGTACCGCCCACCCCCCAACCCCAGAACCCTTGTATAGCGTGGCCCTGACAACCCTGGGCTTCTGGGTACCTAACTGTTGGGAGGGCACCCCACCTTCTAGCACCACAAAGCCTCTTATTCCCTCCATCCACCCCTGAGCCCCTCGTCCTGCCTCCAAAGCACCACAGGCCACTGGCTCCTCTGCATCTCCACCACACTCTTGGCGCAGCTGCTGAGCTACCAGGAGCCCCTCCCCAGGCCGGTCATCCCACAGACCTCAGATCCCAGCACTCTGAGTGCCCATTGCTTCCCTCATGCTCCGAGCGATCTGGACTGTCTTGTTTGTCCTCTGCTGGACGCAAGGACCCATAGCCAGGTTTCCCTCCTTTCCTGAGCCTCCCTGTGGCAGAACGCTGCAGGTTGGGGTGCAGCCCTGGTCCTGGTGGGGGCAAGGCCGTGCTGACTTAGGCCTTGAGCAGGCAGCACCACCCCAGATGGTGGCTAGGCAAGTGGGCAGAGAAGCAGGGTTGAAGGGCTGGGCTGCCCCTGCAGGGAGAGGCATGTTGAAGCCACTGGTAGACTGCAGCTGCAAGGTACATCCAGGAGCAGGTGCTTACAGGGCCGGGCCTCATGCTGCAGAAGGTTCAACTCCGGCTCTGTGAGTGGCCGGGGTCGCCTCCCATTTGGCACAGCTGCCAGTAGGTGGGCGAGGCTGTCAGACCTCAGACTCAATGCCAGGGGTGAAAGTCGGCTTCTTATTTGCTGCTGCTGCTGCTGCTAAGTCACTTCAGTCGTGTCCGACTCTGTGTGACCCCATAGACGGAAGCCCATCAGGCTCCCCCGTCCCTGGGATTCTCCAGGCAAGAACACTGGAGTGGGTTGCCATTTCCTTCTCCAATGTGTGAAAGTGAAAAGTGAAAGTGAAGTCGCTCAGTCGTGTCCGACCCTTAGCGACCCCACGGACTGCAGCCTACCAGGCTCCTCCATCCATGGGATTTTCTAGGCAATAGTACTGGAGTGGCTTGAAAACGCGTCTTGTTTTTTGTGGAAGCAGCCCCCACAACCATGAGACTGACAGGTTGATTGAAGTGAAGGGGTACAGCATCCGGGCCTTGCGCTGGGCATCCTCCACGCTTGGTGCCTAACTGCCTTCCACTCAGCTCTCGTGTCCACTCTGTCTCACGCAGGGTCCATATCCTCCTGTGATGCGTTCCTCAACGTCTTCCAGGCCAGAGGGCTGAGGCCAGAGGTCATTTGCCCCTGTGCCAGCTCGCCGGAGGCGCTCACCGTGGCCATCCGCAGGTAGCTGATCACTCGCTCTGTCTTGTAGACACTTAATTTTCCCTCGTACAGTTGAATTACTTGTGAGAGCAAATTTGGTTGATTGGTTCCTGATCAAGAGAGACTGTGAGCAGTGCCTGGTCTGGGGCCCGTCTCCAGGTGTGTTCATGTCATAGTGGGGCTGCCCCGACCGCCACATCTGCACCCCTTGTTGGCCACACGTCCCTCACCGGCTGTCCTGATTTGTGACACAGTTTCATGGTGGCTCCCTGGACCACCATCTCTGGATTATTGCAGCCCAGGACTCGCCCTGTTCTGTTGGGGTTGGGAGGCCTGAGAGACATAGCCTCCTGCTCTGTGCTCACCCACGTGACTCCCCAGGCCCCAGTGGGATTGCCTTCCTGCCCGGTCATCTCTGCTCACCTGAGGCTGCTGTCCATGCCCCCAAGTGCCATCCTCAGGAAGAAGGCATGCGCTTACATTTGCGGGCACTCTGTTAATTTCCCAATCTCAGCTCAGTTGTTCGAGAGTGAGTTTCAGTTGTGGTCTTTTATTATGTTGTTTATTTATCCATAGCAGTAAGAAATCCTAACATATTGATAAGAATCAGCGTTAAAAACATCACCTTTATCCTCCCCAGACCACAGGGGGTTCTTCATGCCTTTGTTCTGCGGTGAACTCTTGTATTCAGCAGACTGGTTTATTCTTACTGGAGGAGACTTGACCTTTGATTCTCAGCCTCCCACCTCCTGCTGCTGCAAAACCAATCAGGCCCAAACTTGGCATTGCAACAGCGGCCGCTCTACTGCCCCTGGCTTCCCGCAGTCGGGAGTCGGGACCCTGCTTTGGGGCAGTATGCTGCAGCTCCATGGCCTTTGGCTGGAATGGGTGGTGTGGCCTGCTGTTCTTCTGCCGTGTCTCCACGCCACCTCCTCTGGTCTCTGGATCCTCTGGGCTTGCTCCCAGGAAGCATGGACTCTGCTCACCTGCTGCCTGGGGCTCTGGGCACTGTCCCGGTACCACCTGCCTGGTGGAAGCGGTCACCTTTGTGCCCTCCTTGGAAGGCAGGCAGCATCACTGCAGTCCCCACGGCCCCCTGGTCCCCTGCTGTGGAGCGCATGGGATGGGGTGTCATGCAGACCTGAGGGGATGCACCCTGTCCCTGGGGTCTTGCAGCCAGCATCCCACAGCCTGGTCCCAGCCGGCATGTTGCTGCACATCATCCTGTTGTCAGGGGGCTGTCCCCTCATCAGTTAATAAATTTTGTTTCCAGGCCGCCTGACCTGGGGGGCCCTCCTCCAAGAAGAGCTGTGCTGTCCATGAGTGGCCTCAGTCATGGGGTGATCAGAGTGGACGCTGAGGAGAAGCTGTCAGTCCTCACAGTTCAGGACGTCGGCCAGGTGATGCCTGGAGGTGAGGGCACAGTGGGGTCATGGTGGGGAAGGGTCTTGTACTGTGGCTAGGTGGGCTCCAGAGCACACAAATACCAGGCTTCAGATGGTCCATGTGGGCTGGGAGTGTTCTTTGTAATATGTTTTCTGTTTTTTGCCTCCCTTTGTATCACGGGCAGTGTGTTTGCCCCATTACCCCGCCTTGGTCCCCTCAGGGCTGGGGAGTAGTGACAGAGCTCCCCTCTGGAAGCTCCTGCACCAGGCAGTCACGTGCTTGTCCCTCAGTGAGGCCTGCAGCCGTCAGGCCCTCAGCTGCAGGCACCAGTGATGGGGTTGTCTTGGTCCTGCCGAGGGCCTGCTAGGTGAGCAGCAGCGGGACCCTAAGGGCTCCAGGACGGCCGCGGACCTGGATGGCGCACAAGTCACCCGTGGGGCAGCAGTGGGGGAGGGTGACGGCGCTATCTCCCCACAGGCCCCCCCCACCCCCACCCCAAGCAGTGTCACAGCAGGGAATTTAGAGCAGAGCCAGCCAGAGGCCGGTGGCTTTGTGAGTAGGGGGTGCCCTGCATGTGCTCTGAGGCTGCCCCTCGCCATGGCTACCATGCGGTGCTCCAGCTCCCCTCCTGCCCATGCCCACCCTTCTGGCGACCCTGGAGAGCAGTTTCTATTTCCACTCAGGCCTTGTGGTGGTGCGCCCTGGTCCCAGGCCCAGGACCACGTCTGTAGCTCTGCCTCCCCTAGGCTCTCGGAACAGGCTCGGCACCAGAGGGAGGGACATGGCCGCATCTGGCCCAGTGGTGGTGCTAGGGGTCAGCGCACAGAACAAGGATGGACATTTATTAGGTTGGTGCAAACATAATTGCGGTTTCAGACGTAAATTTTAATCATTGTAACTAGGCTCAAACACATCTTTACTAATCAAAATAGGAACTATTACAGTCAACACATTTTTTAATTAATTTATTTTAATTGGAGGCTAATTACTTTACAATATTGTAGTGTTTTCTGCCATACATTGACATGAATCAGTCACAGGTGTACATGTGTCCCCCATCCTGAACCCCTTTCCCACCTCCCTCCCCATCCCATCCCTCAGGGTCATCCCAGTGAACCAGCCCTGAGCACCCTGTCTCATGCATCGAGCCTGGACTGGCGATCTGTTTCACATAGGATAATGTATATGTTTCAGTGCTATTCTCTCCAATCATCCCACCCTCGCCTTTTCCCACAGAGTCCAAAAGACTGTTCTATACATCTGTGTCTCTTTTGCTGTCTCACATATAGGGTCCTCATTACCACCATTCTAAATTCCATGTATATGGTTTAGTATACTGTATTGGTGTTTTTCTTTCTGACTTAGTTCACTCTGTATAATAGGCTCCAGTTTCATCCACCTCATTAGAACTGATTCAAATGCATTCTTTTTAACGGCTGAGTAATATTTCATTGTGTATATGTACCACAGCTTTGTTATCCATTTGTCTGCTGATGGACATCTAGGTTGCTTCCATGCCCTGGCTCTTGTAACAGTGCTGTCATGAACATTGGGGTACACGTGTCTCTTTCAATTCTTATTTCCTCAGTGTGTATGCGTATGGCAGTTCTATTTCCAGTTTTTTAAGGAATCTCCACACTGTTGTCCACAGTGGCTGTACTAGTTTGCATTCCCAACAGTGTAAAAGGGTTCCTTTTTTTCTGCACCCTCTCCAGCATTTATTGTTTGTAGACTTTTTGATAGCAGCCATTCTGACCAGGGTGAGATGGTACCTCACTGTGGTTTTGATTTGCATTTCTTTGATAATGAATGATGTTGAGCATCTTTTCATGTGTTTGTTAGCCATCTGTACGTCTTCTTTGGAGAAATGTCTGTTTAGTTCTTTGACCCATTTTTTGACTGAGTCATTTATTTTTCTGGAATTGAGCTGCAGGAGCTGCTTGTATATTTTTTAAATTATTTCTTTGTCAGTTGCTTCATTTGCTATTATTTTCTCCCATTCTGAAGGCTGTGTTTCACCTTGCTTATAGTTTCCTTCGTTGTCCAAAATCTTTTAAGTTTAATTAGGTCCCATTTGTTTATTTTTGCTTTTATTTACATTACTCTGGGAAGTGAGTCATGGAGGATCCTGCTGTGATTTATGTCAGAGTGTTTTGCCTATGTTTTCCTCTAGGAGTTTTATGGTTTCTGGTCTTACGTTTAGATCTTTAATCCATTTTGAGTTTATTTTTGTGTATGGTGTTAGAAGTGTTCTAGTTTAGTTCTTTTACAAGTGGTGACCAGTTTTTCCAGCACGACTTGTTAAAGAGCTTGTCTTTTCTCCATTGTATATTCTTGCCTCCTCTGTCAAAGACAAGGTGTCCATAGGTGCATGGATTTTTCTCTGGGCTTTCTATTTTGTTCCATTGATCTATATTTCTGTCTTTGTGCCAGTACCATACTGTCTTGATGACTGTAGCTTTGTAGTATAGTCTGGAGTCAGGCATATTGATTCCTCCAGTTCCATTCTTCTTTCTCAACAGTGCTTTGGCTATTCGAGGTTTTTTTTTGTATTTCCATACTAATTGTGAAGTTATTTGTTCTAATTCTCTGAAAAATACCATTGGTAGCTTGATAGGGATTGCATTGAAACTATAGATTGCTTTGGGTATTGCACTCATTTTCACTATATTGATGTTTTTGATCCATGAACATGGTATATTTCTCCATCTATTTGTGTCCTCTTTGATTTCTTTCATCAGTGTTTTATAATTTTCTATATATAGGTCTTTTGTTTCTTTCAGTTCAGTTCAGTCACTCAGTCGTGTCCAACTCTTTGTGACCCCATGAACCACAGCACGCCAGGCCTCCCTGACCATCACCAACTCCCGGAGTTCACTCAAACTCATGTCCATCGAGTCGGTGATGCCATCAAACTATCTCATTCTCTGTCGTCCCCTTCTCTTCCTGCTCTCAATCTTTCCCAGCATCAGGGTCTTTTCAAATGAGTCAGCTCTTCGCATCAGCTGGCCAAAGTATTGGACTTTCAGCTTCAACATCAGTCCCTCCAGTGAACACCCAGGCCTGATCTCCTTTAGGATGAACTGGCTGGATCTCCTTGCAGTCCAAGGGAATCTCAAGAGTCTTCTTCAACACCACAGTTCAAAAGCATCAATTCTTGGATGCTCAGCCTTCTTTATAGTCCAACTCTCACATCCATACATGACCACTAGAAAAACCACAGTCTTAACTAGACCGACCTTTGTTGGCAAAGTTAATGTTTCTGCTTTTTAATATGCTATCTAGGTTGGTCATAACTTTCCTTCCAAGGAGCAAATGTCTTTTAATTTCATGGCTGCAATCACCATCTGTAGTGATTTTAAAGCCAAGAAAAATGAAGTCAGCCACTGTTTCCACTGTTTCCCCATCTATTTTTCATAAAGTGGTGGGACCAAATGCCATGATCTTCGTTTTCTGAATGTTGAGCTTCAAGTCAACTTTTTCACTCTCCTCTTTCACTTTCATCAAGAGGCTCTTTAGTTCTTCTTCATTTTCTGCCATAAGGGTGGTGTCATTTGCATATTCTGAGGTTACTGATATTTCTCCCGGCAATCTTGATTCCAGCTTGTGCTTCCTCCAGCCCAGTGTTTCTCATGATGTACTCTGCATATAAGTTAAATAAGCAGGGTGACAATATACAGCCTTGACGTACTCCTTTTCCTATTTGGCACCAGTCTGTTGTTCCATGTCCAGTTCTCACTGTTGCTTCCTGACCTGCATACAGGTTTCTCAAGAGGCAGGTCAGGTGGTCTGGTATTCCCATCTCTTTCAGAATGTTCCACAGTTTATTGTGATCCACACAGTCAAAGGCTTTGACATTGTTTCTTTAGGTAGATTTATTCCTAAGTATTTTATTCTTTTCGTTGCAATGGTGAATGGAATTGTTTCCTTAATTTCTCTTTATGTTTTCTCATTGTTAGTGTATAGAAATGCAAGGGATTTCTGTGTGTTAATTTTATATCCTGCAACTTAACTGTATTCATTGATTAGCTCTAATAATTTTCTGGTGGAGTCTTTTCGGTTTTCTATGTTCAGGATCATGTCATTTGCAAACAGTGAGAGTTTTGCTTCTTTTCCAATCTGGATTCCGTTTATTCCTTTTTCTTCTCTGATTGCTGTGGCCAAAACTTCCTAAACAATATTGAATAGTAGTGATGAGAGTGGGCACCCTTGTCTTGTTCCTGACTTTAGGGGAAGGGCTTTCAATTTTTCACCATTGCATAATGTTTGATATGGCTTTTTCATATATAGCTTTTATTATGTTGAGGTATGTCCCTTCTGTTCCTGCTGTTTGGAGGGTTTTTAATCATAGATGGATGTTGGATTTTGTCAAAGGCTTTCTCTGCATCTATTGAGATAATCATACGGTTTTTAATCTTTCAATTTGTTAATGTGGTGTATCACATTGATTGATTTGCAGATGTTAAAGAATCCTTGCATCCCTGGGATAAAGCCCACTTGGTCATGATGTATGATCTTTTTAATATGTGTTGGATTCTGTTTGCTAGAATTTTGTTAAAGATTTTTGCATCTATGTTTATCAGTGATATTGGTGTGTAGTTTTGTTTTTTTTGTGGCATCTTTGTCTGGTTTTGGTATTAGGGTGATGGTGGCCTCATAGAGCGAGTTTGGAAGTTTACCTTCCTCTGCAATTTTCTGGAGGAGTTTGAGTAGGATGGGTGTTAGCTCTTCTCTAAATGTTTGGTAGAATTCAGCTGTGAAGCCGTCTGGTCCTGGGCTTTTGTTTTCTGGAAGATTTCTGATTACAGTTTTGATTTCCGTGCTTGTGATGGATCAGTTAAGATTTTCTATTTCTTCCTGGTTCAGTTTTGGATAGTTTACTTTTCTAAGAATTTGTACATTTCTTCCAAGTTGTCCATTTTATTGGCATACAGTTGCTGATAGTAGTCTTTTATGATCCTTTGTATTTCTCTGTTGTCTGTTGTGATCTCTCCATTTTCATTTCTAATTTTGTTGATTTGATTTTTCTCCCTTTGTTTCTTGATGAGTCTGACTAGTGGTTTGTCTACTTTATTTATCTTCTCAAAGAACCAGCTTTTCGCTTTGTTGATTTTGGCTATGGTCTCTTGTTTCTTTTGCATTTACTTCTGCCCTAATTTTTATGATGTCTTTCCTTCTACTAACCCTGGGGTTCTTCATTTCTTCCTTTTCTAGTTGCTTTATGTGTAGAGTTAGGTTATTTATTTGACTTTTCTCTTGTTTCTGGAGGTAAGCCTGTATGGCAATGAACCTTCCCCATAGCACTGCTTTTACTGAGTCCCATAGGTTTTGGGTTGTTGTGTTTTCATTTTCATTCATTTCTATGCATATTTTGATTTCTTTTTTTATTTCTTCTGTGATTTGTTGGTTATTCAGAAGCGTGTTGTTTAGCCTCCATATGTTGATATTTTTGATAGTTTTTCTCCTGTAATTGACATCTAATCTTACTGCATTGTGATCAGAAAAGACGCTTGGAATGATTTCAGTTTTTTTGAATTTACCAAGGCTAGATTTGTGGCCCAGGATGTCACCTATCCTGGAGAAGGTTCCATGTGCACTTGAGAAAAAGGTGAAATCCATTGTTTTGTGGTGAAATGTCCTATAGATATCAATTAGGTCTAACTGGTCTATTGTATCATTTAAAGTTTGTGCTTCTTTGTTAATTTTCTGTTTAGTTGATCTATCCATAGGTGTGAGTGGGGTATTAAAGTCTCCCACTATTATTGCATTATTATTAATTTCCCCTTTCATACTTGTTAGCATTTCTCTTACATATTGTGGTGCTCCTATGTTGGGTGCCTATATATTTATAATTGTTAAATTTTCTTCTTGGATTGATCCTTTGATCATTACGTAGTGTCCTTCTTTGTCTCTTTTCACAGCCTTTGTCTTAAAGTCTATTTTATCTGATATGAGTATTGCTACTCCTGCTTTCTTTTGGTCTCTATCTGCGTGGAATATCTTTTTCCAGCCCTTCACTCTCAGTCTGTATGTGTCCCTTGTTTTGAGGTGGGTCTCCTGTAGACACATATATGGGGTCTTGTTTTTGTGTCCATTCAGCCAGTCGTTGTCTTTTGGTGGGACATTCATCCCATTTACGTTTAAGGTGATTATTGATAAGTATGATCCCACTGCCATTTACTTTGTTGTTTTGGGTTCGAGTTTATACACCTTTTCTGTGTTTCCTGTCTAGAGAACATCCTTTAGCATTTGTTGGAGAGCTGGTTTGATGGTGCTCAATTCTCTCAGCTTTTGCTTGTCTGTAAAGCTTTTGATTTCTCCTTCATATTTGAACAAGATCCTTTCTGGGTACAGTAATCTCGGTTGTAGGTTTTTCTCTTTCATCACTTAAAGTATGTCCTGCCATTCCCTTCTGGCCTGAAGAGTTTCTATTGAAAGATCAGCTGTTATCCTTTTGGGGATCCCCTTGTGTGTTATTTGCTGTTTTTTCCTTGCTGCTTATAATATTTGTTCTTTGTGTTTGATCTTTGTTAATTTGATTAATATGTGTCTTGGGGTGTTTTGCCTTGGGTTTATCCTGTTTGGGGCTCTCTGGGTTTCTTGGACCTGGGTGGCTATTTCCTTCCCCATTTTAGGCAAGTTTTCAACTATTATCTCTTCAAGTATTTTCTCATGGCCTTTCTTTTTGTCTTCTTCTTCTGGGACTCCTATTTTTCGAATGTTGGGGTGTTTGATATTGTCCCAGAGGTCTCTGAGGTTGTCCTCATTTCTTTTAATTCTTTTTTCTTTTTTCCTCTCTGCTTCATTTATTTCCACCATTCTATCTTCCACCTCAGTTATCCTATCTTCTGCCTCTGTTATTCTACTGTTGGTTCCCTCCAGAGTGCTTTTGATCTCAGTTATTGAATTATTCATTATTGATTGACTCTTTTTTATTTCTTCTAGGTTCTTGTTAAACATTTCTTCCGTCTTCTCAATCCTTGTCTCCAGGCTATTTATCTGTAACTCCATTTTGTTTTCCAGATTTTGGATCATTTTTACTATCATTATTCTGAATTCTTTTTCAAGTAGACTCCCTATCTCCTCTTTTGTTTGGTTTGGTGGGTATTTATCTTGTTCCTTTACCTGCTGAGTATTTCTCTGCCTTTTCATCTTGTTTAGATTGCTGTGTTTGGGTTGGCCTTTCTGTATGCTGGCAGTTTGTGGTTCCTCTTTATTGTGGAGGTTCCTGCCTCTTAGTGGGGTTGGATGAGTGGTTTGTCAAGGTTTCCTGGTTAGGGAAGCTTGCGTTGGTGTTCTGATGGGTGGAACTGGATCTCTTCTCTCTGGAGTGCAATGACGTGTCCAGTAGTGAGTTTTGAGGTGTCTATGGGTTTCTGGGCTCCAAAATCACTGCAGATGGTGATTGCAGCAATGAAATTAAAAGACACTTACTCCTTGGAAGGAAAGTTATGACCAACCTAGACAGCATATTAAAGAGCAGAGACATTACTTTGCCAACAAAAGTCCATCTAGTCAAGGCTATGGTTTTTCCTGTGGTCATGTATGGATGTGACAGTTGGACTATAAAGAAAGCTGAGTGCTGAAGTATTGATGCTTTTAAACTGCGGTGTTGGAGAAGGCTCTTGAGAGTCCCTTGGACTGCAAGGAGATTCAACCAGTCCATCCTAAAGGAAATCAGTCCTGAATATTCATTGGAAGGACTGATGTTGAAGCTCCAATACTTTGCCCCCTCATGAGAAGAGCTGACTCATTGGAAAAGACCCTGATACTGGGAAAGATTGAGGGCAGATGAAGAGGCAGAGACAGAGGATGAGATGGTTGGATGGCATCACTGACTCAATGGAAATAAGTTTGAGCAAGCTCTGGGAGATAGTGACGCACAGAGAAGCCCGGCAGGCTGCAGTCCATGGGGTCACAAAGAGTCAGACATGAATTAGTGACTGAACAGTGACACAACAAGTTCTGCAGAAGCAGGGACTTATGGAGTAAAGGTCTTAGTGTTTCTTAGCTTTTATGAGGTGAACACAGGAATTTTTTTAAAAGATTGGTGAAATACTGTAAGAGATGGTTCTTCTGATTGAAAGTATAAGGACTTTCTTAGTGGGGCTCATTTTATTCTTAAACTTGGACCAGAGTCTGTATGTGTGCACATGACCTTGTGTGTGTTCTGCCCTGGGTGTGCGTATATGGGTGCACACATGTGCCCACCCTGGGTGTGTGTGTACGTGCACATGTGCCACCCCAGGTATGTGTGTGCTCCCTCGGGGTGTGTGTGTGTGTGTGTGTGCATGCCCATGTGCTGCCACAGGTGTGTGTGTGCGGTTGCCTCCCTGGGTGTGTGTGTGTGTGCATGAATGCTCCCCCAGGTGTGTGTGTGTGTGCGTGTGCCCCCCGTGTGTGCACATGTATTCTTGCTGCCCAGGGTGTCGGTGTGTGTGTGTGTGTGCGCTCCCCCAGGTGTGTGTATTGACAGGACGGGTGCAGTTCTGAGTCAGGTGCACAGTCCTCCCCTGAGTCAGCCCCAGAGTTTTGTCCCCAGGACATGCAGGTTTTGTGCCTTTTTATCTGGTTGTGATGTGGGGGTTTTCTGTGGGAGGGAGGTTGGACTGTGTGCGAGTGTGTGTATCTAGGGGGCAGGCCAGGTGGCAGCACCACCCTTGCTCCCTGCCTCTCTGATGCCGTGACCTGGTCTGTGAACCAGCAAAAGGTACTGACCCAGGTCCGCCCCTGTCCCCCGGACCATTTTCCTTGCGTGTCTTCCTCACTCGTCCTGGAGATGAGAGTCAGTCAGGGAATCCTCAGGCAGAGATGAAGGCTGGACTTTTCCCTGTACTGTGGGTGTTTGGTTCTTGCCTGAGCGACTGAGTTCCATTCAAGGGATGCTGCACATCCTGGTGTGCATGTCACTTTCGTCAAGGCCTTTCTGGACGTCTACTCTGTGGCCAGGTTGGTAACCGGGGCTGTAGGGGCCAGACAGGCAAGGTCCCCAGAGCTGAGGGCTGGGCCTCAGGTGGCCACGTTGGTGGGGCTGCTGCTTGGCCAAGACAGAAAGGGGTCATTGGGCTGTGGGAGGGGCTGCAGGAGGGACCTGCACTGGGGTGGGGTCGTCAGGCCTGGAGTGTGACCAGGCCTCGAAGACGGAGGTGTGCGGTAGCATCTCCCATCTCACAGGGCTCAGGAAGGCAGTGCTGGGTGACCACGGAGCCCATGTCACTGGGAGCAGTTTCTGTCACCTGCACGAACCACATACAGAACACGCAGGCTTGTGGCCAGAGGGGTGTGGGTCTCCGTGGCTGGAGCACAACTGTTGGTGTCCACCCTGAAGGTGCTGTTCACACAGGTCTCGGGATGGTCCACCTCCGTGTCTGTGTGTGCGTGATCTCCAGGGTTGTTTTTTCTCTTCAGCTAACGTGTGTATTGTGAAGGTGGAGGGCACCCCTCATCTCTGCAAAACTGATGAAGTTGGAGAGATCTGTGTGGACTCCAGTGCGACAGCAACAGCGTACTATGGGCTGCTTGGGATCACCAAAAACGTCTTTGAGGTCTCTGCGGGTCCCATAGCAGTGGCGGGAGGGTGGGCGAGGTGTGCAGGAGTGCGGCCTTCCTCAGGGTGCCTATAGCCCTGATGGACCCTGGGTGGCCCAGGGGAGCTGGCCTCGGGTCTGGAGCCATGGGATCCTCAGGAGAATTCAGTGCCTTCACAGGGGTGGGAGGGGAAGCCTGGACCCTGGAGGCCATGCTGGCAGGAGCCCGATGGAGGTCACGCCAGCCAGTAGGGCCTCTGGCCCCAGGGTGGGGTGGGGTTGGGTGGGGAGCCCCGTGCCCTCCAGGGAGATGTGGTGATAGCCCTTCTAGGATTGTTATCCTCTGCATTCTGTGCAGACTGTCCCGGTCACCGCTGGGGGTGCACCTGTCTCCGACCGACCTTTCACCAGGACGGGGCTTCTGGGCTTCATCGGGCCTGTGAGTGTGTCCTGCTGCCAAACCTGGGCCACCAGCCAGGCTCAGAGCTGGGGAGGGGTCTGTTCGATGTCCTTAGTGCCCAGGCCCCATGACAGAGTTCCATCCTGCCCAGCCGTCAGTGCTGTCATGCTGGGGTTCCCTGTCCATAGCCTTGAGTGCTTTACAGACTTGACCCTCGCTGTGTGCCCACCTCTGACCTTCCCCGCACTGATGCCTGCTCTGGACGCCCCTTCACCCCCACTCCAGCACACTAGGCTTAGGGCCCCTTCACCCTGGGTCACCCCACCTGTGTTTCCTATCACCCTGGGCAGGGAACCTGCAGGCCTGTCTGTGAGTTACCTGGTCTGTGGGCTGTTGGGTCTCTGTCGCAGGCCCTGAGCCACAGGGCCTGCTGTGTGTCCTCTGCCCAACCAGCGTCCTTGCCTTCAGGATGACCTGGTCTTCGTCGTGGGCAAGCTGGACGGGCTGATGGTGGTGGGATTTCGCAGACACAACGCGGATGATGTGGTGGCCACTGCACTGGCTGTGGAGCCCATGAAGTTTGTCTACAGAGGCAGGTGATGCGCGGGTCCCCTTGCCTCACCTTTAGGTTCCTTCTCCACTTAACCCTCGAGAGGTCCCCACGGTGGAAGGAGAGCCCAGTGCTGTGAATCGCAAAACTGATAATTCCTGTACGTCGGAGAAATTCGCAAAGAACAGGACGATGTTTGCAGGAGGGTGCCTGAGTCAGAGTCCTCACCATCCGCAGAGTTCACGATTCCTCGAGGGTGAGACCAGACCAAGGCCTGGGCATGGAGACTGGCCAGCACCACCCAGGAGCTGTGTGCCTGAGGGCGGAGCCTCAGGGACACAGGCCAGAATGCAGGCCTTTCCCTGAGAGTTACCAGGGGCCGGGCTTTTCTGAGGTCGAGTCAGTTTACCTTTCCTGAATGTGTCAGGCAGGCACTTCACAGGTTCTCGTCCGGAGAGCAGATAAGGGGGCCCAGCTGGTCGGGGCCCCAGGCGGCTGGGATGGGGAGGAAGGGCCCTGTCCGGCCTGTCCAGCTCAGGGCTCTTTGTCCTGGGGGAGGGGTTCTATTCCTGGTTCGCCCACTCAGGCACCTATTTCATTGTGTTCTTCTCATGGGAGTGCTTCTATTACTCAAACAAGGGTGGCTGTGAGCCTGGCCAGAGCCTTCCTGTGAATATGTTGTTGTTGTTCAGTCACTCAGTTGTGTCCATCTCTGTGACCCCACGGGCTGCAGCACACCAGGCTTCCCTGTCCTTCACTATTTCCCAGAGTTTGCTCAAACTCATGCCCATTATACCTTAAAGAAATCATCAGGGAATTCTTGCCGGTGAGGGGTCAGCATGGCTGCTGGCCCTTGCCCAGGTTGGGGTAGGCCGTGGGTGACTGACCACCTGGGGGAAGCCAGCTGGGCAGGTGGACCTGGTGGGTGTGTGCATCCTGCAGCTGGGGCACGGGGCACACACAGAAATTGGAGGCACTGTTAGCATAGGTGTCCACGGAGGGGCACTGGGTAGCCCGCATGTGCTCCTGGTATGTCAGGGAGATTGCCTGGCGTGGCCAACGATACCTGATGACCCCTGGAGGTGACGCTGGCCCAGTGGCTGACTGGGGTGTGGGGTGGACGCATCTATGGCTGGAGAGGTGACCTATCTGCCTTCACCATAGAGGAGCTGAGCACTGGGCGGATACCGGCAGGAACTCTTGCAGAGGGAGGTCAAGGCACCACAACAGGGCAGTTGTTCAGTAGGTGGAATAAATGTGGGGCAGAGGTGGCCAGGGAAGGAGCTGATAAGCTAGAAAGCCAGAAGAAGAAACTGCTCCCAAAGTGAAGAAATAGAAAGTCTAAAAGAAACATTGAGAGGAAAATACAGCGAGCGGAGCTGGCATCCAGACAGCAGCCTCAGGGAGGGGAGGGGCTGTCTGTGTGGACTGGAGGCTAGAGGCGGCGGCCATGGGGCGGGCCTCCAGCCAGGACATGCCCAACGCCCCGAGAAGGGCCGGTAGCGAGAGGAGGACGTGCAGTGGTGCTCATGGGTTTCAGAGGAACGTTCAGCCTGGATCTTAAGATATTCATCCCAAGATGTCACTTAATTGCGCAGTTGCAGTGAAAATGGTCCTGGGTATATAGGTTTCAGAAGTTTTGTAACAAAGACTGTTTTTGTGAGAACAGTTTCAGTAAGGCACTCAGAGAAATAAGCTGGGCAAAGGTGAGGAAATGCTGATGCTGGGTGGAGCTTGTATGAAAGAGAAAGTGTGTGTGTGCATGTGGGAACCTGTGTGCTTAGTGGCCAGAGGAACGAGTGAGTAGGCCGGCCCCTGAGGCCCAGGGCTCGCGCAGCAGACCTGCCAGCTACTGGTCTTGTGAGGGAAAAGAATCTACTCGAGTCTAAGGGAAGAAAAATGCAACACACAGAAAAGGTGAACATGTCAAATTCTTCAGTAAGACATGAAATACAAGTCCACAGACGTCAGTCACAGACGTGAGCAGAGGCACGCATGGTGAGAGGTTTCATTAGCTGGACTGAAAAATTGTGTAATTAATAGATCTGGACACACATTTTTACATGAAGAAATCATCGCATGGCTTAACATTACAATTAAGGAGAAATTTCTTTAATAGTATGAGCCTCGTTTTTTTCTTCGGACCCCGATCCTGTCTGCTTTGTGAATGGAGACTCATTTTCCCACATTAGAGGAGGTTTGGTTCCTTTTACGTTCTGTGGACCACGTCGCCCTCCAGCCCCACTGCAGTTTCCCTCTCGTGGGGTGGGGTGTCCACACCCGGTCATGCCGGGTGGTCATCGCTTCCCTTCCTCCCCCAGGATTGCAGTGTTCTCCGTGACCGTGCTCCATGATGACCGGATCGTGCTGGTGGCGGAGCAGCGGCCTGATGCCTCCGAGGAGGACAGCTTCCAGTGGATGAGCCGCGTGCTGCAGGTGGGTGTGGGCCCACGGCTTCGCCTTCCCTGGGGTGTGGAGCAGGAGCTGGTACCTGCTGGTGCCATGTTTCCACCAAATGTGTGCTGCAGCGGGAGGCGTTGCCCAGAGGGGTCCCGGTGTGTCCCACCTCGTGATACCCACGCGCTGCCACTCCCTGCACATCCACGTTCATTTTCTTAAATACTGAACTAGAAGCAGCAAGTCTTTTGCGGGTCTGGGAGTGAACTTTGCCTTCAGTGAAGAGCACAGACTGTACATGCGGTCAGGGAACGTTGTTTACTTAGCTCACTGAGAGTAACTTACATGTGGAAAGAGCGGATTTGCAGGGGTCCAGATTGATGAGTTTTGCCAGGTGTCCACCCCCCGTAACCGCAGCTGAGAGCGCTCGCACCTTTCGGGGAGCCACCAGCTGCTACGTGTCAGGGCTGAGCTCTGCCCCCCACCAAGGGCGTCCTGCACCGGGTCTTAGTGTGGGCTCCTGACCTGCCTGTCTTCCTCAGCGGTACAGTCATGAGGCTCCTGTGGCGCGTGCGTCTGTGGCTCATCCCTCTTTATTGCCGAGTTGTGTTTTCTCTGCTTCTTTGTCCATATCTTGGTGACACTGGGTTGTTGGTTTGGGGCTGTTAGGGATAAGGCTGCTGTGGACAATGGTGTCTGTCCAAATCTCTGGGTGAGTTCAGTCCTGGCAGCTCTCCAGAGAGCCCCCTGGTGTCCCAACAGCTTCAGGCAGCTGTGGGACGCATGCTCGACCTCGGCCCCCAGGGTGAGTACACGCCTCCGAAGCCGAGCAAGTCCAGCATCAGGGAGACCAGAGAGCCCTGAGTGTCAGAGGACCAGTTTTTCTGCTAATGCTGGCAACATTTGTACTTAGTAAAGATGTTTAATGTTTCATTGTGGAATGTTACTAATATACCAGTCATACAAAGAAGAGTGTAACAGCCCCCATATGTCCACCATCAGCCTCAGTCAACACTGACCAGTCCAGGAACCATCTGTACCACACCTGCCCTCCCAGCTTCTCCCTCAGGAGGACTTTGAAGCACATCCCAGACTCAGAGGTTTTACCTGTAAATTGTAGTATTTATTTCTTCAAAAAAGGAGTACCAGTATCACATCTTAAAAATAAGCAATAAATTTTATTGGAATTTGGGCTTCCCTTGTGGCTCAGCTGGTAAAGAATCCGCCTGCAATGTGGGAGACCTGGGTTCGATCCCTGGGTTGGGAAGGTCCCCTGGAGAAGGGAAAGACTACTCACTCCAGTATCCTGGCCTGGAGAAGTCCGTGGACTGTATGGTCCATGGAGTCGCAAAGAGTCGGACACGACTGAGTGACTTTCACTTTTATTGGGGTATGATTGACATGCAACCCTGTATTAGTTTCCGGTGTATGGCACAGTGATTTGATATTTGTATGTGTAGTGAAATAATCACAACACCTCTAGGTAACATCCATAACACAGCTACAGAAACTTTTTCTTGTGATGACAACGTTTAGGATGTACTCTTATCAAATACACTCTCAAATACACAACCCAGTATTAACTGTGGTCCTGTGCTGTACGTTGCATCCCCAGTGTACAGACTTGTTCATCTTATAACTGGAAGTTTCTCCCTTCTGACTCCCTTCACCCGTTTCTCCTACCCCCACCCCTCACCTCTGCCAACCACCAATCTGCTCTGTCCATGAGCTCTTTTTTTTTTGTTTTTGTTTTTAGCTTCCACATGTAAGCAATTCTATGGCTTTTTCTGTCTTATTTATCTCACTTAGCACAATGCTGTCAAGGTCCCTCTGTATTGTTGCAAATGGTGAGAATTTATTCTTTTTTATGGCCGAGTAATATTCCTGTCCTGGGTGTTCATTGGAAGGACTGATGCTAAAGCTGAAACTGCAATACTTTGGCCACCTCATGTGACGAGTTGACTCACTGGAAAAGACTCTGATGCTGGGAAAGGTTGGGGGCGGGAGGAGAAGGGGACGACAGAGAATGAGATGGCATCACCGACTCTGTGGGCATGAGTTTGAGTGAACTCCGGGAGTTGGTGATGGACAGGGAGGCCTGGCGTGCTGTGATTCATGGGGTCGCGGAGAGTCGGACACGACTGAGCGACTGAACTGAACTGAATATTCCTGTGTGTGTGTATCACAGTTTCTTTATCCCTTAATCCATTGATGGACACTTAAGAATATTGGCTGTTGTAAATAATACTGCATTGAACATAGCGGTGGTTAGTTTTTTTGTTTTCTCCCAATAAATACCCAAAAATGGAATCATTGGGTAGTTCCATTTTTAATTTTCTGAAGAACCTCCATACTGTTTTCCACAGTGGCTGCTCCAATTTACTTTCCCACAAACTGCACAAGGGTTCCCTTTTTCCACACCTTCACCTAGTCCTGTTGTTTCTTGTCCTATTGATAATAGCCATTCTGATGGGTGTGAGACGGCGTGTTGTAGTGGTTTTGATTTGCCTTCTCCTCAAGATTAGTGATATTTAGAATATTTTTATGTCCCTCTTGTTAAGTTGCTAGGTTGAGTCTGACTCTTTGTGACCCCATGGACTGCAGCACACCAGGCTCCCCTGTCCTTCACTATCTCGGGGAGTTTGCTCAAATTCATGTCCATTGAGTGGGTGATGCTTTCTAACCATCTCATCCTCTGCCAACCCCTTTTCCTTATGCTGTCAGTCTTTCCCAGCATCAGGGTCTTTTCCAGTGAGTTGGCTCCCTGCATCAGGGGGACAAAGTATTGGAGCCACAGCTGCAGCATCAATCCTTCCAATGAATATTCAGGAATTACTTCCTTTAGGATTGACAGGTTTGATCTCCTTGCAGTCAAGAAGATTCTCAAGAGTCTTCTGCAGCACCACAGTTCAGTTCAGTTCAGTTCAGTTCAGTCGCTCAGTCGTGTCCGACTCTCCGCGACCCCATGAATCACAGCACGCCAGGCCTCCCTGTCCATCACCAACTCCCGGAGTACACTCAAACTCATGTCCACAGAGTCGGTGATGCCATCCAGCCATCTCATTCTCCGTCGTCCCCTTCTCCTCCCGCCCCCAACCTTTCCCAGCATCAGAGTCTTTTCCAGTGAGTCAACTCGTCTCATGAGGTGGCCAAAGTATTGGAGTTTCAGCTTTAGCATCAGTCCCTCCAATGAACATCCAGGATTGATCTCCTTTAGAATGGACTGGTTGGATCTCCTTGCAGTATAAGGGACTCTCAAGAGTCTTCTCCAACACCACAGTTCAAAAGCATCGATTCTTCGGCGATCAGCTTTCTTCACAGTCCAACTCTCACATCCATACATGACCACGGGAAAAACCATTGCCTTGACTAGACGGACCTTGGTCCGCAAAGTAATGTCTCTGCTTTTTAATATACTATCAAGGTTGGTCATAACTTTCCTTCCAAGGAGCAAGCGTCTTTTAATTTCATGGCTGCAGTCAGCATCTGCAGTGATTTTGGAGCCCAAAAAAACAAAGTCTGACACTGTTTCCACTGTTTTTCCATCTATTTCCCATGAAGTGATGGGACCAGATGCCATGATCTTTGTTTTCTGAATGTTGAGCTTCAAGCCAACCTTTTCACTCTCCTCTTTCACTTTCATCAAGAGGCTTTTGAGTTCCTCTTCACTTTCTGCCATAAGGGTAGTGTCATCTGCATATCTGAGGTTATTGATATTTCTCCCAGCAATCTTGATTCCAGCTTGTGCTTCTTCCAGCCCAGCGTTCCTCATGATGTACTCTGCATATAAGTTAAATAAGCAAGGTGACAATATACAACCTTGACGCACTCCTTTTCCTATTTGGAACCAGTCTGTTGTTCCATGACCGGTTCTAACTGTTGCTTCCTGACCTGCATACAGGTTTCTCAAGAGGCAGGTCAGGTGGTCTGGGATTCCCATCTCTTTCAGAATGTTCCACAGTTTATTGTGATCCACACAGTCAAAGGCTTTGGCATAGTCAATGAAGCAGAAATAGATGTTTTTCTGAAACTCTCTTGCTTTCTCCATGATCCAGCGGATGTTGGCAATTTGATCTCTGGTGCCTCTGCCTTTTCTAAAACCTGCTTGAACATCTGGGAGTTCACGGTTTACATACTGCTGAAGCCTGGCTTGGAGAATTTTGAGCATGACTTTACTAGCGTGTGAGATGAGTGCAATTGTGCGGTAGTTTGAGCATTCTTTGGCATTGCCTTTCTTTGGGATTGGAATGAAGACTGACCTCTTCCAGTCCTGTGGCCACTGCTGAGTTTTCCAAATCTGCTGGCATATTGAGTGCAGCACTTTCACAGCATCATCTTTCAAGACTTGAAATAGCTCAACTGGAATTCCATCACCACCACTAGCTTTGTTCGTAGTGATGCTTTCTAAGGCCCACTTGACTTCACATTCCAAGATGTCTGGCTCTAGGTCAGTGATCACATTATCGTGACTATCTTGGTCGTGAAGATCTTTTTTGTACAGTTCTTCTGTGTATTCCTGCCACCTCTTCTTAATATCTTCTGCTTCTGTTAGGTCCATACCATTTCTGTCCTTTATCGAGCCCATCTTTGCATGAAAAGTTCCCTTGGAATCTCTGATTTTCTTGAAGAGGTCTCTTGTTTTTCCTATTCTGTTGTTTTCCTCTATTTCTTTGCATTGATCACTGAGGAAGGCTTTCTTATCTCTCCTTGCTATTCTTTGGAACTCTGCATTCAGATGCTTATATCTTTCCTTTTCTCCTTTGCTTTTCGCCTCTCTTCTTTTTACAGCTATTTGTAAGGCCTCCTCAGACAGCCATTTCGCTCTTTTGCATTTCTTTTCCATGGGGATGGTCTTGGTCCCTGTCTCCTGTACAATGTCACGAACCTCCGTCCAGAGTTCATCAATCTCTATCAATCAGATCTAGTCCCTTAAATCTATTTCTCACTTCCACTGCATAATCATAAGGGGTTTGATTGAGGTCATATCTGAATGGTCTAGTGGTTTTCCCTACTTTCTTCAATTTAAGTCTGAACTTCGCAATAAGGAGTTCATGATCTGAGCCACAGTCAGCTCCTGGTCTTGTTTTCGCTAACTGTATACAGCTTCTCCATCTTTGGTTGCAAAGAATATAATCAATCTGATTTCGGTGTTGACCATCTGGTGATGTCCATGTGTAGAGTCTTCTCTTGTGTTGTTGGAAGAGGGTGTTTGCTATGACCAGTGCATTCTCTTGACAAAACTCTATTAGCCTTTGCCCTGCTTCATTCCGTGCTCCAAGGCCAAATTTGCCAGTTACTCCAGGTGTTTCTTGACTTCCTACTTTTGCATTCCAGTCCCCTATAATGAAAAGGACATCTTTTTTGGGTGTTAGTTCTAAAAGGTCTTGTAGGTCTTCATAGAACCGATTAACTTCGGCTTCTTCAGCATTACTGGTTGGGGCATAGGCCTGGATTACTGTAATATTGAATGGTTTGCCTTGGAAACGAACAGAAATCATCCTGTCATTTTTAAGATTGCATCCAAGTACTGCATTTCGGACTCTTTTGTTGACCATGATGGCTACTCCATTTCTTCTAAGGGATTCCTGCCCACAGTAGTAGATATAATGGTCATCCGAGTTAAATTCACCCATTCCAGTCCATTTTAGTTCACTGATTCCTAGAATGTCGACATTCACTCTTGCCATCTCCTGTTTGACCACTTCCAATTTGCCTTGATTCATGGACCTAACATTCCAGGTTCCTATGCAATATTGCTCTTTACAGCACCGGACCTTGTTTCTATCATTGGTCACATCCACAACTGGGTATTGGTTTTGCTTTTGCTCCATCCCTTTATTCCTTCTATAGTTATTTCTCCACTGAGCTCCAGAGAACCCCGTGAACAGCACCACAGTTAGAAAGCATCAATTCTTCAGCGCTCAGCCTTCTTTATGGTCCAGCTCTCACATCTGTACCTGACTACTGGAAAAACCATAGCTTTGGCTAGACGGACCTTTGTTGGCAGAGTGATGTCCCTGCTTTTTAACATGCTATCTAGGTTTGTCATAGCTTCTCTTCCAAGGAGCAAGCGTCTTTTAATTTCACGACTGCAGTCACTGTCCTCAGTGATTTGGGAGCCCGAGAAAGTAGAATCTGTCACTGTTTCCATTTTTCCCCCATCTGTTTGACGTGAAGTGATGGGACCAGATGCCATGATCTTAGTTTTTTTAATATTAAGTTTTAGCCGGCTTTTTCACTCTTCTCTTTCACCCTCATTAAGAGATTCTTTAGTTCCTCTTCATTTTCTGCCATAAGGGTGGTATCATCTGCATGTCTTGAGGTTCTGGATATTTCTCCCAGCAGTCTTGATTCCAGCTTGTGATTCATCCAGCTTGGCATTTTGCATGATATACTCTGCATATCTGAGGTTATTGATATTTCTCCCGGCAGTCTTGATTCCAGCTTGTGCTTCTTCCAGCCCAGCGTTTCTCATGATGTACTCTGCATATAAGTTAAATAAGCAGGGTGACAATATACAGCCTTGACGTACTCCTTTCCCAATTTGGAACCAGTCCATTGTTCCATGTCCAGTTGTACTTTTGCTTCTTGATTTGTATACAGGTTTCTCAGGAGACAGGTCAGGTGGTCTGGTTTGCCCATCTCTTTAAGAGTTTTCCACAGTTAGTTATGATCCACACAGTCAAAAGCTTTAGCATAGTCAGTGAAGCAGAAGTAGATGTTTTTCTGAAATTCCCTTGCTTTCTCCATGATCAACGAATGTTGACAATTTGATCCTGGTTCCTCTGCCTTTTCTAAACCCAGCTTGCACATCTGAAAGTTCTCAGTTCATGTAGCACTGAAGCCTAGCTTGAAGGATTTTGAGCATAACCTTATGAAATGCAAAATAAGAAATGAACATTTAGCATGAGCATGATTGTACAGTAGTTTGAACATTCTTTGGTGTTGCCTTTCTTTTGGATTGGAATGAAAGCTGACTTTTTGCAGTCTTGTGACCACAGCTGAGTTTTCCAAATTTGCTGACATATTGAGTGTAGCACTTTAACAGCATCATCTTTTAGGATTTGAAATAACTTAGCTGGAATTCCATCATCACAATTAGCTTTCTTTGTTGTAATACTTTCTAAGGCCCACTTGACTTCCCACTCTAGGATGTCTGGCTCTAGGTGAGTGATCACACCATCGTGGTTATCTGGGTCATTAAGACTTTCTTTGCATAGTTCTATGTATTCTTGCCATGTCTTCTTAGTCTTTCTGCTTCTGTTAGATCCTTGCCATTTCTGTCCTTTATTATGCCCATCCTTACATGAAATACTCTCTTGATCACTCCAGTTTTCTTGAGCTCTCTCGTCTTCCCCATTCTGTCGTTTTCCTCTGTTTCTTTGCGTTGTTCCTTTTAGAAGGCCTTCTTACGTCTCTTTGCTATCCTCTGGAACTCTGCATTCAGTTGGTTATATCTTTCCCTTTCTCCCTTGCCTTTTACTTCATTCCTCAACTGTTTGTAAAGTCTCCTCAGACAACCATTTTGCCTTTTTGCATTTATTTTTCTTGGGGACGGTTTTGATCGCCGCCTCCTGTACAGTGTCACGAACCTCCATCCATAGTTCTTCAGATACTCAGTCTACCACATCTAATCCCTTGAATCTCTTTGTCACCTCCACTGTATAATCATAAGGGATTTGATTTAGGTCATACCTGAATGGCCTAGTGGTTTTCTCTACTTTCTTCAATTTAAGCCTAAACTTTGCAATAAGGAGTTCATGATCTGAACCACAGTCAGCTCCAGGTCTTGTTTTTGCTGACTGTATAGAGCTTCTCCATCTTCAGCTACAAAGAATATAATCAGTCTGATTTCGGTGTTGACTATTTGTTGATGTCCATGTGTAGAGTTGTCTCTTGTGTTATTGGAAGAGGTGTTCGCTATGATCAGTGTGTTCTCTTGACAGAGCTCTGTTAGCCTTTGCTGTGCTTCATCTTGTACTCCAAGGCTAAACTTGCCTGTTACTCCGGGTATCTCTTGACATCCTACTTTTGCATTCCAATCCCTTGTGATGAAAAGGACATCTTTTTTGGTGTTAGTGTTGGAAGGTCTTGGTGTTAGTGTTAGAAGCATAATGTCCTATGCTGAACATAGAACTGTTCAGCTTCAGCTTCTTTGGCATTAGTGGTTGGGTCATAGGCTAGGATTACTGTAACGTTGAATGGGTTGCCTTGGAAATGAACTGAGATCATGCTGTCATTTCTGAGGTTGCACCCAAGAACTGCATTTCAGACTCTTTGGTTGACTATGAGGGCTGCTCCATTTCTTCTAAGGGATTCGTGTCCAGTAGTAGATACAATGGTCATCTGAATTAAATTCACCCATTCCCATCCATTTTAGCTCACTGATGCCTAAAATGTCAATGTTCACTCTTGGCATCTCCTGCTGACCGTGTCTGATTTACCTTGATTCAGGGACCTACCATGCCAGGTTCCTGTGCAGTGTTGTTCTTTACAGCATCAGACTTTACTTTCACCACCAGACATGTCCATAACTAAGCGTCGTTTACACTTTGGCCCAGCCTCTTCATTCTTTCTAGAGCTATTTCTCCGCTCTTCTGCAGTAGCATATTGGATACCTTCTACCTGCGGACTCATCTTCCAGGGTCATATCTTTTTGGCTTTTCACTCACGTAAGAATATTGGCGTGGTTTGCCATTCTCTCCTCCTGACCACATTTTCTCAGAACTCTTCACTCTGACCCGTCTGTCTTGGGTGACCCTGCATGGCATGGCTCATAACTTCATTGAGTTATGCAAGCTCCTCACCACAACAGGGCCGTGATCCATGAAGAGAGATGTACCTCTCGGCCATCTGTATGTCTGTCTTTTTTTTCTAAGAGTTGTTTGTTTTTCATTTTTTGGCTGTGCAGGGTCTTGACTGCTGTGCGC
Organism: Moschus berezovskii; assembly: GCF_049115385.1. Classification (NCBI taxonomy): domain Eukaryota; kingdom Metazoa; phylum Chordata; class Mammalia; order Artiodactyla; family Moschidae; genus Moschus; species Moschus berezovskii. The sequence goes on from NC_142460.1 coordinate 4,250,809, forward strand.
ATAGGCTTTCTCTAGTCTCACTGAGCAGGGGCTTCTGTTGCTGCAGAACACAGGCTCTAGTGCGCAGGCTTCAGGCGTTGCAGCTCGCAGGCTCCAGAGAGCAGGCTCAAAAGTTGTGATGCACAGCCATAGTTGCCCCGTGACGTGTGAGAGCTTCTTGAACCAGGGGTTGAACCTATATCTCTTGCCTTGGTAGGCAGATTCTTAACCACTAGAGCTCCAGGGAAGTCCCTGATGTCCTCTGTGGAAAAACGTCTGTTAGGTCCTCTGCCCATTTTTTTATTGTATTATTATTATTATTTTCCACTGTTGAGTTGTATGAGTTCCCTCTATATTCTGGATTTTAATCCTCATCAGATGTATTTTTACAGATCTCTTCTCCCATTCGATAGGTTCCTTTTGTTTTGTTGGTGGTTTCCTTTCCTGTGCAGAAGCCTTTTAGTTTGACATGAATCCACCTGTTCATTTTTGCTCTTGTTGCCTTTGCTTTTGGTGTCAAATCCAAAAAAGCATCACCAAGACTCACATCAAGTTTACTGTAGCCTATGTTTTATTCTAGCATTATCATTTCAGGTCTTATATTCAAGTCCTTAGTCTTGCATTAGTTTGGTGTGTGGCGTCCAGTTTTTCCAGTGTCATTTATTGAAGGCACTGTCTCTTCCCGTTGTCTGTCCTCGTCTCCTTAGTCATGAAGAAGTAACCGGGTGAGTGTGAGATTGCTCCCGGGCTCCCTTCTGCTCCACTGATCCATGTTTTTTGTGCCAGGTCCACACTGCTTTGATAACTGCAGCTTTACGACGTTTGAAGTCAGGGAGCTTTGTACTTCTTTCTTAAGACTGCTTTGGCAACCCAGGGTCTTGTGGTTCTCTGCAAGTGTTAGGAGTGTAGTTTTGTCAAGAATGTCATGGGTATTTTTATAGCGATTGCATTAAATTTGCAGATGACTTTGGGGTAGTATGGACTTTTTAACAATACTAATTCTTCCAGTTCATACTCAGAATGTCTTTACGTTTAGTTGTGTTTTTTTCAGTTTCTTTCATCAGTCCCTCACTGTTTTAAGTATACATGTGTCCCTCATCTCCTTGGTTAAATTTATTCCTGAGCATTTTAGTTATTTCTGATGTAATTAAATATTTAGTCACTATTCAGAATTCCCAAATTACCTAATGTTCAGTATATTTGTTAAACTCAGGATCAAAATAAGGTAAAAACTGCACTTGGTTGGTCCAGGTTTTTAAGTCTCCTTTAATCTGCAGACTCTTCCTTGTTTTATTTTTCTTGCAGTCTGTTTCTTGTCAGGTTAACCCAGTTCATCTCCCAGTCTGGGCTCTGATGGTTGTGCCTTGTGGTCCCATCACTGTACTCCTCTGTCCGCTGTGTCACTGGGTAGATCTTGAGGTCTGGTCAGACTCAGGCTTGATTTGCTGGCCAGGGGCCTCATGGAGGTGGATATTCTGTCCACTGGCTTGGTAGGACTTCAAGGGAGGGGAGGTGTTTCAATTCAGTCATTCCTTGCTCATTGGTAATGCAGCTGCTTTGAAAGTGTCTTCTACAAAGAGAGCTGTGTCCCCTGAAGTCACTAGGGGACCTGGAGGGAAGGTTGTGCAGGAAAGTGAGATCCAGGGTTGATTTCTGGATCCTGCACTGATGTCATGAAGTCCCTCTGGTTTTTGTCTTCTTGTGAACTAGTGGTTGTAGTAACTATATTTATATGTCAGTGGGAGCCTCCCTGGATTGGCTCCTGAATCCTCTCGACACACCTCTGGGTTCTGAGGGGTCACATGGAGAGAAGGAAGCTGGATGCCAGGGGGGTAGGGGTGCATCTCATGTCCCAGACCCAGCACAACTCTGACCCTCGCGGCCCTGCTACCTCCAAGAAGTAGACTTGGGACCACAGTGTGGGCAGTGGACAGAGTAGGAAACAGACAGAGCAGATCCTCTGCCTGTAAGATCACCCACACCATGAGTTTATGCTGCTGGTTCCAGCTCAGGTTAAGGCCTTGGAGTTTTCCATGACTCTCCGACCTTTCTCCATGATGAAAGGCTGCAGTGAAGACGACTCCAGCAGAAGGAATCATGTCTTGACGCCACGCTGCACACACTCCAGTCCATGCAGCCTCTCAAGTGTGAGGTTTCGAGCACAACTTAGGATGTTCTTTCAATTCTTTCTGCCAGTAGGGTGTATCCCTCTAGGATGGAATCAGTCAGATTGCTGTGTTTAAAGTCACTTTAAATAGTTTGTGTCTGAGGGGGATGCCCACTTCGATTGAGTTCATTTGTTCTATTTTACTGTCGGTTTTTAGGGATTGGTTTTTAAATTTTAAGTTTTTTGGACATAAAATATTTACATGGTTCCAACTCTGAAAGCAAAGTGTCTTCAGAGGAGCCTGGCTTTTGTCCTCTGTCCACGCTTCTCCCACAGGAAGTCAGGGTCTGCTTTGATGGCTTTTTCTAATGTGAGCAGTTACAGATTTATGTTGGAGTGTGCGCATGCACACGTGTGAGTAAGTGGTGGGACACGCACACTCGTCTCACCGTGTTTCTCTTAAAGCGTCCCAGAGGTCACAGTCTGCTTGAGCTCCCAGCCTGGAGTTGGTCACATGTGCTCAGGCGCAGGCCCCTGTCCCATGCTCCCTCCAGGCCATCGACAGCATCCACCAGGTGGGCGTGTACTGTCTGGCTCTGGTTCCTGCCAACACCTTGCCCAAGGCTCCTCTCGGTGGGATTCACGTTTCTGAAACCAAGCAGCGCTTCCTGGAGGGGATGCTGCACCCGTGTAACGTGTTGATGTGCCCTCACACATGTGTTACCAACCTTCCCAAGCCTCGGCAGAAGCAGCCAGGTTAGTGCACGTCACCGCACGTCTACTGTGTCTATAGAGAGCCACAGCCACGCTTGTGTTTAAGGGCGCAGGCCTGTTGAACCCTCTGTTTCTGGGGTTGGAGCTGAGAGCCAGAGTGAACAGCGCAGCAGGTCAGCCCCACCTCCTGCCCCCTGAAAGGAGCACATCCCCACCCCGCAGTGTGGGGGGCCCACATGGCACTGGATGTGGCCTGGCATCTGGGCTGTGGAAGTTGCACGGTGGCCCCAGGGGCAGAAATTATGCCCCAGAGCAGACCGGGAGCTTGGAATCTGAAGAGCTGTGGGGCAGCCACCACAGCCAGCCATGGGGATCAAGGGCACTGTACGTGCTGCTGCTCAGCACTGCCATCTGCCACAGCAGCCAGGCAGTACCTGGGAAGCCCACCAAATGGTCAGCTTCCCTTCCCTAGTGGAACTGTGATGTGTGTTCCATTCCTTTGGTGATGTAAATCTTAAGTAAATGCTAATAACTTTTGTTGATTATTAAATATATAAAATACCATTAAGTGAAGCACATTTAATCAGTAAAACAATGACATGTAGTACTGTACATGTACTACATGTACTTAGCTGTGGCTAAGGTCGGGATATCCACCTTGTGCTGAATGTGTTAATGGGTTCACTTCTGAGAGCGAGGTTCTGTCACTCAGCACGACCCTCCTACCTGGTTCCTGACCCTGTATTGTAGTGAAGAGTGAGTTGCCTGCCCGTTCAGAAGGTTACCTGTCAGAGTCATTGCTTCTCACTCAGGTCCCCTCGTGTTCTAGAGGTTGGACCTGCCTCCATGATCGTTGGCAACCTGGTTGCCGGGAAGAGAATCGCTCAGGCCTCAGGCAGGGAGCTGTCTCACCTGGAGGACAGTGACCAGGCAAGGAAGGTAAGGGGGTGAGGTGGGGGGAGGTGGTGCCCAGGACGCCACCAGGCCTGACCCGCCCCCCACGCAGGGGTGGGGTGGGGGGGTGAAGAGGTGCCTGGGAAGGCACCAGGCCTGACCCTTCACTGCCCCTCCCGCAGTTCCTGTTCCTGCCCGATGTGCTGCAGTGGCGGGCCCACACCACCCCCGAACACCCACTGTTCCTGCTGCTCAACGCCAAGGTGAGGCGGGCACTGCTGCGGTGGACCGTGCTGCTCATGTCACACTCCAGCCACGTGCTCAGGTCTCACCAGAGGACAGCGCTCCTTGACCTTCAGGCTCCCGGCTGGTGTCACGTTTGTTAGTCGCTCAGACGTGTCCAACTCTCTGTGACCCCATGGACTGTAGCCAGCTAGGCTCCTCTGTCCATGGCATTGTCCCAGCAAGAATACTGGAGTGGGTTGCCATTTCCTTCTCCAGGGGATCTTCCCGACACAGGGATTGACCCCAGGTCTCCTGCGTTGCAGGCAGACTCTTTACCATCTGAGCCACCAGGCACGTCCGGGGGGTATCATTCTCTTCGTGAAAACCTCAGCTTCCACACAAGCCACAGTCACATTTCTGTGGATTTGTATTTAATAGGGAAATTCTAATTACCTTGTATTTCAATTATGAAGAGTATGCTTGTAAATAGGGCGTCCCTGGTGACTCAGATGGTAAAGAGTCTGCCTGCAATACAGGAGACCCGGTTTCTATTCCTGGGTCGGGAAGATCTCCTGGAGAAGGGAATGGCTACCCACTTCAGTATTCTTGCCTGGAGAATTCCATGATCAGAGGAGCCTGGCGGGCTTCAGCCCCTGGGGTCGCAAAGAGTTGGACACAACTGAGTGACTAACACTTTCACTTTTCACTGTCATGCATGTAGATTCTCCTAAGTAAACTAAAAACAAATGTTTATTTTGTAAAAGTACTTTAGACCTTCTTCCTTTGTTTGTAGCTGTAACACAGCAAATACGGCTTACACTCGTAATCCTAGTAACTTTCAGTGGGTGTCACATTTTACCAGGAGCTTCTCAGGTGTAAAGGAGAAACTGTAAGTTATGGGCCAGTAGACAAACTATGAAAACAGAGAGAGTGGCCATGACCACTCTGCATGACTCACTGTTAGATGTGTCCCGGTCCGGGAGGACACGTGTGCTCTGACGTCTTAGTAGCACCAGCCTGGTTCTCAGAATTGCTGGTTGTTGGCCACTTTTTCTTCATTCAAAAAATATTGATCAACATCTGCTACATATACAATGATAAATAAGATTAAAAAAAAAGGTCCCTGTTCCCTAGATGCTGAAGCAAGTCTTCCTGCTAGAAAACCAGTGCTCAGGAGAGGTGCTGTCTTCATGCTCACATGTATCTGCAGACCTGGACAGTGTTCTGGAGACATTTGTTTATGATTGATTGAATTCCAAAGCCAATAAGTGGCATTGACCAAGATAAAGTCAACTTGTGGGAGAACCTTAAGATGGGTGCAGCCGGAGCTCTAAGGCAGGCGAGGCTGGGCACTGGGTTTACCCTCGGTGTGCTGGGGGCCTGGACGCGAGCCTGAGGGTGTGATGGGGTCCACAGTTCCGGGTGATTCCTATGGGTTGTAAGAGGGTGAGGATGAGAGCAGGGGGCAAGGGCCATGGTCCAGGCACAAGTTAGCCATTCACAGAGGACAGGTGCTGTGGATGAGTGTGAGGTGTGGTTGGAGGCAGGCTTGTGGGACATGAGGGCGGCCTGGGTGCAGGCCAAGTGTCTGTGCAGATGGGGCCTTTCCCAGGGAGGAGGGACCACTAGTGGGAGTGTGCAGAGACGCCACCAGGCCTAGGGCCGGCCGGCAGTGCTCATGATTGTCTTTACAGCTAAGAGCTTCGGAGGGCCCTCCAGATCCTTTCCAAAACCTTGTAGCTTTGGGGGTTTCTTCTGGTTTGTCAGCCTCCTCAGGTTTGAATTGTCCTTAGGACCTGAGGATGTGCTGGCCTTTGACCTGGGAGGAAGCCTGTGCCTTTGCAGGTGGTGTCCCTGGCATGAGGTGGCCCCTGGCTTTGGGGACTGGCAGAGCTCTGGGCCTTCGGGCTCCAGCATGTGCCCGGTGTGGCACTCTGAACCTCAGCTTGGGTATGAGAAGTGAGTCTGACCCACCGTGCAAAGCCCCCAGGCCTGCATGGTGGGGCCCCAGCTGAGGAGTGGAGAGTTTAGATGCTCCGCCGGGCTGTCCTGGAGGGTAGTGATGGTAAGTTAGGCTGAGTGGCACTGTGATTCGCCTAAGGACTGAGAGCATGAGCTCAGACAGGTTGGCAGGGGGAGGGAAGGCTAGATTGGAGCTGGTCCCGGCCCAGCTATCCTCTGCAGAGACCGGGTGTGGGGCAGCCCTACCAGCCACTCACCCTCCCAGGCTCCCTGAAAGACCAGCCTGTGATGACCCAGGGCTTGGAGCTGCTGGGTGGGGCAACTGAGCATGCGTCAGGGTTCAGTTCAGGGATGTTTGTTTACTGCTTACTGTTTACTTAAGTGTGTTGATGTCCAGGAAAAGGGCTGCTTCTAGAGAGGGAGAGGATAGAATTGGGGGTGTGTGTGGAGCAGTGATGATTTATTTTGTAAAGGAGACATTGAAACACTGTGGCGGAACACTTGGTAATGAAAACTGGATGGCTGCTTGTCACGTTATTCTTTACAATACTTCGTATGTAAAATGTTTTATCATAACGGCCAAAACGGCTTTTTTGCTCACCAAGTCTACCTGTGGTGGACGAGCAGTCTCTGAGGAGGCAGAGGCCAAGGAGACACAGGGACACCCATCCTGGCTCCTGGCCACAGGGTCTCAGACGGAGGCTGTGCGTGGAGTGTCCCCAGTCCCCCCACCCCCGCGCCCTGGCTCAGCGTGCCCACGATTGCTTTCCTAGGGCACAGTCACCAGCACTGCAACCTGCGTCCAGCTCCACAAAAAGGCCGAGCGAGTGGCCGCTGCTCTGATGGAGAAGGCGAGGCTGAATGCCGGGGCCCATGTGGCCCTGGTCTACCCTCCAGGTAAGCCCCGTGGGCCCTGACCCCTGCATCACCACGCTCACTCCCCTCTGTCCACGTCTGTACCCTGTGAGCGCCCGCGGCAGGCTGTGAGTCCACCCCTGCCCGTCTCAGTGCAGCCTGCCTTCCTCCTGCCCTTCTCACCAAGCTGTTCTTTCCCTCCATCCCCACACCCTGTTTCATTACCAGAAACAAAGTGACCAGGTCAAATGATGGATCTTTGCCTTTCCCATCCCAACCACCTGCTCCACTCTCCTGAAGGAGCCTCCATCCTGACCTCCATGCTCATCATTCCTTCCATTTCTTTATAGTTTGACCACCCCCAGTGAGCATCTTTGTCACCATAGTCCAGTCCAGTTCTCTTCAGCTCTGATACGTTTTAAGTCTCCTGTAACCTGCAGGCTGTCCTCTTTCCATCTCTCTCTTGGTCCTGAGCATCCCTGCTGTCCTGGGTGGCTTGTGTGTGCCAGGCGGCTGCTCCTGGGCTCCCACAAGGAACCCTGCATCAGACTGACTCCCCTCGCAGGACCCTGAGCACCCTCGGGTGCTTCCTCCTTTTGTAGAACTAGCACATTAGCACCTATCCATGAGCTTGTCCCACATTCATTAACTACTTCAGTTCAGTTCAGTCGCTCAGTCGTGTCCGACTCTTTGCGACCCCATGAATCATAGCACACCAGGCCTCCCTGTCCATCACCAACTCCCGGAGTTCACTCAAACTCATGCCCACAGAGTCGGTGATGCCATCCAGCCATCTCATTCTCTGTTGTCCCCATCTCCTCCCGCCCCCAATCCCTCCCATCATCAGAGTCTTTTCCAGTGAGTCAACTCGTCGCATGAGGTGGCCAAAGTATTGGAGTTTCAGCTTTAGCATCAGTCCCTCCAATTAGGGGTCACTAAACAGTGGTGTGTTAACTCTGACCACCCATAAAACTAAACAGACACTTCCCCTGATTAGGATCTGGTCACCCAGTGGTAGAATTTGCTGTGAAAGGCGGGATGCTGCGTCTTTGCTGCTATCAGCGAAATGAGCTCTGCGCCCTGTTGCACTCCTGTGGGAGCTGCTCCTGGGCCCTCGGGTGTGACCTCCCGTACTGACCTTGCCTCCTGCATCTCCTGGAACCAGGCCAGTTCTCCATGGAGCCTGGTGTTGGCAGCACCAGCCTGGGCAGTGGGAGCTCATCCTTCCTGGGCTGGCCGCTGTCCCATTAACTCTTTCTGTGATCAGAGTTCCAATTTGAAAATAGTCATTGCTTTTCTTAGAGGCAGCGCCTCCTGAGTTCATGCTGTCCCCGTCGTTCACACTCGGGACTATAGTTTTCACGGAACCCCGTCTCCATGATGTCTCTGTCTCCTTCTGTACCGAGGGTCTTGACTTCAGGCTGGGAGACTGTAGAGCTCACATGTGCCCAGACCACTCACATGCTTCTCCTGTGTCACATGCAGGAGCCCCAGAGAATGGCAGTCACCGTGACCACCCCCCACCCGTGTGAGGCTTCCCCCACCCACTTTCCCTGTAGCTGTGCTGTCTTGGGGGTGGGGGGGGACACTGCGAAGCTGGCCTCTCTTCACCCGCAGTCCACCAGGCCCGTGTTCAGAGCCCTCCAGCTGCGTACACGTCCGTCTTTCTGTTCCGATGGCACTGTTGCATTGTCTCTGACTAGTTTCTCAGGAAGGTTCGTGGGGACAGTGTCCCCTGCTCTGGCTGGTTGGTGACAGTCTGTACACTTTGTAGTGACCGTCGTCCCTGCTGGGGTCTCAGACGTGCTCGTTTCCTCCCGGCCTCAGCATCAGGCTGGACTGTGATCTAACGGTCTTCCTCTGTGACTTGCACTTTTGCCCTCAGAGGTAGAAGGACATTTTCCCTTATTTAAGTCCGCAGTGTGGTTGTGACATTGTTACAAGTCAGCGTTCCCACGTGGAAGGCAGCTGTGCTCACCACCCTCCCTCCAGGCAGGGCCACACAGTATGTAAAGTGCCTGTGGGTACCAAGCTGCAAGCCTGCCTTTTAGCCTCGGGAGTTTTCTAGGATCACAGTGTCTCCTCTCTCCCCTTGCTTGGGTTTTCTTGGCGTTCGTTCCCCTTGCTGCTCCCATCGCCCCTGTGTTCGCTCTTCTCTGTCCTTTTCCACGTTCTCTGTGTCTGTCTCGTTTGCTCTTGGGCTCCTTCTAGTTCCATCTCCATTTCTGAATTGTTTTTTAAAATAACTTCTAGCTTTCTTCATTTGTTTAATTCTCACTTCTGTCATTCTCTTATATCTTGTGTCATTTTCTTAATGTTAGCACATGTTGAAAGGGCTGCAGTTCTTATCTGCTATCTTTGTCTGGACAGGAGATGATCGACCTCTGGTTCTTTTTCTTGTACTTTGTGTGGGACTTGGCCACTGTCAGGGAGCCTCCCTTCTCCCGTCTCCTTCTCTGCCCCACCATGGGTCATCCCAAGCTGGGCTGGATTGCTGGTCCCAAGTCCTCAGCTGCTCTCTGATCAGACCCGCAGGGGTAGGGACGAGACAGCCTCCTTCGGGACCTCCCTGATCAGGATGGCCGTGCCCGTCAGGGCTCCACTCCCCCACTCCCTCCAGCCCCACCTGCCCAGTGCAGCCTGACAGCCCGTCCTTGCGGCAGCTCTGTTCCGCCTGCTGGGTGCTGCTCTGACTCTCCTGCTGCTCTGCCCTGTCCTCTCCTGCCTCGTCTTGGGGCTTCAGTCCTGGCAGTTTTTCCCCTGTGTCTGGTGCCCAGGTGAGGGGCACACAGAAGACCCTGCACTTTGAGTGGCAACCTGTCCTCCCCTGGGTCGGGAGTCCCAGGTTTATGCAAGTGCTTCCGCAGGGTTGCAGACGATCGCCGCCCACCCCCCTGCCCTCCCCACTTTGGTTTGTTGTTGTTGCACCTGGAAGCTTGTTGGTTCCAGCTCAGGAGTTTCACTAGGAAATGCCGGAGTCTGGATCCTCTCTCACTTTCTTACCCACTTAATCCTCATCTCAGGAAAATATTCTTTCTCGTTACTGCCTTTTCTTCATCTTTTTCCTGCTTCTGGAATGCCTGAGTCCTGTTTTGGGGGCTGTCCTCTGAGACTCAGATCTCCTGCCTAACGGCTTCCTTCGTGTGTCCTCGGTGCCACTCCTGGAAACCCAGCCCTGCAGCGCCATCTCCCTTCAGCGTGTCTGGTGGGATGTGACTTGTGCTGGTCACTTTCTCTGTGCTGGTACAATCCCGGGGCTGCTGTGGAGTGCTCTCTGCACAGAGCCTGGCCGGTTTCTTGACATGGATGCTAGGTGACTTGGACGCTCCAGGACTCCCACTCGCGTCACAGTCACTCCTGCTCGTTCCAGCTCCAGGAATGTGAGGTCATTCTTGTCCAGAACTGATCGCAGTTCCCATTCTTTTCTTATCCTTGGACTCAGTGCAGGGCACGCACTGCTGACCGAGAGGAGGCCTGGGGACACACTGGCAGTGGGGGAGGGGGTGGGTGGACAGGAAGGGATAGGAAAGCAGGAGGGATGGATGAGGGCCAGATGCTGCTCTCTGCTTTGGGGCATTTCTGACACTGTTCATGAAAGGTGACAGTGCATGGTGAAGGTCTGAATGTATGTTTTAAAAACTTCGCAGCAGGAGGGGAGTATAGTTGACTGCTGGAGGGCAGACCACACCCTTCTCGAGGCGGGAGGGGGCAGGCGTTTGCAGGTGTACGTAGGACTTGGTGTGCATCTCCTGTGAGGGGTGTGTGACCCTGGAGGAGCTGCAGGAAGTGGGGTGCAAGCAGGGGATAGTGTGAGCTGCATGAGCTCGAGGGTTCGAGCTGCTGGTGGTGCTTGCTGTGTGGTGCGTTGGGCAGAGTGGTCGTGCTGGTATGAAGATGTTCGCACAGGTCAACCTGCCTGTCAGCTCGTCTGTCCCCTGAGCTACCCACAGGCACAGTGAGGATGGCTGGTCCCTGGTGGAGGAGCTTGGGCCGTGACAGTGACCACACTTAGCGCTCCTGGCCCTGATGTAGCATTGGTGACTTGTAGTGTGGTGAAACCCACAAGCTGTGTCAAACACTGCATATTTATTTTGACTCTGGAATCAAAACAGCCTGAGCCTGATGTCCCGTAGCCTAGTGATGCTGGCAGCGCCTTGTCTTAGTTGAGGGCAGTGTCTTTAGGGCGTCTAGGGTGTGGGTGCAGGTGGTCTAATCTGAACGAGGTCAAAATGGGGAAGCTGGGTTTCAAGTGTGGTTTGGTTCCCCCTGGTTTTAATTATGGAGAATTTTAAATACATAGACAAGTTGAAGGAGCTGTGAGTGGTCCCACGTTGCGCTGAGAGATTGATAGCAGGGCAGGGATATCCTGGCCCCCTCCCTGGGGGTGTGGGCCTCGCCAGGGATGGACTGGCCCCCACATTAGGATGGAGATGCAAGGAGGAGGTGTGGCATTTCTGGGGTGGGCAACTCACCTTCAGAGTGTCCTGCCAGCCTCACCCCCCACCTACAGACTGCCCCAGAGGGCAGAACACGCTGCTTCACGAGGCCTGGGCCTCCCGTCCACCATAGGCTTCTCTGGGCCGTGGCTGCACCCCACCTACCTCCTTGTCTCCCTGGGTCTGGGCCAGGGCCAGGGGCGACGTGTCCCTCCCTACAGAGCTGTTTGGGCTGCACGCTGTGGTGTGAGGAGGGTGGTTTTGTTCACACACAGTAGGGGGACCCACAGCCTGGGGCTGCCTTTGACCCGCTGACACCCTCTGATCGTGTCTCTCCAGGGGTGGACCTCATTGCTGCCTTCTACGGCTGCCTGTACTGCGGCTGCGTGCCCGTCACCGTGCGGCCCCCACACCCCCAGAACCTCGCCACCACACTTCCTACCGTCAAGATGATTGTGGAGGTAGGCGGGCACTGCGGCCTGACCGTGGTGGGCCTGAGCGCGGTTTGCTCCCAGGCACTGTCTCAGGTGTGCCCTCAACCCTGTGTCCTGCAGGTCAGCAAGTCTGCGTGCGTGCTCACCACGCAGGCCATCATGCGGCTGCTCAGGTCCAAAGAAGCAGCAGCCACCGTGGACGCCAGGACCTGGCCGACCATTCTGGACACAGGTGTGTGTGCCATGCCTAGGATCAGCCCTCTCCTTCCTGTGTTGTAGAGATTGCGTTTGTCACCACCCAAATACAGAAGTTGGGTGAGGGAGCTTGAGTAGGGTTAGGAGAAGAGCCTGGCCAGTGGGGCACTGGTGGCCCATCCAACACCTCGAGCCTAAAGCTGGTGCCCAGAGCGGAGGGTGCCAGCGGAGAGCAGAGGTCCTTCCGAGGCCATGCGCCTGCAGACAGATGCCTCCTGCTGCACTCAGCGCCCACGCAGCAATGGGCAGGAGTGGGGACCAGACAGCTCCCATAGCGCATACCCCTCCTGGGCCCCCAGGAGAGTCACATGGGCCCTCTGCCTGGGCCTGTTGGGTCAGCCTGAGGGCTGAGAGGGTCCCAGCCCCTCCCCATCAGGACGGCCCAGACCAGCCGCTCTCTGCAGGCACTATGGGGAATTCAGAGTACACGGCCACACAGGTGCCCACTGGCAGACAGACAGGGTCCCTCCTTCCCTGTTGCTCCCCGTCACACCTGTGGGTGTGGCTGCCTATCCTTACCCACCAGGGCACTGCCCACGAGAGGAGGTTTAGGACCGTGTGTCCGCAACCACCTGCTTGATACACTGCAGGTACTGGGCGCTGGCCCAGACGGCTGGTGGCAGGGGGCCGGGGCGGGCTCAGCTGGTGGCAGGGGGCCGGGGCGGGCTCGGCTGGTGACAGGGGCCGGGGCGGGCTCGGCTGGTGGCAGGCGGCCGGGGCGGGCTCAGCTGGTGGCAGGGGGCCGGGGTGGGCTCGGGGCAGACGGCTCGAAGGAGTCCTGTTGCCTCAGTCGCTCCCTGCCCCACCTCACGTGCCCACCTGTGGGCGGTCAGGGCGGTGCCCCCGTGGTCTGCCCCCGTGGTCCTGAGGGAGTGTGGTGAAGCTGGGTGGGGGAGCTTGAGGGAGCTTGACCCAACTTCTCAGTGCTTGCTGTGTGCAGAAATGGCAATGACCCTGGCTCACCACAGGCTCCGGGACCCAGCCAGGTCTCTGCTCCTCCGAGTTTCCCAGGGGACTCTCACGGGCTGTCTTCTCCCGTCCGTGTCCACCACACCCACTGTCAGCTGCCACATGCTCAGTGTGGTTAGCGAGGGTCCTCTCCACGTGGCCTTACCTGTGTGCATATGCAGCCTGACCTCTGCTCTGAGCTCCCTGCTCCCCGGGTGCAGTCCTGTCTCCCCTTTGCCTGCGAGCACTGAAGTGGCATCCATACCACCTGTGTCTCCTGGTCCACAGATGACATACCCAAGAAGAAGGTGGCCAGCATCTTCAGGCCCCCATCCCCAGATGTGCTTGCGTACTTGGACTTCAGCGTGTCAACAACAGGGATCCTGGCAGGTGTGAAGGTGGGTCCTCTGGTTGGAGCCCCCGTCCACCTCGTCCCTGACACAGACGATGCTGATGCGGGTCTGTGCAGGCCCTGCTTCCTCCCAGAGCTGGAAGCAGCAGTTTTGCTCTTTAAAGCTTGTGTTAAATATCAGTAAACCCCCAAATTAGGTTAGCCTGAAGAGTAATGCATGTCCTGATGTTTTATGGTGATATCTAAACTTTATGATTCATGACTGTGGCCTCGACAACCAGGTGGCTTGGATGAGTCTGTCACCAGAAGCTCTGTTAAAATTCTTTATTGCCCTGAAGTCTTGCCTAGAAGTTTTTAGTGTGCCTTCCTGGGGGTTTTGGTGTATGTGGGCTTTTACTCCTTCAGATGTCACATGCGGCCACCAGTGCCTTGTGCCGCTCCATCAAGCTACAGTGTGAGCTGTACCCCTCGAGGCAGATCGCCATCTGCCTCGACCCCTACTGCGGCCTCGGCTTCGCACTGTGGTGTCTGTGCAGGTGGGTGAGGGCGGGTGTCGGGTGGGCGAGGGTGGGGGTCAGGTGTGTGGAGGGCGGGGTCAGGTGATTGGAGGGCGGGTGTCAGGTGGGTGGAAGGTGGGTATACAGGGGGTGGACCGTGGGTGTGCAGGTACAGCCCCACCCATTCCTCCTCACCACCTGCTAACTGAGTTGCTTCTCTAAAGTCCCACCCCACCCATCTCTAAGATACATTGTTAAGGGTCCAGGAAGCAGAGGATACAGGTGTGAGTGCCTGGTGTGTGTGATGAGTGTGCCAGCGGCTGGAGTGTGGGTCAGAAATTGAGTTACAGGGTAGAAGTGCATTTTTATTAAATGCACACTCTGTTACTACCAGTTCCATCCAGGACAGGGAAGTAGGGACCCATCTTCATGAGTAGATCCGAGCCCTGCCCTCAGCGAGTCCCTCACACTGACCCTGGGCCCTTGAATGCGGGTGGGCGGACCTGCGTCCCACGTTTTCTGCCGAAACCCCGACGTGACCAGAGCAGGAGGGGCGGCCTCGGCCTGGAAGGGCGGACCCTCGGGGGCGAGGCGCAGGGCTGACCCCCCCCGTCGCGTCACAGCGTCTACTCCGGACACCAGTCGGTGCTCGTGCCCCCGCCGGAGCTGGAGACCAACGTGTCGCTGTGGCTGTGGGCCGTCAGCCAGTACAGGGCGCGCGTCACCTTCTGCTCCTACTCGGTGATGGAGATGTGCGCCCGGGGCCTGGGTGCGCAGACGGCGGCGCTCAGAGTGAGTGCGGGGGGCCTGGAGAGACCCCACGGACGGTTCCGGTGGGAAGGCGGGGCTGGAGACAGAAAACCCTCCCTGGGGGCTCTGCCCCCGCTGTGAGCTCCACCCCCGCACGTGCCTGTGGGGCAGCCCGCACCGGCCCCTCACTTCTGGAAGGAGATGAGGGGTGGGTCCGACCCTGGCTCAGAGCGGACCGAGGGATCTCTGAGGCCGCATTGTCCCCAGGGCCTGGGGCTGGAGTGTAGCGGCGGAGGATGGGTGTGGGGGCAGGGAGGCACAGAACCCGGGGGGGCGGGGCTCCGTGCGGGCCTTTGCGCGCAGATGCAGGCGTGGCGTGCGTGCTCTTCCCGCAGATGAAGGGCGTGAACCTGTCCTGTGTGCGCACCTGCATGGTAGTGGCTGAGGAGCGGCCCAGAATCGCGCTCACGCAGTCCTTCTCCAAGCTGTTCAGAGACCTGGGCCTGCCCGCGCGCGCGGTGAGCACCACGTTCGGCTGCAGGGTCAACGTGGCCATCTGCCTCCAGGTAAGGCGGCGGGACTTCCTCTGGGCGCCTGTGCCCACCCTGCGCTGCCCCTTCCTCTGGTCCCTTCTGGCCTCCAGCCTTTTGCATTTTCCCAATATGGCTTTGGGCACTGAGCATTTTGGTTTAGAAGAGATTCTGTTCTTAATGAACAAAGGCTTATTTGGACAAAGCACCAGTTGTTTTTGAACAGTGACAGTTACCGAGAGGAATTTATAAGCTGGATACAGTATGCAACTAATATTCTAAAGCAAGATTTAAGTTATTGTTTTGTAAGACATCTGGCAGTTTTAAATGGAAACATTAATGAGTGTGATAATTTATATTGCCCTAAATTCATTCTTGAAACACTGGGGTGTTTTCCTTTTTAAAAGGAAACGAAGTTTCAGAACCGCTCACCGCAGCGGTGCTGTTCTGCTTCTTCGGGGGACTGGGGCTCTTTCCCAGGTTTCTGGCTGGTGTCTCCATCCCACCTCCTTTCTCAGATGCATTGCATGCACCTGCTCCCACATTGAGGGTTGTTGGGTGGAAAGGCCTCGGGAGAACCACAGCCCCTTGTCCCCCAGCCCCGGTCCTGACCAGTGCCCGCTGGGCGCAGGGCGTGTCTGGACCGGGGAGATCAGCGTCCTGTTATCCAGGTGCTCCTGGGACACCCTCTCCACAGTATAGATGGCCGACCGTCCAGGTCTCGCTTGGACCCTTAATGAGTGGCCGGAGGAGGTGGAGGGGTCCCTCGGGAGAGCCCTCCTGATGTGGATGGTGCGACTGCTGGCGTGGGGCTGGTGGTGTAAGCGCAGCCCTGCTGTCCGCTCAGTGTCTGGGAGCCGGGTCCTCCTTCCCGGAAGCGTCGGCAGGAGCCTGGCTGCTGCTCTGTGCGCTTCGAGAAGCCGTGATGCATTTTGCTCTCTCAGCTCCTTCCTCACGTGCCTCTGCTCTCTGTTTGTGTTTCCTGTGGCGTCTCTTCCTTGTCTCGCTCTGCTGGCCTCCTTTGTGTCTGTCAGCCCAACAGGCTGGGAAAGCTGGCTGAGCAGGTATGACCTTGACCTTGACCTCGAGGTGCCTCTGTGCTTCTGTGAGTTCATGTGGCCTCTCGTGGTCTTGCTGCTTTGTAAAACTGAGTTTAAGAGCAGAATATTTTCAGAAGTATTTAGCATTCACAGTCTGCTGCCTCTGGAGGAAGAGCCATCTTCGTTCCAGGGCAGACATCGGTGATGTTGTCTGGCATCGCCAGAGAATGGTGTTGGGGCGGAGTGTCTGTGTGGTTTGATGTTCAGTGTCTAACAGAAGGGATGTGCTGTCCTCTGTCAGGGCCAACGTCAGGTGTCAGGTGAGAGGAGTAGAGTGGGAACATCGCTGAATGTCCTGCTGAGGCCTCGCCCCTGGAGGGGCCTCACTGTGCTCAGCCCTTAGGAGAATTAGGTCTGAGCAAGCACGGCTCAAGGGACATGCCCCCAAACACACAGTGGTGTTTTCTCAGGGACCCGTGGGAATAGAAGTTCTCGGGACTGAAATGTGAGATTGTTTGACTTGATCTCTCCCTTCAGTGCTAGGGGAGGTTTCCCGCCATGTCAGCAAGTCTTGTAGGTGTTTGGAGGAAAGCAGACAGCTGCTGGGGGCAGAGCAGTTGCCTTCCCGCCCCGACCCTCACCCCCTGACTGGGAGGAGCTGTGCCTGTGTGCATGCCACACCCCTGGAAACGATGGGCGTGAGGTTTGAGTGGACGTTCCTCTGCTCCCCTTACAGGGCACGGCCGGCCCAGACCCCACAACTGTCTATGTGGACATGAGGGCACTGCGCCATGACAGGTAACCGCCCCCAGCCCCCATCAGCCTGGGCCTCCCCTCCTCACCGTGCCCTTCCTTTTTAAAGAACGTTGCTTTATCTGTCTGTTGGCTGCGCTGGGTCTTCGCTGCAGCGCTCAGCCTTCTCGCTGCAGTGGCTGCTCTAGTTGCAGAGCACAGGCTCTAGGCGCTGGAGTCAGTAATTGTGGCACATGGTCTTAGTAGCCCCTCGGCATGTGGGACCTTCCCGAACCAGGGGCCGAACCCATGGCCCCTGTATGGGCAGGAGGATTCTTAACCCCTGGACCGCAGGGAAGTCTCACCATGTCTTCCTTTAATCAGTCATTCCCACCACCAGGAGGGGAATGACCTTCCAAGAGTGACCGAGCATTTGACATTTGGATTTTTATGGGTAAAAAACACGAAGACCCGTCTCCAGGCAGGATGTAGGCATCCTGTCAGCAGATGTGTCCTGGGGGCCCCACTGTGTGTGCCTGGAGGTCTGGGTCCCTCCCAGCTTTAGAGCCAGATCCTGGTTCTGATCCTCACATTCAGCTTGAGGGAAGCCATGGTGGAGCTTCCTGGAGGGCGAGGCCAGCTGGCCAGGGGCTCCTGTCCTGAGCGCTGCTGGTTGAGCCAGGCACCTGAAGTCACTGTCCTGAGGTCACTGCAAGGTCATGATCAAAGGCTGAAGGCTTGGCTGTCGTCACGGGACTGGCCGTCACAGTGCCAATCGATTCTGATTACCTTATGAGGCGCTTTCCTTAGAGACTGTTGTCTGTGTAGTCAATTTTATCTGTTTCCCTTGTTCATTTGTAGGGTCCGTCTGGTGGAACGGGGTTCTCCACACAGCCTGCCACTGACTGAGTCCGGAAAGGTAGTGGTGTGGGGCTTGGCTTCCAGCTTATGTCCCCTGAGGTCCGGCTGGCCTCACCTCCTTGCATACACACACACATACATACACACTCGCACACAGACACACATACACACACATACTCACATGCATTCACACAATCATACATATACACGCTCACACACACACATACTCACATATAGACACACACATACACAGACGCATACAAACACAGGCACACTCACATACACTCACACATCCATACACATACACATTCACACACACACATACATGCACACACTCTCACACACTCTTTGCATCTTTCTGTCCGCATCTGCGCTTCAGCCCAGATGCGGACCTCAGGTGCAGGCCTGCAGGAACTGCACTTCTGGGTCTCAAGGCCCTGGTGCCTGTGTGCGGCCTGGAGCAGCCCACTGGGGCCTGCAAGAGCTGCTCCCCTGACAGCCAGGCAGTGTCCCCAGTGGCAGTTCACCATTAAAGCAGTCCAGGTCTGGTTTGACTGCAGGAGCTGTGTCAGGGGCTTAGGTGGTGGGGCCGTGAAGACTACCCAAGGACACCCAGGGAACAACTGTGGGCCACCATGAGAGCTCAGCAGACATAGACTCAGGAGAACAGGCGTCTTCAGAACCAGGGGAGGTTCGGAGGAAGGAAGAAGGCTCCCAGGAGCGGTCGGGCAGGGTGAAGGGGGAGGGACTTGAGGGGGATGCGCGGCAGAGCAGAGCCAGCACAGCCCCCAGCCCTGCTTACACACGCTGTGCACGTGCCTGCCTCTCAGGAGGCAGGGCATGCCCAGAGAGGGACAGGGCAGTGGAGGCAGCACCGAACGAGCCCAGGTGAGTGTGGGAAAGGAGCTGGTAGAGGCTGTGCACCCCCCGAGGGCGGCCCCAGAGGAGGAACAGGGGCGTGAGGAGCAGGCCCAGCTGGTGTGAAGGTCCTGGGACTGCAGAGAGGCCAGTGTTGCTGGAGCCTCACGGAGTGGGGGAGAGAAGGGAGAGTGTGGGTGTCAGAGGGAGGGCATGGGGGCTGGAGATGGTCCCGGGCTCCCCCACCCTTCCCTGGGTGCACAGACATGTCCCACTGCAGTCTGCGTTGTCCTCTCTGCAAACATGCTGGTTTTTCTCAAAGCGGTTCTTAATTCTTTCTGGTGCATTTTTATTTCCTATCACACGTGGCTCTGCACTCGGTTCTGATGGACTCCCCACCCCCCGCCCCTGCCCCATATTTCTCTGTTACAATAACTTGGGCCTGATGGACTGGGGTTCTGGGAAGAGCTCTGGGTCCTCAGGGTCCAGGTTGGTAACACAGGGAGAGGTCAGAAGCTCAGCAGCATCCCGTGGGCAACAGAGCCCAACCACCTTTCCATGACCCCTTGCCTGTCCCCCACCTGCTGGAAATCTGCGCCATCATCTGTTTTACACCCAGGGAAACTAAGGACACAGAATAGGTATCCAGAAGCAGCCAGGTGGTCAGTCCCAGGTCCACTGGGGCCCCCCAGGTAAGGGTGCTGGACATGAAGCACCCTCCCCCAGCCCTCTCCACAGTCTCTGGTGGGCACGGAGCCCCAAGTCTGGGGGCAGGAATGCCTCTTGGTGGCCAGGTTTCCTTCCAGAACCGGAAACTCTGGGGCTGGGTGGGGGCCCAGCCAAGCTGTGTTTGGACTCCCTGCCCTCAAGAGCCCTGACAGGGGCCTCAGGGAAAGAGCCTCTCCTCCCCTCTCAACATCCAGAATAGAGTTCATTCTCAGGAGCTGGATGATTTTGCTAAGATTCACAATTTATTTTTATTTATTAAAATCTCTTAATTCTGTTAAAATTCAGTCAGATTCAGGTCGACTTCTGAACCTGGGCATGCCCGTGTATGAGTCACATCCTTTAGATCTGCTTTGAAGGGCGTTGTTTTTGCCGCTCTTGCATCAGGAGGGCCACGCTCCCTCTGACAAGCATGGTTCTCCTTCCAGATTCTCCCTGGAGTGAAGGTCATCATCGCCCACACGGAGACCAGAGGGCCCCTGGGAGACTCGCACCTAGGGGAGGTGAGGATGGGGACCCCACCTCTCGCTGGCCCCTGGGTGTGCATGCAGGTTGCTCCCAGTTCTTTCTTTGCAATGAACTGTGTGCATTGCAGTCCTGCAGCTGTCACTCAGGGGTCCAAGGAGGGGAACGGTTTGTTTGGAGGAGAGACGTCTTTGCTCTCTGGGCCTCTGCTGTGACTTAGTTCAAGCCCCTTCCCCTTGCCCCGCTGTGTGCTGCCATGTCTTGGGACACACAGTGCCTGGCACTTGTGATGACCGACCCCCTTGTGCTCTGGGCCTCAGATCTGGGTGAGCAGCCCCCACAATGCCACTGGCTACTACACAGTCTACGGGGAGGAGGGCCTCCACGCCGACCACTTCAGCGCCCGGCTGAGTTTTGGAGACACCCAGACCGTTTGGGCAAGGACTGGCTTCCTGGGCTTCCTTCGGAGGACAGAGCTCACCGACGCCAGCGGAGGTGAGGGGTCCTATGCAGTGCTCACCTCCAGTCCTGGGGCCACCACGGCCAGGAGCCCATACAGGAAGTGTCTTGGGACCTCTTGCCAACTCACCTCACCCCTTCCTAGGAGCTGGTTTCTTTAGGTGCTCTGATACGGTTTCTCTGGAGTTGTTCCTTTTCCTTCACTGTTCCTGGATCCTGGCCTCTGCTGAGGGTGTGGGGGTGCTGGGTGTAGGCTGTTGGGCCCCCCAGGCAGAACCATGGGCACGTCTCACCAGCCATGTATCAGGGCCTCCCCGTACATTCCCCCAAGGTCACGGAGCCCACGGGCACAGCAGCCTGGCCAGATGCAGTCAGAACTTTGGGAGCCCCTGTAGCCGCTGCCTTGTCTCCGAGATAGTAGAAGTTGTTGTTCGGTACTCTGAACACGTGGGTGCGCACGGCAGGAGGCTTCAGCACGGGAGCCATGCTGAGGTGGTGAACTGTGCCATCTGCAGAGCGACATGATGCGCTGTACGTGGTGGGGTCTCTGGATGAGACGCTGGAGCTGAGGGGCATGCGCTACCACCCCATCGACATCGAGACGTCTGTGATCCGTGCGCACAGGAGCATCGCTGAATGGTGAGGGCCCGGGGGACCAGCTGGCAGCTCCCGCGCAGTCGTTCACATGTGGGCAGCCACCTCTTCTCCAGGAGCAGACCCTAGACACACTCTGCGAGTCATGCACCAGAGACCCCTTGTTTGGGTTTGCTTGGTTTTTCCTCTTCTCTTAATCAGTCT
The DNA here is from genome assembly GCF_049115385.1 of Moschus berezovskii. Classification (NCBI taxonomy): domain Eukaryota; kingdom Metazoa; phylum Chordata; class Mammalia; order Artiodactyla; family Moschidae; genus Moschus; species Moschus berezovskii. The sequence continues at coordinate 4,271,686 of NC_142460.1, forward strand.
TAGACTAAGAGTCTGTCCCCAGATGCACAGGCAAAATGTGAGCACCCCACAGTTACTCTGAAGTGCCTCTGCGTTTACATGGATTTCGTAATTTAAATGGTCAAGACGCATGATTTCCTTACTTTGTAGGGAGGTTGCATTGGGAGAAGTACAGCTTTCAATATCAAATAATATTCTTGATTCTTGCTGTTCAGTTGCCAGGTTGAATCTGACTGTTTGTGACCCTCTGGACTGCACACTCCAGGCTTCTATGTCCTCCACTAACTCCTAGAGTGTGCACACACTCATGTCCATTGAGTTGGTGATGTCATCCAACCACCTTGTCCTCTGTAGCCCCTTTCTCCTCCTGCCCTCGTTCTTTCCCAGAATCGGGGTCTTTTTTCATTGAGTGAGCTCTTCACATCAGGTGGCCAAAATATTGGAGTTTCAGCTTCAGCATCAGTCCTTCCAGTTGAAACCGGTTCTGATGTGATGTAGCCTTGGAGTGTAGGCATACTTGAACTCATGGCTCTTGTGAGGAGAAAAATTCCCTCACGAGCCAGACAGATAATAGAGACCACTTGAGCAGAGAAGACTTCCAACGTAGACATCAGAAGTGGGTAGAGATAGTACCCACGTTGTTAACTTGAGTAGAAAATTATATACTTTTCAGTTGGCTGCTAAGAATAGGTAAAAAGAATATCTCAAGATTGTAAAAGTTCCACCAGACCCTTCCCCAAGGCATCCTGAGATAACTTCAGTTCGTGATTAGCCAGAAGGAACAAGTTCCTATTGAGGAGGAAAGCATACCTTTAAGCAAGATATTGTTGCTATATAATTATTAACATGGTGCCTGCATAACTGCTAAGATAAAAGAATTCGGACCTCATCCATGAGAGGCCTTGGATTACTTATCAACCTGGCTGAAGTTAACTATATCACAATGAGTATTCAGGGTTGATTTCTTTTAGCATTGACTGGTTTGATCTCCTTGCTGTCCAAGGGACTCTCAAGAGTCTTCTCCAGCACCACAGTTAGAAATCATCAATTCTTCGGTGCTCAGCCTTCTTTATGGTCCAACTCTCACATCTGTATATGACTACTGGAAAAACCACAGCTTTGACTATACAGACCTTTGTTGGCAAAGCGATGTCTCGATTTTTTAATATGCTGTCTAGGTTTATCATAGCTTTCCTTCCAAGGAGCAAGTGTCTTTCCATTTCATGGCTGCTATGATTTTGGAGCCCAAGAAAATACAGGCTGTTACTGTTCCCACTTTTCCCCCTTCTATTTGCCATGAAGTGATGCCAAAGCCTTTGACTGTGTGGATCACAATAAACTGTGGAACATTCTGGAAGAGATGGGAATACCAGACCACCTGACCTGCCTCTTGAGAAACCTATATGCAGGTCAGGAAGCAACATTTAGAACTGGACATGGAACAACAGACTGGTGCCAAATAGGAAAAGGAGTACGTCAAGGCTGTATATTGTCACCCTGCTTATATAATTTATATGCAGAGTACATCATGAGGAACACTGGGCTGGAAGAAGCACAAGTTGGAATCAAGATTGCCGGGAGAAATATCAATAATCTCAGATACGCAGATGACACCACCCTTATGGCAGAAAGTGAAGAGGAACTAAAAAGCCTCTTGATGAAAAAGAGGAGAGTGAAAAAGTTGGCTTAAAGCTCAACATTCAGAAAACTAAGATCATGGCATCCAGTCCCATCACTTCATGGGAAATAAGATGTGGAAACAGTGTCAGACTTTATTTTTTTGGGCTCTAAAATCACTGCAGATGCTGATTGCAGCCATGAAATTAAAAGACACTCCTTGGAAGGAAAGTTATGACCAACCTAGACAGCACATTAAAAAGCAGAGACATTACTTTGCCAACCAAGGTCCATCTAGTCAAGGCTATGGTTTTTCCTGTGGTCATGTATGGATATGAGAGTGGAACTGTGAATAAAGCTGATCACTGAAGAATTGATGCTTTTGAACTGTGGTGCTGGAGAAGACTCTTGAGAGTCCCTTGGACTGCAAGGAGATCCAACCAGCCCATTCTAGAAGGGTTCAATCCTGGGTGTTCATTGGAAGGACTGATGCTGAAGCTCAAACTCCATACTTTGGCCACCTGATGTGAAGAACTGACTCATTTGAAAAGACCCTGATGCTGGGCAAGATTGAAGGCAGGAGGAGAAGGGGACGACAGAGAATGAGATGGCTGGATGGCATCACCGACTCAATGGATGTGAGTCTGAGTGAATTGCGGGAGTTGGTGATGGACAGGGAGGCCTGGCATGCTGTGATTCATGCGATCGCAAAGAGTCAGACCCGACTGAGTGACTGAACTGAACTAATGGGATCAGATATCATGATCTTAGTTTTTTGAATATTGAATTTTAAGCCAGCTTCTTTACTCTCTTCCTAACCCTGACCCATCTGGTTCCATCAGTTCATGGCAAATCAGAGGGGAAAAAATGGAAGCATTAACAGATGCTTCCTCCTTTGAGGGAAAGCCGACAAAGGTCTATATAGTCAGAACTATGGTATGGAAAGAATGACTCATTAGAAAAGACTCTGATGCTGGGAAAGATTAAGGGCAGAAGGAGAAGAGGGTGGCAGAGGATGAGATGGTTAGATGGCATCACCAACTCAGTGGACATGAGTTTGAGCAAATGCTGGGAGATAGTGAAGGACAGGGAAGCCTGCTGTACTGCAGAGCAAGGGGTCACAAAGAGTTGGACACGACTTAGGGACTGAACAACAACAACTGCATTCGGACTCTGGCTGACTATAAGGACTACTCCATTTCTTCTGAGGGACTCTTGCCCACAGTAGTAGATACGGTGGTCATCTGAATTAAATTCACCCATTCCCCTCCCTTTTAGTTTGCTGATTCCTATGGTGTCAGTGTTCACTCTTGCCATCTCCTGCTTGACCACTTCCTATTTACCTTGATTCATGGACCTAACATTCCGAGTCTCTGTGCAATATTGTTCTTTCATCAGATGTTACTCTCACCCCAGACACATCCACAATTGAGCTTCATTTCCACTTTGGCCCACTGCTTTATTCTTTCTGGAGCTCTTAGTGACTGCCCTCTGCTCTTCCCCGTATTAGACCTTCCGACCTGGAAGGGCTCATCTTCTGGTGTCATATCTTTTTGCCTTTTCATACTGTCCCTAGGGTTCTCTAGGCAAGAATGCTAAAGAGGATTGGTTCTCCAGTGGACCAATTTTTGTCGGATTTGTCTTCATTCTTAGCGAGAACTTTAATTAGAATAGATATTCTGATAAAACACACTCAGCCAAACCTTTGAATTGTAACTGACTTGAGCAGAGGATGACATCAGTGAACCTACTTCAGTGTGTTTCAGTGGTCTCTGTCTGACATCATGTCCTGTGTGTCCTTGGCCCCTGAAGCCAGCTCCCAGCCCCATGTGACACCGTTCGCCTTCTCCCTGCAGTGCCGTGTTCACCTGGACCAACCTGCTGGTGGTTGTGGTGGAGCTGGATGGGCTGGAGCAGGACGCGCTGGACCTGGTGGCCCTGGTGACAAACGTGGTGCTGGAGGAGCACCACCTGGTGGTGGGCGTGGTGGTCATCGTGGACCCGGGTGTCATCCCCATCAACTCCCGTGGGGAGAAGCAGCGCATGCACCTGCGTGACGGCTTCCTAGCCGACCAGCTGGACCCCATCTACGTGGCCTACAACATGTGAGCCTGCTCAGCCCCGACCAGCTGGACCCCATCCACGTGGCCTACAACACGTGAGCCCGCTCAGCCCTGACCAGCTGGACCCCATCCACATGGCCTACAACATGTGAGCCCGCTCAGCACCGACCAGCTGGACCCCATCCACGTGGCCTACAACACGTGAGCCCGCTCAGCCCTGACCAGCTGGACCCCATCCACATGGCCTACAACATGTGAGCCCGCTCAGCACCGACCAGCTGGACCCCATCCACATGGCCTACAACACGTGAGCCCGCTCAGCCCTGACCAGCTGGACCCCATCCACGTGGCCTACAACATGTGAGCTGCTCAACCCCGACCAGCTGGACCCCATCCACATGGCCTACAACACGTGAGCTCACTCAGCCCCAGCCCAAGAGGGGCCTCGCGAGCCATCGGAGGGGCTGGGGTACATCTGCAGCCCCTGGGGAGAGGGCCCCAGGCTCCTGAGCACAGGGCCCCACCCATGCGCTTACATACCCATCTCATTCTAGACACCATTCCTGAATTACTCAGAACCTTTTACTCATCTGGGACGTTTACAGAAATGTGAATGTTCGTACTGCAGCAGGTGGTTTGACTGGGGAAGAGGCCTGGTGCAGGCCCTGCAGGTGCTGTAGGTATGGTCCTCTGCTATGAGTTTGCACTTTTTTAGGCTAAAAATATAGTTCTCGATTTTAAAAATTCAACTCTATACCATTTCAAATGACAAAGTCATACTTAGAATTTATGCCAGAAGGAATTTGAGGCCCAGGGACAGCTGCTGCAGTTCTGATTCACAGGGAAGAGCCAAATACAGAAAGGCTGGTGGGCAGGGCACGAACCCCACCCCCGACCTGCTCCTGGCCCCAGACCAGGCTCATGCGCACACACTTCCTCTCTGAACATGGGTATGCCGGCTGCCAGCCTAGGTCATTGCTAACCCTTGACAGGGCCCATCAGGTGAGCAGCTGTTCAGAAAGATAAAGGCACGCTGAGTTTTAAACCTCTTTCTGAGTTTCTGACTTCTTGCTGTTGAGCTGAAGTGCTGGTTTTCATGACCACAGTATAGGATCTTCTCACTGTCCAAAAGTGTACTGAGTTACTGTTTTTCTTCCACATCAGCAGATGTGGACTCACCGGTGGGCTGAGGTTTACACGTGCGGTGGAACAGCCCAGGGCCCGGGAGAACTTTGCTGGCCACTGTCGCATCTTGAGTTGTGTGCCTGTAAAATTTGGCCAAATCATGTTCACTTATTTTATTTGAACTCGACTAAACTGAGTGATATATTATAGTAAATCTAAATCAGAGAACATGAAATCCTTTAGATACTTCTAAGAATTTGAAGTGAAGCTCGAATCTAAGACAGAGTATTTTTGTATCACTAAAAAAAATGTGTTCCGAGTTGTCAGGGACTGCGGTTCAGAAAGTTTATGAATCCCATGCTTCCTTGAAACAGCCAGGTTTTTCTGGAATTAGCCTGAATCAGTGCCTAACAGTTGTTAATTCTTTACCATTTAAAATTCTCCACCAGAAAGGCCTGGCTGACTGGGCTGACTCACACATCTAACTCTTTCTTGGCTACAAGTAGCTTGTGCTTAGTAGCTCTTGGTGTGCAGTGTGGTCTGTAAGAACATACTGGAATTGAACAGTCCTTGTGTAATTATGTATATAATGTGTGTAACTTATTGTTTGACATACAGAGGTTCTAGCAGTGGACTAATGGATATTCCTCATAACAGAATGGCCTGTAGGAGCCCTTTATGTTGTCATTTTATAGCAACAGGCATTGTAAAATTTTTGTATTGAAAGGTAAGTGGCAGTAAGACACATCTTGTAAATTAAGATTTTAAGAAGCATTAAAATGTTTTAAAATGACTCTCTGGGAATACTGTATGTCAGAGAAAATTTTTATATCATTATGTTAATAAAAGTTATGGACTGTTTGTAATTCTGCCATTTGAAATGTGTGAAAAGGTTTTTAAAATTACCCCAAATAGCAGGTATTTTATTATGCATTTTTCTTTGCTGAATATAGAAGCATTTATGCTGCAGCATAAAATCTACAAAGCACATTAACATATAAAGAATAAAATTTAAATCTCCCATAATCCTACCTCTTGTTTATGATAGTATGTTAGTATTTGATGTAAATCCTTTCCAGGTTTTATTTTTTTCTTTAAAAAAACACTTTTACAAAATTAGGTCAGTAATATACTTTTATAATCAGCTTTTGTACTTAATAAATTAGACTTTTAACCTGTTACATATATTCTTCTACATGTTTTAACAACTGTGTCACACGGCGGGTGGGGGCAGCTTGTCCTCACAGACTCTGTCAGCATCCTTTCAGCCCCGCTGCCATGAGCCTCCTCACAGGTGCATCTTCATACACATGGCCTGCCTGGGGCTCAGCTCTGATGGGGTGAAGCTTTGGGCACTCCATCCTTGGAAGGGCACAGGGCCGAGTGGAGAGGCTGTTCCTGGGAATCTGAGCGCGCTGGCAATAAAAGAATGAGTCCCTGTCAGTCAAATAAGTGTCCTGTCTAGTGGTGCTGTGTATGTCTTCATGTGTTTGTGGTCATTTTACTTTCTCATTTGATGTGTTTTACTTGGCAGTTGTTATTGTGCGCAAGGGTTGTTTTGTTTTGTTTTTTTAATTGATTTGTAGGGGTCAGTTTTTGTTAAGGATCAGAACCTTGTATAATCCATTCTTTTCCTACTGGGCCATTTGTATCTTGATTCTCTGTTTTTATTTTTAATTGAAGGATAACTGCTTTACAATATTGCGTTCTGCTTGTTTTTTTAAATGTACTGATTATTTCGTGCAAACTAAGGTTACTTGTGCTTAATTTCAGATTATGAATGTAGCTGACTTGTTTCAGAGAGATTGTCCCAGGATGGTCAGCTCAACCCTCTGGGGAACGACTCACCTCCTGTGTTTGCCTCTTCCTGCCAGAGTCTGCCGGAGTCAGACCCTCTCGCCAGGGCCTCTCCCCGAGAGCAAGTGTTGCTGGCGAACCATGCACATGGTGCGTGCTGGTGCAAAGAGAAGAGAGGAGCATTCTCTTTCCACCTGAGATCACGCTGCATGAGTTTTAGGCCTTGAGTTAAAGAAGAAACACTTTCTCTACACTGGATGCAGTAACAGTGCAATAACGCCGTGTATGGCATTTGTCCTCTTTCCTCTCATGCTCATTCGGCTTCCCAGGTGGCACTGGTGGTGAAGAACATGCCTGCCGATGCAGGAGCCATAAGAGAAGTGGGTTTGATCGCTGGGTCAGGAAGATCTCCTGGAGTAGGAAATGGCAGCCCACTCCAGTATTCTTGCCTGGAAGATCCCATGGATAGAGGAGCCTGGCTGGCTACAGTCCATAGGGTCGCAAAGGGTCGGACTCAACTGAAACTACTTAGCACTCTTCATACTCATTTTCAGTAATGAAGAATTCTTTTAAAAGGTAACTATATGCAAAACTTCAAAACCTCTTTATGTTCAAGAGCAATCATCTTTAAACTGTCTGAGCAGGTAGCTGGACCACCCTCCCCACATGGGAAGTCTGAGAGCCTGCAGCCTCACCCAGGTGAGCGCAGTCCCTTCCTCACCTCGATTCCCCCCTTCCCCCACTCCTACTTCCCTACGTCCAGCGGTGCCCTTCAGGTTCAGTGTGAGAGCCATTCCACATGAGTCATGAGATATTTTGGAAGTATTTGCCAGGGCCATATGAGGCAAGAAACTGAGGAATTAACCCTTAGTTTTAAGTGCCAGCTAGGTGAGGGCAACTTACTCCTCAGGCTCTCATATCTACTAAAGAGCCACATGGCATGAGCGTTCATTGCAGATGCCACAAGACTAAAGTTGAGAAAGGGCCACAAGGGGCCAGAGGAAGCTTTGGGGAGGAGGGAGCACAGGTGTAGTGCTGCCTATTGCCACTGCAGCAGCAGCAAGCTGGACCTCCAGGTGTGCACCTAGGTGCTGCAGTGACGCCCAGGGGAGCAGAGGAGAAAGGCCATCTGGAGGCCGTTGTGCTGCGATGGAGTGGGACACAAGTTCAAACACAGTGGTTAGCATTTGCTTTACATTAGAAGGTAAAGAAAGAACGTCAACTTCTGGCATGATGAGCTGAGAAGCTCTGTGGACATGCTAACCAGCAAAATGGATGAAAATTTAATTTTAAGCTTTTGGAAATGGTCGTAAGAGCATATACAACAAATGAAGAAACATCTAAATAAAAATAAGTCTGTTGTTTGAACCAAGACTGTTCCTTCCCTCCAACCTCTCAGCTGAGCCAAGCAGAAAATCTACTGCACACAGGTGGAGCCAGGAACACAGGCTTCTGTCCCACTGGTTATCTGTTGGTACATATATGTTCTGGGTGACAGCAGATGAGAGACAACACACTCTGTTCTTCTCTAGTGGATGGAGTTTCCACCTTGGGCAAATGATTCTAACTATACAGGGTGCCGGGTGCTCTTCCAGCTAGTGAGATGGGAGGAACATAGTGCTTCTAACTATACAGGGCCCAGGTGCCCTTCCAACTCTTGAGGACAAAGGGCCTCCAAGTAACAGGGTCCTGGGTGCCCTTCCAGTTCATGAGATGGGGAAGAGACAACTGGGAAGACCTCAGGCTACTGACTCCCGCTCCACTGAACATTTAGCTCCTGAAGCCGGGGAGTCACCTAGATACACGGGAGCCACTGTTCTCGCTCCAGGGCCCAAAACCCTGCTCAGACATCTTCCTTTTGGGAGAAGCAAGCTATAAAACAGGCAGCTCCTCACCTCTTGTAAAAGTGCAGACTTTCTTTGCACCACAGCATGGAGGAGGTCAGTCAGAAGGGCACTCTTGAAAGCAGTACAAATGTGGTGAGAGGCAGTTGGGAGGAGGTTCATAGAGTCAATGAAGACAGACTGAATTACAGGCCAACTAGTTTGCAAGAGAACCAGGGGAGGAGACAGCCAGGAAGAGCCCTCCTGAGAACAAACTTCAAACTCTGACCGTGGGAACTCTCTCTTCTGTAAATCCTGAGTTAGGTTGTTAGGCTATAGAGCAGTTTTTGCCCCCAGAGCATTGCTGACAACAGTAGAGCAATCAGCTGGGAATGGATGGAGCTTCAGATTTGAGTGTGGTCAGGGAAAGAGAGTGGAGATCGCTGCAATAACCACTGTCATTTCAGGATGACTTCAAGAAGCAACAGTTATAATTGGACGTGGTTCCAAACTGGGAAAGGAGTACATCAAGGCACTATATTGTCACTGCTTATTTTCCTTATATGCTGAGTACATCATGCGAAATGCTGGGCTAGATGAAGCACAAGCTGGAATCAAGACTGCCAGGAGAAATATCAATAACCTCAGATATGCAGATGACACCACCCTTATGGCAGAAAATGAAGAACTAAAGAGCCTCTTGATGAAAGAGGAGAGCGGAAAAGCTGGCCTAAAATTCACCATTCAAAAAAACTAAGATCATAGCATCCAGTCCCATCACTTCATGGCAAATAGATGGGGAACCAATGGAAACAGTGACAGCTTTATTTTCTTGGGCTCCAAAATCACTGCAGATGGTGATTGCAGCTATGAAATTAAAAGACGCTTACTCCTTGGAAGAAAAACTATGACCGACCTAGACAGCATATTAAAAAGCAGAGATATTACTTTGCCGACAAAGGTCTGTCTATTCAAAGCTATGTTTTTTTCCAGTAGTCATCAGTGGATGTGAGAGTTGTACCATAAAGAAGGCTGAGCATCGAAGAGTTGATGCTTTTGAACTGTGGTGGTCACTCGCCACAACTACAGAAAGCCCACGAGCAGCAATGAAGACCCAGCGCAGCCAAAAGGTAAATTTTTAACAAGGATGATTAGAGCTCAAAAAAAGTCAAGTAAGTAAATAGATATGAGACACACAGAAAACAAAAAGTGAAACGCTAGAGGTAAATCCAACTATATCAATAATAACAGTAAATGTGAGTGGGTTAAACAATTCATTCAAAAGGCAGTTTTTTCAGACTCTGTGTGTGTAGGTGCATTACCCTAATATATGCTATTAAAAAGGCATGTTGTAGATTCAAAGATACAAATAGATGGAAAGTAAAAGACTGGAAGTATATATTTCATGCAGATAGCATGTTTCTTGTATCACAAAGCCATAGTGGCTTTACTAATTTTAGGTAAAATATACTTTAAAACCAAATCAGCAGAAAAAAAAGGGACATTTTATAATGATGAAAGAATCCACCTATCAGAAACACCTAATGATTATAAATACATGTGCACCTCACAAAAGAGCACTGACATAAAGAGAATAAAAGCTGATGGAAAAGAAAGGATGATAGTTGGGACATCAATGCACCATTTTCTACAAGGCATAGAATAACCAGGCAGAACTTCAACAAGAAAATGGAGGAGTTGGACAGCACTGTAAAACCAACCGGAGCTAACAGACACTACAAAACACTCCACCCAAGAAGAGCAGGATGCAGGGTCCTCCCGGTGCTCACAGAACATTCTCCAGGCTAGCTTCTACGTCAGGCAGTAGAGCAAACCTCAGTAAATTCTAAAAGGATGTGGATTACTCATGTATAAAAGATAGGAATCATCAATTCAGTATTCTTGCTTTGAGAACCCCATGAACAGTATGAAAAGTCAAAAAGATAGGACACTGAAAGATGAACTCCCCAGGTTGATAGGTGCCCAATATGCTGCTGGAGATCAGTAGAAAAATAACTCCAGAAAGAATGAAGGGATGGAGCCAAAGCAAAAACAACACCCAGTTGTGGATGGGACTGGTGATAGAGGGAAGGTCCGACCATAAAGGGCAACACTGCATAGGAACCTGGAATGTTAGGTCCATGAATCAAGGCAAATTGGAAGTGGTCAAACAGGAGATGGCAAGAGTGAACATCAACATTCTGGGAATCACTGAACTAAAATGGACTGGAATGGGTGAATTTAACTCAGATGACCATTATATCTACTACTGTGGGCAAGAATCCCTTAGAAGAAATGGGGTAGCCATCATGGTCAACAAAAGAGTCCGAAATGCAGTACTTGGATGCAATCTCAAAAATGACAGAATGATTTCTGTTCATTTCCAAGGCAAACCATTCAATATTACAGTAATCCAGGCCTATGCCCCAACCAGTAATGCTGAAAAAGCTGAAGTTGAACAGTTCTATGAAGACCTACAAGACCTTTTAGAACTAACACCCAAAAAAGATGTCCTAGGAGACTGGAATGCAAAAGTAGGAAGTCAAGAAACACCTGGAGTAACAGGCAAATTTGGCCTTGGAGCACGGAATGAAGCAGGGCAAAGGCTAATAGAATTTTGTCAAGAGAACGCACTGGTCATAGCAAACACCCTCTTCCAACAACACAAGAGAAGACTCTACACATGGACATCACCAGATGGCCAACACCGAAATCAGATTGATTATATTCTTTGCAGCCAAAGATGGAGAAGCTCTATACAGTCAGCAAAAACTAGACCGGGAGCTGACTGTGGCTCAGATCATGAACTCCTTCTTGCCAAATTCAGACTTAAATGGAAGAAAGTGGGGAAAACAACTAGACCATTCAGGTATGACCTAAATCAAATCCCTTATGATTATGCAGTGGAAGTGAGAAATATATTTAAGGGACTAGATCTGATAGAGTGCCTGATGAACTATGGACAGAGGTTCATGACATTGTACAGGAGACAAGAATCAAGACCATCCCCAAGAAAAAGAAACAAAAAAGTAAAATGGCTCTCTGAGAAGGCTTTACAAATAGCTGTGAAAGGAAGAGCAGCGAAAAGCAAAGGAAAGATATACCCGTTTGAATACAGAGTTCCAAAGAATAGCAAGGAGAGACAAGAAAGCCTTCATCAGTGATCAGTGGAAAGAAAGAGGAAAACAATAGAATGGGAAAGACTAGAGATCTCTTCAAGAAAATTAGAGATTCCCAAGGGAACATTTCATGCAAAGATGGGCTTAATACAGGACAGAAATGGTAGGAACCTAACAGAAACAGAAGATATTAAGAACAGGTGGCAAGAATACACAGAAGAACTGTACAAAAAAGATCTTCATGATCCAGATAATCACAATGGTGTGATCACTCACCTAGAGCTAGACATCCTGGAATGTGAAGTCAAGTGGGCCTTACGAAGCATCTCTATGAACAAAGCTAGTGGAGGTGATGGAATTTTAGGAGTTGAGCTATTTCAAATCCTAAAAGATGATGCTGTGAAAGTGCTTCACTCAGTATGCCAGCAAATTTGGAAAAATCAGCAGTGGCCACAAGACTGGAAAAGGTCAGTTTTCATTCCAATCCCAAAGAAAGGCAATGCCAAAGAATGCTCAAACTACCGCACAATTGTACTCATCTCACACGCTAGCAAAGTAATGCTCAAAATTCTCTAAGTCAGGCTTCAACAATATGTGAACCGTGAAATTCCAGATGTTCAAGATGGTTTTAGAAAAGGCAGAGGAAACAGAGATCCAATTGCCAACATCAGCTGGATCATCGAAAAAGCAAGAAAGTTCCAGAAAAACATCTATTTCTGCTTTATTGACTATGCCAAAGCCTTTGACTGTGTGGATCACAATAAACTGGAAAATTCTGAAAGAGATGGGAATACCAGACCACCTGACCTGCCTCTTGAGAAATCTGTATGCAGGTCAGGAAGCAACAGTTATAACTGGACATGGAACAACAAACTGGTTCCAAATAGGAAAAGGAGTACGTCAAGGCTGTATATTGTCACCCTACTTATTTAACTTATATGAGAGTACATCATGAGAAACGCTGGTCTGGAAGAGGCACAAGCTGGAATCAAGATTGCCGGGAGAAATATCAATAACCTCCGATATGCAGATGACACCACCCTAGGGCAGAAAGTGAAGAGGAGCTAAAGAGCCTCTTGATGAAAGTGAAAGAGGAGAGTGAAAGAGTTGGCTTAAAGCTCAACATTCAGAAAACTAAGATTGTGGCATCCGGTCCCATCAGTTCATGACAAGTAGATGGAAAAACAGTGGAAACAGTGCCTGACTTTATTTTTCTGGGCTCTAAAATCACTCCAGATGGTCAACCTAGACAGCATATTAAAAAGCAGAGACATTACTTTGCCAATAAAGGTCCATCTAGTCAAGGTTATGGTTTTTTCCAGTAGTCATGTATGAATGTGAGATTTGGACTATAATGAAAGCTGAACGCTGAAGAATTGATGCTTTTGAGCTGTGGTGTTGGAGAAGGCTCTTGAGAGTCCCCTTGGACTGCAAGGAGATCCAACCAGTCCATCCTAAAGGAGATCAGTCCTGGGTGTTCATTGGAAGGACTGATGCTCAAGCTCAAACTCCATACTTTGGCCACCTGATGTGAAGAACTGACTCATTTGAAAAAGACCCTGATGCTGGCAAGATTAAAGGCAGGAGGAGAAGGGGACGACAGAGAATGAGATGGTTGGATGGCATCACCAACTTGATGGATATGAGTTTGAGTAAGCTTTGGGAGTTTAGTTGGTGATGGACAGGGAAACCTGTTGTGCTGCAGTCCATGGGGTCTCAAAGAGTGGGACATGACTGAGCGACTGAACTGAACCCACCGCTGTCTAGTTCCAGGACTTTTTCATCCCCCAAAGGAAACCTTATCTTCTATGAGTCGCTCCCCCGACCCAGCACCTCTTGCCCGCTGCTTAGGTAGAAATGAATGGAATCATGGAACAGTTTCTCTTTTGTATCTTGCTTCTCTCAAGGCATTTTTTTGTATTTAAAAAATAGATGTAACTAGAAATTTCTGAGACGAGGGCACACCTCTAGGGCTGGGAACACTGCGCCCCCTGAGTGAGAAGGCCGGGTCTTCAGGGCCTGGAAAGCACTTGGAAAACTGCGCGGCTTCTTTCAGCCTGGGGGGCCGCCCCAGCACTCCGTGCCGCACAAAGACCCTCGGAGTTCTGGCCAGGGGCTCTGCCCAATGAGCCTCTCCTCCACTGGACTTCCGATCCATTGTCCTCAGAAGCGTCCTCCCGCCAGACCCCCAGGGCCTGGAGGGAACCCTTCCGGTTCAGTTCGGGCCAGACGCACACCCGCAGGGGTCCTCAGCCCGTAGGGGTCCTCTCCCAGCAGGCCTCGGCATGTAGTCTGTAAAGAGATAGGGTCTCCCATACCTGGAGACCGTCCCTTCCAGCCGCACTGTGATCTGGGACCCGGAAACCCCAGCCTTAGTCCCGGGCGCGGGCCCCACAGGCACACGGCATAGATCCCGAAACCCGGTGATTCCCGAAACTGGTGTCACCAGCCCGACCCCAGGCCGAATTCGGCTTTGAGCTTGTCAAGAACCCAGCAGGGGTGTCGGGGGTGAGGAGGGGACTCTAAAACGAAATCTGTCCTTCCCGAGTGGATAAAGTCTATCCTTCCCGAGCGGATAAAGTCTATCCTTCCCGAGCGGATAAAGTCGGCGATCGAAACCCGGGAGACCAGCGGAGAGCCGGGTTGAGGGCCGCGGAGGACTAGGAACCCCCGCACCCCCAACCAGGGTTCCGGGTCTTCGCTGCCCTCCCACCGCTGCCACGCACGCACCTCTTGGGCACGGGTTTTTCCCTCTTCTTCACGGCGTACTGGCCCCCGGTGGACAGCATGGGGCCCGCAGGCGGCCTCACGCAGGGGCGCGGGGCGGGGATGCCGCCCGGCGCCCGGAAGCTAGTCGGCCCCCCGGAGCCTGCCTGCTCCGGCTGGTCACGCCCGGGGGTCGCCCGCGCGGAGGTCTGGGCGCGCCCCCTCGCACTGTGGCCGCGCAGGGCACGAGCGCCGAACCCGCGTGCACTTGGGAGGACCTGCACTCGCCGGTCCCGGCGGGAGAGCGCGTTGCCGCGGGCGACTGGAAGGCTCTCCAGGGGTCCCTCCGTGGTGCCGGAGACCGAGGCGCGTCCGCCCGGCTTGCAAGGGTTGGCCTCGGGCGGGAGGTGAGGAAGCAGGCGCAGAAGTGGCGGGCTCCCCGGGGGCTCCCCGTCCAGGCTTTCGCAAACGCGGGTGTGCTCCACGGTCGCAGGTAGCAACTCACTCTCTTCGACGCCAGGCTAATTTGGAAACCGCGCGTCTATGGACGAAGACATCCCCGGAAGGAGTCGGGAGAAGTCCTTGCCCCCGCGCGCGGCCCCTCCCCACGCGTGTCCTTGGATCAATAAGAATCCAGACCCCACACTGACTCCCTTTTTCCGCAGCGTCGCGTCCAGAAACTGCGCTCTACGCGCAGCAGGTCGCCAAGGCGCAAACGCCGGACAGGAGCCCTTGGAACGCGGTGAGGTGTTGGCGATGGAGCGGGGCGGAGGGAAGAGCTGACAGGACCCGCCCGGCCCTGTCCACCAACGCGCCCAGCAGACAGTAGACCAGCCGCCTGGAGAGTCCAGATCGGACCCAGGAAGCAGACGCGCAGATCCGGGAAGCGAAGGTCTGGTGGGTGTGTAAGTCTGTGCCCAGGAGCCGTTGTACTTAATTCTGCTGGATCCGTCTACGTGTGTGAGGCTCTTTGGGTGTTTTTCGGAGCGAGGTATTGTATAGATACCGGTGACGAGAGAGATGCGATTACCCCAGCGTGTGGTGTGGGTGTGTGTGTGAGAAAGAAAGCACACGTGCATGCCTACTCTGGACCCAAGGGGTAGACTGTAGCGAATATGTCTTGTTAGAAAAAACAAACAAACAAGCAAAAACCCAATAAAATAATTCCAGGTATTTGCATCTTGCTCTCAATCTCAGGAGAAAGAATTTAAGGTTTCACCAGCAAGTGTGATGGTTGGTGTAAGTGTGATGTACATGCACTATCAGATTAAGTACATTTCCTTCTGTTCATAGTTTCCCAAATCTTTTTCTTCTTTAACATAAATAGACGTGTAGTTTCTACAGTGATATTTCTTTTTTTTTTTTAATTTTTTTGATGTGGACCATTTTTAAGTTTTTATTGAATTTGTTACTACTCTGTTTCTGTTTGGTTTTGGTTTTTGGCCCAGACGCATGTGGGATCTTAGTTGCCTGACCAGGGATCAAACCCCTACTCTCTGCACTGGAAGGAAGTCTTATCCACTGGACCTCTAGGGAAGTCCCTACAGTAACATTTTGCATTGAAATGCTATGATTTGTTTGTTCTGTTGATATGGTTAGTTGCTTAAGTTGATTTTTGAACACTGAATCAATTTGCTTTCCAGGAATGAATCCATTTAATTTCCATGTACTATCATTTACTGTTCTTTGTTGTTAAATTTAATTTTTTATTATTTTGTTTAGGAATTACAGACTTGACCTTCAATTTTTATTTCCCTTTCCATTAATGTCTTTGTAAATTTTATATCAAAGTTATACCAGTCTTATATACTGAGTTGGGATTGTTCCCATTTTTCACTTTCTCTGGAAGAATTAATGTCTTTTATTTCTGCAATCCAGCCTGGATATCTCTGTGAGAAGCTGACCCAGGTGGGAGGGAGGCAGAACCCACCTGTAACAGAACTGAGCAGTAGAGAGAGGGTCATCTGAAGGAAACAAAGACAGAATGTGTAGGACTTTTACTATCTGGCTCCTTTCCACACAAAAAGGACACAGTGTCGTCTGGAGGCCTGGGGAAATATCTTGACCCTCTGTCCATGCATGGCTGACTTCCCTCCTACACCAACCAGCACCAACCATTAGAATCGTGTGAACTTCGTTGTTTGCCCATTCTGGCTTCTTTGTTGCAATTGTGGGACCCAAATAATCGAGGGACCCAAATCTCGATTTCTGCTGCCTCCCCCTCAAAGTGCTCGCTATTTCAGGGACTGGAAGTTGCACCGAGCATGGCTGATCATTTTTAGAAAATAAAGGAGGGAATACTTCCCAAGGCATTTTGGGGCCCAGCACAACCCTGATATCCAGCCAGACAAGGACATAACAAGAAAATAAAATTGCAGGCAGTATCTCTCATGAACATGGAACAAAAATCTCAACAAAACATTAGCAAATCCATACATGAAAAGAATGACATATAACCACTTTCTTGTTGTGCAACCTTTGTAGTTTACTTAACTGCTCTGGACGCTGTGTTAAGTCACTCTTGCAACCCCATGGATTACAGCCCTTCAGGCTTCTCTGTCTTTGGTATTTTCTAGGCTAGAATACTGGAACGGGTTGCAGATTCCTTCTCCAGGGGATCTTCCTGACCCAGGGGTCAAACCCACATCTTCTGTATCTGCTGCATTGGATTGTTTACCACTGAGCAACCTGGGAAGTCCACTTACCAAAAAAAAAAAAAAAAAACCCTTCCTGAGGACAGAGCTTGGAGACCTGTTACAGTCCTTACTTTCCTCAGTAGTAGGTACAGGGTTTGGGCCTGTACAGAACTCTGCATCCGACTGAGAATGGCCACTGGACTAAAGTAGGCACGGCACCCAAGGAGAGATAAAAAAGACTTCTCAAGTGAAAAATGCAAAGAAATAGAGGAAAACATTAGAATGGGAAAGCCTAGAGATATCTTCAAGAAAATTAGAGATACTAAGGGAACATTTCATGCAAATATGGGTATAATAACGGACAGAAATTATATGGACTTAATAGAAACAGAAGACAGTGAAAAGAGGTGGCAAGAATACACAGAAGAACCGTAGGTGCTAATGACCCAGATACCACGATGGTGTGATCACTCACCTAGAGCCAGACAGCCTGGAGTGTGAAGTCAAGTGGGTCTTAGGAAGCATTACTACAAACAAAGCTAGTGGAGGTGATGGAATTCCAGCTGATCTATTTCAAATCCTAAAAGATGATTCTGTGAAAGTGCTGCACTCAATATGCCAGCAAAATGGAAAACTCAGCAGTGGCCACAGGAACTGGAAGAGGTCAGTTTTCTTTCCAATCCCTAAGAAAGGCAGTGCCAAAAAAATGTTCAAACTACTGCACAATTGCACTCATCTCACACACTAGCAAAGTAATGCTCAAAATTCTCCAAGCTAGGCTTCAACAGTATGTGAACCGAGAACTTCCAGATGTACAAGCTGGATTTAGAAAAGGCAGGGGAACCAGAGATCAAATTGCCAACATCCGTTGGTTCATCGAAAAAGCAAGGGAATTCCAGAGAAACATATCCTTCTGCTTCATTGCCTATGCCAAAGCCTTTGACTGTGTGGACCACAACAAACTGTGGAAAATTCTGAAAGAGATGGGAATACCAGACCACCTGACCTGCCTCCTGAGAAATCTGTATGCAAATCAAGAAGCAACAGTTAGAACCAGACATGGAAAACAGACTGGTTGGGTTCGATCCCTGGGTCGGGAAGATCCCCTGGAGAAGGAAATGGCAACCCACTCCAGTATTCTTGCCTGGACAATCCCATGGACGGAGGAGCCTGGTGTGCTACAGTCATCGGGTTGCAAAGAGTCAGACACGACTGAGTGACTTCACTTTCACTTTTCCAAACTGTGAAAGGAGTATGTCAAGGCTGTATACTGTCACCCTGATTATTTAACTTATATGCAGAGTCCATCATGTGAAATGACAAGCTGGTTGAAGCACAAGCTGGAATCAAGATTGCTGGGAGAAATATCAATAAACTCAGATATGCTGATGATACCACCCTTATGTCAGAAAGCAAATAGGAACTAAAGAACCTCTTGATGAAAGTGAGAGAGGAAAGTGAAAAAGCTGTCTTAAAGCTCAACATTCAGAACTAAGGTCATGGCATCCAGTCGCATCACTTCATGGCAAATAGATGGGGAAACAATCGAAACAGTGAGAGACTTTATTTTCTTGGGCTCCAGAATCACTACAGATGGTGACTGCAGCCATGAAATTAAAAGACACTTGTTCCTTGGAAGAAAAGCTATGACCAACCTAGACAGCATATTAAAAAGCAGAGACATTACTTTGCCAACAAAGTCTGTGTAGTCAAAGCCATGGTTTTCCCCATAGTCATGTATGGATGTGAGAGTTGTACCATAACGAAATCTGAGAGCCAAAGAATTGATGCTTTTGAACTGTGGTGTTGGAGAAGACTTTTGAGAGTCCCTTGTACTGAAAGAAGATCAAACCAGTCAATTCTAAAGGAAATCAGTCCTGAATATCCATTGGAAGGACTGATGCTGAAACTCCAATACTTTGGCCACCTGATGCGAAGAACTGACCCATTAGGAAAGTCCCTATGCTGGGAAAGATAGAAACCAGGAGGAGAAGGGGACGACAGAGGATGAGGTGGTTGGATGGCATCACCGGCTTGGTGGACATGAGTTTGAGCAAGCTCCGGGAGTTTGGTGATGGACAGGAAGCCTGGTGTGCTGCAGTCCACGGGGTCACGAAGAGTCAGACATGACCGAGCAACTGAACTGAACTGATAGCCTTCCCCGTTACGTCTCTCCAATGGACCCACCCCTCCAACCCCCTTCCTTTGTGTCCCTCCTCATGTCCCTGCCCTGTCACACCCTCCCTTCCCCACCTAAGCTTCAACCCTGGCTTGGGGAGGTGACGTATCTGCAGCCCTGATGAAGACAGGCTGTGTGGACTTTACTCCTTTTTCCAGTTTTGCAAGAATACAGCTTTTATTTCATGCTTAAACCACCAAGTAGATTTGTTACAGTGCTTTTTATTTAATGCGGTTACAAGGGACCAATTACTTTATGATTTCCAAGTTTGTGTCTTTAAAAAAAGCATAACAGAAAAAGGATGGATAAGCTTAATGCTTACTTTGAATTTTCCTGGGAGTGATTCTTAATATTTGTAACTTGATTTTTTTCAAATTGGTGGCTACAATAGCATAAAGGTCATAAAATTCCCTGGCTTCACCAACAGCTGGAAGCAGACCCTGTCTGCACAGACAGATAAAAAATGACCTTCACTGCACATCAGACACATCCGTCATAACCTTCATTCTACAGACAGAACAGCAGGCACAGGTGCTTGGGTACGGCCATCTCCAGGGGCAGAACTGTGACCCGCCCTGAGCCCCCTGCTCCCCTGCCCCAAATCCCAGAGATCCAGCAAAGTGTGGTCCTGTCGGGAGAATCCCACTGAATGCAGAAGTCTGATTCTCAGTTCTTATTACAGTTATGATGTCAGCATTTGTCAGCTTATGAGACAGATTTTCCATTTAGAACTGTTAGCTTAACTGCATATGCAAACATCGCAGCTCACCTGTTGGAAAGGGCTCTAAATGTGACCATGCTCTTTGGTAGGTGGGACAGACTGTCAGGCCACCCAACCACATCAGGTTTCATTTGCTCCAGTGATGAGATTTAATGATGGGCAACGTTTTCAAAGGATGGTGGACAAAGCTTTGTGTTTTTAAATGCAGTGGCAGCATGTGGAACCCACAATGCTCCAGTCCTTTTAGGTAATCAATTTGTTTTTTCTAGTTAAGGGGCCTCCACAGCTTGGTCAGCTAGCACGGCACATGCTTTGTGACGGAGAAATGACTTTCCTAAGTTATAGTTACCAAGACTGCCTGGGTCCAGAAAGCTAACACTATGCCTAGTAATGCAGAAGGCAGGCTGGGGGCACTAAAAATGGTCCTTGGAAAGAGGTTTCAATTGTTTCCTCACAAAGCAAATCAAGCTTCCTAATTAGCTACAACACGGAAAGCTCAGCTCCTACAGCCCTGCAAGCTCTGCCTCTGTTCCCCTGGTCAAACTTCATCTCTGCTGCAGAAACAGCTCTGCTGCTTTCTCTTCCTTATTCGTGTTCGAAGAACTCGTGGCAGGCAGTGGTAACCATGGCAACGAAAGCCATAAATTCCTGGAAGTCACATTCGCCGTCCCCGTCACTGTCCAGTGTCTCCATGACTTTGTCCACAACCTCCTGCTCTTTGATTTCCTGAGAGAGATAAGACAGGTTGTCCAGCTTGCTTCTAAATGAACATTAGGGCCACAAAGACAGGATCAGAAGTTGGCTGGCTTTAAAAATTTTGTATTAGAAACAACCTAATGGCTTCCCTGGTGGCTCGGTGGTAAAGAATCCACCTGCAAATGCCAGAGACATTGGTTCGATCCCTGATCTAGGAGGATCCCACATGCCTCAGAGCAACGAAGCCCCTGCACCACAACTACTGAACCTGTGCTCTAGAGCCCAGGAGCCACAGTGCCCACGTGCTGAGCCCACGTGCCCTAGAGCTTGTGCTCCACAGCGGGAGAAGCCACGGCAATGAGAAGGCCCTGCTTGCGGCAACTAGAGAGTAGCCCTGTGAAGCAAAGAAGACTCAGCACAGCCAAAAAAAAAAATTCCCAGAGCAAAAATTATAATAATAATAAATTAATTTAGAAACAACCTAAGACATGAAATGCAAAATTCCAGAAAGGTTTTCTCCAGTGACCGGGAGGCTGTTGGTTGGCAGAGGTCTCTAGGGGTCTGAGCCTTCTCTTCCACTTTCCTTTAGGTGCAGTGGGATCTGGCTACTAAAAGACTGAATGGAACAGCCAGGATCTGAAAAACTGCAGGCTGTTTGTGTTTAAAAAAAAGAACCAGGAAGGAAGAGTACATTCTAGATCAGCCTGAGCGCATTAATATGCAAATACCTTGAAAGCAAAAATGAACTTTTGGCCCCTATAAACTTTTCATTGTTTCTGCGTGTGGAAGGCCCTACAGTGAAGGCTTCCAGTGGATTTTCATGCTTTGAAAGTAGTTTCTGGCTGAAATAACTCTCGGGAACATGCCCTAAATTTTTTAACTTCTTGTGTCTTTTGGCACTTGAGCTGCTTTCGAGGTGTCTGGGATTCGTCTTGACATTATGCCCAACATGGAGTCGAGTGAGTGGTGGGACAGAGACAGTGCAGGAAAGCTGTGCACCCATGAAGAGGAGTCTAACGCTGCCGACTCTTCCGAACACCCAGTCCTCAGGGCTGGAGCGCTTGGCCTGAAGAAGTTGGGTATAAGGCACAATGGCCGCCTTAGACATAAAACATGTAATAGACTGAGGTTCCCATGAGGGGTTGGGTGGCACCTGTAAACATCTGCTAAAAGATTAATTTCAATTACAGGAAAGATTTGCCTCCAAACAGAAACTCCTTCATAAAAACCAGGCCAACGATGTTCATGATACCTAGATATACTTACCATGATTTACTTTTATTTTATAAACTCTGTTTCCCACATGCTACACTTTTTCTATGTTTTAAATCAATAATTAATGATAGTAGCTACATTTGTTGAGCTGCACTTGATAAGCACTGTCTCACTGCAACAACTCTTTTCACAGAAGAATCCAGGGCCTTCTGATTCTTAGGTGAGGTGGTGGGAACAGGTGAGTAAAAGTGTGAGCATGCAGTTACCACTCTGGGAACTTGGGTGCCTGAGAAAACCAGCTTCAAAATCAGACTAGGGGATCCCCCCAAAGTCTGCAGGCCACTTCCTCTGATGGTGGTGCCATCTGTAGCAGTGGAGTGTTGGGGTGGGGAAAGCCCTGCAGACGCAGGGCAAGGAGCCTGGGGCTCGTCCTGCACCAAGGCCCAGCCTGCCCAGGAGGACAGCTCCCACCACCATGTGGGCTGGGCTCTCCTGTCTTCCCCGGGAATTAGCTCCTGGTCAGACATGAGTGCACTGGTGCATTGTATGGCTATTTCCTCTCGGTGCAACATCACTTCAGTAACCTTGGTTCTGGGCACCAAGGGAATATTAAGTACCAGGTGGACTGCAGTTCATTGCCTTGAATACACAATATGGAAACAGTAGAGATGACGTGTGGCTGAGCCAAAGGCAGTTAAGGTTGTGAGTGGGGAAGTGAGTCCTCACTGGAGCATCTGGACACACATCCACCAGAAGGGGAGCTGCCAGGGCAGTGGGGCTCATCAGATGTCCTCACACAGCTTCCCAAGTTCCCTCCTGGGCACCTCACCCCACAGGGCCCCCTGCAAGGCCCAGGGCCTCTCTCGTGAGCAGCTTGTGGCCTCTTGGTGATGAGCCAGGTCCTATGGCCTGCATCTCTCCCCGCATCGACTATGCTAAGAACTCAGTAATACCTGGCATCTTCTTACTGTGGTGGATCTAACCATGTAGAGAAAGCCGAAACAATCCTCTTCCCAAGAACAAACACGTATTTTTAACAGTCTTCTTGCATGTTCAGTGTGTGATAAGTCATGGTATATTTTCCATCCCCCTTTGTCACCGTTACTGCTGTACATGATCAGTCGCTACAGTCATGTCTGACTCTTTGTGACCCGTGGACCCCGCCAGGGTCCTCTGTTCATGGGATTCTCCAGGCAGGAATACTGGAGTGGGTTGCCATGCCCTCCTCCAGGGGATTTTCCTGACCCTGGAACTGAACCTGCATCTACTGCAGCACCTACATTGCAGGCAGATTCTTTACCACTAAGCCAATGGAGAAGCCACCCTATTGCTGCATATCCTTAGGTTTTTCCAAGAATCTGTACTCTTGTGTTTGAGACAGCAGTTTTTCCTTGATGCTCTTACTGTACACAAAATGAAAATCGTGGGGCCTACCTACGCCACCCTCTGTACTGAGGGCTCACTTGTTCAAACACATTTTCAGAAACAACAGAGGAGTCCTGACACCAACGTAGAGCCATGTTCAGGGCAGCTCAGAAGAGAAAACGGGCAGATGGTCTTACAAGAGGACAGGAGAGCATGTTAATTTAGTTTTAAAAAGCAACACTCACCTCTAAAAAATGGGAAAGTTCATTGTTGATGAGCTCCTTGAGTTCTGATTTCTTCAGCTTGTGCTTGTCACCTTCCCTCCCGGAATATTGATGGAAGACGTCAATGAGGGCCACCATGGCCTTCTCTAACTCAGACATCTGGGGCCCACAAAGAAAGATGATTTGTAGAACAGAGCAGTTGTTACCTACACAGACCTTACCATCGGGGGCAACTGGCTTTGGTTCACCTCCCCTTTTGGGCTTAGAGGGTGTGCCTTTTCATCACCCTTTGAACCTGCTCCCCGCCACCCCTCCCTTCTCTGTCTTCTGTTCCCAAGCCCTCGGCTTCTGGTTGCATCTGGGGGAAACTTCAACCAAAATACAGAGGAAGAGCAGTGAGGGGGATTGAGTCCTTCCCCATCCCTAGGAGACTCCCCACCCTGTCCTGGCAGGACTGCGAGATGAGGTGACAGTGCAGGGGAGCAAGTTTTTTAATTAATTACAGCGAATAGGAGCCAAATAAGGATACAGAAGTCAATAGTATTCCTATGTTCTGTCAATAAGCAATTAGAAAATGTAGCGGAAAAGTCCGGAGAAGGCAATGGCAAGCCACTCCAGTACTCTTGCTTAGAAAATCCCATGGACGGAGGAGCCTGGTAGGCTGCAGTCCATGGGGTCGCTACGAGTCAGACATGACTGAGCGACTTCACTTTCCCATTTCACTTTCACACATTGGAGAAGGAAATGGCAACCCACTCCAGTGTTCTTGCGTAGAGAATCCCAGGGATGGGGGAGTCCGACGGGCTGCCGTCTATGGGGTCACACAGAGTCAGACACGACTGAAGTGACTTAGCAGCAGCAGCAGCAGCAGCAGCAGCGGAAAAGTCCTGTTTTATAGCAGCACACACATATTTCTAAGCATAAGTTCAGCAAGAAAAGTGTAGGTCCTTCCAAAAGCTACTGAGGTAATAAAATATAGGAACTTACTTTCTTTCAAATGGATATATAAATTTAACTCATTTTTAACAAAAACGTTTCTGATTTTTTTTGGGTGGAGTGAGGAACATGACCAAAAAACAGCTAGAAAATTCAACTGAAAAAATAAATATGGTAGAATTGCCACAATTTTTTTTTTGCAAAAGAAGATCAAGGAAAGGGATCTTGAATTTGAAGGTATTATACAATCATCTGATGAAATTATTGTAGGGGAGCAAGATTTGCTACCCCAAAATGTCTCTTTGGGACGCAGATTATTTTCATCTGAAAACAATCAAGGCCCCCAGGACTCAGGAAGAAATTCCCCTTAGCTGCCTGAATCGGAATTTAGATGGAGGGCCTGTTACAGGAATGGAGCAACCACCAGGGAGAGAGGTCAGCAAGGAACGTGGGCCAGGGGTAAGGGAGGGCGGGCGGAAACGCTAGGAGACCTGAGTCCACTCTGTCCCATCACCTCTGCTGGCACAGCAAACACTGCTTCAACCATCTCTGTGTGAAGTGCTTTCCTCCCCTCTGAAGCCCCAAACCACTGCTCCCAACATCCTCCTTTGTCTTGAGCTGACGATGGGATTGAAGGTGGGCATTTTGGTGAGTGAGTTTTCCTGGATCTCTCCCATGTATATATGTTTTTAAACTTTGATTTGAATTTCTCCTGTTTACCTGTCTCATGTTTATTTAAGTCTTAGACCAGTGAGAAGAATTTAGAAGGGGAGAGGAAAATGTTTTCCTTCCCAATACCAGCTCTGATGCCAGAACAAATATGGGCAGAGGCTGGACCACCTCCAGGCACTTTGTATTCTTGGCAGCGCTGCATCCAATGACAGAATGGCGCCTTTTCTCTGCATTTATCAAGGTAGGAAGCTTTTGTCTCCCCCACAACATGTATCTTATATTGCACAGTCTGCAAGTCAAGGAAACAGCTGCTCAACCCTGGGAAACAGGCAGTATACAAAGGACTGCTTGTCAACTGTTTCACAAAACGGACGGACGCTCAGACAGAGAAATTTGCCAGCTTTTGGCCTTGAGTTCTAATCATTAAAGAATCTTTGCAGCGTCACAGTTAAAGAATTATGTCTAATTTTTTAAAAAACCATTCCTTTATTGAATATCATTTATATTTTAAAAAATAAATTGGAATATAAGATTTAACTCCTTATTTATTTCTGACTTTCAAAGAAAAAGGATTGAAGATTTTTGCCTCGGCCTGATTTTTGCTAAACTTGCCCTATTAATAATTACTATACTTTGTTCACAGGGAGGCCTGGCGTGCTGTGATTCATGGGGTGGCAAAGAGTCGGACGACTGAGCGACTGAACTGAACTGATACTTTGTTTTGCTCTAAAGTCCCTAAAAGTATCACATGTAGACAGAACAATTTAGATGGATTAAATCTTTAACATTTCATACTTTCTTATCCTTTGCACTCGAGTTCTCAATTATTAATTTTTTAAAAAAGAAAAGAAAACTTAAGAAACTTTTGAATGGTTCTTATGCTTCTCAAGCTTCATGATGACTGGGAAAGATGAGGCTAAAATATTTGTTGTATGAAGTATGACTAGTGGGATTTTTTTAAAGGAAAGGCATAAAAAATATATATCCCATATGTGAAAATGCCATAAAATGTGATATTCTTCATTAAACACACTACAAATTAATTTTTACAAGTTTTTCCTGTTAAAGTCTTCCCAAATGACGGTTAAAAATTGTTGTTTAAGAGAACTGGAAATCAAATATCCAGTTCTCCTTTCGCTGCATTTCGTGAATATTCTACATTAATCTTTCATTTCGAAAACAGGAGAACTGCTGGGCGTTAGCTCCTCAGAAGGTCACATCACAGGAGATGTGGGAACCCCTTTAGGCAAGAGCCCTACCTCCCCAAGAAACCAGAGGATGGTTAAACCTACCACAGACTTCAATCTCTTTGGCTCGGTTGTAATTTAATTGCAAAGACCTCCTCACTCGCCCTGACCCGGGGGAGGGCGTCCGAAACGCCGGCTCCGAGCTCAGGGCGCCTGTCCGCGCTCCGCGGAGGACGCAAACCCTCTCTTCAAAGAATTAAGCAAGAGGCCGACTGGCAGCAACACCCGAGCCGAAGACCCGACGTTTCCCCGACTGTAGCGATGAATCACCGGGAGAAGGCGATCCATCTGTAGGATGAATCTCGCTGCCTGGAGTTGAGGTAGCCGTGTTCGCAAGGCAGTAAGTAGGAGAGTCATACTTTAGAAAATGCTGCCAGAATCCTATGGACAGAGGCGCCTGGCAGACTGTACGGTCCGTGGGGTTGCAACAGTCGGACACGGCTTAGCGACTAAAGCACCACCCTAAAGGGGTTTTTAAACTCCCACCCAGTTCCCAAGCCCACCCTCCGGGTCCTGCCCCCCAAACACCAGAGCAGGTTCCCCAGAGTGTCCTCACGTCAGTGGTCCTTGGCTGTCGCCCCGGTCACCTCTGGCTTCGGTGTCCTGAATGCCGGGACTAGGGAGAAACGGCCTCTTATCCTTTCGCGGGGGGCGTGACCGGCACGCCCCGAAGCCCGGCAGCCAATGGGAGCCGAGGGCGGGGCGCTGGCGGGGCGGGGGCAGGGCCTGCGTCTCCCTCTCCAGGCTCTGCAACGGGCGGGGGCTGGACACACAGGGCCGCATTGACGGCGCCACCCAGGACTCGCTCCAGAGCCAGGCCTGCACTCGGGCCAAGGAAGAAAAGGGCCTGTAGGGCGGAAAGTGGGGAGTCAGCTTTTTGTACTGGTTTTAAATTTATGCGTGAATATTGATGTTCCTCTCAAGGCAAGGATGGTGGCGGGTAAAGGAGTGGGACTAGTGATTGATTCCGACAAAGCAAATGTGCAGACATTAGCAGGATGAATGTGGGAATTTAGGGCCGGAATGCCCCTGCTTTGGCCCCACGCGCGAGTGGGACACCCGTGGACATCAGTACCTCGAGGTTAGTCACTGAACCCAGCATCTGCAGGCCCTGAAACATGGGGCGAATGGTTTAATACTACCGAGGGCACATGCTAGGCTCCCCCGAAGGATTCCTCCTCCCTCCGGGGTGAGCGGCAATAGGCTGTCAGAGCTGGACAGTGCCCCAGGCACGTCCTGTCCACGTGCTCTGGTTTAAGGGTGGTGCTGGTGGGGGTGGGGCCCTCACCGAGGCCTCACAAGCAGCCAAGGAAGGCTGAGTAGGGACTCCACACGGTGGTCCTCTTAACAGCCTCTCTTTAGACACATTATACACAGATTCTCTTTCCTTTTCTCCTTTGCCTTTCATTTCTCTTCTTTCCTCAACTATTTGTAAGTCCTTCTCAACCATTTTGCCTTTTTGCATTTCCTTTTCTTGGGGATGGTTTTGATCACCGCCTCCTATACAATGTTACGAACCTCCAGAGTTCTTCAGGTACTCTATCAGATCTAATCCCTTCAATCTATTTGTCACTTCCACTATGTAATCATAAGGGAATTGATTTAGGTCATACCTGAATGGTCTCGTGCTTTTCCTTACTTTCTTCAACTTAAGCCTGAATTTTGCAACAAGGAGTTCATGATCTGTGCCAAGTCAGCTCTGGGTCTTGTTTTTGCTGACTCTATAGAGCTTCTTCCTCTTTGGCTGCAAAGAATATAATCAATCTGATTTTAGTATTGAACATCTGGTGATGTCCATGTGTAGTGTTGTCTCGTGTTGTTGGAAGAGGGTGTTTGCTATGTTCAGTGGTTCTCTTGGCAAAACTGTATTAGACTTTGCCCTGCTTCATTTTGTACTCAAAGCCCAAACTTGCCTGTTACTCCAGGTAGGCCTGTTACTGACTTTCTACTTTTACATTCCAGTCCCCTCTGATGAAAAGGACATCTTTTTTTGGTGTTAGTTCTAGAAGATCTTGTATGTCATCATAGAACCGTTCAACTTCAGCTTCTTCAGCTTTAGTAGTTGGAGCATAGACTTGGTTTACCGTGACACTGAATGGCTTGCTTTGGAAACGAACCGAGATCACTGTCATTTTTGAGATTGCATCCAAGTACTGCATTTCGAACTTTGTTGAGTATGAGGGCTATTGCACTTCTTATAAGGGATTCTTGCCCACAGTAGTAGATAAAAAGGTCATCTGAATTAAATTCACCCATTCCTGTCCATTTTAGTTCACTGATTCCTAAAATGTTAATGTTCACTCTTGCCATCTCCTGTTTGACCACTTACAGTTTACCTTGATTCATGGACCTAACATTCCAGGTTCCTATGCAATATTGCTCTTTACAGCACCAGACTTTATTTCCATCACCAGTCACACCCACAGCTGGGTGTTGTTTTTGCTTTGGCTCCATCTTTTCATTTTTTTTGAAGTTATTTCTCCACATTTCTCCAGTAGCATATTGGGCACCTACCGACCTGGGGAGTTCATCTTTCAGTGTCCTATCTTTTTGCCTTTTCATACTGTTCATGGGGTTCTCAAGGCAAGAATACTGAAGTGGTTTGTCATTCCTTCCTCCAGTGGACCACGTTTTGAAGGGTTGGAGATCAGGCTAATCACCAGTGGCCCATGATTTAATCCATTGATGCTGCCATAATAGAACCTCCATAAATATCCCCAAGGGAAGGAGTCTGGAGAGCTTCTGGGTTGGAGAGCATGTAGAGATGGGAGGGGGGTGACTCCCAGAGAGCAGGAAGCTTCTCACGCCCCCTGCACCTGTCCTCTGCACCTCCTCCATCTGGCTCTTCCCCAGTTGCATCCTTTTACAATAAGCGGTAACCTATCCCTGAGTTCCGTGAGCTGCTCTAGCAAATCACTGAACCAGAGGAGGGTATGTGGGACCCCCAGTTTATAGGTGTCTGCAGCTGGGGTCTTACAGTGACTCCTGAAGGGGGGCAACCTTGTGAGTGGATGGTGTCAGAAGGGAGTCAGATCACAGGACACCCAGCTGGCATAAACCATACATTTGGTGTCAGAGTGCTTTCTGTTGGTAGAAAACAGCTCACAGCACATCACTAGGGGGTCTTTACACTCAAAACTTAACTCTTGGTTTCTGGCATCAGTGCTTTTTTTCCCTCTATTTCATCTCTTCTGCCAAGTTTATTCTTTCCTTATAACATCTTTAAATATTTTTAAAATTTTTAAATCACTTTATTTTTCAGGTAGTCATTTATTTTTTATTTTATATTGGAGTACAGTTGTATAACAATGTTGTGTTGAAATCACTTTAGACTAACAAGAGTATAGTAAAAAATTAATAAATCCTTTTTTTTTTCTTGTTATCAGTCTGGTTCTAATCAAGAGACAGAAACCACACAGTCATTCAAACAGGACAAGTTTCACACAAAGAATTATGAACCTACCATAGAATTGTAATGGCGTAGAGGAATCTAAAGAGCTGCAGGGGGAGGGGGCGAGTGTGAACGCAGGGTCTGGCATGTACATGGCAGAGAAGCAGGTGAAACAGCCTCCATGCCAGGCCAGGCTGCTAGGCCAGACAGGGCAGCCCTTGCCGGCCACATCCTGGAGCCGAGCACCAGCAGATGCTGTGAAGGATGGAGAAGCAGGACAGGACAGACAAACATGCTCCCCCAGGAGTAGGAGAGAAGGCCCCCCTCCAAAGTGCAAGCCCAGGCTCATCACGGGAGGCCTGATTAGTGGCCACTGAAGGCAGTAGCACTAAAGGGCCAGAATCCACATCAGGCGCAGGCACCCTGCCTGGCACTTTGCATCCATCAGCAGCATTCTACACACATCCGGACTCCCCTGCAGCAGCTAAAGAAGCTGAGAAGACACAGCTCTCTTTGTTACAGTGAACTAGTTCTTTCCCCAGCGAGGGGACGCACAGCCGCACAGTTACTGTATCCATCGCTGGCTCAGTTACAGTTCCACAGAAAATTCAGTTACCTAAAGCTGAAACTCCAATACTTTGGCCACCTCATGCGACGAGTTGACTCACTGGAAAAGACTCTGATGCTGGGAAAGGTTGGGGGCGGGAGGAGAAGGGGACGACAGAGAATGGGATGGCTGGATGGCATCACCGACTCTGTGGACATGAGTTTGAGTGTACTCTGGGAGTTGGTGATGGACAGGGAGGCCTGGCGTGCTGTGATTCATGGGGTCGCGGAGAGTCGGACACGACTGAGCGACTGAACTGAACTGAACTGAACTGAAAGATTAAATTGAAATGCTGACTTCCAACAACTTGTTTATAAAACAGGGAAGTAGAGAAAAGAAAATGATTAGGAGATAGACACAACATGTAACAAGCAAAAACACATGCATAGCTGCTCTAGCCTTCATCTCTGTGTAACCGGTCCTGAGGTCCTGATAGACACCCCTGACCATCCATTCCGAATCTCCCCTGCCCTCAGCAAGAACCTGCTCCAGATTCCTTATTGGATAGAGTGAGCCAAACCTTCATCCCTGAGGGGCTGGAGTCCTCAATACTCCTGCTTTATTTAATTATAATAATTCGGCTTTGGTTGCTCTGTGTTTTCATTAACCATTACTACTGGTTGTGGAAGTATTAAGAGGAGCCCCCAGAATGCCCAGGTTTCAAAGTCCTCCTTGCTGCCCTCACGTAGCAGTAACACAAACCCCCTCCCTCTCCCCGGTAATTGGGATAAACCATTCAAGCCAGTAGATGAACTGTTTTTTCTTTTTCCTTGTTGGTTCAAAGGCGTGAGGAGCCCAAAGTGGCCAGTGGCAATCCTGGCTTCCAGTTGAGTGGGATCATTGCTCTGCACCCTAGTGGAAACCTCCCCCTTGGACAGTGTAAGATTTCCAAATGATCTCAAAGCTGCCAAGACAAGAAAAAAAAAAAAAAAACCTGCCAGGAGGGTATGAAGTGTACCAGTGAGAGGACCACTCATCCTTCTAATTCTCAGTTCCCAGACCCATGCATTCTGGCTCTGGGGGACACAGCATCACAGAACAGTTCTTAACTTAAAGTACAGATCATATCCTGCCGTACGGAACCCATCCTTTCAGGATGTTGCCTTTCACCTGGATCATAATCAACTCTTCAAGCAGTGATTCCAACTTTCGACCAGGTCAGCCACTTCTGAGTTACGGGATGTGTGATAAGACTGCTCTTTCTTTGCTGGGACTCGTATCCCTGGCTGGGACGCAGAGCCGTTGTAGTGGATAAACTCTGGGAGGTCATGGATGTTGGATCTCCTGCTGCAGCAGTGCAGGCCGGGAAATAAAATCTGTACCCAGAGTGTATGTTCATTCCAGTGAGGACAGATTCCCACCCTTTCTATGATGGCAGAGGTTCAGTGTAATCCACCTGCCACCAGGGGTATGGCTGGTCACCTTGGACTCCGCGTTACTCTTGGCTGCTGGTAGATAAGGCACTCTACGGCAGCAGTGGTGAGGGGAGCAAGTGTTGCTGAGTCCTGCCCACCCCCACCTCTTCCCCGTGGCCACTGTATTTGTGGATACATCAAGTGAGCCCTGGAACAGCTGCAGTAAGAGCTGGCTGATACCCACGAGGCAATCCGTCTCCACCTGCTTACTAAGAGTCTCTTCTGCAGGGCATGCCCAGAGTTGTTGGGGGGTGTTCCCCGAAACACGAACATGTTCACAGACTGCTCTTTCAGAGAGGTCCATCCAAACACCTCTTCCATGGCCTTCTTGTGACCAGTTTTCAACCCTGTTCCTTCCAGGTTGCTGAACAACCAAATCGTTAGCAGCCACCCATGGGTTAATACAGATTCCTACTCTAGCCACGTCTCTCTACAGACACAGTGGACAACCAAACTGTCTCAGTTCTGTCCTGAGAGGACTTTCCTTCACCATGTCTTTCAGGGTGACCCTTGAGTGGAGCTGCAGTGCTGCCTAACCTTATCCCTAACCTAACCCAAACTGCTGCTACTGGTCCTCGGAAACTGGCTGGAATGAAAAGGCATCAGAGAATCCACAGCCGCACATCACCCTGTGCCAGGGTCATGTCGACTTTCTCTGGTGCAGACGCCTCACCAGTCACAGCAGCTGCAGTTGAAGCCACAGGTGGCTGTTTTGCAAGAGTCCACAGCCAGCCTCCCAGACCAAAGTGGCAAGTTAAATGGGCTTGTGATCAGTATCTGCCCTGCCCCTGCCACCTCCCCACCACCGCTTATGTCAGCCCTTTGATGGCGGCATTAGTCTCCGGGGTGATGCGCAGCTTCAGGTTCACTGCCGAGATAAGAAGGGGAAGCTGTCCCGGAAGTATAGCTCACAGATAATGTGGGCCCTGAGCCTTGGGCTTGAGTCACCCGGCCCGGTCCACAGCCTGGCCTCACGCCTGGCCTCACACCCCATGAGGTGGGACCTGAGCCACAGGCTTTGCCTCTACTTCCCAGTTGCCCCACAGGCAGAGCGGGCCTGCTTGGGAAGCACAGAACTTGCTCGTCTGAGGAAGGAGCAGCTGTGCACTGCGGGCTTCAAGCAGATGCAAGGCACCAGCCCTGAGGGCCTTAGCCCCATCCCAGAGTCACAACCTGGACTCTGGGTTCGTTCTTCATTGTAAACAAGAAAAGTTTCAGGCTGCTCCTGCAGAGGTAAAAAGCTAGTTTGGGATTCTCTCATCTAACTTCTGGATGCCTGAGCATTGGGCCTACCCTCTTGGCACAAACATTAGCTTCCTGGGGCAGCCCAGTGCAGGCTGTGCCCCTACCCTACTCCAGGGCCCACAGGGCAGAGAGGAGCTGCCAATCGGAAAGAGATGGGCTTTCAGGTGCTGTGAGGCCCCAGGGTGACATCCTCAGATGTGGGCTCTGAGCTGATGCTGAGTCTTGGGGCCACAAACTGGCACTGGGGCCAGCAGTCAAAGGAGAACTCTGGCAGTAAGAGGGAGTCTCAACCCATTCAGGGGAGCCGGGTGGTTCACAGAGCTCCCTGGAGCTGTTTCTTAGCTCCTGAATGTACTGCCGAGACAGACACACTCGGCCCCCACTGAATCCCCTCTGGCTACCTTACCTGTGGCCTGAGAGCCACTGTGATAGGGAGCTCACGAAAATCTCCAGAACAAGACAGCTGTGTTCACAGACATCCGTGTGTGGAGCCCTCCATCTCCACTGTGACCCAGAGTCAGTACAAGGCCTGATTCTGGTTCAGACACCTGTTCTTGGATGGTGCTGTTGTTCAATTGCATAGTCGTGTCCGTCTCTTGGCAATCCCTTGGACTGCAGCATGCCAGACTTCCCTGTCCTTCACCATCTCCCAGAGTTTGCAGAAATTCATGTCCATTAAGTTGGTGATGCCATCCAACTAACTCATCCTCTGTTATCCCCTTCTCACCTGCCTTCAATCTTTCTCAGCATCTGGGTCTTTTCCACTGAGTTGGCTCTCTGTTTCAGGTGGTCAAAGTACTGGAGATTCAGCTTTAGCATCAGTCCTTCCAATGACTGTTCAGGGTTGATTTCCTTTTGGACTGGTTGGTTTGATCTCCTTGCTGTCCAAGGGGCTCTCAAGAGTCTTCCACACCATAGTTCAAAAGCATCAATTCTTCACCACTCAGCCATCTTTCTGGTCCAACTTTCACATTCATACATACATGACTACTGGAAAAACAATAGCTTTGACTACACAGACCTTTGTTGGCAGAACAATGTCTCTGCTTTTTAATATGCTATCTAGGTTGGTCATAGCTTTTCTTCCAAGGAACAAGCGTCTTTTAAATTCATGGCTGCACTCATCATCTTTAGTGACTTTGGAGCCCAAGAAAATAAAGTCTCTCACTGTTTCCATTGTTTCCCCGGCTATTTTCCATGAAGAGAAGGGACCAGATGCCATGAACTTCGTTTTTGAATGTTGAGATTTAAGCCAGCTTTTTCACTCTCCTCTTTCACTTTCATCAAGAGACTCCTCAGTTCCTCTTTGCTTTCTGCCATAAGGGTGGTGTCATCTGCATACTTGAGGTTATTGATATTTCTCCCGGCAATCTTGATTCCAGCTTGTGCTTCATCCAGCCTGGCATTTCACATGATGTACTCTGCATATAAGTTAAATAAGCAGGGTGACAATATACTGCCTTGACGAACTCCTTTCCCAATTTGGAAGCGGTCCAGTTCCATGTCCGGTTTTAACTGTTGCTTCTTGACCTGCATACAGATGTCTCAGGAGGCTAGTAAGATGATCTGGTGTTCCCATCTCTTGAAGAATTTCCCACAGTTTGTTGTGGTCCACACAGTCAAAGGCTTTGGCGTAGTCAATAAAGCAGAAGGAGATTTTTTTCTGCAACTCTCTTGCTTTTTCGATGATCCAACGGATGTTGCAATTTGATCTCTGGTTCCTCTGCCTTTTCTATATTGAGCTTGAACATTTGTTGAAGCTTAGGTTGGAGAATTTTGAACATTACTTTGCTAGCATGTGAGATGAGTGCAATTGAGGGATAGTTTGAAAATTTGGGCATTGTCTTTCTTTGGGCTTGGAATCAAAACTGACCTTTTCCTGTCCTGTGGCCATTGCTGAGTTTTACAAATTTGCTGACATATTGATTACAGCACTTTCACAGCATCATCTTTTAGGATTTGAAATAGCTCAGCTGGAATTCCATCACCTCCACTAGCTTTCTTCATAGTGATGCTTCCAAAGGCCCACTTGACTTCGTATTCCAGGATGTCTGGCTCTAGGTGAGTGATCACACTATCCTGGTTTTCTGGGTCATTAAGATCCTTTTTGTATAGTTTTTCCGTGTATGCTTGCCACCTGTTCTTAATATCTTCTGTTTTTGTTAGGTCCATACCATTTCTGTCCTTTATTGTGCCCATCTTTGCATGAAATGTTGCCTTGGTATCTCTAATTTCCTTCAAGAGATTTTTAGTCTTTCCCACTCTATTGTTTTATTATATTTCTTTGCATTGATAATGGAGGA
This sequence comes from Moschus berezovskii, assembly GCF_049115385.1. Lineage (NCBI taxonomy): Eukaryota > Metazoa > Chordata > Mammalia > Artiodactyla > Moschidae > Moschus > Moschus berezovskii. Next base: position 4,306,767 of record NC_142460.1, read on the forward strand.
AGGCTTTCTTATCTCTCCTTGCTATTCTGCATTCAGATGGATGTATCTTTCCTTTTCTCCTTTGCCTGGAGAAAGGAATGGCAAACCACTTCAGTATTCTTGCCTTGAGAATCCCATGAACAGTATGAAAAGACAAAAAGATATGACACTGAAAGATGAACTCCCCAGGTTGGTAGGTGCCCAATATGCTACTGGAGAAGTTGGAGAAATAACTCCAAAAAAAATGAAAAGATGGAGCCAAAACAAAAACAACACCCAGTTGTGGGTGTTACTGGTGGTGGAAACAAAGTCCGATGCTGTAAAGAGCAATATTGCATAAGAACGTGGAATGTTAGGTCCATGAATCAAGGTAAACTGTAAGTGGTCAAACAGGAGATGGCAAGAGTGAACATTAACATTTTAGGAATCAGTGAACTAAAATGGACAGGAATGGGTGAATTAATTCAGATGACCAGTACATCTACTACCGTGGGCAAGAATCCCTTAGAAGAAATGCAATAACTCTCATAGTCAACAAAAGAGTCCAAATTCAGTACTTGGGTACAATCTCAAAAATGACAGAATGATCTTGGTTCATCTCTAAGGCAAGCCATTCAATGTCACAGTAGTTGAAGTCTATGCCCCTACCACTAACACCAAAGAAGCTGAAGTTGAAGGGTTCTATGAAGACTTACAAAACCTTCTAGAACTTACACCAAAAAAAGATGTCCTTTTCATCAGAGGGGACTGGAATGCAAAAGTAGGAAGTCAGTAACAGGCCTACCTGGAGTAACAGGCAAGTTTGGGCTTTGAGTACCAAATGAAGCAGGGCAAAGTCTAACAGAGTTTTGTCAAGAGAACGCACTGAACATGGCAAACACCCTCTTCCAACAACACAAGAGACAACTCTACACATGAACATCACCAGATGGTCAATACCAAAATCAGGTTGATTATATTCTTTGCAGCCAGAGATGGAGCTCTATACAGTCAGCAAAAACAAGACCTGGAGCTGACTGTGGCTCAAATCATGAACTCCTTGTTGTAAAATTCAGGCTTAAGTTGAAGAAAGTAGGGAAAACCACTAGACCATTCAGGCATGACCTAAATCAAATCCCTTATGATTATACAATGGAAGTGACAAATAGATTGAAGGGATTAGATCTGATAGAGTGCCTGAAGAACTATGGACAGAGGTTTGTGACATTGTACAGGAGGCGGTGATCAAAACCATCCCCAAGAAAAAGAAATGCAAAAAGGCAAAATGGTTGTCTGAAGAAGCCTTACAAATAGCTGAAGAAATAAGAGAAGCTAAAAACAAATGAGAAAAGGAAGGATATACCCATCTGAATGCAGAGTTCCAAAGACTAGCAAGGAGAGATAAGAAAGCCTTCCTAAGTGATCAGTGCAAAGAAATAGAGGAAAACAACAGAGTGAGAAAGACTAGAGATCTCTTCAAGAAAATTAGAGATCCTAAGGGAACATTTCATCAAAGATGGGGACAATAAAGGATGGAAATGGTAGGGACCTAACAGAAACAGAAGATATTAAGAGGAGGTGGCAAGAATACACGGAACAGCTATACAAAAAGGATCTTAATGACCCAGAAAATCATGATACTGTGATACTCACCTAGAGCCAGATACCCTGGAATCTGAAGTCAAGTGGACCTTAGGAAGCATCACTATGAAGAAAGCTAGTGGAGGTGATGGAATTCCAGCTGAGCTATTTCAAATCCTAAAAGATGATGCTGTGAAAGTGCTACACTCAATATGCCAGCAAATTTTGAAAACTCAACAATGGCCATGGACTGGAAAAGTCAATTTCCTTTCCAATCCCAAAGAAAGGCAATGCCATGAATGTTCCAACTACTGCACAATTACACTCATCTCACATGCTAAAAAAGTAATGCTCAAAATTCTCCAAGCCAGGCTTCAGCAAAACATGAACTGAGAACTTCCAGATGTTCAAGCTGGATTTAGAAAAGGCAGAGGAACCAGAGATCAAATTGCCAACATCCGTTGGATCATAGAAAAAGCAAGAGAACTGCAGAAAACATCTCCTTCTGCTTAATTGGCTATGCCAAAGCCTTTGACTATGTAGATTACAATAAACTGTGAAGAATTCTTCAAGAGATGGGAATACCAGACCATCTTACTAGCCTTCTGAGAAATCTGCATACAGGTCAAGAAGCAACAGTTAGAACTGGACTGCTTCCAAACTGGGAAAGGAGTTCGTCAAAGCTATATCGTCACCCTGCTTATTTAACTTATATGCAGAGTACATCATGTGAAATGCCAGGCTGAATGAAGCACAAGCTGGAATCAAGATTGCCAGGAGAAATATCGAATACCTCAGATATGCAGATGACACCACTGTTATGGCAGAAAGCAAAGAGGAACTGAGGAGTCTCTTGATGAAAGTGAAAGAGGAGAGTGAAAATGTTGGCTTAAAACTCAACATTCAGAAAATGAAGATCATGGCATCCAGTCCCATCTCTTCATGGCAAATAGATGGAGAAACAGTGGAAAAAGCAAGAAACTGCCTTTTCTTGGACTCCAAAATCACTGCAGATGGTGACTGCAGCCATGAAATTAAAAGATGCTTGCTCCTTGGAAGAAAAGCTATGACAAACCTAGACAGCATGTTAAAAAGCAGAAACATTATTACTTTGCCAACAAAGGTCTGTCTAGTCAAAGCTATGGATTTTTCAGCAGTCACGTGTATGGATGGATTGAGAGTTGAACCATAAAGAAAGTGAGTGCTGAAGAATTGATGCTTTTGAACTGTGGTGTTGGGAAAGACTCTTAAGAGTCCCTTAAACTGCAAAAAGATCAAACCAGTCAATCCTAAAGGAAATCAGTCCTGAATATTCATTGGAATATTGAAGCTGAAGCTCCAATACTTTGGCCACCTGATGCGAAGAACTGACTCATTGGAAAAGACCCTGATGCTGGGAAAGACTGAAGGCAGGAAGAGAAGGGGACGACAGAGGATGAGATGGTTGGATGGCATCACCGACTCGATGGACATGAGTTTCAGCAAGCCCCAGGAGTTGGTGATCGACAGGGAAGCCTTGTTCTGCAGTCCATGGGGTCACAAAGCGCTGGATATGACTGAATGACTGAACTGACTAACTGACCAGCCCTTCTCCCCTCTGTGAAGTTTGGAGTGGGGCTTACATTCCAACCTCCATCTCAGTGGTCTCCTCAGGCAACCAGCCCCATCCTGAAGCTCTCCAGGGGCCCAGAGTCACCTCTTTAGCATCATCTCAGGTGTGCTTGATAGGGCCTATTATAAGATCTTCCTCTCTCCCCTGCCACTCCAGGAATTACAGAGGTCATAGGAGTTCTGTGCCAGGAACCAGTGTGTGCATTCTTCTTCAGGGAATCTTCCCAACCCAGGGATCAAACCTGAGTCTCTTATATTTCCTACATTGGCAGGCAGATTCTTTACCACAGCACCACCTGGGAAGCCCAGAGACAAAAGCCAAACACATATTTCTCATTATATTACAATTTCACACAATGTAATGTGATTTTGTAAATATAAACAGCCTATCTGTAAAAGGAATACTTACTATTGCCCAAGTAATAAAGAAAAAATCTTAGGGAGACAGAGTACCGACAGGGCTGGCTATTGGATTGCCACCACTGCAGGTGTTTTCTGGGAGGCTGAGACCAAGGAGCTGGGTGTTAGCCTGGAAGGAAGGTGTCTACTGTGAATAACACTGAAGCAACTCACCTGTCTTTGCTGACTCTATAGCCAAGAGCTGTCCTGCTTGACTAGTGGTCATGGCATTGCTGAGAAATGTCTACAGAACTTCAGGGATAACTGGGAAGTGGTGAAGGATGCTCAGACCCTGCAGCATGTCCAGTGTCAAAGGCCCCCAAGTGACGTATAGTGAGGCTCTGCTGACCAAGGGAAGAGGGCTCCTGAGCAGGGGCTCCAGCATCAGTCTTGGTAGGGAGAGGTGCTCCTTCCAGCCTATAGAGTCCCAGTGGATGGAGATGCTGGTGGGTCAACAGGACTCCTTCGAGCTTCTTTGAGCTCAGCCTTCATCCACGCAGCAAACCCTTAGCAACAATTAATTCAGTAACCAGTTCTAAGCCTAGCTGAATTGGCTTAGGGGGAAGGAGAATTGTTCTGGCTGGAGTTTTCCAGGGGGAAAGGCCTGGGCAGCAACATTGTTCTCTTGCACAAAGGACAGTGCCATCCACCACCAAGCTGCTCACGAGGTGGGTCAGAGCAACCCATGTCCACAGGGAGAAAAGGATGCCTGTGTTCCAGAGGGATGTGGGAGAGGGACAAAAGGCTTCTGTTGTAACAAATGCAAGTGTCAGGAGAGGCGAATTCATTGCCTTTCCTCCCCGAGAAAGCTGCTCCCGCCAGCAGCTTTGGGGCTGGAATCGAGCTGGGTTCAAGTCCAGTCTCTGTGGGCAGAACTCTGGCAACTGACTTGACCTCCCTCAGCCTCAATAAGAGGGGAAATTTGTGTGTGTGTATATAGTGCACTGTGCCTAATGCGCCCAGATAATGGTCACTATCATCATGCAAGTTACTATTCTCACCCATCAAAGGAACCTGCAACTGTCGGGTAAACTCCTGGTACAGAGGGAAGACCAAGCAAAGCAAAGAATAGCAAAGAAAAGAAGGGCAGAGGCTTCTTTCTGAGCCAGATAATTGGAGCCAAAAGTGCAGAATCAGCTCACTGGCTCACTTAGAAAACCTTGAGTCCAGGAGGCCCTAATCTGGCCAATTGTGATAGAGCATCTGTATTTTATGGGTATCATGTTTTATTATTTTTACACCACATCAAATTCCATGAATCCACTTAGTTTCTAACCAGTCGCTCCAAAGTCAGAGTCCCTCCCAGAAGGGCAGGCACAGCATGAGCAGAGCTGGCAGCCGCCATGGTGTTGGGCTTACTCCGGGTCCATGGCGACAGCAGGGTCCAGCTCAAGACAAGAGAGCTTTTGTTTTGAGAAGGTGCTGGGGTTGGAGCGCAGCAGCACGCCCCACACGAAGCTGCTTCCTCAGTCCATTTTGTGCGTGTGGTTTGTTTCCCTGGAATCGAGTCCAGGGATGTGAGAGCAAGTGACTAATGCCGGGAAGGCACCCAAGGAGACTGGCCAGTGCGTCCCTGGCAGAACTCAGCACAAGTATTCATCTGAGTATGCTTTGTATCACTTTTAAGGACTCAGAAATTTGCCATTGTGAAATAAAATTCATATATGTGGCAAGACAAGAAAAATGTAAACATGAAGATTCTTCTCTGCCCGTTGGCCTCCCCTCCCCTGCACTGAGCATCTTGCATCCACACTAGGCGTGGAGCAGACCACCCCCCATTGGCAGGGACCCCTGCTAACCGTAAGCAGCATCATGCCCCCAGCACCAACAAGACAAATCCTTAAAGGCAACATTCTCCTTGAATTATAAAGGGTCACAGGACCCACACAATGGTGCTTAAATCTGATTCATATAAACTGTCAACTATATGTCTTTTCACGTACAGCCTCAATCTCACAAACCTTATATAAACCGTGTCTTGACTTCTAATGGGCAGACTTTCTGTGATGCTCTTCCCAGGTTATAATCCTCAAATTTGGCTTGAATAAAAAATTCCAATTCTTTCTTAGATCAACTTAATAATTTTTCATTGACACCATAAAAACACGTCAGGTTTAAGGTTAAAGAAATCACTAGATTAACCTCCTTGGTATTTTTTACTCAATGGTAATGTTTTGTTTAACTGCTCTGTAAGCACCGCACGTTTTACAGCCTTGTCCCCCATGGGCCCAGCTCAGCACACAGCATTCGAGTGCATTAAGCCAAGTGAGCCACAACGGAACCCATTCAATCGATTGCTAAAATTAGTCAGTACTGAGGATTCCTACACCTTGTTTTCAAAACAACTATGTGGACCTGAACCCTCTCCAACAACAAAGATCCAGGAGGTGGAATGAGTCAAATTATACAAAGACTTAAATAAAACTTTACCAAATAAAACAGAGAATATTAAAGATAAGAATGTTTAAATCCAGCAGTCTAATTCCTAGCAGTTTCCCTACTGTGGGACAATAATATTTTTTGCTTTTTAAAAAACAAACCAAGTTTGGAACTTCCCCGGCAGTCCAGTGGCTAAGACTCCATGCTTCCACTTCAGGGGCCATGCTTTGATCCCTGGTCAGGGGACTAAAATCCCATGTGCTGCTTGCAGTGTGGCCAAAAAGATTAAAAACAAAGTTAAAGACGTTGTAAATAGTTGGCCTGATATTTAAAATTTTAGTATAAATGAAATAGATCCACAGGTATATTTCTTATCTAATAGTACAATTGAGGGCTAATGTAAATATAAATGTAAAGAGTATGTAGATAAAATCATAAGAAGAATAAACCATTTTTGGAAATTAAAGCAATGTAGCCTCCACAGTAAAGTCAAGTAAGTTGACACAGTTCCTAGGATGTGTGTACTATCCACCAGCAAGGTGGTCTCAGGACGGTCAGCCCCTCACATGGGGATGGCCTTTCTCCAGAACCACTGGAAGTTTTGACTGTTTTGACCTCATCTCAGAAGTCATGTAGGGTCCCTATCATCATTTCCCACTCGCTATCGGCAGATGGAGGCTCGCTGCTATCACACAGAGGGGACAGAGTGGTGGCAAGCCGACACTGGACACCAGGGTGTCAGGGCCGACTGTGAACAAAGCACTCTGCCCTCCAGCCAAACCACAGAGACATGCACAGTGGCCCCCAGACCCACAGGACTCACGCCACTGCTTGCCAGAGCCCCAGGAACTGGGCCAGTGTGCTAAGCCTCCTCAGACGCGATTCCTCAGAACAGTGGCTTGAGGATTCAAACCATGCGACCTAAAGAGACAAGTTATCTGCTCCAGTCCTGTTGCCCCACGTCCAGTGGGGGAATGGGTTAGGAGAACGCTAATGAGACAGTCCAGTCTGAAGGGAGATGGGAGGCCCGGCAGGCACAGCAGCCCCTCGTCAGGCCCTACAGTGGCTGGGAATGACACCCCACCTCTCCACTTCTCCCCCTTTCCACATCTCAGCCATTTTTCCTTTTCCATGAAGAGCCGTCCATGTTTGTAGCTGCTGCCTGGCTGAAGCAGTTCAGGGCCCAAATGACGCTTTCTGCTTTGTGCTGTCTCTGGCTCTTTCAGCGCAAGCTGCTATTGATTCTGCTGGTTCTGTTGTCTGAATAACTGTGGGTTTCCTACAGAGTTCACTGATGTTCACAGCACTTGACAAAACCTAAACCCGAATCTATTTGAAACGGGCCCTTCTCTAATTGGCCCTCACGCGGCTTCTGCAACCAGTGGGCTCAGGTTTGGAAGGTGATTGATACGACAGCATCTGAGGAGCCCATGTACAAAGTCCACAGGAAGCTTTTGCTCACAAAACAGGTGTGAACATCAACTGAACTATTGTGGAGTCTTCGAGGGCTTCACAATCCCATCTCATCCTATCCCTGCTCTGAGGCCACTCTTCCCCAACAGCCCGTGGAGTCAGCCTTTGCCCTGAACCTACTCTTTCTTTGAGAATCTTCTTCTGGGAGAGAAGGGGCATGAGAAATAGTTCCATTTTTGAGCCAGCCATGGTCCTTTGTAGCTCTTTTAAGTTCTGTTTGGAAATTGGATTATCCTCCTCTAGCTCCTCTCTCCCAGACTGTTCTTAGACACATAGCGAGGAGACCCGGCCAACACTCTGATGCTGCCGGGAAGCCACTTCAGCAGACCTGAAGTCCACTTCCATGCAGATCACCCTGGGACCCAGTTCCCATGGCTGAATAACGAAGGCTCTTTCCTCCTCTTCTGGTACATTTTCTCGATTTCCTTGCCTTGGCCCCCAGGTGTGCAGGCCTCCTGCTTCCACCTGACTCCACGCTGGGGCTGCAGGCTCTAGGCTCCTGTTTTGGCAGCACCCACAATGAAGCACCAAACATTGCCGTGTAGGAAGTCACCAGCGGACGGTGTAAAACCCTCACCCTCTTCCTTATTCTCACCAGGCACACCAGCAGGGAGCAGGGACCCATCTTGCTTCAGCTCCACGATGTCCGGGCCACAGCTGAGAAAGCGGGAACAGTGGGATACCTCAAACAGTGGGAGTGGGTGGCCCAGGGCCCTCTCAGTCGCGTGTCTGGCACCTGTATGGGTTCCCAAGTGGACTTTCACAGCAACTGGGTCCTGAGAACAAGCGTTTCGGCAGAACCAGAGGACACGGCACAGCCTCTTGTGAGCTGGCCTCAGAGGTCACTCACTGCTGGTCTCCTGTTCTACTGATTAAAGCCCACCCAGATTCGGGCAGAGGGAATGTTATGGGAAGAGTGTCAAAGAATTTACAGTCGTTAAAAACCCACAGTTCACCCTCTAGCCACACATTACTTGGAAACAGCAGAGGCTGCACATCTTTTTTAAAGACTTTGGAAGATTAGTTTCAATTCAAGTGTCTTTTGCATTGTGTGGTTGACATGGTATACTGCATACATTATTTTTTTTTCGGATCAAGGTTATTTTTTATTGCACATTTACTACCCACATTTATCCATTTAAAGATACAGAACACTCCAGGGTCCCAGAAGACTCCTTTGCAGCATCTATCTGAGGCACACATGCAATTTTGAGGGGAGGGACACAAACCTCTGAGTGGGACTGTTGAATCGCAGGGCAGGCATAGGTCTAACTTTGCCAGAAACTGCCAGTTTCTAACATAATTGTACCAGTTTGTATCCCACTTTCTCCCCAACAATGTGTAACTCCAGTCCCCAAGATACCAACACTTCAGGATTTTCAGTCTTTTAATCATTCTAATGGGAGTGTGGTGACAGCTCATTGTGATTTTAATTCTCATTCCTTGATGCGTCTATGAGCTTTTGTTGTATATGCCAAACTGTCCCAAAATTGAATGTTTTACAATAACAGTCATTTACTTAGCTCATGATTCTGCATGTTGCCTGTTTGGGATTTATTCAGCAGGGTTTTCAGCAGGGCCTCACCTGCACTCATTCCATCTCTGGTCACTACTGGCCACCAGGTGGCTTTGGTTCTGGAGGTGACTGGTTGTCAAACATGTGTGTGTGGTGTGCATGTATATGTGTGTGCCTGTGCGTGTGTGTGAGGCAGCCATCTATCTCTGCTCTGCCACCTCTTCACATGGTGGTACAGGTTTCAAGACCATGAGATTGGAAACTGTGTGGCTTCTGGAATCCTAATCTTGGAAACTGTACAAGGTCACTTTTCAACTTCTGTGGATGCATTTATTGGAAGGCCAGCCCAGATTCAGGAGGTCCACTTCTTGCTGGGAAACCTGCAGAGTACTGTGGGCATTTGGTGGTAAAAACTAAAGAGAAACCTTGTCTAAAGCGAGTCAGGAAGCCCAGGATGGGGAGCTCTCATGCCTCGCAGCTCAGCTCCCATTCCCAGACAGGAAGCTGACTTCACCAACCACAGGAGGAGAATTTCCTCCCTGCCTGGCAGCAGCTGGGCAATGAGCAGCTGTTATTCCAGAGCCTCCCTTCCCTCCCATGGACTTTTCCTTTATAGGAGCCCTTCCAGCTCCCGCTTTGGTCTATGAAGTGACCTTCTTCTCCCTGTTCTCTGGACTTGCCTATGGTTTGCCATAACCTGCATGTCCTGAATTGCAATTCTGCTGCTACTTCTGAATAAGTCCATTTTGCTGGTAAGATAACTGGCTGTTTTATTTTTCAGGGTGGCATTTGCAGTGTCCCACACTTAGCCTTCTACCCACGAACTATTTACATTTCTAAACACAGAGCATTTGCTTGCCCTATCCCAGGAAGCTCCCTCCCCCAAAAGTCTCATCCAGTTGTGGCATCAAGCTTGAAGCTCAGGACCTCATGATTCATGATTCCCATCAGGTCTAGTGGCCACTGGGGCTCCAGAGCAGTATCTCTTCTAGTTCCAGGCACTTGTGAGTTGGGAAGACGAGGAGTCTGAATTTCCTGCCAGACCCAGCACACGCTGCTGAGATGGGAGCTGACAAACAGGACACTCACATGCATTCAGGGGTGGTGCACAAGGCACCTGTCCTCACCTACCGCCCACAGTCCTGAAATCACAGGGCAGTGTTCCCAGGTCCCTGGTCTAGGAGTCAGTGCATTTGGATTAGTGCCTAGTTCTGCTCCTTGGACTTCCCTGATAGCCCAGTTGGTAAAGAATCTGCCTGCAATGCGGGAGACCTGGGTTCAATCCTTGGGTTGGGAAGATCTCCTGGAGAAGGGAAAAGCTACCCACTTCAGTATTCTGGTCTGGAGAATTCAATGGACTGTATAGTCCATGGGGTCGCAAAGAGCTGGACATGACTGAGTGACTTTCATTTTCACTTTTCTGCTCTTTTCAGGCAGCTGCCATCTCAAGACTCCACTGCTCCCTGGAATGGCATTCAGGCCCCTGTCCTTCCTTTTCCGCAAGAAATGGCTCCTCAGCATGGAGGAGTTGGGGTCCACGGCAGCCTTGTTTCATGTTGAACGATCTCAGTCCCTTTTAGTTCAAGCTGGTGGTACTTTCACCAACGTAAATTTTGTGAGTACTGTTCATTGTGTGAACACATCACAGTTTGTGTCTCCAATCTCCTGGTCACTGACACTTGGCATGGTACCAACATTTTTGTTATAAAGTTGCTATAAACATTCTTGGGCAAGTCATACATGTTTTTTCATTTCTTTTGGACAAAAGCTTTGGGGTCTTTTCTGGGTCCTCCAGGTTCATCCATGTTGCTGCAAATGACAATATTTCCTTCTTTTTACACAGCCTTTTTATCCATTCATCTGCTGATGGATATTTAGATTGTTTCCATGTCTTGGCTATTGTGAATAGTGCTGCTCTGAACAATGACATGCATGTATCTTTGTAAATTGCTGTTTGTTTTGGATATATCTCCAGGAGTGGAATTGCTGGATCATACGGCTTGAAGCTCAACATTCAGAAAACAAAGATCATGGCATCTGGTCCCATCACTTCATGGGATAGATGGAAAAACAGTGGAAACAGTGTCAGACTTTATTTTTTTGGGCTCCAAAATCACTGCAGATGCTGATTGCAGCCATGAAATTAAAAGACGCTTACTCCTTGGAAGGAAAGTTATGACCAACCTTGATAGCATATGAAAAAGCAGAGACATTACTTTGCCAACAAAGGTCCGTCTAGTCAAGGCTATGGTTTTTCCAGTGGTCGTGTATGGATGTGAGAGTTGAACTGTGAAGAAAGCTGAGTGCCGAAGAATTGATGCTTTTGAACTGTGGTGCTGGAGAAGACTCTTGAGAGTCCCTTGGACTGCAAGGAGATCAACCAGTCCATTGTAGAGGAGATCAGTCCTGGGTGTTCATTGGAAGGACTGATGCTAAAGCTGAAACTCCAATACTTTGGCTACCTCATACGGAGAATCGACTCACTCTAAAAGACTCCGATGCTGGGAGGGATTGGGGGCAGGAGAAGGGGACGACAGAGAATGAGATGGCTGGATGGCATCACCGACTCGATGGACATGAGTTTGAGTGAACTCCGGGAGTTGGTGATGAACAGGGAGGCCTGGCGTGCTGTGATTCATGGGGTCGCAAAGAGTCGGACACGACTAAGCGACTGAACTGAACTGAACTGAACTGAAGACACTACCATACTGTTCTCCACAGTGGCTGCACCAGTTTACACTCCTACCAACAGTTTACAAGAGTTCTTTTTCCGCTGCATCCTTGCCAACATTTGTTACTTGCAGACTTTTTGATGATGACCATTCAACCAGCTGTGAGGTGATAATCTCATTGTGGTTTCAATTTGCATTTCCCTGATGATTAGCAATGTTGAACAACTTTTCATGTGCCCGTTGGTCATCTGCATTTCCTCTTTGAAAAAATGTCTGTTCAGTTTTTCTGTGCATTTTTAAATCAGGTTTTTTTTTTGATGTTGAGTTATATGGCTGTTTATATATGATGGATATTAATGCCTTACTGGTCATAGTATTTGCAAATATTTTATCCTATCAGCAGGTTGTCTTTTTCTGGTTTGCGTATTCTTAATTGTTTCTTTTGATGAGAAGGGCTTTAACTTTTGATTGTCTGATACAGCTGTCAGCAATCTATGGTCAGTCAGCCCTTTGCCTGGATTTGTAAATAGAAGTTTTATTGAACATAGGTGCATACATTCATTTCTGAGTTGGCTAAGTTGTTCATGCTACGACCAACGACAAGGTCAAGTGATTCTAGTTGAATCTGCCTGCAAAGCTTAGAATATTTACCATCTGGACTACCCTTTACAGAAATGTTTGCTGACCAATGGCCTAATTTACTGATTTTTAACTTTATTGTTAGTGTTTTTTATGTCTGAGAAATCTTTGCTGCTTCTAGTTTTAAAGTTTTATATTTAGGTGTGTGATCCATTCCAAATAAGCTTTTTGTCTTGTGTGAGGCAGGCAAACAGGTTCATGTTCTTGCAGCCCACCTTTTGAAAAGACTCTTCAACCCAAGGAAGTGCTCGGGCACCTTGGTTGGAAATCAATGACTGTAAAAGTCTGAGTCTACTCCTGGATTTTCTTTTCTGTTCCACTGATCTCTTTATCATTTTGCCAGTTCCACACTATCTTGACTGCTGTATTTTTATAAAAATTCTTGAAGAATTGTGGAGAATTGACTTCTTAAATATACTGAATTTCCAATAAGTGAACATGGAATCTCCCTTCACTTCTTTAGATCTTTCAGTGATTTTCTCAGCATTTAAAAATTAGCTGTTGAATAAAGCCTTTCACTCTGTCTTTCACTCGGCTTAAAACTAAATATTAAAAAAATTAAGATTATGGCATCTGGCCCCATTACTTGATAGCAAATAGATGGGAAAAAGATGGAAGTAGCGACAGATTTCCTCTTCTTGGACTCTAAAATCACTGCGGATGGTGACTGCACCCATGAAATCAGAAGACGATTGCTTCATGGCAGGAAAGCTATGACAAACCTAGACAGTGTGTTAAAAAGCAGAGACATTATCCTGCGGACAAAGGTCCATACAGTCAAGGCTATGGCCTATCCAAGTAGTTACGTATGGTTATGAGAGCTGAACCGTAAAGAAGGCAGAACACCAAAGAACTGATGCCTTTGAACTGTGGTGCTGGAGAGGACTCCTCAAAGTCCCTTGGACTGCAAGGAGATCAAACCAGTCAATCTTAAGGGAGATCAATCCTGAATACTCATTGGAAGGACTGATGATGAAGCTGAAGCTCCAGTATTTTGGTCATCGGATGCGAACAGCCAACTCATTGGAACAGTCTCTGATGCTGGGGAAGATTGAGGGCAGAAGGAGAAGAGGGCATCAGAGGAAGAAATGACTGGATGGCATCACCAATGCAGTAGACATGAACTTGGGCAAACTTTGGGAGATGGTGAGAGACAAGGAGGCCTGGCGTGCTGCAGTCCATGGGTTGCAAAGAGTCAGACGCAACTGGGCGACTGAACATAAAGCCTTGTACATATATTTGTTGAAATTATTCTTAAGCATTTTCTGTTGATGCTTATTTTAGTAGTCTCATCCCATCTGTAGTGTTGCTATCAGCTAGAGATGCCTGGGGGCCCTCTCTGGGCCATCCCATTTGCCCCCACAGATGTTTTTCAAGGTCTTGGAAGGTTGGACTAGCCCTTTGGTTATCATTGGGATTGTAAGAAGCACCTCAGCAACCATCATTAGGGAGTTTTGAAAAGACATGTTTTGTTACCCACAGGTCCTGGAAGGTACGGATTGCCCAGGGCACACACTCAGGTCTCAATATGCAGTGCATGGGAGGGGAAGTGGAGAGATAGAGCTCTCTGGGGTTCTGCCTTTATTGGGGTAGAGGGTAGGGTCTAGAGTTTTTCTGGCTCACTCTCTATTAGTGAATTTAAAATATAAGAGAGGGAATGAAGGGGCAGAAAGGAAAAAGCAAACCATCAAAGGGTCGATTATCTAGGTCAACCAGTGCTTCCTAAAAAGGGGAAGTTCATGGGTGGGGTAATCTGACTCTTCATCTAGTTGTGTTGCTGGTAAGTTGTGTTGCTTATCTGAGATGGCTGTCTCTGAAGCAGATGCCTCAGCCATAGAAAGCTTAATGTCAGTCCCTTGCATTATATTCAAAAAGCTAATTGTCAGGTGCTTACATTAGTGTATGTGTGTATGCGTGTGTGTCCTCATGCTCAACTGTGTCTGACTCTTTGCGACCCCAGGGTCTGTAGCCTACTAGGCTCCTCTGGACATGAGATTTCCCAGGCAAGACTGCAGGAGTGGGTTGCCATTTCCTATTCCAGGGGATCTTCCGAACCCAGGGATCAAACCTGCATTTCCTGTATTGGCAAGCAGATTCTCTACCACTGAGCCACCAGGGAAGCCCAAGAAGGAATGCTATTTTTTTTTTCATTTATTTATTTTTTACTGGAGGATAATTGCTTTACAGATTTTTGTTGTTTTCTGTCCAACCTCAACATGAATCAGCCACAGGTGTACATATATCCTCTCTCTTTTGAACCTGCCTCCCATCTCCCTCCCCATCCTACCCCTCTAGGTTGATACAGAGCCCCTGTTTGAATTTCCGGAGACATACAGCAAATTCCTGTTGGCTATCTGTTTTACATATGGTGATGTAAGTTTCCATGTTACTCTTTCCAAACATCTCACCCTCTCCTCCCCTCTCCCCGTGTCCATAAGTCTATTCTCTATGTCTGTTTCTCCATTGTTGCCCCGTAAATTAATTTTTCAGTACCATTTTTCTAGATTCCGTATATATGCATTCAGTTCAGTTCAGTCGCTCAGTCGTGTCCGACTCTCCGCGACCCCATGAATCACAGCACGCCAGGCCTCCCTGTCCATCACCAACTCCCGGAGTACACTCAAACTCATGTCCACAGAGTCGGTGATGCCATCCAGCCATCTCATTCTCCGTCGTCCCCTTCTCCTCCCGCCCCCAACCTTTCCCAGCATCAGAGTCTTTTCCAGTGAGTCAACTCGTCGCATGAGGTGGCCAAAGTATTGCAGTTTCAGCTTTAGCATCAGTCCCTCCAATGAACATCCAGGATTGATCTCCTTTAGAATGGACTGGTTGGATCTCCTTGCAGTATAAGGGACTCTCAAGAGTCTTCTCCAACACCACAGTTCAAAAGCATCGATTCTTCAGCGATCAGCTTTCTTCACAGTCCAACTCTCACATCCATACATGACCACGGGAAAAACCATTGCCTTGACTAGATGGACCTTGGTTGGCAAAGTAATGTCTCTGCTTTTTAATGTACTATCAAGGTTGGTCATAACTTTCCTTCCAAAGAGCAAGCGTCTTTTAATTTCATGGCTGCAATCAGCATCTGCATTAGAATACGATATTTATCCTTGTTCTGACTTACTTCACTCTGTATAATGGGTTCTAGGCTCATCCACCTCATTAGAACTGACTCAAATGAGTTCCTTTTTATAGCTGAGGAATATTCCATTGTGTATATGTACCACAACTTCTTTATCCTTTCATCTGTTGATGGACATCTAGATTGCTTCAATGTTCTATCTACTATAAATAGTGCTGCAATGAACAATGGGATACGTGTGTCTTTTTCAATTTTGGTTTCCTCAGGGTATATACCTAGGAGTGGGATTGCTGGGTCATATGGTGGTTTTATTCCTAGTTTTTTAAAGGACTCTCCATACCGTCTTTCATAGTGGTTGTATCAATTTACATTCCCACTAACAGTATAAGAGCATTACCTTTTCTTCACACCCTCTCTAGCATTGCCCGTTTGTAGACTTTTTGATGATGGCCATTCTGACCAATGTGAGGTGATATCTCATTGTAGTTTTCATTTGCATTTATTTCTCTAATAATGAGCAATGTTGAGCATCTTTTCATGTGTTTGTTATCCATCTGTATGTCTTCTTTGGAGAAATGTCCATTTAGGTCTTTTTCCCAGTTTTTGATTGGGTTGTTTTTTGTATTGAGTTGTATGAGCTGCTTATAAATTTTGGAAATTAATCCTTTGTAAATTGTTTCATTTGTTCTTATTTTCTCCCATTCTGAGGGTTGTCTTTTCACCTTGTTTATAGTTTCTTTTGTTGTGCAAAAGCTTTTAAGTTTAATCAGGTCCCACTTGTTTACTTTTGTTTTTATTTCCATTTCTCTAGGAAGTGGGTCATAGAGGATCTTGCTTTGATTTACGTCATCAAGTGTTCTGCCTGTTTTCCTCTATGAGTTTTATAGTTTCTGGTCTTACATTTAGGTCTTTAATCCATTTTGAGTTTATCTTTGTGTATGGTGTTAGGAAGTGTTCTAATTTCATTCTTTTACATGTAGCTGTCCAGTTTTCTCAGCACCATTTATTGAACAGGCTGTCTTTGCCCCATTGTATATTCTTGCCTTTTTTGTCAAAAATAAGGTACCCATAGGTGTATGGGTTTATTTCTGGGCTTTCTATCTTGTTCCATTGGTCTATATTTCTATTTTTATGCCAGTACCATACTGTCCTGATGACTGTAGCTTTGTATTATAATCTGAAGTCAGGAAGGTTGATTCCTCCAGCTCCATTCTTCTTTCTCAAGACTGCTTTGGCCATTCAGGGTCTTTTGTGTTTCAATACTAATTGTGAAATTTTCTGTTCTAGTTCTGTGAAAAATGCCATTGGTAATTTGATAGGGATTGTGTTGAATCTGTAGATTGCACTTGGTAATATAGTCATTTTCACAATATTGATTCTTCCTACCCAGGAACATGGAATATCTCTCCATCTGTTTATGTTGTCTTTGATTTATTTCATTAGTGTCTTATAATTTTCTGTGTGCAGTTCTTTTGTCTCCTTGGGTAAGTTTATTCCTAGATATTTAATATTTTTGTTGCAATGGTGAATGGGATTGATTCCTTAATTTCTCTTTCTGATTTTTCATTGTTAATATATAGAAATGCAAGAGATTTCTGTGTATTGATTTTGTATGCTGCAACTTTGCAAAATTCATTGATTAGCTCTAGTAATGTTTTGATACTATCTTTAGGGTTTTCTATGTACAGTATCATGTCATCTGCAAAGAGTGGAGCTTTACTTCTTCTTTTCTGATATGGATTCCTTTTATTTCTTTTTCTTCTCTGATTGCTATAGCTAAGACTTCCAGAACTATGTTGAATAATAGTGGCAAAAGTGGACACCCTTGTCTTGTTCCTGATCTTAGGGGGAATGCTTTCAGTTTTTCACCATTGAGAATAATGTTTTTTGTAGGCTTATCATATATGGCCTTTACTATGTTTTAATCATAAATGGGTGCTGAATTTTATCAAAGGCTTTTTCTGCATCTATTGAGATTATCATATGTTTTTTATCCTTCAATTTGTTAATATGGTATATCACATTGATTGATTTGCGTAAATTAAAGAATCCTTGCATCCCTGGAATAAACCCAAATTGATCATGTTGCTGAATTCTGTTCACTAAAATTTTGTTGCAGAATTTTGCATCTGTGTTCATCAGTGATGTTGGCCTGTACTTTTCTTTTTCTGTGTTGTCTTTGTCTGGTTTTGGTATCAGGGTGATGGTGGCTTCGTAGAATGACTTTGGAAGTGTTCCTTCCTCGGCAATTTTTTGAAAGAGTTTTAGAAGGATAGGCATTATCTCTTCTCTAAATGTTTGATGGAATTCTCCTGTGGAGCCATCTGGTCCTGGGCTTTTGTTTTTTGGGAGATTCTTGATCACAGCTTCAATTTCAGTGCTTGTAATTGGGTTGTTCATAATTTCTATTTCTTCCTGGTTCAATTTTGGAAGACTGAACTTTTATAAGAATCTATCCATTTCTTCCAGGTTATCCATTTTATTGCCATACAGTTGCTCATAATAGTCTCTTATAATCCTTTATATTTCTGCATTGTCTGTTGTAACCTCTTTCTTCATTTCTAATTTTGTTGATTTGATTCTTCTTTTTTTCTTGATGAGTCTGGCTAGAGATTTGTCAAATTTGTTTACCTTCTCAAATAACCAGCTTTTAGTTTTATTAATCTTTACTACTGTTTCTTACTGTTTCTTTCATTTCTTTTCATTTATTTCTGCTTGGATCTTTATGATTTCTTTCCTTCTACTAATTTTGGGTTTTTTTGTTCTTCTTTTTCCAGTTGTTTTAGGTGTAAAGTTAGGTTGTCTTAGATGTTTTTCTTGTTTCTTGAGGTAGGATTGTATTGTTATAAAAACTTCCCTCTTAGAACTGCTTTTGCTGCATCCCGTAGGTTTTGAGTTGTATTTTCATTGTGTTTGTTTCAGAAAAGAAAATTTTTTATTTCCCTTTTGATTTCTTCAGTAACCTGTTGGTTATCTAGAAATGTGTTGTTTAATCTCCATGTGTTTGTGTTTCTTACAGTTTTTTTCTTGTAACCGGTATCTAGTCTCATACCATTGTGGTCAGAGAAGATGTTTGATATGATTTCAATTTTCTTAAATTTACTGAGGTTTGATTTGTGACCCAAGATGTGGTTTATCCTGGAGAGTGTTCCATGTGCACTTGAGAAGAAGGTATATTCTGCATTTGGGTCAAATGTCCTGAAGATATCAATGAGATCCACCTCATCATATAAGACTTGTGTTTCCTTATTAATTCTGTTTTGATGATCTGTCCACTGGTGTGAGAGGGCTGTTAAAGTCTCCTACCATTATTGTGTTACTGTCAATTTCTCCTTTTATGTCTGTTAGTGTTTGTCTTATGTATTGAGGTGCTCCTACGTTGGGTGCATAGATATTTACAATTGTTATGTCTTCCTCTTGGATTGATCCCTTGATCATTGTGTAGTGTCCTTCCTATTTCTTGTAATATTCTTTATGGTAAGGTCTGTGTTGTCTGATATGAGGATTGCTACTCCAGCTTTCTTTTGCTTCCAATTTGCATGGAGTATATTTTTCCATCCTCTCACTTTCAGTCTATACATGTCTTTAGGTCTGAAGTGGGTTTCTTGTAGACAGCACATATAAGGGTCTTGTTTTTGTATCCATTCAGCCAGTCTGTGTCTTTTGGTTGGAGAATTTAGTCCATTTACATTTAAAGTAATTACTGATACATGTTCCTGTCATCATTTTCTTATTTATTTGGGATTGATTTTGTAGATCTTTTTTCTTCTGTTGTATTTCTTGACTGTATAAGTCTGTTTAACATTTGTTGTAAAGCTGGTTTGGTGGTACTGACTTCTCTTAACTTTTGCTTGTCTAAAAAGCTTTTTATTTGTCCATCAATTTTGAATGAGATCCTTGCCAGGTACAGTAATCTTGGTTGTAGATTTTCCCCTTTCAGTACTTTAAATATATCCGGCCATTCCCTTTATAATATAATGCCATTAAGTCTGATTTTAGTGATTAGGTTTTTCATATATGGCTTTTTACAGATAAAAGATGTTCTCTTTTTGCTGAGATAAAAAATCTTGATTGGGTGTTGAATTTTGTCAAATTCTTTATTTATTGAAGTAATCTATATGATTTTTCTTCTTTTTTTCTTCTGTTAAAATGGTGAATTACATTGGTTTCCAAGTGTTGGCCCAATTCTGTGTTGCTGGATAAATTTCCCTTTTTAAGTGGTAGTCGCTTCAGTCGTGTCCAACTCTTTGTGACCCCACAGACTGTACCCCACCAGGCTTTTCTGTTCATGGGATTTCCCAGGCAGGAATGCTGGAGTGGGTTGCCATTTCATTCTCCAGGGGATCTTCCCAACCCAGGGATCAAACCTGGGTCTCCTGTATTGCAAGAAGATTCTTTATAGTTTGAACCACCAAGGAAGGCCCAAATTTTGCTTTGGCAATAACATATTGCCATGCTGTGGGGTTCAATTTGCTAATATTTTGTTAAGTGTTTTGCATTTATTTTTACTAAGTCTGTTGGTCTGTAATTTTCTTTCTTTGTATTTGTCACAACCTTTGACTGTGTGGATCACAACAAACTGGAAAATTCTGAAAGAGATGGGAATACAAGACCACCTGACTTGCCTCTTGAGAAATCTGTATGCAGGTCAGGAAGCAACAGTTAGAACTGGACATGGAACAATGGATTGGTTCCAAATAGGAAAAGGAGTACATCAAGGCTGTATATTGTCACATTGCTTATTTAACTTATATGCAGAGTATATCATGAGAAATGCTGAGCTGGGTGAAGCACAAGCTGGAATCAAGATTTCCAGGAGAAATATCAATAACTTCAGATATGCAGAAGATACCACCCTTATGGCAGAAAGCGAAGAAGAACTAAAGAGCCTCTTGATGAAAGTGAAAGAGGAGAGTGAAAAAGTTGACTTAAAGCTCAACCAACATTCAGAAAACTAAGATCATGGCATCCAGTCCCATCACTTCATGGCAAATAGATGGGGAAACAGTGGAAACAGTGGCTGACTTTATTTTGGGGGGCTCCAAAATCACTGCAGATGATGACTACAGCCATGAAATTAAAAGACAGTTACTCCTTGGAAGAAAAGTTATGAGCAACCTCAACAGCATTTTGAAAAGCAGAGACATTACTTTGCCAACAAATGTCTATCTAGTCAAGGCTATGGTTTTTCCAGTAGTCTTGTATAGATAAGAGAGTTGGACTGTGAAGAAAGCTGAGCGCCGAAGAATTGATTCTTCTGAACTGTGGTGTTGGAGAAGACTCTTGAGAGTCCCTTGGACTGCAAGGAGATCCAAGCAGTCCATCCTAAAGGAAATTAGTTCTGAATATTCATTGGAAGACTGATGTTGAAGCTGAAACTCCAATACTTCGACCACCTGATGCAAAGAACTGACTCATTTGAAAAGACCCTGATGCTGGGAAAGATTGAAGGCGAGAGGAGAAGGGGACAACAGAGGATGAGATGGTTGGATGGCATCACTGACTCAATGGACATGCGTTTGAGTAAACTTTGGGAGTTGGTGACAGACAGGGAGGCCTGGCGTGCTGCAGTCCATGGGGTTGCAAAGAGTCAGGCATGACTGAGGGACTGAACTGTATTTTTCACCTGTTTCTATATATTTATGTTTGCCTCATAAAACAAATTGGGAAATGTCCATACCCTATTTTCTTAAGATTTTGTTTAATACTGGTGATGAGATAAATTCATGTTATGAATTTCAAGCCAAGAAAAAAATTAAATGTAAACTTTTTGTCTGCCCATTGGGCCTCTTCCCTCCCCTAGAGTGTGTGCCATGCATCTGCCTTGACCAGACCTCCTCGGAGACAACCTTCCTTCTTAATCTTGTGAAGGGACCTGATGCCTCACTACTTACAGTGTACGTGCAGATTTGGATTGTGTAAACTGTCAATATGTCACTTGATATATCAGCTTTTGTTTCAAAAACATTTGTATCCTTTGACCTCTAATGGGGGAAACAATTCTCAGAAGTGGGAAAGAGTGTCTCCTGGGTTGTAATCCTCAGGTTGGCTCCAAAAAATTTCCCTTTCTTTTGCAGATTAACCATTGGTGTTATTTCTTGTCTACATATTTCATAGAATTCATCCATTAAACCATTTGGGACAGGAATTTTCTTTGTTGGGAATTTTTTTAATAAAATTTAAAAACTAATTTATATAAATATATTTATATATACAAACATATATATATTTCAATTTCTCTCGAGTCAGTATTGTTAAGTTATGCTTTAAAGGATTTATCCATTTCATACAGGTTATCAGATATACTGGCACAAAACTGGTCATATCTTCTGTTTATCTTTTTAACATTGGTGTCATTGGGGTCACAGTCTCCTATTTATCTTTTTCATTTCTAGTATTGATAGCTCTTTTATCTCTTTTTTTTTTTTGAAAAACTTCTTTGGCTTTTATGTATTTTTTTTAATTTATTTTATTGGAGGCAAATTACCTTACATTAATATATTGGTTGGTTTTCCATACATTGACACGAATCCACCCTGGGTGTACATGTGTTCCCTTTCTTGAACCCCCCTCCCACCTCCCTCTTCCCCATATCCTCCCTCCACGTCATCCCCGACACCAGCCCCAAGCATCTTATATCATGCGTCGAACCTGGACTGGTGATTCATTTCACATATGATAATATACATGCTACATTGCCATTCTCCCAAAACATCCCACATTCACCCTCTCCCACAGAGTCCAAAGTCTGTTCTATATACCTATGTCTCTTTTGCAGTCTCGTATACAGGGTTAAGGTTACCATATTTCTAAATTCCATATATATGCGTTAGTATACTGTATTGATGTTTTTCTTTCTGGCTTACTTCACTCTGTATAATAGGCTCCAATTTCATCCACCTCATTAGAACTGATTCAAATGCATTCTTTTTAATGGCTGAATAATACTCCATTGTGTATAGGTACCAAAGCTTTCTTATCCATTCATCTGCAGATGGACATCTAGGTTGCTTCCATGTCCTGGCTACTATAAACAGTGCTGCAATGAACATTGGAGTACATGTGTCTCTTTCGATTCTGGTTTCCTTGATGTGTATGCCCAGGAGTGCAATTGCTGGATCATATGGCAGTTCTATTTCCAGTTTTTTGAGGAATCTCCACACTGTTCTCCATAGTGGCTGTACTAGTTTGCATTCCCACCAACAGTGTAAGAGGGTTCCCTTCTCTCCACACCCTCTCCAGCATTTATTGCATGTAGGCTTTTGGATAGCAGCCATTCTGACTGGTGTGAAATGGTATCTCATTGTGGTTTTGATTTGCATTTCTCTGATTCTGAGGGATGTTGAGCATTTTTCATGTGTTTGTTAGCCATCTTTATGTCTTCTTTGGAGAAATGTCTGTTTAGTTCTTTGTCCCATTTTTTGATTGGGTCGTTTATTTTTCTAGAATTGAGCTGCAGGAGCTGCTTGTATATTTTGGAGATTAATCCTTTATCAGTTGCTTCATTTGCTATTATTTTCTCCCATTTTGAAGGCTGTCTTTTCACCTTGCTTATAGTTTCCTTTGCTGTGCAGAAGCTTTTGATTTTAATTAGGTCCCATTTGTTTATTTTTGCTTTTATTTCCAATATTCTGGGAGGTGGTCTTGGAGGATCCTGCTGTGATTTATGTCGGAGAGTGTTTTGCCTACATTCTCCTCTAGGAGTTTTATAGAATCTGGTCTTACATTTAGTTCTCTAATCCATTTTGAGTTTATTTTGGTGTATGGTGTTAGGAAATGTTCTAGTTTTATTCCTTTACAAGTGGCTGACCAGTTTTCCCAGCACCACTTGTTAAAGAGACTGTTTTTTCTCCATTTTATATTCTTGCCTCCTTTGTCGAAGATAAGGTATCCATAGGTGCGTGGATTTATCTCTGGGCTTTCTATTTTGTTCCACTGATCTATATTTCTGTCTGTATGCCAGTACCATACTGTCTTGATGACTGTGGCTTTGTAGTAGAGCCTGAAGTCCGGCAGGTTAATTCCTCCAGTTCCATTCTTCTTCTTCAAGATTGCTTTGGCTATTCGAGGTTTTTTGTATTTCCATACAAATTGTGAGATTATTTGTTCTAGTTCTGTGAAAAATATCATTGGTAGCTTGATAGGGATTGCATTGAATGTATAAATTACTTTGGGTAGTATACTCATTTTCACAATATTTATTCTTCCAATCCATGAACACGGTATATTTCTCCATCTATTAGTGTCCTCTTTGATTACTTTCACTAGTGTTTTATTGTTTTCTATGTACAAGTCTTTTGTTTCCTTAGGTAGATATATTCCTAAGTATTTAATTCTTTTCGTTGCAACAGTGAATGGAATCCGTTCCGTTCCGTTCCGTTCAGTCGCTCAGTCGTGTCCGACTCTTTGCGACCCCGTGGACTGTAGCCTACCAGGCTTCTCCATCCATGGGATTCTCCAGGCAAGAATACTGGAGTGGGTTACCGTTTCCTTCTCCAGGGGATCTTCCCAACCCAGGGATCGAACCTGGGTCTCCTGCATTGGAGGCAGACGCTTTAACCTCTGAGCCAAGGAAGCCCCAGTGAATGGAATAGTTTCCTTAATTTCTCTATTTTCTCATTATTAGTATATAGGAATGCAAGGGATTTCTGTGTGTTGATTTTATATCCTGCAACTTTACTGTATTCATTGATTAGCTCTAGTAGTTTTCTGGTCGAGTCTTGAGGGTTTTCTGTGTAGAGGATCATGTCATCAGCGAATAGTGAAAGTTTTACTTCTTCTTTTCCAATTTGTATTCCTTTTATGTCTTTTTCTGCTCTGATTGCTGTAGCCAAAACTTCCAGAACTATGTTGAATAGTAGTGGTGAGAGTGGGCACCCTTGTCTTGTTCCTGACTTTAGGGGAAATGCTTTCAGTTTTTCACCATTGAGGATAATGTTTGCTGTGGGTTTGTTATATATAGCTTTTATTATGTTGAGATATGTCCCTTCTATTCCCACTTTCTGGAGGGTTTTTATCATAAATGGATGTTGTATTTTGTCAAAGGCTTTCTCTGCATCTATTAAGATAATCATATGATTTTTATTTTTCAGTTTGTTAATGTGGTGTATTACGTTGACTGATTTGTGGATATTGAAGAATCCTTGCATTCCTGGGATAAAGCCCACTTGGTCATGATGTATGATCTTCTTAATGTGTTGTTGGATTCTGATTGCTAGGATTTTGTTAAGGATTTTTCTTTTATCTCTTGATAAATCTTGCTAGGAATTTGGCAATTCTATAAACTTTTTTCTGAGAACCAACTTTTGTCTTTATTAAATTTTTCTATTGTTTCCTAATCCATTAATTTGTTTATATCTAGTATTTTCTTCTGTAACTTAATGTGGTTGTAATTTGCTTTTCTTTTCTACTTTCAGCTTAAGTTGGAAGTTTAGATCATGGATTAAATTTTTCTTCAATTCTAACATAAGCATTGAAAGCATCAATTTCTCTCTAAGCTCTGCTTTATCTGCATCCCCCTGCCTCAATTTTAATCTATGTATCTTAGTCTGAGTGGACTGTTATAACAAAAATACCATAAACTATGTGGCTTATAAACCATGAAATGTTTGTTTCTCACAGTCGTGGAGGCTGAAAGTCCAAGATCAAGGCACCCATCCTGTGTCTGGTGAGGGCTTCTTGGGTCACAGACAGCTGTATTCTCACTATGTCCTCATGTATGGGATAGGGAGCTCCCTGGGGTCTGTTTTCAGTTCAGTTCAGTTGCTCAGGCATGTCCAACACTTTGCGACCCCATGAACCGTAGCACGCCAGTCCTCCCTGTCTATCACAAACTCCCAGAGTCCACCCAAACCCATGTCCATTGAGTCGGTGATGCCATCCAACTATCTGATCCTCTGTCATCCCGTTCTCCTCCTGCCCTCAATCATTCCCAGCATCAGGGTCTTTTCAAGTGAGTCAGCTCTTCGCATCAGGTAGCCAAAGTATTGGAGTTTCAGCTTCAACATCAGTCCTACCAATGAACACCCAGGATTGATCTCCTTTAGGATGGACTGGTTGGATCTCCTTGCAGTCCAAGAGACTTGCAAGAGTCTTCTCCAACACTGCAGTTCAAAAGCATCAATTCTTCAGCACTGAGCTTTCTTCACAGTCCAACTCTCACATCCATAAATGACCACTGGTAAAACCTTGACTAGATGGAAGGACCTTTGTTGGCCAAGTAATGTCTCTGCTTTTTAATGTCCTGTCGAGGTTGGTCATAGTTTTCCTTCCAAGGAGTAAGCGTCTTTTAATTTCATGGCTGCAGTCACCATATGCAGTGATTTTGGAACCCCCAAATTAAGTCACCCATTGTTTCCACTGTTTCCCCATCTATTTGTCATGAAGTAATGGGACCAGATGCCATGATCTTAGTTTTCTGAATGTTGAGCTTTAAGCCAACTTTTTCACTCTCCTCTTTCACTTTCATCAAAAGGCTTTTTAGTTCTTCTTCACTTTCTGCCATAAATGTGGTGTCATCTGCATATCTGAGGTTACTGATATTTCTCCAAGCAATCTTGATTCCAGCTTGTGCTTCATCCAGCCCAGCATTTCTCATGATGTACTCCACATATAAGTTACATAAGCAGGGTGACAATATACAGCCTTGACGTACGCCTTTTCCTATTTGGAACCAGTCTGTTGCTCCATGTCCAGTTCTAACTGTTGCTTCCTGACCTGCATACAGGTTTCTCGAGGCAGGACAGGTGGTCTTGTATTCCCATCTCTTTCAGAATTTTCCACAGTTTGTTGTTATCCACAGTCAAAGGCTTTGGCACAGTCAATAAAGCAGAAATAGATGTTTTTCTGGAACTCTTGCTTTTTTGATGATCCAGTGGATGTTGGCAATTTGATCTCTGGTTCCTCTGTCTTTTCTAAAACCAGTTTGAACATCTGGAAGTTCATGGTTCACGTATTGCTGAAGCCTGGCTTGGAGAATTTTAAGCATGACTTTACTAGCGTGTGAGATGACTGCAATTGTGCAGTAGTTTGAGCATTCTTTGGCATTGCCTTTCTTTGGGATTGGAATGAAGAGTGACCTTTTCCAGTCCTGTGGCCACTCCTGAGTTTTCCAAATTTGCTGGCATACTGAGTGCAGCACTTTCACAGCATCATCTTTCAGGATTTGAAATAGTTCAACTAGAATTCCATCACCTCCATTAGTTTTGTTTGTAGTGATACTTCCTAAGGCCCACTTGACTTCACATTCCAGGATGTCTGGCTTTAGGTGAGTGATCACACCATCGTGATTATCTGGGTCGTGAAGGTCTTTTTTGTACAGTTCTTCTGTGTATTCTTGCCACCTCCTCTTAATATGTTCTGCTTCTGTTAGGTCCATACCATTTCTGTCCTTTATTGAGCCCATCTTTGCATGAAATATTCCCTTGGTATCTCTAATTTTCTTGAAGAGATCTCGTTTTTCCCATTCCATTGTTTTCATCTATTTCTTTGCATTGATCGTTGAGGAAGGCTTTCTTATCTCTCCTTGCGATTCTTTGGAACTCCGCATTCAAATGGGTATATCTTTCCTTTTCTCCTTTGCTTTTTGCTTCCCTTCTTTTCAGAGCTATTTGGAAGGCCTCCTTAGACAGCCATTTTGCTTTTTTGCATTTCTTTTTCTTGGGGATGGTCTTGATTCTTGTCTCCTGTACAATGTCATGAACCTCCTTCCATAGTTCATCAGGCACTCTGTCTATCAGATCTAGTCCCTTAAATCTCTTTCTCACTTCCACTAAGGGTCTGTTTTATAAAAGCATTAATCCCATTCATGAGGGCTGTACTCCCAGCATCTTATCTCATCTGAAATGCTCTGGTTCCTAATACCATCACCGTGGGGTTAGTATGAGTTGTGGAGTTATGCAGACATTCAGTCCATAGCAGAATGTTTTCATTAACGTTCAGTGTGAAATTAAAAATGTTATCTCTTTGGTTTCTTCCTTTCACCCATGGATTACTTCGATGTATGCTGCTTAATTTCCAATCATTGGGACATTTTTATTTTTTTATTGTACTAATTTATAATTTTATTCCACTATGGTCAGAAAGCAAACTCTAAGATTTCAATCTTTGCAACTTATTTTATGGAGCAATCTATGGTTTGCCCTGGTTAATATTCCGAACATAGGACCTTAATAATAAGGTGTACTCTGCAGTTGTTTGGTATATTTTTGATACTTTGATTGTTAATTAAAACATGGGTATGACAGTGTTGTTATATCTTCTGTATCCTGTGTGAGTTTGTCCAGTTGTTCTTTGTTACTAAAGGACAGATGACACTTGATGTTACTTGGTGCTATTCTACACAAAATTTTTAGATCATGATTTCCAACTGTTGTTACCGTATTGAGCCTTCATCTAGGGACCTTAGAAATTCACCTTGTAATTGTAGGACTTTTTTGTGGATTTTCTTGGATTATCCGCATACACAATCATGCCACCTGTGAATAATGCCAGTTTTACTTTTTCAGTTTAGTCTGCACATTCTTTGTCTTTCTCTAGCCTTCGTGCATTAAATAAGACTGCCAATTGACTAGACAAGGTGATAGAGGATAATCTTGTCTTGTGCCTGAATCCAGGAGGAAAGCATTCACTATTAATTATTAAATATTATGCTGTGTCCTTTCACAGACTAAGACATTTCTATTTCTAGTTTTGTGAGAGTTTAGTGGGTCTTGAATTTTATGAAATGTTTTTTTCTAGCACCTATGTTGTACTCATGTTTTTCCCTCATAATCTGTAATGTGGAAAGAATATTGATTTTTAAATGTTAAACATTCTGTCACTTCTAGTATAAACCACAGTCATGATAATCAATTTATATATTATTGGACTATTTTTGCTTATGTTCAGTTAAAGAAAGACACACAAAAGTTGTGAGTTTAAGCTTTAGTCAGGGTCTTGCTGAGCACTATAGCTTGGGAGACAGCCTCTTAGTGGCTCTGAGGAAACTGCTCCAAATAGGTAAGGGAGGAGCCAGTTTATATATGATTTTGGCCTGGGAATAGAAGGAGCAAGCATGTATCTTGGTAAAACATTACTGTTAATCACAAAGAACAGATATCTCAAATCCGTGATTTTAGTAGTTTTCTATGAATGGGAGGATGCAGGGATCTGGGTCACTGAAATTCTTCCTGAGATATGCATCTAGAGGTCTGTGTATCCAAACCACAGACTGCCAAACCCTGAAATCTTCTCAGGGTGCACTGTCCTTCAGCTGCTGTGGGCTACGGCTTAACTCCGTGGCACTGCGTGCTGAGTAAAGCTGTTGCAGCTATTTTAACTTCTTTCTGCCTTAACTAGTATTTTATAGCAGTGCGATGCTGGTCTCATAGAACCAGTTTTGAAGTATTTCAGTTTTCTCTAGTTTCTGGAAGAATTTGTGTTAACACTATTATTATTTTTCCTTATTTTGGAAGCATTTAATAGTGAAGCCGTCTGCTCCTGGAGTATTTGTTGCAAGATTTAAAATTATGAAATCATTTTTTTTAAGATGATCTAGAACTATGCAGCTATCCTAACTATTCCTGTTCAGTTTTGGCAAGTTGTTCATGGAATCTAATTTATTAAATTTTTTGGACAAAGTTTCATAATATCAGTTTATTATCTTTAAAAATAATTTACAGCATCTGTACTTCCTTTTTCATTCCTTATACTGCTACTTTGTGTTCCTGCTGTTTTTCAATGTTAAAATATACAAATTTATTACCTTAACCATTTATAAGTCTACAGTCAGTGGTATTAAATAGTTCACATTTCTGTGCAATCATCACCAGCATATATCCACCGAAACGTCATCCTGTGAATCTGACACCTACACCCACTCACACCGTCTACCCGACCACGGCCCCCGCCGCCCTACTTTCTCTAGGATTTTGACCACCTCCTTCTACCTTTCCAGCTCCAGCCGCCCCCTGCCCTGGAAAGAATGACACAGGATTTGCACTTCACAGTGTGGCTGGGAAGTTACTGAATTATTACAAGAAAAGCACAGGCACGCTTTCCCGGTCCTGTTCCGGCAGAAATCAGCCATCTCTGTCCCTCCCAGCCGGTTTCTGACTCCGGACCAGGACGTCGCCCACCCACCGCCGTCTGACCCCCCGCCCCACGGGACGCGAGCTCGAACACGAAGCCGGCACCCGAGCACAGAGCCCGAGCTCGCGCGACAACCGAAGGCGGGACCTCAACGTGAGTTTGCGCAGGAAGCTCCAGCCAGGACTGAGTCTTCACCGCGACGCGCGCGAGCGCACCGCGCCTGCGCAGTTCAGGGCGTTGGCTCGCTCTCCAGACAAGAGGGCGGGCGAGGACGGTGGCGCAGGCTCGCGGAGCCGGTTCCAGGGCGGGGCCTTCTACGGCGGGGTAGGGGGGAGTCTGTTCACAGAGCGCCTGCGCGGGCAGAGGGCGGTGGCTTGGGTTCTTGGTGGGTGCTGGCTTTTACTCCGTTCCGGAGGTGGGGACGCCGACCTCAGCGGAGAAACGCGACTGAGGTAGGTTTCCCGTGGGCAGCTCGGGCGGCTGGACCGCGCGTAAAGCTGGACATGCCAGGGCAGGGGGGGTCCTCTCCCGAGGTGTGCGTCAGCCAGCGGACCGAGGCCGCCGTTCTCTTTCCGGGTTCCCCGCGCCTTCGGGCTTCTGCTAGCCCCCGACTGCGGGCTCGGCGCCCCGCCCACCAGGCCACGCCCCATTCGGGGCACGCCCCCTCGCGTCACGCCCACGACGCCTCACCCTCACTGCCCCGCTATCTCCCCAACCACACCCACAGTGCCCGTCACGCCCACAGCCACACCCACTTCCCCTTCTGTCGTCGGCATCTGGGATCACCTTCCGAGCGCAGGTCCCATTCTCTTCCCCCACTACCCGTTCCGCTCTCGCATCACGTCCCGCCCCTCCCTTCATCCTCCCTTCACCCTCCCTTCACCTATTTCTCTCTCCGGCCCGCGGGCCACCTGCCCTTCAGGGCCGTCTCCCCCAACCCTGCCCCGCCCCTTAGCCGAGCACCGCCCTATTATTCCGCCCCGCCCACCCTGGCCCCATCCATCAATCTGGCCCCGCCTCATCTTCCGGCCCCGCCCCATCCTGGCCTCAGTGCAGTTTCCAGTGAAAATGCAATGTATGTGTATTTGTAATTATAAACGTCATGAAAACAAGTACTAGGTATTGACTGATAATGTGAAGCACTTATTTTAAACGAGGAATTGCTGTGTAATTGAAAAAACACACATCCATCGCAGAGCACAATGTGAGTTACACTGTCACTGGAAAAATAAGATTGAAACTGAAAAGAAAAGTCTCTGGGAGGTGCAGACCTTGGTTCCTGTTAGTGGAAACACTTTAAAGCACCAGATAGGAAATTTTAATTGGAGTCACAGTTGTCAGGGTTCCAAGTTAAGGGTTGACATCAATTTATTGTTTTAAATTTGTCCAGTGATCTAACAAAAAATAACAGGCTTTGGCCAATAAACAGTTAACACTTTGCAGGCTAGTAATGAAAATATGCACTGTTTGGAGTTCATAAATTTTAAATCTTTTCAGTTGATTTTGTAAGAGTTGTGTTTATAAATTTTATTTCTCTTCATTCTTCGCATTCTTTACATTTACTTCCATTTGGTAGAAGACCTTTTTCATGGACCTTAAAAGATAAGTGAACATTATGATGCAACATAACAAGCATTTTCTCATTCTCTCTTTTTTAAAAAATAGAAATGAAGGGAAAAATGAAACATTAAAGCAGCAGTTATGTACAGATCCCAAAGGAACCATGGCAACACCAGGTGACTGCCCCAGAAGTGAGTTGCAGGTAATTTCGGTTCTGCTGTTAGAGAACTTATATTTAAAGACTGGGACCATTACAGGGAGTGAAGCTCACTCAGTCACGAAGTGATGGTGATTTCCTTGGACCTTGGAAGGTGGCCACTAACCAGGGGCTGCTTGAACAGAGGAAATGCACTGTGAGGTCACACAGGACATTCTGAATTGGGCATTGTAAACACCTCCCAGGACCCTAGGGTTCCATTTTTGGCACTTGAGCTGGTGAAGCAAGCACAGGTTTTTTTTAGTTGTTAAAAATATCCCGGACAGAATATGTTAGACACCAGGTTGGATATTAGAAAAGATTTGTATATTTATGCTTCTTTTCTGCTTGTAACACGTATCATTCAAGTTAAAAGTAAAAAAAAAAAATAGTCACTTAAAATTTCAAGGAATGTTGATTATGTAAAATTAAAAAACAGAATACTCTAATAAATAATGTTTTTTAAAAAACAGTTTCATGTCTATGATATCAATTTTGACATTTCTTTTTTTCTCTTTTCATTCTAATTATTGTTCTAAATTCATGTGGTTTTTATATATAGAAATTTTATTTGTAGTTGGATCATTTCACTTATCTGTTTCTTAAAATTATCATAAAATGTTTTAATTTTGTGGATGTCTTAATTTTCTTTTGAGAAATTAAAAAGTACTGGAACATTTATAGAATCATTTCAGTTCAGTCACTCAGTCATGTCCGACCCTTTGCGACCCCATGGACTGCAGCACACCAGACCTCCTTGTCTATCACCAGCTTCCAGAGTTTACTCAAACTTAAGGTATTGAGTCAGTGATGCCATCCAACCATCTCAGCCTCTGTTGTCCCCTTCTCCTCCCACCTTCAATCTTTCCTGGCATCAGGGTCTTTTCAGATGAGTCAGTTCTTCACATCAGGTGGCCAAAGTACTGGAGTTTCAGCTTCAGCATCAGTCCTTCCAATGAATATTCAGGACTGATTTCCTTTACGATGGACTGGTTGGATCTCCTTGCAGTCGAAGGGACTCTCAAGAGTCTTCTTCAATACCTCATTTCAAAAGCATCAATTCTTCTGCGCTCAGCTTTCTATATAGTCCAACTCTCACATCCATACATGACTACTGGAAAAACCATAGCCTTGACTAGACAGACCTTTGTTGGCAAAATGATGTCTCTACTTATTAATATGCTGTATAGGTTGGTCATAACTTTTCTTCCAAGGAGTATGCATCTTTTTATATCATGACTGCAGTCACCATTTGCAGTGATTTTGGAGCCCCCCAAAATAAAGTCAGCCACTGTTTCCACTGTTTCCCCATCTATTTCCCATGAAGTGATGGGACCAGATGCCATGATCTTAGTTTTCTGAATGTTGAGCTTTAAGCCAACTTTTTCACTCCTCTTTCACTTTCATCAAAAGGCCCTTTAGTTTTCTTCGCTTTCTGCCATAACAGTTGGTATCATCTGCATATCTGAGGTTATTGATATATCTCCTGGCAGTCTTGATTCCAGCTTGTGCTTCATCCAGCCCAGCGTTTCTTATGCTGTACTCCGCATATAAGTTAAATATGCAGGGTGACAGTATTTATAGAATAATACTGCAAAAAATTACATATTACAGAGAAATGTAAACTTGCTTTTTGTCATATTTACTTCAGAATATAAGTATATATATATATATACATGAATAAAAAAACCATGAATAAAGTCTGTTCCCCAGTCCCATTCTTCTATCTGAAGGGTAAACACTACTATGAATTATGAATTGATCTTTGTGTTTCTGGACAGTTTTTTATACTTTTATACCTTATGTAGGCATCTTTGAGCAATATATGATATTGTTTGTGTGTGCTTTTTAGAATTTACCCAAGTGGTGGAAATTTGAAATTTTCTGGGCTATCCAGAGTATGTTGCTTAATTTCCAGACATTTGGGAAATTTTATACTTTTGTTATTACGTTTGGTTTTACTTATGTTTGGTCTGAAAATGCAACATTTCAGTCTTTGGAAATTTACTCATTCCTGCTTTATGGTCTCATTGTAAGGCCTATTTGGCCTTATGTTGGTCTCATTGTAAGGCACTGTTTGGCCTTGGATGTTGCAAGTACACTTTCAGAGACTAACTTATTCTACAGTTGTGGGGTGTAGTGTCCAGTGATGTCACTGTCAGATGGGTCATTTTTATTTTTTCCCTGTTTCTCACTTGTGTCCAACTCTTTGCAACTCCTTGGATTGTACAGTCTGTGGAATTCTTCAGACCAGAATACTGGAATGGGTAACCTTTCCCTTCTAGGGATCAAACCCAGGTCTCTCGCATTGCAGGCAGATTCGTTACTAGCTGAGCCACAAGAATACTGAAGCCCAAAAATACTGAAGTGGGTAACCTATCCCTTCTCCAGCGGATCTTCCCCACCCAGGAATCGAACAGGGGTCTCCTGCGTTGCAGGCGGATTCTTTACCAACTGAGCTATCAGGGTGTCATCACGGTCATATGGGTCGTTAGTATTGCTTACGTCTCTGGATTCTGTCTGATGTTCTGTCCATTTGTTCTGTCAACTACTGAGAGAGATGAGTTTCAAAAATCTCTGCTGTGATTGTGGATTTGTCTTTTTTTTTTGTTACTTCCATTTGGATCTATCACTTTTTGCTTCATATATTTTGAATCTCTGTTACTTGGTACGTATGTTTAGGTTAGTATTTGTTTACTAGATTAGTTGACACTTTTATGAAGTCTCTCTTTTTACCTATTAATACTTCTTGCCTAGCATCTGCTTTGTCTTATATTAATATAAGTGTACCAGCCTTCTTATGGTTAGTGTTTGCGTGGCACACAGACACATGTATATCTAAATTTTCAACTAGTCTGACTCTATATATTTAAGGTATTCCTCTTGTAAAGAGCCTGTGGTTGTGTCCTTTATTTTCCTGTTAGGTAGTTTCTGCCATTTAATTAGAGTGTTCAGTCCATTAACATTTAACATAATGAGTCTAACGTCTTGCTGTTGGTTTCCTTTTTGTCACAGTTCTTCCTTTTACTTTTCTCCATTCTTGCCTTTTAGATTAATAAAATATTTTCTGTATTTCCATGTTATCTCCATGATTGACTTTTTAGCAGTACCTTTTTATATCATTCTAGTGGTTACCCAAGACGTTATGTTGTGTATCCTTCACCTATCCCAGTCTTTTTTTTTTTTTACCTCTTCACAATGTAAGAATCCTCCAAATTAGTTCCGTTTACCAGCCCCTATTTTTGTGCTGTGTTGTAACATATTTTGCCTCTGTATATGTTATAAAACCCACAATAAATTATTACTGTTTCTCTGTACTATCAGAAGTCTTGTCTATAAAAGTGTAATAGTGTTTCCCCACATGTTTACCCTTCCTGGAGTCTTTACACATACCACTCTGCAAAAACTCAGGTTGGTCACTCCATGCACTGCTGGTGAAGTGCCTCACCCTTTATGGAAAGAACCTGACAAATGTTTGAATGAAAACTGTGCCTGTGTTTCAGCCATGTCAGTCTATCCCATAGAGATAAAATGTCATTGTGTCGGGATAAATGTGCGCAGATGTTTGTGGACATAGAGAAAATCCATCAGTAAAGGATGACTGAAGACTCAGGCAGAATTCTGCTGTGTAATGTTAAGTAGCCATTGAACATTATAAGTTAAGAGTTCTGCAGTTGGGGGGTTTTCCACAAGGTATTATGTGAGTGAAAAAAGAAAAAAATTTTAAAAAGTGGCTGTGCAGTCTTTGACAGAAAGCTATGTTTATAGAAAAAAAATAAACTGAGTTGTGTGTGTGTGTGTGTGTGCGGGCACAGGTGTGGCATGAGCACGGAGAGGAGTGGGGACCTCCTGCCGCTCCATGCTCTGCATGGACAGCAGGCAGCCGACGTTAGAGGGTGGTGGGGGGCCAGTGGCAGTGAGAGTGGAGCCGAATGGGATGGGAGTGAGTGGAGACGACTCATGTAGAGAGATGGAGAGAGAGGAAGGGAGAGGAAAGGCTGCCCCCATCGCCTCCCTTTCTCCCTTGCTCTGAGCAGGAGGAGGAGGACCCGACCACGCAGGCTGAGGAGGAGCACCTGCAGGGGGCTGTGCACCCGGAGGAGTTCGTGGCCATCGCAGACTACTCTGCCACCGACGAGACGCAGGTAGCCATGTGGGTTTATTCTTTGTGGGTTCAGCTTGTTCAGTGGCAGGATTAGATGTAAAGTTTGCCGAAGTCAGCAGATTTAAATAAGGAAGCATTCAGATACTTCACAGCAACAGAAGACCTGCGAGTGACCCTTCCAGCCTAACAGATTCAGGTCCCAAGCCTGATGCATAGGATCCTTGGGTGAGGAATAGGGTGGGGGAGGAGGTACCTGCTTCACTTTATGCTTTGAAACCCTTACCTGTAACCTATTTAGTTCAGGAAAATTGGGTGTAAAATAAAAACATCTATTTGAATGCAGCTTTCTTTACTTTGTAATAGTAATTTCTTTGCGTAAGCTTCCAGCAGCTGAATCAGCTACCTCCTAGCTGAGTTACATTGAAGGGGCTGTTAGAAATTCTGTTCTAAGAAATTCAAGCTGTTCAAAAATGTTCGATCTTTCTTGTTAAGGTCTGCTTTTGTTTCTTGTAGATTTCCACAGAAATCTCGAGATCCTAGTGTGATTTTCATAAACTGTCAGTTGATGTCCTTCCCATTGACTCCTTACTGCAATTGCTGTGATTTGGGACCAGTGATGGGGGTTTATCACTGAGCCACAGTTGAAATACCAACCGCAGGTTTTTCCTTAGTTTTCATTTCTATATATGTTTCTCTAGCTCAGCTTTTTGAGAGGAGAAAAGATCCTCGTCCTGAGACAAACCACTGCGGACTGGTGGTGGGGCGAGCGTGCGGGCTGCTGTGGGTACATCCCGGCAAACCACCTGGGGAAGCAGCTGGAGGACTGGGACCCTGAGGACTCCTGGCAGGATGAGGAGTACTTCGGCAGCTATGGAACCCTGGTACTGCCTCCTGCCCGCCCCGCCAGGCGGAGCCACTTGCCACTCTCTGAATTTAGGTTCTAACTTCAAAAATAATTTCCGGGCTTCAGCTCACTGTTCAGAGTGGGGCCTGCAGATGTTTTTCTTTAGCTCAGCTGCTCAGCTCTGCCATCAAAGTGCTGAAGCAGCCTTAAAAATTTCAGTGAGCAGGTCTGCGTTCCAATAAAATGTTACGGAACAGAATGGAACAGATAGACACTGAAATTTGCCTTCCATATGATTTCATGTGTCATGTTTTTGGATTTTTAAAAACCGTTTAAAAATGTAAAAGCCAATCCTGGCTTGCAGGCCATACAAAAGCAGGTGATGGACTGGATTGGCTGTAATGTACCAACTCCTGGTTTAGAGATACTATCTGAGCAATGGAATTATAAACTTTTCTCAGTGTTTAAAAAATAGTAATAAATTTTACTGTAAAAATAAAATGTAAAAAGTTGTATAAATCAATAGTATTACCTATAAGTAACTAGCTTATTAGGGCTTCCCTGGTGGCTCAGAGGTTAAAGCGTCTGCCTCCAATGCAGGAGACCCAGGTTCGATCCCTGGGTTGGGAAGATCCCCTGGAGAAGGAAATGGTAACCCACTCCAGTACTCTTGCCTGGAGAATCCCATGGACAGAGAAGCCTGGTAGGCTACAGTCCACGGGGTCGCAAAGAGTCGGACACGACTGAGCGACTGAACGGAATGGAACTAGCTTATTAGTTTGGTTTTTTCCATTGTGAATAAAGACCCAAAGTCCTATGGTCCAGACAACACTGTTTATATTTTAGACTAAATAAAATAGACACTTGAATGATGAATGTTACAAATACGGTAGATTCAATTCTGTAAGGTCATACGGCAATGTTAAAAGGTGTTGTTTGTGAATGTGTATAGAAGTGGTGGATCTGGAGATCAGGGTCTGGATTCCCCTTAGAATTTGGATGATGGTTACTGGTAAAGGGGTTCCATGTTTGGTGAGGCCAGGTGGGAAGGCCTGGGGTGCTGGCAGGGTTCAGAGTGGGTGTGGTTACTATGTTAGGTAAAATCTACAGGTGCGTGCTTTTTAGTGTACTGTTTTTAGATATGTATTGTGCATGTGTGTGTGCTCAGTGGTGTCCAGCTCTCTGTGATCCCGTGGGCTATAGCGCATCAGGCTGCTTTGTCCTTGGGATTTCACAGGCATGAATACTGGAGTGGGTTGCCATTTTCCGCTCCAGGGGATCTTCACGACCCAGGGATCTTACCCTCATCTCTTGCGTCTCCTGCGTTGGCAGACAGATTCTTTACCACTGAGCCACCTGGGAAGCGCCCATCATATTGGATCATTAAAAACGTTAAAGTAAATGAAAAACCACTGATGCATGTACATGCTTGTTGTTCAGTCTCTCAGTCACGTTCAACTCTTTGTGACCCCCATGGACTGCAGCATCCCAGGCCTCCCTGTCCCTCACTAGCTATTGGAGTTTGCCCAAGTTCACGTCCTATTGCTCAAATTCATGTCTAAATTCATACTATCCAACCATCTCATCCTCTGTCGTCCCCTTCTTCCCCTGCCCTCAGTCTTTCCCAGCATCAGGGTCTTTTACAATGCGTCAGCTCTTCACATCAGGTGGCCAAAGTACTGGAGCTTCAGCATCAGTCCTTCCAGTGAACATTCAGGATTGCTTTCCTTCAGTATTGACTGGTTTGATCTCCTTGCTGTCCAAGGGACTCTCAGGAGTCTTCTCCAGCGCCATAGTTCAATAGCATCAATTCTTTGGTGCTCAGCCTTTTTTATGGTCCACCTCTCACATCCATACATGACTATATGGACCTTTGTTAGCAAAGTGATGTCTTTATGTTCTAATATGCTGTCTAGGTTTGTCATAGCTTTCCTTCCAAGAAGGAAGCGTCTTCTCATTTCATGGTTGCTGTCACCATCCACGCTGATTTTGGAGCCTAAGAAAAGAAAATCTGCCACTGTGTACATGCTTAGAGTTTTCCACCTAGTAAGAAAGAGTTAATGAGAAGCTGAGGTCTGTCTCTTCTGTGAGATTTCTTCCAACAGCAGTGTAGATACTTCTTTCAAGTCTAAGCTGCATCTGTTTTATTTTAAATTTATAGAAAAAGAGTAGTCCCCATACAGTTATCACCTTTCTCACATAGCTGTACTGTTTGAAAGTCTCTTCTTTTTGGTAACTCCAGTGTGTTGATTTTAAAAGGATCATGTTTGCTTTTCATCATGCCAAGCAATGCTGTTGTGGATGTCCTCCTACCTGAATCCTGCTCCCCTTTGCTCGGTTCCCACTGGGTGGGTCTGAGGGACGTGTGTATGAGTTTTTCTGGGGTGGGTCAAGCCAAGCCACCCACCGGGAAGGTCGGCTGAGTGTGCGCCTCCCAGCGGCACAGAGGGTGCGTTTCCTGCAGGTCTTCACAGAAAAAGCTGCCAGCTGAAAAGGCATCCCATCTTAAAGGCAAAAAACATGTATCTCGGTTTTGATTTACATTTTTAGCATTTTCATGGCCTGATCTGTTTATTTTTTGAAGCTAATTTTATTACTGTTTTGTTGTGCTCCCCCTTTGCCCCTACCCCATTGGCTGGCATTGATCATACATGGTTGTGTACCTTTCTAGGTGAATCTGTAGATGTTGTTGTGTATTATTGTGAATAGTTGGGTGAAGTGTGCCGTTCATATCTGTTGGATTAAGTTAGCTCACACTGTTGTTCACATCTGTGTCTCTTAGGATTTTCTACTTCTGTCAGTTACTGAGAGAAGGGTATGGAAATCTCTGACTGCGATGGTGAATTTGTGTTTCTTGTTGCATTTCTCCTGACTTTTGCTTTGTGCGTTTTGAAGCTCTTTGTGGAGGCACAGGAACCTTTATGTTCTTTTGCTGCAGTGATTCTTGTGTTGCTTTGACGTAGAGGCTCCCCACCACCCCCATCCTCAGTCGTCTGCTGTCCGTGTCACGACCTGATGCTGTTTGCTCTGAAGCGTATTGTATCTGAGGTGAATGCAACCACGCTTCTTCCCTGGGTTTGTATCCTGGTTCTGACCCACAGGCAGGACATCCGGGTCTCAACTTAGTCCACTTTGGTGGTCTCCCTCTGTCTGTCTGTCTCTGAGGAGCCATGGGCTCGCGAGGCCCACACAGGTGCCTGTTTGCGCTGACCTTGTCTGGGTTGCCAAGCCCCTGTCGCCACACCGCCACCCTCCAAGTGCTGCTTGGGCTGGGTCTCCTTGGCAGGTGTGTGGGGACGGTGCTGGGGGTGCCCCCTCTGTGGCTTCCTGAACTGTGTGGAGGAGCCCTGCTCTGCCCCCTTGGGGATGCATTCGATCCCCGTGGCGTGCCATCACCTCCCGCAGCCCCTGCCAGTCTTGTCCACTCTCTCTCGGCGGATCTTGGCCATGTTGTATCAGGTCAGGAATGTGGCCACTTCTCCCGTGTCCACGCCATCGCCAGGTCCACAGCTGCTTCTTTGCTCACCTGACTCTTGGAGAGGTGCACCCCACTGCATGGGAAGGGTTCCAGAAGCTTCTGCCTCATCCCTTCACTGTCTACTCTTATTTGTACTTGTCGGCATATTTTTGGTCTTCTGATTTTTGCACATATTTTTAGGCGTGGGGTGGTGGGACTTTATGGGGGTCAGGTCAGGCTCTGATAGTCCAAAGCTAGAGCGTAGCGTAACTCTAATGACAGGCAGTGATCCTTCCTTCACATGTATTTCATCTAGAAACTTCACTTGGAGATGTTGGCAGACCAGCCACGAACCACCAAGTACCATAGCGTGATCCTGCAGAATAAAGAATCCCTGAAAGACAAAGTCGTTCTGGACGTCGGCTGTGGCACTGGGATCATCAGCCTCTTCTGTGCTCACTACGCTCAGCCCAGAGCCGTGAGTAGTGAGCCGCTGAGCAGGGTCTGGTGATGCCGCCTCTGCGTGGTGAAAAGGGCAGCGCGTTTCTGAAGGCTGAGCCCGCCAGAGGCCATGCTGTGGGTCTGAGGAGTCGCAGACAGCACAGAGTGGAACAGGGCAGGACAGGGAGCTGAAACTGGTGGGGTGTTTTTGTGAAACGTCTGCTTCAGTTACGTTAGAAACACGTGTATGCACGTGTCAGGGCTGGGCAGCTTGTATAGACTGCTCTCCTGGTGTCACGGTGTCCTCCTGCCCCAAATGTGACCCTGCTAGGGTCAGGGTGGACCACTCTCTGGGACTCCTGCTGGGCTCCGGTCCTCTGCCATTTAAAGCCCATCTGAGCCGAGCAGAGGTGCCCGTCTCAGTGGCCCCGAGGCAGGTGGATGAGACTCACAAGCGGAGCTGCAGTGCAGTGACTGCCCTAGTCCCCACCCTACCAGAACCCAGACGTAGCATTCAGGACTTCTTAGATCCTCGATTGGTAACTAGCTGCTGGTGGCCTCAAAGTCTGACTGTTTTCAATTGAGGGCCAGGAGTCTCCTGTGTTGG
Organism: Moschus berezovskii; assembly: GCF_049115385.1. NCBI lineage: Eukaryota > Metazoa > Chordata > Mammalia > Artiodactyla > Moschidae > Moschus > Moschus berezovskii. The sequence goes on from NC_142460.1 coordinate 4,347,360, forward strand.
TTATGGATTGTTGCTGTGTATATGGGAGCTAGGCCGCTGGGCCTGACCTGGGACCCCTGGGGTGGGCGGCCCACGTGGGTGCAGAGGCTCTGTCCACCTGCATGCCGCCCTGTGCCTGCATTTTGGCAGAAGGTGGAGTCAGGGTGAGAGGCAGGCCCTCCTGGGGCTCCATCAGGGGGACGGGGTGGCCATCCACTGGCCGCCGTCCAGCACGCTGCCTTCCTTTCTCTGATGTTGGTTCTGACTCTGCTGGTGACTTGGGCTCGGGGAGAGTTTACAGCTGGCCGTGGTGTGGGCTGAGGCACACACGGATGGTGTTTCTGTCATGTGTAGGTGTTTGCGGTGGAGGCCAGCGAGATGGCCCAACACACGGGGCAGCTGGTCGTGCAAAATGGCTTTGCTGATATCATCACCGTGTTTCAGCAGAAGGTGGAAGATGTGGTGCTGCCGGAGAAGGTGGACGTGCTGGTGTCTGAGTGGATGGGCACCTGCCTGCTGGTAAGGGGCCAGGGGACTGCTGGGGTGGCTGATTTGGGCTCTGGAATATTTGTACATCATGATTAATTTTGACTTTTTCCTAAGGTGACATGTCAATGATTTCTTGTGTGAACATTGGCTCAATATCTTGAATTTTTAACGGATTAAAAAAAAATGCCTTTATGGGAAATCTAAGTCAGAGTGAATGTATCTTTCTGGTGAGTGATTTACATAAATTTCTGTTCTCTATGAGAACCTGCAAATATCCAGTGTGTGATGTTAGGCTGTGTTTTCAGCGCGAGCAGAGCCTGTCTGTCCCCCAACTGGTCTGCCTCCTCTCTGTAGCCCCCCAGTCTGCATTTTGGTAACCAGCCCGAAGCCCAGGCCCTCCCAGGTTCCCTCCCCAGTCTCACCTGGATTGAGGTGGAGAGTTTGCTGCTTTTGCCCACCCCCCCTGCACAGTGGTTTCTGTGTTCCCTCGCTCTTTGTGCTCCAGGGGCAAGTGAGAGGTGAGTGGGAGCTGGGCCTGCAGGTCTGTGTCTCCTTGGACACTCGGCCCACCCCCTTTCTGGGACCTAAGATGTTACAGTGAAATGTGGTCTGAAGTTTGGCCTCTGTAAAAACCCAGAGAAGTGACATATGGATGAAGGGGAGGGGGACACCACTGGGGTTTGCAGCAATCAGGTTTGTTTTAAATAGTAAGGAACTAACTTATATGAACAATAAGAATGTTGGTCCTCACTTCTTACAGATTGCAGAGATCTGGGAAAGTGACAGCAAATGACACTGAGCCTTAAGATTTCTGTCTCGATGATTTATCTGATGTTGAAAATGGGGTATTGAAGTCCCCTACAATTATTGTATTGTGCCTATTTCTCTTTTCAGATCTCTTAATATTTTCCATGTGTATTTAGGTGTTCTGCCTTTTGATGTTTTAATTGAGCATTTTATGACTCCGTTTTCTCTCCTTTCTCAGCGTATCAGTTATACTTGTTCTGCTCTCCTTTTTTAATTGGTTGCCCTACAGATTCCAAGGGCTTCCCTGGTGGCTCAGTGATAAAGAATCCACCTGCTGTGCAGGAGACCCAGGTTCAATCCCTGGGGTGGGAAGATCCCCTGGAGAAGGAAATGGCAACCCACTCCAGTCTTGTGGCCTAGGAAATCCTACAGTCCATGGGGGGTTGCAAAGAGTTGGTCATGACTGAGCACAGAGCACCGCAGTTTCCAGTGTATACTTACAGCTGATTCATGTCTGTTTTCATCTAACACTGTGATGATTCATGGGTATTGTGAGTTCTTTATGAAAACAAAATAATTCTGACTTCTGTCTCCAGTCCCTTGTATGAGCATTTTCATTCGTTTTGTTACACGTCAGCATAAATACACATACACGCTCAGGTACTGTGTTGCTATTATTTTGGACAAATTGTTAGATTTGTTAGATTAAATTGTTAAATTGTTAGATTAATTAAGAATGGGAAAAATAAAAGTTCTAGTTTTATCTTCACTTATTTCTCTTTTTAGTGCTTTCCTTTATGTAGATCTGTGTTTCTGATCTACAGGCAGACCTCAGAGAGAGTGCAGGTTCAGATCCAGACCACCATGATAAAGCACATATTGCAATAAAGCAAGTCACACAAATACTTTGGTTTCCCAGTGCATATAAAGTTATGTTTACCCTATATGTAGGGTGTGCAATAAGTGTTATATCTAAAATAACAATGTACATATATTAATTAAAATACACATTATTGCCTAAAAATGCTAACCATCATCTGAGCCTTCAGCGAGTTCTAATCCTTTTGCAGTAGTAACATCAAAGATCCTTAATCACAAGGACTTCCCTGACAGTCCAGTGGTTAAGGCTCTGTGCTCCCCATGCAGGGGCCCAGGTTCAATCCCTGGTCAGGGAACTAAGATCCCACATGCAGCACAGGGTGGCTTAAAAACAAAACACAACAGAAAACCAAGAAATATATTAGATATTTCACTCCACTCTCTTCTTGCTTTCAAGGTTTCTGAGAATTCAGGTAAAATTTTATCTTTGTTCCTCAGTTCCTCGGTAGGTAGGTGTTTTCCCCCAGCCTCTCTCAGGACGCTTATCTTTTGAGTCTGTAGTTTGGAGATGACATGCCTGTTCATACTTCCCCCCAGCACACATTTGTCCTGCTTGGTATGCTCTTCACGCCTGGACCTGTGGTCTTGTGTTCGACATTGGTGGTGTCCAACTCTTTGTGACCCCATGGACTGCAGCACGCCAGGCTTCCCATCACCATCTCCTGGAGCTTGCTCAAACTCGTGTCCATTGAGTCGGTGGTGCCATCCAACCATCTCATCTTCTGTCGTCCCCTTCTCCTCCTGCCTTCAATCTTTCCCAGCATCAAGGTCTTTTCCAGTGAGTTGGCTCTTCACATCAGGTGACCAACATATTGGAGCTTCAACTTCAGCATCACTCCTTCCAAAGGATATTCAGGTTTGATTTCCTTGCTGTTCAAGGGACTCAAGAATCTTCTCCAACACCACAGTTCAAAAGCATCAATTCTTTGGCACTCTGCCATCTTTATAGTCCAGCTCTCACATTCATACATGTCTACTGGGAAAACCATAGCTTTGACTGTTTGCACGTTTGTTGGTGAAGTGACGTCTCTGCTTTCTAATATGCTGTCTAGGTTGGTCATAGCTTATCTTCCAGGAGCGAGCATCTTTTCACTTCATGGCTGCACTCACTGTCTGCAGTGATTTTGGAGCCCAAGAAAATAAAACCTGTCACCGTTTCCACTTTTTCTTCTTCTATTTGCCGTGAAGTGATCAGACTGGATGCCGTGATCTTAGTTTTCTGAGTGCTGAGTTTTAAGCCAGGTTTTTCTCTCTCCTCTTTCACTTTCATCAGGAGGCTCTCTAGTTCTTCTTCACTTTCTGCCGTTGCGAGTGGCAGCCTCTGTGTCTCGGCGGTTGTTGGCGTTTCTCCCGGCAGTCTTGACTCCAGCTTGTGAGTCATGCAGTGCAGCATTTTGCATGGTGTGCTCTGCATATAAGTTAAATAAACAGGGTGACAGTATACAGCCTTGTCATACTCCTTTCCCAGTTTCGAACCAGTCAGTTGTCCTACATAAGGTTCTAACCACGTGTAGGGAAAGAGCAAATCAGCCAAGATGGCGTGGTCAGGGTCTTGCGTCTCACGTTTTGTAAATACATGGTTTTGTAGCAGTGGAGATCACTTATGGCACTGTGCATGCACATCATGTTGTCCTTGCTTAGTCATGGACCACTTTTGTTCTGGAAACATATATCAGCCCCACCTGAGAAACCCCTCTTTGCCACCACACCTGCCATTAGAGAATAAACATGTCTGCAGTTCCTGCAGCTCCTCAAGTTTCCTTCCAACCTCCGTGCTCGTGCCTTACCTACCCTGGGTTCAGCAAACAGTGTGAGACACCATGTGAGGTTCTAATACTGCAGTGGTTTTCTGTTCCCTCCTCCGGCGGACCACGATTTGTCAGAACTTTCCACTATGACCCATCCACCTTGGGTGGCCCTGTGTGGCATGGCTCATGGCGTCATTGAGCTACACAAGCCCCTTCACCACGACAAGGCTGTGATCCGTGAACGGAGTTGACATTAATTTGGGGAAATTCTCAGTCATTTTTTCAACTGTTTCTGCTCTTCCCGCCTCTCATTCTTCTCTTGGCATTTTTGTTCTGTGTCTGTTATAGCTTTTGTTCTGTAGCCCTTCAATTTGTTCTCCTCTTCAGCCTGTTTTCTTTTGCTTTTCAGCTTTGGCAGTTTCTGTTTTCATTTCCTCAAGCTCAGGCTTGTTGTTCAGCTGAGGGTCCTTACTCCTGAGCCCATCAAAGGCATCCTCCACTTCTGTTACATTGTTTTGCTCCTGAGCATTTATTTTTGGTTCTTTCTAAGAATTTCCATTTCTCTGTTTATGTTGCCCATCTGTTTTGCATGCTGTCTGCTTTGTCCATTAGAGCCCTTAGGATGTTAATCATAGTCGTTAAGTTCCCAGCCTGGTAATTACAGTTGCTTACTGCGTCTTCCTTTGTGGCTCAGTGGTGAAGAATCTGCTTGCAATGCAGGAGACCTGGGTTGGGAAGATCCCCTGGAGAAGGAAATGACAACCAACTCCAGTATTCTTGCCTGGAGAATTCCATGGACAGAGGAGCCTGGGGGGCTGCAGTCCATGGGGTCATGAGTAGTCTTAACACAACTGAGCGACTGATTCTTTCACTGCGTCTGAATCTGGTTCTAAGGTTTGCCGTGGCTCTTGTACTGTTCATACATCTTGTGTTTTTTTCCTGATAGCCAGGTGTGGTGACTGGATAAAGGGTCTGTGTAAACAGGCCTGTAGAGATGTGATGGTGAGGTATGGAGGGGCTTGCTCTGGGGTCTCAGTGTTGAGTGATCCTGGGCCTCTGGACTGTGAACCCCACAGGTGCTTCTCAAGTTTTCTTCCCTTTTAGGTGGGACAGGATCACTGGAGGGTGCTTGAGTTGGATATTATTCTTTCCCCAGCTGGTTAGGCTCTGTTAAGTAGTCTCTCCTGAGGGCAGACCCTATTAAGAACAGAATACTCTGGCGTATTTCCAGTGGTTTCTTTTGAGCTTGTGAGAAGCACTGGGACTTTTCCCTGGTATTTACTGTGGGGACCCTGTGATGGGGCCTGCCTGGAGTCTTGGCCTCAGCTTGTCCACACTGATCCCCAGCAGCCTGTCAGCCACAGTTCAGCTTCCTCCCTGGCTCTGGTTCCAGGGATGTTTCGGCTCTGGTGAGTTGCGATTCCCTGGCAGCTCTTCCTTGACTTAGAGTGAGGCTGCGTCCTGACAAACCTGTCAGAAGTTGAAAATACCGAAATCCAAAATGCATGTAACACCTCAGCTCTCGTCTAAGACTAGCGTTGTCTTAGACGTGCTCAGAGCACTCCCACTTGCCTACAGTTGGGCAAAGCCGTAACCAAAGCCTGTTGAAAACGAGTGTTGACTGTCTCACGTAGTCGACTGAATGCTGTCCTGGAAGGGAGAGGCTGTCGGTGTGTGGACCGTCCACCCTCATGATCGCATGGCTGGTGGGGGTTTGGCCTGTGTGGCTCGTGTGTGTTGCACTGTGTATCACTAGCTGGGGAAAGACCAAAATTCGAAGCATAGTTCTTACTGAATACCTATTGCCCTGTCATGAAGCTGAACCATCATAAGTCAGGGACCGTCTTACAGGCCTCTCAGTTTTTCCAATTTGGGGGTGGCCGTTTACTCTGTGGCCTAATTTCTCTTAATGGATTTTAGAAGAGTTGTTGACTTTTCAGTTCAGCTTTTTACTTGTTAGGACAGAATGGTCACTTCCCCCAGGGCAGGAATGAAGCAGGAAGTGATGCTCCCCTGTTCCTACTCCACATTGTCCTGGGAAATCTAACCATTGCAAGAGAGAGGGAAGAAATGGGAGCTAAACAGAATGAAGGCACAGGAATAAACCCAGTTCTCAGACAATGTGATTGTTTTTGTAGACAATGCCAAGGAATCTCCAAAAACTTTCCTAGACTAGTGAGCAAGTTTAAGACGCTCATGGAATACAAAGTCAGCATACACAAGCCAGTCGCTTTTTTATACACTAGCACTGTTCATGACTAGTTACAGGGGCTCCAGAATGATGACACTAGGCAAAACATGTGCAAGTTCTGGATACTGACTCCACGTGATGCTGACCGACACGCATTGTTCATGAGCTGGAGACGGGCTCGTAAGGATGCCCCTTCTCTCCAGGTCCATCTATGGATTTAATATTCCAATAAAACTTCAAGCAGGATTTTTTTTTGTAGATACAGATAAGCTCATTGTGAAATTTATGTGCAGTGTAAATAAACTAGCCCTGGAGAAGAAAATGGCAATCTACTCCAGTATTATTGCCTGGAAAATTTCATGGACAGATGAGCTTGGCAGGCTGTAGTCCATGGGATCACAGAGAGTCAGACATGCCTGGGCACAAACAGGCTAGAATAGCTGATACAGTTTTTAAAAAATATTTGTTTGGCTGTGCCGGATCTTAGTTGGGGATCTTTGTCTTGGCATGTAGGATTTTATTTCCCTGACCAGGGATTGAACCTGGGCCCCCTGCATTAGGAATGCAGAGTCTTAGCCACACATAACCATCAGGAAAATGCCACAGTTTTTAGAAGAAGAACAAAATCGGAAGAACTATACTACCTGACTTTAGTATAAAGCTGTGGTGGTCAAGACTGTGAGCCTGATGAAGTGACAGACATGTAAGTCAGTGGAACAGAATGGATAGTAGATTCCTACAAATGTGGTCAGCTGATTCTTAACAGAGGAACAAAGACAGTCTTTTCAACAAATTATATTGGAAGAGTTAGTGAAGTAAAAGTCACTCAGTTGTGTCCGACTCTTGCGACCCCATGGACTGTAGCCCGCAAGGTTCCTCTGTCCATGGGATTCTCCAGGCAAGAATACTGGAGTGGGTTGCCATTTCCTTCTCCAATTGGAAGAGTTGGCCAACCATAAACCCAAAAAAGCTTCAGCTTTAAGCTTCATACCTCATCTTGAACAATGAACTCAAAATTGATTATATCTAATTGCTTAAATATAAAACTGTAAAACTTTTGGAAGAAATCATAGGAAATGTTCATGCTTAGTCAAAGGGTTTTTAGGTGTGACTCCAAAATCATACTCTATTAAAGGAAAATTTGATAAATTGGACTTCATCAAAATTAAAAAGTGTGCTCTGTAAAAGACAATGTTAAGAAAATGAAAGAAGGCCAAGATTAGGAGAAAATATTTGCACCTCACACGTACAGTGTGCACCCTGAACATATGAAGAATCCTCAAAATTCAACACCCCCGAGGGGCTCTTGGGGAGCTTGCTGCTTTTGACATGAGGGTCACGTGACCTCCATGGCACTCCTGCTTTGCTGTTCCTCAACTTAAAGCATGGTGAAAGTTCTGAGAATACCTCAGACCAGAGTGATACCGTTTGAGAGTTAAGACCCCAAAACACTTACAGTGACAGCTATCTCCTGGGTGGGCAGGGTGGGTGAGAGGGCAAGTTCCCTGACCGTTGGCCGTGCCCAGTTCTGAGGAGCAGTGTGGGTCAATGGGCTTAAACCCAGTGACCCCTGTTGTGACGGTGAGCTGGCAGCTCGTCCTGCCCGTGACGGCCCCCGGGATGTGAGTGCTGTGGCGGGGGCGGCGGGGACAGACGCCGTCTCAGTCACTGCGTCTCCTGTGTGCCTCCCTCCGCGCAGTTTGAGTTCATGATTGAGTCCATCCTGTATGCCCGGGACGCCTGGCTGAAGGAGGACGGGGTCATCTGGCCGACCACAGCCGCCCTGCACCTGGTGCCCTGCAGCGCCGACAGGGACTACCGGAGCAAGGTGCTCTTCTGGGACAATGCCTATGAGTTCGACCTCAGCCCTCTCAAGTGAGTGTGGGGCTCCTGGCCTCCAGGGCACGAACCCTAAGCCAGACCCTAACGTCAGTGCCCTCAGGCGAGCGTGAGGCTCCCGGCCTGTGGGACCGAACCCCAGGCTGAACCCTAACCTCAGTGCCCTCAAGTGAGCGTCAGGCTCCCATGCCTGCAGGTACATAGGCCGCAGGGCTAGAAAACCCTCACCGCTCGGAGTTCAGTTTGTTCACGTGACTGAGAAGTCTGCCTATTGCCCTACTGGCTTTTAAGCTGATAACAGAATTGAAATGACCTGTTTATAAGGCCCCAAACATGATAGGAAACATAAGGTAATTGGGCCATTAAAACAGACAGATGATCCCATTAAGAGCCAAGAGTGTTTAATAAGGGTCAGAAAATGTGTTAGTGGAGTCCCTGCTGGCCTGTGTCACAGAAAGCAGTGCCCCAGAGTCTGTGGTGGCTTTCCTGGTTTCTGACTTACTGTCATGCCTGTGGTAGAGCTTCAGGTTTTGACATAAAAGGTCTCCTCACAAGGGCCTCCCGTTTCTCACATTTCCTCTTCGAGAAGGATAATGTGTGTATGTGGCTGCCTCCCCTCTGAGGGTGCCAGGACGCAGGCAGGGGAGGCCTCGCAGTTGTCCTGGGGCCAGGGAAGGGCCCCTCATCACAGATGGCTGCTCACCTGCCAGATGACCAGGTAGGCTTTGGCAGCAAGATGGGGGCCTCTGGGCCTTTCTGTTTTTTATTAAAAACTTAAAAAAAAAAAAATCAATGTAGAGGTATGCAATCTTCCCTCATGTGTTGAATCATCACATTCTCAACCCAAATCCGAAAGCGGGTGGAGAGGGGAGTTTCTGTGGTTCGTGCAGGACTGATGTGACAGGAGCGAGGGAAGGTCTGGAAAGGGCAGGGGGCTTCTTGTGTTGCCTGGTATTAATGTCTGGTAATTAAAGTGACCAGAGAGTGCAGAGGAAGCTCTGAGCAGGGCCTGCAGTGTCTGGAAGAGGGCACCGTGAACTGGGCGTGGGAGGACTGTGGCTGTGCATTTCCCAGGGACGTTGGTTGGCCCCTTGGAGGAGACGTGTTCTCTCACACCATTCACTGAAATGTAATTTCCCATGGCTTCCGTGTCCTCCGGGTATGTGAGTGGGACACAGAAGCATGTGCCTGTGGCTCCCATTCTCGGCTGCTGCCCACCAGAGCCGGCCTCCTCGGCCCTGCCTTCTGCCCTCGGGGCTGCAGACAGTGAGTTAGGATTCCTACTAACACAGAGGAGGGAGCGTGACAGCCTGAGGCGGGGGTTACGTCATCTCGGGTGCTGAACACTTACTTTTTTCTCCCAGATCTTTAGCAATTAAGGAGTTTTTTTCGAAGCCCAAGTATAACCACATTTTGAAACCAGACGACTGTCTCTCTGAGCCGTGCACCATATTACAGTTGGACATGAGAACTGTGCAGGTCGCCGACCTCGAGGTGAGGAGAGATGACCCTTCCTTCCTTCCCCACATAATCGTTCAAATAAATGAGTAGATTTGTTCCTCTTGATTTTCCCACGGTCTTTATAATCTATTCTGATTTTGTTTTTAGTATTTTTAGGTTATTTTCTTTATAGCTAACCTCTTTTACATCTTTAGTTATTTTTAGACTTATGTTTCATATTCTCAGCTTGTTCAAATTCAGATAAATTATGTGTGATGATAGGATTTGAATTAAAATTTTTTCCTCAGTTTTTTTAGCTGCCACTGATGACAAAATTCTTACAATTCTCTTATTTACCATCTGTGGCCATGAGATGGCATGTGTGGATTCTGGACAACCCCGTTCTAAGGGGTCCCTCCAAAGCGGAGGGACCCTCTTATTGAACTTACAGTACAAAACAACGTGCAGACTGAACCTGAGGCTTCAGTTCATTTTGGGATCATAGAGACTCAATCTGGAATTTCCTGTTTGTGCAGAGAATTGAGAAAGTGTCCCACTTGGATTTGGGGACAGAAAATCAGGCCAGTGAGGCCTAGATTGCTCCAGATCTTTCTGATTGTCTGCAGCATTTGAGTTTAGAATGCAAGTTGTAACGTTTCCTTTCTCTGGGTTTTTGACATGTTCGGCTAAATTAGCAAGTTACAGATTTGTGTCATAGCTACTTAAGTAGACAATGTGGCTGCCTGGGGTGGTGTTGCAGGTCTTGGATGGCCATGTGGAGGTGGGCACTGCCCGTGGGTCCCATGTGCCCAGGGCCTGCACCCACTTCTCACGCGTTGCCTTGAACACAGACGATGAAAGGCGAACTGCACTTTGACATACAGAAGGCGGGCACGCTGCATGGATTCACAGCCTGGTTCAGCGTCCAGTTTCAGAACCTGGAGGAGGACGAGCCACAGCTGGTGCTGAGCACCGGCCCGCTGCACCCGTGAGTGTGCCAGCCCGCCCCACTGTGGGCCACAGGAGGCCTGACCGAGTCACGAGTGTAAAGAGCTCGACATGTCAGAAGTGGACCCAAACCTCTCCAGACCCGGCCGAGCCCGAGGCTGGGCATGTGGGTGGTGCGTGGGTGCTGGGCAGGGCTGTGTGTGGAGGGGAGTCTGGGTCGCCTCGGCCCCTGCACAGGTAGGGGAGCCCCTGCTGCCCTGGATGGTCAGCCTCCACCTTCTCTCCATGGCCCCACTGCTGCTGCAGCTCAGGGTTCCAGGGGCTTTGCCTCTGACTCTTGGAGAAGGTGGATATTTCCTGAGATACGATTTTCATGTAGTAACATTTCAGAGCTGCATGCCTGCTCCTGCGTGTGGGGATGCAAGCTTGTGTTGTCTGTCTGTGGGGCTGGACGCAGCAGCCCCTGTAGCACTGCCTTCACGTGGGGACTCCACTCACCTGCACATGACCCTACTACTCGCTTGCACCATGTGGTTGGCAGAAGTGAGCATAGCCTTAGGGAGGGTGGTGGCCGCCTGGGTCAGACCCCACTATGGCCTTTGGGCCGGGGAGGACCTGGGCATCCTTTGTGAAAGTTGAGCAGGAGGAGGAGCTGAATGGCCAGAGTGGACTCCAGCCGGGCCTCCTCCCAGGCCCGTGTGTGTGCCTGACGTTTCCCACTCGAGCGTTGGGTGGGGATCATCCACACTCAGGTGGTATGGGGGTGGGGATGAGGGGACATGTGGGCTGGCGAAAGGAGACCACCACTGTGGCTGAGGTGGGGTTCCTGTGCATCAGAGAGAAGTGACAGAAGGGAAGGAGCCACAGAGAACCTCAGTGCTGGGTGACTGGGCCCACACCAGGCACTCGTGGTCCAAGCCATAGAACTTGCAGAGTTTGGGGTGTCCCTGCTCACCCAGATGCTGTGCTTGTCTTGCTCACGCTCGGCCAAATTCAGAGAAGTAATGACTTCTTTTGGGCATGATTTCATGAGTGTGAATCTCTCTCTAACTGCGTGAACCAGGACCGTGGGCATCACAGTTCGGGGTCAGTGGCTTTGGATGGGCACTGCTGTGCCAGCTCATGGAGGCTGGGTTGACCCAGAGAGGGGCCACGACCTGTGTCTGGCCACATGCCCTCATGGCCTGTCCGCCTCAGGTACCAGGGAACCTGAGCAGCATCCAACAGCTGCATCTGCCCACCTCCCCGCCCAGGTTGTGACCCACCTGGGTCCCATGCAGCCATCTGACCCGGGGTGGGGGTGGGGGGGTCCCATGGCCTCCCAGAGGGGGCAGGCTTAGATGACCCCACGCCCTGTCTTGCAGCACCACCCACTGGAAGCAGGTGCTGTTCATGATGGATGAGCCCGTCCCCGTCCTCGTGGGAGACGTGGTCACGGGCGCAGTGGTGCTGCAGAGGAACCCTGTGTGGAGACGACACATGTCTGTCACCCTGAGCTGGTCCATCACTTCTGCACAAGACCCTACATTGCAGAAAGTAAGATATTTGGCTCTAGAGTCTTGTGCTCTGATGCTGTCCCGGAAGGTGGCAGGTCTGTGGTGGTCACAGTGGTGGGTGCCTGTTTCCACCCCAGCAGACTCCGTGCCAGAGCTGGTCTGTGTTGTTTTTCTAATCCTCATGGCAGGAGGTGGACCCTCCTGTTCACAGGAAGCAGAGGTGCAGGAGGGTAAGTTCTTCCTCTGAGACTTGGCTGGTCAGTGAGAACAGAGACCAGGAGACTCCAGGTGCGGAGAGAGACGAGGGCTGGGCCATAGAGCAGCCTCGCTCGCAGCGTGTACCTTGCCCTGGCCACCGTGGGTGTGTGCTGGAGCTGTGTCCTGGCCGGGGCTGCAGTTAGAGGCTGCAGTGAGCATGGCTGGCGGGGCCGTGTGGCTCGTGGCTCACAGAGGCCACTGAGAATCCTCTTCCTTACTCAGGTTCATGCAGGAGAGAGAATGATTGATCTAACCATTTTGTGCTTGGCTTTATGCTGAAAGTTGAAATGGTTGTCATTAAAAGAAAAGCCTTCATCTGAATGCCAGCCTCTTGTGCAATATTAAATTATTATTAGAGGAGATACTGCATGTTAATGAAACTGACATGATTTGCTGTCTGATTGGTTTGTTTTCATTTCCTTTGTCTTTCTCAGGTTGGGGAGAAAGTCTTTCCCATCTGGAGATGACAGAGCAGCTCTGTGTGGGACGTCCACTGCATCTTGGGGGACATACGTGACTCCGAGGAGTCGCTCCTGGATGGATGCGTGTCCTGAGAAAGCCATGAACTTGCTCCAGGATGGGGTGTTGACACCCTCACCCACGGGCTCGGGGCTTCAGGGTCCTCCCCATACGCCCAGTGCCGCGGGGCCCACCCTCACCATTGTCACTGCCCTGCCTGTCCTGAAACCTGGGCTGTGTTTCCAGTGTCCACTGTGGGTAGTTGGTAGCCCACTGTTCCTCAGCCAGGCCAGTCCTGAGCTCACAGGACGTGCTTGTCAACCCTGTGCTCTGAAGGTGGCTGTTCATGCATCATGTGTGCGTGTGTCCTTCCCGCCCGCGGCTCATCGCTCAGCTCACGGACGTGGGGTCCCAGATCGTCGCAAGAGCTGGAGGTTCGATGCATGTGCTGGGGCTCTGCATGGGGTAGTCCACTTGTAGAGACGTCTTCCAGATAAGTTATGGGTTGGCACATAGGACGTGTTCAATAAATATTTTTTAATCAATGAATGTCGGTGCATATCCTGTTTCTATACACATACGTTATTTTTCAGAAGCATGGGTCATACTATGTGCATTGCTTTTTAACCTTTTTTGGTGTGTGTGATTTTGATTTTTAGTTAACTTTTTATTGAAATATGAATTATATACCCCAAACTACACATCCATGAGTGTACAGATGGATGAATTTTCACAAAGTAGGCACACGTGTAACCAGCCCTCAGGCCAAGACCCTTAGCACCCTGGAGGCCCCCAGTGCCCCTCTCGCCCCAAACCATTCACCCAGCACTAAGGGTGCTGCTGGCTTCCGTGAGCAGAGATTTTGGCCTGGCTTCCAGCATTGTGTGAATGGGGTTGTATACTGTGAACTTGCTGTAGGCTGAATGTTTGCGTCCTCCTGAAGCTCCTGTGTTGAAAACGAATCCCCAGTAAGGTGGGATTAGGATGATTCCATTGTGAGGGTGGAGCCCCGTGAATGGATTTCATGCCCAGAGGTCCAGAGGCAAAAAACCTGTTTTGCTGTGACCCATGGAATCACACAAGTCTCCTTCTCAAACATAGTGACAGGATGGGGGCAAGACAGACACTGCTGTTCCAATAGGAGGTTGGAAGGAGTCAGACAGCGAGGGGTCCCAGGCACGTCCAGACACAGCAAAGCGGGTTCCATCAGCTCGCAAGGCTGGATAGGAATCTTCTGGTTTGATGCTCTGCCATCCAGACCCACCAGATGGCAGCAACCCATCTGTTTTGGCCACCCAAGCAATTCGCTGTGACGGTGCCACCCCCGAGACCTTGGGCTGCGTCATTCCAATGAAACCAGAGAGACAGCCCTCCTTCCCGCCCTGTGAAGGAGAAGCAGCCTTACCTTACCTGGGCAGGGGGTTGGTGGTGGGTAGTGGGCAGTGGCAGCCCTGGTGACCCTTGAGTTGCCACTGGGGGTCACTCTTCCCTTTCTTTGAAGGAGAATGGTGTTTGCAGCTGAGCCAGTCTGTGCTGTCAAATCCAATGGTTGGTGCCTTTTTCCTCCTGCTTTAATATTTGCACTTTGGTGTCAGCTGTTTCATTACATTGTCTTGGAGCTCCTTGAATCTGTGAGCTCATATTGTTTGTCAGTCTTAGGAAATTCTGGGCCATTCTTACTTTACATGTTTCTGCACTACTGTCTGTCTTGTGTGTATTAAGTTGTTGACACATTTGTTGGAAAGTGTTCGCTGGCCCTATGTGACTGTTGGCCATCCTGCCTGCTTTCTACTGACCCCCTCTACCTGCCAGTCCTGTCTTCCACTGCATCTGATCCTGGGCTCCCCAGCACTTCCCTGGCGTCAGTCCCGGGGCAGTGTGGTTCTTCAGGACACAGAGCCCTGCCTCCCCCAGCACCTGGGAGAACCAAGCAGACTGTCCCGACAGGCTGTCAGCCCAGGGGGACATTCAGACCTGAGTCAGGCAGGGGCAGGGCTCTCCCTGTGCTGTGTGTGGGAGCTGCCCTCAGGGGTAGTTTCCGGGCTGGTATGTAGTCAACTGTCAGAGCTGTGGTGGAGGCCGTGGGTGTGAGCCTTGAGGACAGCTGCCTTCGGGAAAGGCTGGTGACCTTCGAGAACCACCAGAGGCAAAGTGTGGATGGTGGGCCTGGATGGAAACTGAGATCGAGGTGGGGTTTAGACCAGCTCAAGCAATGGGATGGGAACCAGAGCATGTGGGTGGACTCTGGGCAACTTCCAGGGGGATAGGCAGGGACTTCCTGAGGCGGGAGACCAGGCTTGGAGCTGGATGGTGGGTCCCGAACCCCAGAGGGTCCAAGGCATTGTCCTCCATAACAAGGACCCTGAGTTGTGCCCCAGCCATGCTGGGGTGTCTCCTATGACAGGAGAGGCCAGTGAGTACAGACGGTGAGGATGCAGGTCTCGAGGAGGAAGTTCACGGAGAGGGCAAAGGTTAGATGTAACGGCCAGGGAGCAGGACCACCATGGATGGCGAAGACCAAGTACGCAGTGAGCAGGGGTCAGAGGCCCCAGTGCCCACCTCTCTCCTCCACACCCGTCCGGCCACAGCTACAGTGGAGAGGAGTGGCCACAGAGGACCACAAGCTGAGGGTGTCTCCTTGTCTCCAAAGAAACCAGAGCAGGGCCATTGGTCACCAGAACCCCCACCCAGCCCAGCACTGCCCCGAGGGCAAGGCCCACAGCCTTTGCTAGGCAGACACCCATGGCCCCCACCTCTCATTCAGCCAGGATTCTCCGCTCCAGACTTGAGCACCTGGAGGCAAGTCTGCAGGCGCCAGTGCCGCCCTCAGAGAAGTGACTGAAGGCTACGTTCCCTCCACTTTGGTTGAAGATGTTACCACTAATCTAGATTTAAAAGGCACTTTATCCTCAGTGTGATAATGTACAAATATTTATAAGTCGAAAATGATGATGGGGCTTCCTCATGGCCCAGTGGTTAAGAATCTGCTTTGCAATGTATGGGATATAAGTTCGATCCCTGGACGGGGAAGATTCCACATGCCTCAGGGCAACTAAGCCCATGCACCACAACTATTGAGCCTGTGCTCTGCAACAAGATGAGCCACCGCAATGAAAGCCCATACATCACAACTAGAGAGTAACCCCTGCTTGCTGCAGCTGAAGAAAGTCTGCGTGCAGCAATGGTGACTCGCTGCAGGCAAAATAATAAATAAAAATTAAAATGATGACAGAACACGTTTTGCTACACTATCAGTTCAGCTTATTTGCTCAGTCATGTCCGACTCTTTGTGACGCCATGGATGGCAGAATGCCAGGCTTCTCTGTCCATCACCAACTCCTGGAACTTGCTCAAACTCATGTCGATCAAGTCGCTGATGCCATCCAACCATCTTTGTCATTCCCTCTGTCGTCCCCTTCTCCTCCTGCCCTCAATCTTTCCCAGCATCAGGGTCTTTTCGAATGAGTCAGCTCTTCACATCAGGTGGCCAAAGGATTGGAGCTTCAGCTTCAGTCCTTCCAGTGAATATTCAGGGTTGATTTCCTTTAAGATTGATTGGTTTGATTTCCTTGCTGTCCAAGGGACTCTCAAGAGTCTCCTCCAGCACCACAATTCGAAAGCATCAATTCTTCAGCGCTCAAAAGGCCACTCATGTTACACAAAATTGGACATTTGAACATTTCTAGAATCTAGTTTCTGTTCCTGACGACATTGCACTAAACATACTTCTGGATCTGCTTCTTATTCAGCCTGTGCATGTGCCTGGCACAGGGGTGAGTGCCTGGTGTGGGGGTGGGGTGTGGGACCCCTCAGCTGCGCCTTGCATCCCCCTCCCCAGAGTCCTCTCCTCCCCACCCAGCCTTGAGCTGGGAACTGTGCTTTCTGTATCCACTGAGAAAATAAAGCAACTGTAAGAGGAATCCCTCCCTTTGGAGGACAAATCCAAAGAACACAGCTGGTCAGTGCCCAGTGCCATGCAGAGAACATTCCCGTGTTTACCTCATGGGTGATAGAAGCTGTTGGTCTGGATATCTGCGGTGGGGGGTGGGTGGTGGTGTCAAGAAGAGGCAGCTCTGAGGAGATGGCTTGAGGGAAAGGCCCCTGTGGTGGGGCTGGCAGCCTCTGGGCGCCTGTCTGTGCTGCGTTCCCCACCTCAACCCCTGGGAGTCTCCCAGCAAAGCTGAAAAGCTGCAGAACCCTCAGCGGATGTTGTTCACAGTCTGACCAGCCTCCAAGGGCCCAACTCCAGCAGCCACACTGGGGACAGACTTGCCCCCTCCAGCTCTGGATGGAGCACAGGTGAGGCCCTGTGTTCTGGGCAGGTCGTGTTGAGGAGGATGTGATGCTGGACAGAGGGAGAACAGAGAGAAAAGAGTGAAGAGGCAGATCCTCAAGCTGAGGGGACTTTCTGAGGGCCATGTGGAGCACGCTGGGGGACATACACCAGGAAACGCTCGTTTCAGAACCCCAGTGCTGAAGACAAGTTTCTAAGAGCTTCTGAGGTTGAGGGGAGGAAGGTTGGGGCATTACCTGTGTAGGGAAAGAGCAAATTGGCCAAGATGGTGTGGTCAGGCTCTCTCACCCCACGGGTGCTTGCTCTTGCCCCATACTTTGTAAATACATGGTTAATATAACAGCTGAGATCATTTACAGCACTCCACATGCATGTCACCATGTGCCTGCTTGGCCATGGGCCACATTTGTTCCATAAGAATATATAAGCCTGAAAAGCCCTTGCAGCTGCCTTAAAGCTGTGTCAAGACAGTGTCTGCTGGGTCAACCATAAGAGAATATAGCGTGCCTGCTGCTACGGCTGTGCACCAGCCTGGAGAGAATAAACATGTCTGCAGTTCCTACAGCTCCTTGAGTTTTCTTCTAGCTACCCCACTCGCACCTCGCCTACCCTGGGCTCAGCAAACAGTGTGCACAGTGATACAGCAAGACAATTGGTGTAGTTGGCAGGATACCCAGCAGGTAGAGGAGCCCAAGGCTCCAATGGATGGAGAAAGCCAGTGGCCACCACATAGTATGTGGTTCCCAGTGGCCACAGTCCTCTCAGTGTGGGTCCTGGTGGAAGATTAGGAGGTTGTGGGTGGGCCACCGGATAGTATTGAAAAGGCATTCCAGGTGGTGAATTCCCATTTGCTGGACAAAGCAGCATGTACTGCCACTGGCAGAGCGGGGTGGATTTTCTGGACTGCCTTGAACGCAAATATGGATAGTGATGCTGTGCAAGTGCGTGAGTTGCAGAGATGAGAAGAGCTGGAGCAGTGTATACACACTCTGGAGCGAGAGATGCGTGACCTTGAGGAACCCAGAGCCTTGAAATATGAAGTAATGAGGGATGCTGAGCCTTGTGAGACCGTGGGTCCCCCCTCTCCACGAGGCCCATTGTGCAGCAGAAAGTAAAGTATGAGCAGCCTATGCTCGGTGGGGGGCATCCTCAAGGGACCCCCGAATGTGACTGAGCTCATGATGTATCAACTCAGATGACTTGGGGAAGCAGTTTCAGCAAAAGTAAGGGGAACCCTTGGCAGCACAGCTTTTGCGACTCTGGGACACAGGGGTGGACAGTATCTTTTGTTGCAGGGATGAGGTAGAACAGCTGGCATCTATAACCACTCACCCCTCATTGAGACAAAGTTTGCAGAATGCTAGGTGATGCATGCAGGGTGTGCCTAAGCAAACACACGCCTTGATGGAATGGATGAACGCTGTATCTGCACCATGTGGTTGAACACAGGCAAACTCCTGGATACTGTGAGCAAATGGCATCAGTTCAGTTCAGTTCGGTCGCTCAGTCGTGTCCGACTCTTTGCGACCCCATGAATCACAGCACGCCAGGCCTCCCTGTCCATCACAACTCCCGGAGTTCACTCAAACTCATGTCCATCAAGTCGGTGATGCCATCCAGACATCTCATTCTCTGTTGTCCCCTTCTCCTCCCGCCCCCAATCCCTCCCAGCATCAGAGTCTTCTCCAGTGAGTCAACTCATCACATGAGGTGGCCAAAGTATTGGAGTTTCAGCTTTAGCATCAGTCCTTCCAATGAACACCCAGGACTGATCTCCTTTAGAATGGACTGGTTGGATCTCCTTGCAGTCCAAGGGACTCTCAAGAGTCTTCTCCAACACCACAGTTCAAAAGCATCAATTCTTCAGCGATCAGCTTTCTTCACAGTCCAACTCTCACATCTATACATTACCACTGGAAAAACCATAGCCTTGACTAGACAGACCTTTGTTGGCAAAGTAATGTCTCTGCTTTTTAATGTTCTGTCTAGGTTGGTCATAACTTTCCTTCCAAGGAGTAAGCGTCTTTTAATTTCATGGCTCTATGCCAAATTGACCCAAGTTGTGAGAGAACTGAGCATGAAGCAACTGATATTTAACCCAAATATTCGAGCATTTTACTGGCGGCATGTGAGATACCATTTTGAACAATGCTTCGTCCACCACTTTTGGATCCCTGGTTGCTATTCTTGTGCCCTATGTGGGGTGCCCCATCTATGAAGAGATCTCAATTGTGGCTAAAAATTGGGAGAAATAGAGGGGCTGTGGCAGGCAAATGGTGTCAGGAGTATGAAGACCCTGAAGAGGGGCTGAGCTGGTAAGGCCCCGTCTGGCTGACATGAATGCAAATGCAGGCTGATTTGCTGACAGTTGGAGTTGACAGAACTAAAATTGATAAATAGCCTAATGCTCTGCTCCTAGAGCTACGGAGGCAACTGAGAGCAGTGCACCAGTTCACCGGTTATGGGAAGCACCCACAGCAAGAGACATGGACGGTCCAGTTAGATGAGTACATGGTTCCCAAGGATGTTCTTTTAGATGCCCTTTTCCACTTTGAATAGGTGCCTGCCCAAAGAGCCCAAGCAAGGTACCGGAGGCCCCATGTAGAACTTGCAGCTCACTGGTCACTAGCTAATGTACAGAGAGTAATGGCTCTGGTTGGCGCTGTGCCGGATGCAGCCTTGTTTACAGCAAGTTGGAGCAGTTTCCCAGTCCTAGCGCACACACTGATGGCCACGGCGCCAAATGTTGTAGCGTATTTAGGCTGTATCCTATGGTGTAGATTTTTGCTTCCTTGGTGGTTCAGACGGTAAAGAGTCTGCCTGCAATGCGGAAGACCCAGGTTCGATCCCCGGGTCAGATCCCTTGGAGAAGGAAATGGCAGCCCATTCCAGGATTCTTGCCTGGAAAATCCCGTGGACAGAGGAAGCTGGTAGGCTACAGTCCATGGGGTCGCAAAGAGTCAGACATAACCGAGCGACTAACACAAAAGTCTGATGTAGGTTTAATCGAGTAGTATACTGTAAAGGCTGTGTCTTTCTGAGCTTTCTCCCAGCTTTCCCGCTGTGCCTTGCCTACCCTGGGGTCAGTGAACAGCTTGAATAGCGATACAACCTGCAAATAAATATGAAGCAGAACCAGCCCCCCTTACCTCCCAACAGCCAGTGTGCCCTGAACATGACTCTAGAGCCAGCAAACTACAGGGCGAGGGCCACATGAGGACATTTCCAGACCCAAAGGTGCTTTCCTGATCTGGCTTTCAACGTTCCACTCGCATCAGCGTGTCTTTCTCCCTACTCATGAGGCAGTTTGCTGACTCTTTTCCTAAATGTAGGTCCCATGAGGCAAGACTTTGTCTCTTGCTCTGCTCTGCCCCATGCGCCTGCCTCCCGGCAGATCCTAGAGGAGTGTTTAGGGAAGAAACTGTACTTGTTACAGGAGGAACACAAAGCAAAGTGAGCAAGGGGACTTTTCTGGTGGTCCAGAAGTTAGGAATCTGCGCTTCCACCACAGGGAACTAATTTTTGGTCCAGAACTAAGGTTCCACTGAAACCAAATACAGCAGAGAAAAGCAAGCAAGGACAAATGCCTCCTCCTGATACTCACACCTGGAGAAAGTGAGCACTAGAGGTGCAGGCACAGGATTTGAAATAACAGCTATAGGAGAGGCACCGCTAATGACCAAGCATCAGTCAAGCTTGTTTTAAAGCAAAATCTGTGACTGTTTCACAGTTTTTATTTGTGAGATATAATTTACATATCACACATTCCACCCCTTTAAAGTGTTACTACTGTCGACTGAAAAAAAAAAAGCACAACCTAAAAGTTGAGAGTTCCGTTTTATTTGGCAGACTTTCTGAGGACTTGAAATCCGGGAGGCAGCCTCTCAGAATAGCTCTGAGGGACTGCTTGGAAGAGGCAAGGGAGGAACCAAGATATACAGGAACTTGGCAGCAAAAACCAGGTGGCCAGAACATCAAAAGTTTACTGCTAATTAAGGAAAACCGGACATCTCAAGTGAAGGAACTTAGGGCTTATTTGTGTGTGGAAAGATGCGAAGTTTGGGCTCACTGAAGCCAGTCCTGTGATCTGCACCTCAGCTCCCGGGGCCACTGCCCTGTGCTTTCCCGTCCTGAGTCCCTTCAGGGCTCGCTGTTAGGGCAGGTGTAGTTCACTGACATGGCAGCAACATCGTCCATTCACACTGCATGCACAGAGTTGGGCAGAGGCACCACAATCTAATTTTAGAATATTTTATCAACCCCTGAGGAACCCTGTCCCCATTAGCCAGCAGCAAAGTCTCTCCCAACCGCCCCATAACACCCCTGCAACCACTAGTCTATTTTCCGCATATGGATTTGCCTCTTCGGGACATTTCGTATAAGTGGACTCCTACCATACGTGATAGTTTGTGACTGGCTGCTTTCATTTAACAGAATGTTTTCAGGATCACACTGTAGCATGTGTCAGAACCTCGTTCTTTTTTATGGAGGGCAGTACTCCACATTTTGCTTATTCATTCATCTGTACAAATGCCGGGGCTTTCCCCACTATTTGGCTACAATGAATAACGATGCTACAAATATTCTTGTAAATTTTTGAGCAAGTATGTTTTCATATCTCTTATGCAGATACCAGGAGTGGACTTTCTGTCACATGATAATTGTATGTTTAACTATTTGAGGAGTGTCAGACTGTCTTCCGAAGTGGCTACACCAGTTTATATTTCCATCAGCAATGTATGAAGACTCCAATTTCTTCACATCCTCACCAGCACTTGTTTTGTCTTCCTAAAAAGTGGTTGTTGCAGCCCTCTGAGTAGGTGCGATGTGGCGTCTCTTTTGGTTTTGACTTATCCTTCCCGAATGACTGCTAATGCTGAGCATCTGTTCATGGGCCTGGGGGTCGTTTCTACACCTTCTGTGGAGGAATGTCTATTCAGATAAGTTCCTATTTATTAATCTTCTGTTACTGAATTGTGAGAGTTCTTCATGTATTCTGGATACAAGTCCCTTGTCAGATATGTGATTTACAAATATTTTTTGCACTCTGTGGAGTTTTCATTTTGCAGCACAAATATTTTTCATTTTGATGATATCCAATTTATTTTTTCCTTTTGTCACTTTGTTTTTGGTAAATCTAAAAAGTTGTTGCCTCACCCAAGGTCCTGAAGATTTACTCCTGTGTTTTCTTCTAAGAGTTTATGGTTTCTGTTCTTACATTTTGAGTGAACCATTCTGAGTGAATTTTTGTGTGTGGTGTAGGGAGGTGTACAGCTTCCTTCGTGTGTGGGTGTCTGGTTGTCCAGACATCATTTGTTATAAAGACTCTTCTCCTTTTGAATGGCCTTCGTGCCCTTGTAGAAAATCTGCTGAGCTCACATGAGGTGAAAGAGAATAATATGATAACGTAAAAGAGAAGGCAAGTAAGTGAAGCAACCATCAGTTTATGAAAAAACAAAAGAGAATAAAGATAAATGAAGTCTATCAGTTGAAGAAGTTTAAAAAAGTAGGCAAAGCAGGAAGAAGGCTCAAATAAAAATGAAAGCAGAAATTAATTTAGAAAGACAATAACAGAAAGATCTCTGAAAATGTGCAGATGTTTGGAAAATAGAGGACATGCTTCCAGATAAATCAGGGCTCAAAGAATGGGATGTTACAATCTATTTTCACCTGAATGAAAACATATAAAAATTAGGGAGATGAAGCTAAAGGAGTACTTAAGGGAAATTTATACTGTTCAAAGTCTATATTATATACTGAATGCCACAGAACTATACACTGAAAATGGTTAAAACTGTGTATTTTATTTTAGGTACATTTTATCACAGTCAAAGAAGAAAGTCCTCCACTTAAGGATCTCAGTTTCTACCTGAAGAAACTGAAAGAGAAGAAAGAGCATATTAAACCTGAAGTAAGTGGAATAAAGTAAATGATAAATATCAAAAAGGGGATAAATGAAGCAGAAAATAATAAAACAATAAAGAGAATAAATGAAATCACAACTGGCTCTTTGAGATCCATAAACATGTGGGGACCCGAGATCAGCTGTCCCGAGACCACAGCCACTCCATCTGCTCTGAACCCTCCTGCTGTGTCTAGTGCCCCTGTCCTGTTCCAGGGGGCTGACAGGTAGCCTGTCCCCTGACACCACCCTTGCCCAAGGCACAGACACCCTCATGTAATTGGCAGAACAAGTAAGTTTCTGTTGAAAGGATGGGCATGAATTTTTATTCATGCTTTGTAACCACCGTGGCTCAAATACCCACTGGGATACCAACTGTGCTCCATATCGAACATTAAGAGCCATGATGATGGTCAGAAATTATTCGGGAGGGTCAGGGTGCTGTGTAACGCTGCTCTTGGCTGATTCTTGACAAGTTCTTGTGAAGAATGGAGTGTGTGTGTGTGTGTGTGTGTGTGTGTGTGTGTGTGTGCCTGTGCTCATGCACTGTACACAACTGTGTGACTATGGCACCAGAGGAGAATCAGTGCCTCCTGGGCACTCCCTCTGGACACTCTCTCAGCTTTCCCTCCTGGGCACTCCCTCACCTGTCCCTCTGGGCAATTTCTCTCCTTTCCCTCCTGGGCACTCTCTCACTTGTGTCTCTTGGGCACTGTCTCACCTGCCCCTCTTTGGAACTGTCTCATCTGTCCCTCCTGGGTATTTTCTCACCTGTGTCTCCTGGCACCCTCCCTGTCCTCCTGGGCACTCTCTCACCTGTTCTGGTGACACCTTTCATGCCCCCCTTTTTCTGCATAGCCCAGGCCCCGGGTAACCTTCATGGAGCAAATTATCAGTCAGCAATTCTCAAAGCGCTGTGTTTATGGTTTGTTTTTTTTCTTTTTATGGGTGCTTTTATTTTTTTTGTTTTTATTTTTTTGAAATTTCCCCATCTTTATTACTTCATCTGTTTTCTGGAAAGATACATTATATATCTATGTACAAGACGATGCTTTAATAGGTACACAGTATCTGCTATATGAAATTGTAAAGCATCTATGACTCTACTTTGTGAGTCATTTATAAGATAAAGCTTTTGATAACCAAGATTTTCACACAGGAACATTCTATCATTCTTAAGTTATTTTTGTAAACATTATTTTTCTTTAAAAATAACCTAAAATCTATAAAAGCACTTTGTGCCGTCACGTAGGTCTGGGGTTACACTCTGTTCCTACCATTTCTGGGCCATGCAGTGTTTGAAACAACTTTAAGAAGACAAGTAAAGACAAAGTTGAGTGCAAAGAGTTGGGTGCTTTTAATAATCAAAGATCTCAGACTCCGCTCAGATGTGAGGAGGGCGATGGTTGTGGGAGCAGTGGGCCACCGTCCTGGGGGCTTGGTCGTGGCTGGGCTGCCACTGGTCCTGGTCAGTGTTGGGTTAAGGTGACTTTTGATGCAGAGTCCCCACTGTGGAGCCTCTGTCCAGCAAGCCCTTTACGTTCTCGAGCTGACGGCTGTGAGCCTTTGAGCCCGGAGGCCACGTAGCCGGCTCAGTTTTGTGACAGGAGGGCCTCGTCTGAGAAGCACTTGGCTCTTGTGGTGCCCCAGGGGTCCAGACAATGGTTCAGGGCTTCTTTCTCTAGAATTCAGCTGTTCACTGTAACAGCCATCTCTTTGCACGGCAGGGAGGCCACTAATGCGTGTGCAGCCATGTGAACTCAGAGATAACCGTGACAGCGGGAGCCACCAGCCACCATGATCTCTCTGCAGGTCGATGAAGAGAAATAACCCCAAAGGGTTTTCAGCAGTGGGCTGGGCTCCTCCCCACCTCAGCCAGACCCTGGCTCAGGGGTAGAAGGCCTGTTGCTGTCCTGGGGGCTCAGCCTCTCAGGTTTGGTTTCATCTTGGTCAATTTTGTCACTGTGAGTGTGTGTGGCCACACAGGCTCAGCATGGGGACACAGCCCCACACCTTGGCCACCTGTGAGCCCAGAGGGGATGCCTTAGTTCCCCCACCAGGACCCTGCTTCTAGGTGACCCTTGGACCTGGGGTGCAGCCTGGGCTTGTCCACCTGGGCCTGTTGGGGATTCATATTCTTCCCCATGAGTGAGAAGGGTCTGCTGGGCTCTGGGGCCCCTCCACCTTGAGGCTGACACTCAGGAAATGGCCAGCGGTTGGTAACAGGAGAGGAAGGAGGATCCCAGCAAGTCAGGACCCAGCAGACACCCAGCAGACAAAGGTCTAGTGGAGAGTTCGTCAGCAAACTTGAGGGAGCTGTGGCGCTCCCGCGGTGGAATGGAGTCGGGTGGGGAGGTGGGAACTCCTGCTCCCTTTGATCAAGATCAGAGCCAAGGGCCAGGAAGCCCGTGGTTCTGTCCTTACAGGCCAGCCTCTAGGACAGGGGGGTGCATGTGGAGGGCAGGAGGAAGGTGTCCCGCCTGGTCACCTCAGGCCAGGCCAGAGGAGCTCAGCAGCCCTGCCAGCCTGGACTAGTGTCAGTCGTCTGCCCCTGTACTCTGCGCCGCAGGGAGGGGCCAGGTCCCTGGTTGCAGCCGTCAGAGGGCAGAAGGTGCCTGTGTCCACCCCTCACCCTGGGTGAAGGACAAGCTGACTACTGGGAGGGAGGAGGCTCCTGGGTTAGTGAGAGGGGCAGGTGTGAGGACACCTACTGGGGGGAGTCAGAGATGCCCAGCAAGGACTGGGGGGCCGGAGGGGGTGCTGCCCTTGCCCAGTCTGCAGATCTCTCCCAGGCGATGAAAGGTTATGATCTGGTCTCTGTCATGGCCCAAAATACCAATGAAAGCACATCTGGGATCAACGCTGTGTCCCAGAATCCAGCTGCGAGAACAGCACAGTGTGAGCCTTCGTGTTGTGATTGCTCTAATTTCACAGGAAATGTGGCAACTACAAAGTGACCGCAGGCAAAGGCCAGGAGACCCTGGACTGGACCTGAGGGAGGAGTCAGGAAGGAGGGCCTGAGAGCCTCCCTTGGGGCACTGCACAGGCCTGGGTTTGCTGGTGCTCAGCTTAGACACTTCCTTATAGCGTACAGCCTATCAGCTTAGGCACTTTATATTATACAGCATATCAGCTTAGACATTTGTTTATATTATATAACATATCAGTTAAGACATTTTATATTATACAACATATCAAGCTTAGTTGTTTATATTATCAGCCTATCAGCTTAGACACTTTATATTATACTATATATCAACTTAGAGATTTGTTTATATTATATAATATATTTCAATTTAGACACTTGTTTATATTATTCGACATATATCAACTTATATATATGTTTATATTATACAACTTATATACAACTTATATCGGCTTAGATATAGACTCTTGAGAGTCCCAAGGCTCTTGAGAGTCCCTTGGACTGCAAGGAGGTCAAACCAGTCAATCCTGAAGGAAATCAGTCCTGAATATTCCTTGGAAGGACGATGCTGAAGCTCTAATACTTTGGCCACCTGATGAGAACTGACTCCTTGGAAAAGACCCTGATGCTGGGCAAGATTGAAGGCAGGAGAAGAAGGGGAAAACAGAGGATGAGATGGTTGGATGGCATCACTGACTCGATGGATATGAGTTTGAGTAAGCTCCGGGAGTTGGTGATTGACAGGAAAGCCTGGCATGCTGCCCAGGGTCACAAAGAGTTGGACGTGACTGAGCGACTGAACTGAACTGATATCAGCTTAGACACTGTTTTTGTTATTCAGTATATCAACTTTTATATTTGTTAATATTATACGACATATCAGTTTAGACGTTTGTTTATATTATATAGTACATATCAAGGGAATTCCAGAAAAACATCTGCCTCCATTTCACTGACTATGCTAAAACCTTTGTGTGGATCACAACAAACTGCGGAAAATTCTTAAAGAAATGGGAATACCGGACCACTTTACCTGCCTCCTCAGAAACGTGTATACAGGTCAAGAAGCAACATTTAAAACCGTATATGGAACAATGGACTGGTTCCAAATTGAGAAAGGAGTATGTCAAGGCTTGTCACCCTGTTTATTTAACTTATATGCAGAGTACATCATAAGAAATGCTGGGCTGGAGGAATCACAAGCTGGAATCAAAATTGCCAGGATAAATATCAGCAACTTCAGATATGCAGATAAGACCACTCTAAAGGCAGAAAGTGAAGAGGAACTAAAGAGCCTCTTGATGAAAGTGAAAGAGGAGAGTGAAAATGTTGGCTTAAGCTCAACATTCAGAAAACAAAGATCATGGCATCTGGTCATAACACTTCATGGCAAACAGAAGGGGAAAAAGTTGAAAATAGTGACAGATTTTACTTTCTTGGTTTCCCAAATCACTGCAGATGGTGACTGCAGCCATGAAATTAAAAGACACTTAATCCTTGGAAGGAAAGCTATGACAAACCTAGATAGTGTATTAAAAAGCAGAGACATTACTTTGCTGACAAAGGTCCATGTAGTTAGAAAGTGTTGGGGCTTCCTTGGTTACTCAGATGATAAAGAATCTGCTTGCAAAGCAGGGTTCGATCCCTGTGATGGGAAGATCCCCTGGAGAAGGGAATGATAATCCACTCCAGTATTCCTGCCTGGAGAATTCCTGGAGCATATTTAAGTTATTTGATAGAAGTAATTTAGGTTGACATTCAGTTCAGTTCAGTTCAGTCGCTCAGTCGTGTCCGACTCTCCGCGACCCCATGAATCACAGCACGCCAGGCCTCCCTGTCCATCACCAACTCCTGGGGTTCACTCAAACTCATGTCCACAAAGTCGGTGATGCCATCCAGCCATCTCATTCTCTGTTGTCCCCTTCTCCTCCCGCCCCCAACCTTTCCCAGCATCAGAGTCTTTTCCAGTGAGTCAACTTGTCACATGAGGTGGCCAAAGTATTGGAGTTTCAGCTTTAGCATCAGTCCTTCCAATGAACACCCAGGATCGATCTCCCTTAGAATGGACTGGTTGGATCTCCTTGCAGTACAAGGGACTCTCAAGAGTCTTCTCCAACATCACAGTTCAAAAGCATCAATTCTTCGGCGTTCAGCTTTCTTCACAGTCCAACTCTCACATCCATACATGACCACAGGAAAAACCATAGCGTTGACTAGACGGACCTTTGTTGGCATTAGTGAGATATAAACTTTTTTCTTTAGAAACTGTCCATACATAAGCAAGAAAGAAATACTGACCTAACGAAGACACGTGTCTACAGCTTTGCATGGTGGTGAGAACTAATCTGATGTGCTGCATCTTGTTGTGAAACTGGTACCCCTACCACCATCCACTACTGCTAGTCTGGAGACACCTGCCTTTTATTCAAGTGGACTTTACTTCCCAGCCTACATCACAAGGATGTGGTGAGGATCAAGTATAAGGAAATGCTTTGGAATCTTCAAGGCAGATACACACTCCATCCAGTCATCCGTCTGTCCATCTGTCAACTCTCTGTTGAGGTCCTTTAAGCCCTCTGCTCGCATCAGCCCCATCCATGCTCATGAACGTGGTGCCCGCAGAGCCCTCAAAGTCACATTATCCCTCTTTACAGATTAATAAATGGAGCTTGAAAAGGTTAATAAGTTTCCCCAAGGTTACCCAGCTGCCAGGCAGGCACCAAACTGACCATGTGTTGTGACAGGCACTAGAGTGACGGATGGTGATTTTGGGTGTGTTAAGAGAAGGCCCCTTGTGGGTTGGGAAGGACTGGGGAGGGGCAGACATCAGCAGGCTTCCTCACTGCTCTGAAGTCCTTGCTTTCTTCCTAATGTACAAACCTCATTTGAGCTGTTCTGCTCCACTGCACATAGCCCAGAGGCCCATGAGTAATGCTGGAGGAGTTGGGACCTCTGGGGAGAGCACAGAATCAGCTTTTCAGGAAGATGGGTCACAGCAGTGAGAAATAATGTAAGTGTGGCCTGGGAAACATGCTCCACTTTTGAAAGACTAAAATGCAATTTTATGAACTCACACTGAAAGTGAGGAAATTCTGTTCCATACAAGAAGCTTTGTGTGGATTCAGAGCAAAGCGGATTATGGTGATGATGCTAAGGTGATGATGCTTGATGATGATGATGGAGGGAATGTTGATGACAGTGGCAGTAATGATGACCACAATTTATTGCTACTTTGGGCCAGATTGTATATGAGGCTTCGTTATACAGGTATTATTATTCCCAATGTCACAGGGAGGAAATGTGTTACATATTAAAACATACACAGAAGTGGAGGTTTAATGAAGCTGTAACTGGCCACCTCATGCGACGAATTGACTTACTGGAAAAGACTCTGATGCTGGGAAAGGTTGGGGGCGGGAGGAGAAGGGGACGACCAAGAATGAGATGGCTGGATGGCATCACCGACTCTGTGGACATGAGTTTGAGTGAACGCCAGGAGTTGGTGATGGACAGGGAGGCCTGGCGTGCTGTGATTCTTGGGGTCGCGGAGAGTTGGACATGACTGAGCGACTGAACTGAACTGAACTGGAATAAATGTGTTACTTTTTAATGTACTAGGACAAAATTAATATTAAATAACTTCTATTAAAATAAATAAATAAGAAAACATGCCATAGCCCTAAACAATGTACTTTCTTTTCCATCCAAGGACAAAAATTCATCTCTAAAATTCACCCCCCAAAGTAGGGGCAAGCATAACTTCAGCATTTTCAACAAGGTTTTTAGTAATTTGATGCTACATGTTGCCCTTTCCATATTTGGGGGAACTGTGTTTGTTTAAGTGTTCTCCACTAAAATTCCCTTAAAAAGTCCATATTTCTCAGGTTCTCCAGAGAGAGAGAGAACCAGTATGTCTATATCTATCATCTGTATACCATCTGTATCTGTCTCCAGTTCTCATGTTCTGTCTCCCTCTCTCTGTTCTAAGGAATTGGTTTATGTGGTTGTGAGTGAAAATGTTAGTTGCTCAGTCGTGTCCAACTCTTTACAATCCCATGGACTGTAGCCCACCACGCTCTTCTATCTATGGGGATTCTCCAGACAAGAATAATGGAGTGAGTTGCCATTCCTTTCTCCAGGGGATCTTCCTAACCCAGGGATCAAAAGGCAGAGTCTTTTCCATCTGAGCCACCAGGGAAGCACTTATGTGGTTGTGGAGACTGCTAAGTCCAAACTGCAGAGGGTAGATTGGCCTGCTGGAGACCCAGAAAGAAGCTGATGTCGAAGTTCAAGTCTGAAGTCAGGCTGCCATCAGATTTCTCTCTCCCTTGGGGGAAGTCAGTCTCTTTTTATTAAGGTCTTTAACTGATGGAAAGAGGCCCATTCTCACTGTGCAGGATAATATTCTGCTTTACTCAGAGTGTGCCAAGTGTTAATCAAATCTACAATACACCTTCACAGAAATATCTAGGATAATGTTTGGCTGTCACCTGGCCAAGTTCACACAAAATTAGCCATCACAAGTACCATTCACTTATTTGAAAAAAGTTTAGTTATTTAAATATTCTTGGGGGAAAAAAACTCCCTGCATGTGATCAAGTATTCAGAGTTAAAGTCTACTCTGCAGGAAACACAGATGACAGAAGGATTGGCTAATCAGCAGTCCAAGGAAGCTAGACCTGAATTTAGGGATTTTGTGGGATGAATGTTCAATTACCTGAACACGTCAGTAACAGGACAAACCATACACACAAGGAAGAGAGAAGAGAGAACAGAGAGAGGTCTGTGACAAGAAGAAGATGCTTGAGAGACACAAGAACAAAATACAACATGTGGACCATGCTTGGGTCCTAATAGGAATAAAACCAACTGTGAAATAGCATTTGCTCTTTAGATGATTTGGAAAGTCTGAATTTGAAATGTGCACAAGTTGATATTAAGAAATTATGGAACCCTGTGACCAGCAAAAGCTTCACAAGGCTAGTAGACACTTTCTGGGAAAACGTGTGCTTGGTTGCATGTACTCTCCCTTCACCAAAATCACGTGTATCCTGACCTCCCCAGTGCCCCTTTGGAGCAGTTTCTCAAAGCTATCTGAGGTGCTATCTCCTGGGCTGCAGTCCTCATTTTGCCCAAGATAAAACTTGACTCACACAGAAAAAGAATTTATGGTAAATATTCATAGATGGGAAAATGCCATTGTGATTTTAGGAAGAAAATGTCTGTTTTGGTCATTGTTTGAGATGCAACCGCTACTTTTTGTAGGTGAAATGACATAATGTTTAGGATTTACTTTGAAATTCAGTTCAGTTCAGTCGCTTAGTCGTATCCGACTCTTTGCGACCCCATGAATCACAGCACACCAGGCCTCCCTGTCCATCACCAACTCCCGGAGTTCACTCAAACTCATGTCCATCGAGTCGGTGATGCCATCCAGCCATCTCATTCTCTGCCGTCCCCGTCTCCTCCTGCCCCCAATCCCTCCCAGCATCAGAGTCTTTTCCAGTGAGTCAACTCTTTGCCTGAGGTGGCCAAAGTATTGGAGTTTCAGCTTTAGCATCGGTCCTTCCAATGAATACCCAGGACTGATCTCCTTTAGAATGGACTGGTTGGATCTCCTTGCAGTCCAAGGGACTCTCAAGAGTCTTCTCCAACACCACAGTTCAAAAGCATCAATTCTTTGGCGCTCAGCTTTCTTCACAGTCCAACTCTCACATCCATACATGACCACTGGAAAAACCATAGCTTTGACTACATGGACCTTTGTTGGCAAAGTAATGTCTCTGCTTTTTAATATGCTATCAAGGTTGGTCATAACTTTCCTTCCAAGGAGTAAGCGTCTTTGTAATTACTCAAACAGAAAGAAAGGTGAGGGTTAGTGAAACAAATATGGCAAATGCTGACAACTGTTGAGGTTGGGTGATGTGTATGAGGTTCTTTATACTTTCTACTTTTGTGTATGTTCAGACATTTTCATCAATAAAAATAAAATAAATCTATTTAGCATTGAAATTTTCAAGTTTACATGTACATATAAACAGATACAAATAAATCTATTAAAATATTATACCGTTTCCCTTATCAAAAATCTTATATAATTTGAATTTGTGTCAGTAAAATTGTACTGATTGAAATTCTTTTAGGCATCATTCAAATGCACTTTGTACTTTCTTTTATGTAAGATTAATGTCACCTATTGCCTAGTTTTTCTGGAAAGAAACTCAGAATGGAAACCCATGTAGAGGAAAATCACTCCAAGAAACACACAGAGCCCCTAAGGGGCACTGGAGACACGCTGAGGTGGAGACTGTGATTTCTGGAAGCCTAGGGTGAAGGAAGGAGCTGACTGCGGTGGTTTCTAAAGAGTCACCAACGCCCCACCCCTTATCTCAGTGTGCCCCTTTCCCTGTACCTCCATCACAATGGGGGTGTGGTCACCTCCACTCACCCTGGCCATTGGACATAAGCAAATGTGACCAAGCAGAAGTTTGAAAGGGCTTCTGCATCAGGTGTTCCTTCTGCTGCTCACTGGGACCTCTGACCATCAGCAGGTTAGGCCAGGCCTATGTGCTGGAAGGGCTTCCCTGGTGGCTCAGAGGGTAAAGAGTCTGCCTGCAATGTGGGAGACCCAGGTTTGATCCCTGGGTTGGGAAGATCCCCTGGAGAAGGAAATGTGCTGGTTACATGAAGCCCCGGGGACAGCACCACTGCCCATCAGAGTTAGGTCATCTGGGTCCATTGTCTCCTGTCACTGCTGTAACAAGTCACTACAAACTTCCTGGCTGAAAACAACAAAAATTTATTCTCTTATAGTTCTCGGGGTCAGAAGTCCAAAATCAGTTACACTGGGTTGAAGCCAGGGTGTCCACAGGACCGCACATCCTCTGGAGCTCTTGGGAGGGGGTTTTCTCACCTTTTCTAGCATCTGGAAGGTCTGATGCTAAAGCTGAAACTGCAATACTTTGGCCACCTCATGCGACAAGTTGACTCACTGGAAAAGACTCTGATGCTGGGAAAGGTTGGGGGCGGGAGGAGAAGGGGACGACCGAGAATGAGATGGCTGGATGGCATCACTGACTCTGTGGACATGAGTTTGAGTGAACTCCGGGAGTTGGTAATGGACAGGGAGGCCTGGCGTGCTGTGATTCATGGGGTCGCGGAGAGTCAGACATGACTGAGCGACTGAACTGAACTGAACTAGCATCTGGAGCTGCATTCCTTGCATTCTGCAGCAGGGCAGCCTCCTCGTGTTTCTCTGATCCAACTTCACATGGCCTCCTCGGTTCTGTCTGGAGCCTTCCTCTGACCTCTCTTACAAGACACTGTGGCTGCAGGGAGGGCCAATCAAGTAATCCAGGAAGATCTCCCACCTCAAGATCCTTAATTCTGGGGCTTCCCAGATGGCTCAATGGTAAAGAATCCCCCTGCCAAAGCAGGAGACACGGAAGGATCCGATCCCTGATCTGGGAAGATCCCAACTAAGCTCCTGAGCCACAGCTGTTGAGCCTATGCTCTATAGCCTGGGAGCTGCAACTACTGAAGCCTGCATGCCCTAGGGCCCGTGCTCCACGAGAAGAGAAGTCACCGCAATGAGAAGACCCTGCTCGCTGAAACTAGAGGAAGCCCGTGCACAGCAACGAAGACCCAGCACAGCCATAATTAATTAGTTAAAATAAAAAGATCCTTGATTTTATCGTCCACAGAGATGTCCCTCCATATGTGGTAACATTTATAGGTTTCAGGGTTTT
This sequence comes from Moschus berezovskii, assembly GCF_049115385.1. Taxonomy (NCBI): domain Eukaryota; kingdom Metazoa; phylum Chordata; class Mammalia; order Artiodactyla; family Moschidae; genus Moschus; species Moschus berezovskii. The sequence goes on from NC_142460.1 coordinate 4,380,703, forward strand.
CGACCTGATACCTTGTGGAGGCATTTTCAGCCCCAGCCCCAGAGTTGAGTGCCGGTGCCTGCTTGTGTGGAGAGAGCCTGAGGAAGACCAGCTGAGGACTCTCCATTAACCCTATCGAGTTGCTGACTATGGAATCCTGAACTGCAATAGGTGACCCCTGTTTTAAATCATTGCATTTTGGAGAGGTTTCTTTATCCTGCAAAAACTCATTGATACAGGATGATTTTGTTTGATTAACAGCACCTGAAGACCTTCTCATCCCCTCCCCACCCACCCTCCCATCCCCGTATCCCTCTGGCTTGGGTATATTTTCACAAAATGCACTGTTTACTCATTTCCTTAGGAATTAGAAGCATCTATTTCTTGCCTCTGCTTTTGTCTCTCATCACTAAAATTACGAACCAAATTTTACAGAATAAAATCAAACTCATACAGGAAAGATAAGAAACCAGCAAACACCTTTTTGAAGTCATATATGTTGTTTACATATTTATGTGCATGGATGTACATGCTTTTTCTCAATTCGTATATCACACAAATAGGACTGTTTTGAGACAGAAAATGTACTGCAACTGTAAGTAGAAATCTGATATACAAAAGGTTACTTTTATATTAATATTGAAAGCTTTTAGCCCTATGCCTGAGCTGACAGGATTCACTCCAGAACCAGGTGATGACTGCACTTTCAAATCTGTCTATGTGTGTGTGGTGTCATATGTGTTTGGGTGACTGTGTATGTCTTGTCTCCGTTGTGCATGATATGTGTGGGCAGTGTGTGTGTATGGTATATGTGTGATGTAGAGTGTGTGTGGCATGTGAGAGTGTCTGCTCCACTGATCACCTATCAGGTATCCAGTTTTTCAAACTTCCACCCCATATCTGACACCTCCTGACCCAAACCTGGGCTACCTCATCTTTTGTTCCATCCCCTGTCCCTTTTGGGCTGTCATCTCCTCCTTTAATTCAGTTCCACTTGCTTTTGCTGTTTTTAAAGATCTTCAGTTTGTGAAGGAGTTGTGGACCTATTTATTGAAGGCATCATTCTCTGGTCATTTTCAAGTATTTGGGTGGGTGGGTTGCCCCATGCTGACTCAGGAGGGCACTGTTCTAGTTGACAGGGTGCAAAGTGCCTGGACAAGGCATTCAACCTAGGCCCACCCTTACACAGTCAGGGCCCAAACAGAGGCAGCTCCTGGGTCTCACCTCTCCTGCAGCCCAGCCCCACTACCACCTGTAGCATTATAGTTCTGAGGGTCCCACGTGTCTCATGGACACTGAACCGTGTTCATCTACCCTGCTGACAGCCTGGCTGCAACCTCTGCATGTGGGTCTTGTCCTCTGGGGAGCAGCACTGTCCAGTGACCATATCCATGCCCACCCAAGTCCCTCATCTCATTCTGTAAAACCCTCTGTGTGAGTCCTCTGAAGATACTGTGAAGCATGGCGTAGGGAAAGAGCAAATTAGCCAAGATGGCATGGTCAGGCTCTCTCTACCCACGCTCTCTTGCTTTTGCCTTCTGTTTGACAAATAATGATTATGTAACAGCTGAGATCACTTACAGCAGTGCCCATGCACGTCACGAGCTACTCATTTGGCCATGAGCTGCTTTTGCTCTGTAAGCATGTATAAGCTTCACTTGGAAAGTCCTAGAGGTTGTATTGTGTTATGGCTATGTTATGGTGGTAAGGCTGCGTTATGGCTATGTCTGCTGGGTCACCCCCGAGAGGGGAGAATACAGTGTGTCTGCTGCTATGGCTAGTGTGCCAGTCAGGAGAGCATAAGTGTGTTTGCAGTTCTTCAGTTCAGTTCAGTTCAGTTGCTCAGTCATGTTCGATTCTCCGCGACCCCATGAATCACAGTACGCCAGGCCTCCCTGTCCATCACCAACTCCTGGAGTTCACTCAAACTCATGTCCATCGAGTCGGTGATGCCATCCAGTCATCTCATTCTCTGTAGTCCCCTTCTCCTCCCGCCCCCAATCCCTCCCAGCATCAAAGTCTTTTCCAGTGAGTCAACTCTTCACATGAGGTGGCCAAAGTATTGGAGTTCCAATGGTCATGTATGGATGTGAGAGTTGGACTATAAAGAAAGCTGATCACCGAAGAATTGATGCTTTTGAACTGTGGTGTTGGAGAAGACTCTTGAGAGTCCCTTGGACTGCAAGGAGATCCAACCAGTCCATTCTAAAGGAGATCAGTCCTGGGTGTTCACTGGAAGGACTGATGCTAAAGCTGAAACTCCAATACTTTGCAGTTCTTATGGCTCCTCAAGTCTTCTGCCAGCTTCCCTGCTTGTGCCTTACCTACCCTGGGTTCAATGAACAGTGTGCAAAGTGAGATACAGCAAGACAATTGGTGTAGTTGGCAGGATCAGAAAGACACATGGAAGTGTTTTTGCATTTTGGGATGAGATAATTTTCAGAATATGAACAAAATGTAGCTTATACTATTTGGGCATAAGTGATTTTTCTATTGAAATCCAGATGTAAGTTGAGGTCACCCTACTCGTTGAGAGTTAACATGGCTTTGCTCAGTAAACTTTGATCAGAAAACTTCTAAACTTTCAGAGCCATCAAAGGACCTCTTGGAACTTCTGGGATGTTCCAAGTGTTCTGTCTTCTGCCTGCTGTTTTCAGCTCACCTAACTCCCCTGAACATTGTCTTCTGTGTCTCTTTCCCTGTAACCACTCTCTCTCTGGCTCCTGAGCACAGGCCTGTGTCATCAAGACAGCGTGGAGTGGGTACTGATAGCTTAAAGTGAACAGTGTCAGATTCGTGGCCTCCAGAGGAGAGAATTTCCATCCGGGGTCAGAGATGAGGCTTGATCACTGAGAACTTTTATGTAGCAGAGTTTTATTACAGTGAAAAATGGACAAAGAAAGCTTCTGACATAGACATCAGAAGGGGGCAAAGAGTGCTCCCCTCACTAATCTTATCAAGGCTTTATATACTTTTACCAGACCCACTCCCACAATATACATCTTAAATTAACAAGATCAGAACTAACAATAGAAAGGTCTTACCAGACCCACTCCCGCAACATATGTCGTAAGATAACAAGGACACAATAAAGGACAGAAGTGGTATGGACCTAACAGAAGCAGAAGATATTAAGAAAAGGTGGCAAGAATACACAGAAGAACTGTACAAAAAAGAACTTAATGACCTAGATAACCACAATGGTGTGATCACTAACCTAGAGCCAGACATCCTGGAGTCCAAAGTCAAGTGGGCCTTAGGAAGCATCACTATGAACAAAGCTAGTGGAGGTGATGAAATTCCAGCTAAGCTATTTCAAGTCCTAAAAGATGATGCTGTGAAAGTGTTACCCTCAGTATGCCAGCCAATTTGGAAAACTCAGCAGTGACCACAGGACTGGAAAAGGTCAGTTTTCATTCCAATGTCAAAGAAAGGTAATGTCAAAGAATGTTCTAAGTACCACACAATTGCATTCATCTCACACGCTAGCAAAGTAATGCTCAAAATTCTCCAAGCGAGGCTTCAACAGTAGATGAACCAAGAACTTCCAGATATTCAAGCTGGATTTAGAAAAGGCAGAGGAACCAGAGATCAAATTGCCAACATCTGCTGGATCATAGAAAAAGCAACAGAGTTCCAAAAAACATCTATTTTTGCTTTATTGACTACGCCAAAGCCTTTGACTGTGTAGATTACAACAAACTGTGGAAAATTCTTCAAGAGATGAAAATACCAGACCACCTTACCTGCCTCCTGAGAAATCTGTATGTAGGTCAAGAAGCAACAGTTAGAACTGAGCATGGAACAACAAACTGGTTCCAAATTGGAAAAGGAGTACATCAAGTCTGTATATTGTCACTCTGCTGATTTAACTTATATGCAGAGTACATCCTGTGAAATGCTGGGGTGGATGAAGCACAGGCTGGAATGAAGATTGCCAGGAGAAATATCAATAACCTCAGACATGCAGATGACACCACCCTTACAGCAGAAAGTGAAGAAGAACTGAAGAGTCTCTTGATTAAAGAGAAAGAGGAGAGTGAAAAAGCTGGCTTAAAACTCAACATTCAGGGGTGGTCCTAAGATGGCAGAGGAATAGGATGGGGAGACCACTTTCTCCCCCACAAATTCATGGAAAGGTCATGAACGTTGAGCAAATACCACAAAACAACTTCTGAACGCTGGCGGAGGACACCAGGCACTCAGAAAGGCAGCCCATTGTCTTTGAAAGGAGGTAGGACAAAATAGAAAAGATAAAAAGAGAGACAAGAGAGTTAGGGACGGAGACCCGTCCTGGGGAAGGAGTTGTAAAACAGGTGAAGTTTCCAAACACCAGGAAACCCTCTCACCGGCGGGTCTGTGGGAAGTTTTGGAATTTCAGAAGGGCAACATAACCAGGGGGAACCCCCCCCCCCCACAGATTATGTGCCTAAATGCAACTCCCAGTGGAGAAGTAGCCCAGACGCTCACATCGACCACCAGCAAGCAGGGGCTGAACAGGAAGGCGTGGGCTGCATTGCTTAGGGTAAGGACCTGGCATGAATGCCCTGCGGGCAATCTGAGGGATCTAAAGTGACATAGCAACCCAAACTGTGGGATAGCCAGAGAGAGAGAGGAAAAAAAAAAAAGAGGAGAGAGAAGTTTCTGGCAAAAAGCTCTAACCTAAGGCATTGCCGGGCCTGCTCACAGAACAAAGGATTGAGCATTGGCTACATTGGAAGGGACCTGTAGACCTTGAGAAGTATAAGCTGCAACAAGGAACTCTCTGAAACTGAACTGACCTCACACTGCCCTCAACAGCTCCAGAGAAATTCCTAGATATATTTTACTATTATCATTTTAATTTTTTTATTTTTAAGTTCCTTATTGCTCCTTTTTCTTTTTTAAAATCTACTATTACCACGCGAATAAAAGACCCTATTTTTAAAGCAAACTTCATATATATAAATATATTTACAATTTTGGGATTTTGTTTTGTTTTTTCAATATTGTATTTTTGAGAGTCTAACCTCCATCTAGATTTGTAATCTTTGCTTTTTGGTATTTGTTATCAATTCTGTATCTTTAAGAACCCAATCTTTAGTCCCTATTTTTACTTAGCAGTGTGACTACTGGCTTGCTTGCTCTCTCTGCTTTTTCTCCCCCAGGTGACCTCTATCTCCTCCCTCCCCCCTTCTCTTCTCTACTTAACTCTGTGAATCTCGGATGTTCTGGGCTGTGGAGAACAATTAGGGAACAGATCACAGGCTAGAGTGGCCTCTCTCCTTTTGACTCCCCCTCCTTTCCCCCTGGCCACCTCTGTCTCCTTCCTCCCACCTCTCTTCTCTGTGGAATTCTGTGAACTCTCTGAGTGTTCCAGACTGGAGAGCACACAGGGAAGTGATTACTGGCGGGATCTGTCTCTCTCCTTTTGATTCCCCACTTTATCCTCCTGGCCACCTCTGTCTCCTTCCTCTCGCTTCTCTACTCTGTGCAACTCCATGAACATCTCTGAGGGATGCAGACTGTGGAGAGCACACAGGTAAGTGATCACTGGCCAGCTGGCTCTCTGCCCTTCTGATTCCCCCTCCTCTTCTCCTGGTCACCTCTATCTCCCTCCTTCGTCATCTCTTCTCCAGGTAGCTCTGTGAACCTCTCTGGGTGTCCCCCACTGTAGAGAATCTTTTCTCCATTAACCTAGATGTTCTATCATTGGTGCTGTATGGATGGAGAAGTCTTGAGGCTACTGTAAGAATAAGACTGAAAGATGGGCAGGAGGCTTAAATCCAAAACTTGAGAACACCAAAACTCCTGACTCCAGGGGACATTCATTGACAGGAGCTCATCCAAAAGCCTCCATACCTACACTGAAACCAATCTCCACCCAAGAGTCAAAAAGTTTCAGAGCAAGACATACCAAGCTAATTCTCCAATAACACAGGAACATAACCCTTAGCACAAAAATACAGGTGGCCAAAAATCAAACCAAACCCATAGACACCTCAAAACTCACTATTGGACACTTTATGGCACTCTAGACATAAGAAATCCAGTTCCACCGACCGGAACACTGATGCAAGCTTCCCTAACCAGGAAACCTTGACAAGCCACTAGTCCAAGCCCACCCACAGGGAGGAGCCTCCACAATAAATAGGAACCACAAACTTACAAATACAGAAAGGCCACCCCAAACACAGCAATCTAAACAAGATGAAAAGGCAGAGCAATATTCAGCAGGTAAAGGAACATGATAAATGCCCACCAAACCAAACAAAAGAGGAGGAGATAGGGAGTCTACCTGAAAAAGATTTCAGAATAATGATAGTAAAAATGACCCAAAATCTTGGAAACAAAATGCAGTTATAGATAAATAGTCTGGAGACAAGGATTGAGAAGATCCAAGAAAAGTTTAACAAAGACCTAGAAGAAATAAAAAAGAGTCAATCAATAATGAATAATGCAATAAATGAGATCAAAAGCACTCTGGAGGGAACCAACAGTAGAGTAACTGAGGCAGAAGATAGGATAAGTGAAGTGGAAGAGAGAATGGTGGAAATAAATGAAGCAGAGAGGAAAAAAGAATTAAAAGAAACAAGGACAATCTCAGAGACCTCTGGGACAATGTTAAATGCCCCAACATTCGAATCATAGGAGTCCCAGAAGAACACAAAAAGAAAGGCCATGAGAAAACACTTAAGGAGATAATAGTTGAAAACTTGCCTAAAATGGGGAAGGAAATAGCCACTCAGGTCCAAGAAACCCAGAGAGCCCCAAACAGGATAAACCCAAGGCAAAACACCCCAAGACAAAGATTAATCAAATTAACGAAGTTCAAACACAAAGAACAAATATTAAAAGCAGCAAGGGAAAAACAACAAATAACTCACAAGGGGATCCCCATGAGGATAACAGCTGATCTTTCAATAGAAACTCTTCAAGCCAGAAGGGAATGGCAGGACATACTTAAAGAGATGATAGAGAAAAACCTACAACCCAGATTACTGTACCCAGCAAGGATCTCATTCAAATATGAAGGAGAAATCAAAAGCTTTACAGACAAGCAAAAGCTGATAGAATTCAGCACCACCAAACTAGCCCTTCAACAAATGCTAAAGGCTCTTCTCTAGACAGGAAACACAGAAAAGGTGTATAAACTCGAACCCAAAACAATAAAGTAAATGGTAACGGGATCATCAGTTCAGTTCAGTCAGTCAGTCGTGTCCGACTATTTGCAACCCCATGAACCGCAGCACACCAGGCCTCCCTGTCCGTCACCAACTCCCGGAGTTCACCCAAACCCATATCCATTGAGTTGGTGATGCCATCCAACCATCTCAATCTCTGTCGTCCCCTTCTCCTCCTGCCCTCAATCTTTCCCAGCATCAGGGTCTTTTCCAATGAGCTAGCTCTTCACATTAGGTGGCCAAAGTATTGGACTTTCAGCTTCAACATCAGTCCTTTCAATGAACACCCAGGACTGATCTCCTTTAGGATGGATTGGTTGGATCTCCTTGTAGTCCAAGGGACTCTCAAGAGTCTTCTCCAACACCACAGTTCAAAAGCATCAATTCTTTGGCCCTCAGCTTTCTTTATAGTCCAACTCTCACATCCATACGTGACCTCTGGAAAAACCATAGCCTTGACTAGACGGACCTTTGTTGGCAAAGTAATGTCTCTGCTTTTTAATATGCTATCTAGGTTGGTCATAACTTTCCTTCCAAGGAGTAAGTGTCCTTTAATTTCCTGGCTGCAATCAGCATCTGCAGTGATTTTGGAGCCCAGAAAAATAAAGTCAGCCACTGTTTCCACTGTTTCCCCATCTATTTCCCATGAAGTGATGGGACCAGATGCCATGATCTTCGTTTTTTGAATGTTGAGCTTTAAGCCAACTTTTTCACTCTCCTCTTTCACTTTCATTAAGAGGCTCTTTAGTTCTTCTTCACTTTCTTCCCTAAGGTGGTGTCATCTGCGTATCTGAGGTTATTGATATTTCTCCTGGCAATCTTGATACCAGCTTGTGCTTCCTCCAGCCCTGCGTTTCTCATGATGTACTCTGCATATAAGTTAAATAAGCAGGGTGACAATATACAGCCTTGATGTACTCCTTTTCATATTTGGAACCAGTCTGTTGTTCCATGTCCAGTTCTAACTGTTGCTTCCTGACCTGCATACAGGTTTCTCAAGAGGCAGGTCAGGTGGTTTACTACTTATCAACAATTACCTTAAATGTAAATGGGTTGAATACCCCAACCAAAAGACAAAGACTGGCTGAATGGATAAAAAAACAAGACCCCTGTATATACTGTCTAGAAGAGACCCACCTCAAACCTAGGGACACATACAGACTGAAAGTGAAGGGCTGGAAAAAGATATTTCACACAAATGGAGACCAAAAGAAAGCAGGAGCAGCAATACTCATATCAGATAAAATAGGCTTTGAAATAGAGGCTGTGAAATGAGACAAAGAAGGACACTACATAATGATCAAAGAATCAATCCAAGAAGATTTAACAATTATAAATATATATGCACCCAACATAGGAGCACCAAAATATGTAAGGAAAATGCTAACAAGTATGAAAGGGGAAATTAACAGTAACACAATAATAGTGGGAGACTTTAATACCCCACTCACAACTATGGATAGATCTACTAAACAGAAACTTAACAAGGAAACACAAACGTTAAATGATACCATAGACCAGTTAGACCTCATTGATCTCTATAGGCCATTTCACCCCAAAACAATGGATTTCACCTTCTTCTCAAGTGCACACAGAACCTTCTCCAGGACATATCACATCCTGGGCCATAAATCTAGCCTTGGAAAGTTAAAAAAAAAATTGAAATCATCTCAAGCATCTTTTCTGATCACAATGCAGTAAGATTAGATGTCAACTACAGGAAAAAAAAACTATTTAAAATACAAACATATGGAGGCTAAACAACACACTTCTGAATAACCAACACATCACAGAAGAAATCAAAACAGAAATCAAAGTATGCATAGAAATGAATGAAAATGAAAACACAACAACCCAAAACCTATGGGATTCAGTAAAGCAGTGCTAAGGGGAAGGTTCATAGCAATACAAGCCTACCTCAAGAAACAGGAGAGAAATCAAATAACCTAACTCTACGCCTAGAGCAACTAGAAAAGGAAGAAACGAAGAACCCCAGGGTTAGTAGAAGGAAAGAAATCTTAAAATTAGGGCAGAAATAAATGCAAAAGAAACAAAAGAGACCATAGCAAAAATCAACAAGGCTAAAAGCTGGTTCTTTGAGAAGATAAATAAAATTGACAAACCATTAACTAGACTCATCAAGAAACAAAGGGAGAAGAATCAAATCAATAAAATTAGATAAGAAAATGGAGAAATCACAACAGATAACACAGAAATACAAAGGATCATAAGAGACTACTATCAGCAACTATATGCCAATAAAATGGACAATTTTGAAGAAACGGACAAATTCTTAGAAAAGTACAACTTTCCAAAACTGAACTAGGAAGAAATAGAAAATCTTAATAGACCCATCACAAGCATGGAAATTGAAACTGTAATCAGAAATCTTCCAGCAAACAAACGCCCAGGACCAGACGGCTTTACAGCTGAATTCTACCAAACGTTTAGAGAAGAGCTGACACCTATCCTACTCAAACTCTTCCAGAAAGTTGCAGAGGAAGGTAAACTTCCAAACTCATTCTATGAGGCCAGCATCACCCTAATACCAAAACCTGACAAAGATGCCACAAAAAAGAAAACTACAGGCCAATATCACTGATGAACACAGATGCAAAAATCCTTAACAAAATTCTAGCAAACAGAATCCAACAACATATTAAAAAGATCATACACCATGAATAAGTGGGCTTTATCCCAGGGATCCAAGACTCTTCAATATTTGCGAATTAATCAATGTGATACACCACATTAACAAATTGAAAAATAAAAGCCATAGGATTATCTCAATAGATGCAGAGAAAGCCTTTGACAAAATTCAACATCCATTTATGATAAAAACCCTCCAGAAAGCAGGAATAAAAGAAGAAAATCAATACTGTATATTAACGCATATATATGGAATTAAGAAAGATGGTAACCTGAACCCTGTATAAGAGACTGCAAAAGAGACATAGGTATATAGAACAGTCTTTGGGACTCTGTGGGAGAGGGTGAAGGTGGGATGATTGGGGAGAATGGAATTGTAGCATGTATATTATCATAAGTAACCAGTCCAGGTTCGACGCATAAATTTTCCTCTGTTCAAAAAAAAAAAAAAAAGAATGGTAATAATAGCAAAAAAAAAAAAAAAAGAAAGCAGGAATAGAAGGAACATACCTCAACATAATAAAAACCATATATGATAAACCCACAGCAAACATTATCCTCAACAGTGAAAAATTGAAAGCATTTCCCCTCAAGTCAGGAACAAGACAAGGGTACCCACTCTCACCACTACTATTCAACACAGTTTTGGAAGTTTTAGCCACAGCAATCAGAGAAGAAAAAGAAATAAAAGGAATCCAGATTGGAAAAGAAGTAAAACTCTCACTGTTTGCAGATGACATGATCCTCTACATAGAAATCCCGAAAGACTCCACCAGAAAATTACTAGAGCTAATCAATGAATATAGTAAAATTGCAGGATATAAAATTAACACACAGAAATCCCTTGCATTCCTATACACTAACAATGAGAAAACAGAAAGAGAAATTAAGGAAAGAATTCCATTCACCATTGCAATGAAAAGAATAAAATACTTAGGAATAAATCTGCCTAAAGAAACAAAAGACCTATATATAGAAAACTATAAAACACTGATGAAAGAAATCAAAGATGTCCAGAGCAAAACATACCACACAAATTCTCCAGCAACACAGGAAAATAGCCCTGAGCTTCAATATACAGGCTGCCTAAAGTCACTCCAAACCCACTGACATCTCATAACTCATTACTGGACACTTCATTGCACTCCAGAGGGAAGAAATCCAGCTCCACCCACCAGAACACCGACACAAGCTTCCCTAACCAGGGAACCTTGACAAGTCACCCGTCCAACCCCACACACAGCAAGGAAACTACATAATAAAGAGAACTCCACAAACTGTCAGAAGAGGGAAAGGCCACCCCAAGCAAAGTAATATAAGCAAGATGAAGAGGCAGAGAAATACCCAGCAAGTAAAGGAACAAGATAAATGCCCACCAACACAAACAAAAGAGGAAGATATAGAGAATCTACCTGATAAAGAATTTCGAATTTTGGTGGTGAAAATGATTCAAAATCTTGAAAGCAAAATGGAGTTACAGATAAATAACCTGGAGAAAAGGATTGAGAAGATGGAAGAAAGGTTTAATAAGGACTTAGAGGAAATAAAAAAGTCAATATACAATGAATAATGCAATAGATGATATCAGAAACACTCTGGAGGGAACAAACAGTGGAATAACAGAGGCAGAAGACAGGATAAGCGAGCTAGAAGATAGAATTGTAGAAATAAATGAAACAGAGAGGAAAAAAGAAAAACGAATTAAAAGAAATGAGGACAATATTAGAGACCTCTGGGACAATGTTAAATGCTCCAACATTCAAATCATAGGAGTCCCAGAAGAAGAAGACAAAAAGAAAGACTATGAGAGAATACTTGAGGAGATAATAGTTGAAAACTTCCCTAAAATGGGGAAAGAAATAATCACCCAAGTCCAAGAAACCCAGAGAGTCCCCAACAGGATAAACCCAAGGCGAAATACTCCAAGGCACATATTAATCAAATTAACAAAGATCAAACACAAAGAACAAATATTAAAAGCAGCAAGGGAAAAGCATCAAATAACACACAAGGGGATTCCCATAAGGATAACAGCTGATCTTTCAGCAGAAACTCTTCAGGCCAGGAGGGAATGGCAAGACATACTTAAAGTGATGAAAGAAAATAACCTACAGCCCAGATTACTGTACCCAGCAAAGATCTCATTCAAATATGAAGGAGAAATCAAAAGTTTTACAGACAAACAAAAGCTGAGAGAATTCAGCATCACCAAACCAGCTCTCCAACAAATACTAAAGGATCTTCTCTAGACAGGAAACACAGAAAGGGTGTATAAACTCGAACCCAAAGCAATAAAGAAAATGGCTACGGGATCATACTTATCAATAATCACCTTAAACGTAAATGGGTTGAATGCCCCAACCAAAAGACAAAGGCTGGCTGAATGGATACAAAAACAGGAACCGCATATATGTTGTCTACAAGAGACCCACCTCAAAATGAGGGACACATACAGACTGAAAGTGAAGGTCTGGAAAAAGATATTCCACGCAAATAGAGACCAAAAGAAAGCAGGAGTAGCAATACTCATATCAGATAAAATAGACTTTAAAACAAAGGCTGTGAAAAGAGACAAAGAAGGAAACTACATAATGATCAAAGGATCAATCCAAGAAGAAGATATAACAATTATAAATATTTATTCACCCAACATAGGAGCACTGCAATATGTAAGACAATTACTAACAAGTATGAAAGGGGAAATTAACAAAAATGCAATAATAGTAGGAGATTTTAATACCCGATTTCCATCTATGGATAGATCAACTAAACAGAAAATTAACAAGGAAACACAAACTTTAAATGATACAATAGACCAGCTAGACCTAATAGATATCTATAGGACATTTCACCCCAAAACAGTGAATTTCACCTTTTTCTCAAGTGCACATGGAACCTTTTCCAGGATAGATCAATCAGGTCAAGTTTATTAAGAACAGATCTATTTTTTAAACAAGTCTTAATTTGGTTATATTTGGTAAAAATGAGGGTGATTTTAGGGAGAATAGGATGTTTCAATAAATGTTAAATCCCAGTTTGTTAATGGCAGTCAAGCAATGGAGGTAGTAAGACTCATTTCTTGGATAGTTCCTTGCTGTTAAGTGATATTAATGTAAAATTTAATTGAATTCTTAAAGAACACCCTAAGTTTGTTTCTGAAGCTTATCTCAGTGATCTATATTTGGATGAAGATCAGATGCCTCATGACCTGCAACCAGGACTAAAAAAAAAAAAAGGACATAATTTAAAGGACTGTCTCCAACTTGGATGGAAGGACTTTTTTCAGAAGAAACTACACTACACCAGGATGAGAAGACGACGACATCAGAGGTAGACAGCTTGCCCAAGATGCTGGACCTGATTCGTATGATCATTCATAATATTTTCTTGACTTCTTAGCCTTCTGCATATAAATCAAATGCTTTTCTACCATAGGCCTGATCCTATGCTAGTTTTAGAAATTAATCCAATTGTCAGGTTTGTAGACATGTAAAAGCTCATTCTGCTTATACAAAAACTCTGTTAGACTTGTGTCATCCTAAAGGAGTACGTCAAGGCTGTATATTGTCACCTTGCTTATTTAACTTATATGCAGAGTACATCATGAGGAACGCTGGGCTGGAAGAAGCACAAGCTGGAATCAAGATTGCTCGGAGAAATATGAATAACCTCAGATATGCAGATGACACCACCCTTATGGCAGAAAGTGAAGAGGAACTCAAAAGCCTCTTGATGAAAGTGAAAGAGGAGAGTGAAAAGGTTGGCTTGAAGCTCAACATTCAGAAAACAAAGATCATGGCATCTGGTCCCATCACTTCATGGGAAATAGATGGGGAAACAGTGGAAACAGTGTCAGACTTTATTTTTTTGGGCTCCAAAATCACTGCAGATGCTGACTGCAGCCATGAAATTAAAAGACGCTTACCCCTTGGAAGGAAAGTTATGACCAACCTTGATAGTATATTAAAAAGCAGAGACATTACTTTGCCAACCAAGGTCCATCTAGTCAAGGCTATGGTTTTTCCCATGGTCAAGTATGGATGTGAGAGTTGGACTGTGAAGAAAGCTGATCGCCGAAGAATTGATGCTTTTGAACTGTGGTGTTGGAGAAGACTCTTGAGAGTCCCTTGGACTGCAAGGAGATCCAACCAGTCCATTCTAAAGGAGATTGATCCTGGGTGTTCATTGGAAGGACTGATGCTAAAGCTGAAACTGCAATACTATGGCCACCTCATGCGACGAATTGACTCACTGGAAAAGACTCTGATGCTGCGAAAGGTTGGGGGCGGGAGGAGAAGGGGACGACAGAGAACGAGATGGCTGGATGGCATCACCAACTCTGTGGACATGAGTTTGAGTGAACTCCGGGAGTTGGTGATGGACAGGGAGGCCTGGTGTGCTGTGGTTCATGGGGTCGCAGAGAGTTGGACACGACTAAGTGACTGAACTGAACTGAATGTCTTTAAACCATGGCAACAGTCTGCTTCTAAATTGGAAAATTAAAAACAATAGCTGGAAATCAGAGTCAGGGCTATGAGAAATCCAAGATGGCTGCTTGGCTTTTCCCAGCTCCCTGACAAACCTCATTTTTTATTTGATGGGTTAAAGCCTCCCTGGCTACAGGGCCTCCACAATGAAAAATCACGGAATATTAAGTTTTGTAAATTGTTAAATTAAGTTTCTAGTTTTGTTAATGTCTAGTGTTTACTACGGAGAAGGCAATGGCAAGCCACTCCAGTACTCTTGCCTAGAAAATCCCATGGATGGAGGAGCCTGGTAGGCTGCAGTCCCTGGGGTTACTAAGGGTCGGACACGACTGAGCGACTTCACTTTCACTTTTCACTTTCCACTTTCACACATTGGAGAAGGAAATGGCAACCCACTCCAGTGTTCTTGCCTGGAAAATCCCAGGGACGGGGGAGCCTGGTGGGCTTCCGTCTATGGGGTCACACAGAGTCGGACACGACTGAAGTGACTTAGCAGCAGCAGCAGCAGCAGTGTTTACTAAGACTCACTGCTGAGACAGTTCCTTGTTACGTGATACTGCCAAAAGATTTAATTAAGTTATTAAAAAGGACACTCTAGGTTAGTTTCTAAGGCTTATCTCAGTAACCAATCTTCAGATAAAGGTCGGATGCTCCATAATGTACAACCAGGAGATTAACACCAGACTATAATTTAATGAATGAAGTCAGGTGACTTGGGGTATACCAGGCTTTATCTAATGAAAGTTCTTGACTTATAATTCTTATTTTACTAATAACTGCTAGCTATGGCTATATTATTTTCTATGTCACTTGTTTCACTGAGCCTGTGATATAATGCTGAACTGACAGTTCCATATGAGATCAATAATTGTAATAATGTGACTCTGGGTATGGGAAAAAGCAACAAGAGGAAATATTTTCCTGGACCAGGAGGCTAGTAAGACAGTGGTCCAGAGACTTTTGCCAGTTGCAAGGCCTGGTCCAATTTTAGCACACTGAGTGGCCCATCACTTCCCTAGACCTGGGAATGAGCCTTCCCAGCACTGCGGGACACAATGGCCATGAAATGGTGTCACATGGTCAGATATGTGGCTATGAAGGGACCCTGCTGACTGGAAGTTGGTACTTGCCAGCTGCCTCTACAAAGATTACATCATGACCATTGCAAGTTGCTGACCTTCAACACCCCCTGAAAGAAGTTCAGCGTGAAAATCGGGAATGAGGCACTCTGTGCTCTGGAAAAAACAAAACAAAACTGGCAGAACAGGCCTTCAGATAGTTAGATCTTTTCAGAAAAAGGTTTTATGAGTTCCAATTCTTGCATCTTCTCATACCTAGAAAAACACTGACATCATTAATGGTGAAATCTGCTTTGGCTATTAAAAAAAAAAACTTTTTTTTTTTTTTTTTTTACAATTAACAGTCAAAATAGAGTAGCTATGGTTCAGACATCCTGGAAAATAACTATTTCCCAGATATCCTGAAAAATGATATTATGGGTGTGATTTCAGATTAGATGCTGTGACCTAATGTAGAACTTAATGCTCCTGTAATGCATTTTTGCTTCTGTACTTTGCTTGCTGCTCGTAAAACCAAAGTTACTCCATTTTAAGATAAGGTTGTTTTTAAGTAAAGATTCCTAAAATTGTTTTTGAAAAAAAAAAAAAACCAACAGAGGAAATAAAAAAAAAAAAAAAGAAAGAAATCAAAGATGATACAAATAGATGGAGAATTATACCATGTTCATGGATCAGAAGAATCAATATAGTGAAAATGAGTATATTACCCAAAGCAATCTATAGATTCAGTGCAATTCTGTCAAGCTACCAATAGTATTTTTCAGAGAACCAGAACAAATAATTTCACAATTTGTATGGAAATATAAAAAACCTCGAATAGCCAGAGCTATCTTGAGAAAGAAAAATGGAACTGGAGGAATCAACCTGACTGACTTCAGGCTCTACAACAAAGCCACAGTCATCAAGACAGTATGGTACTGGCACAAAGACAGAAACATAGATCAATGGAACAAAATAGAAAGCCCAGAGATAAACCCACACACCTATGGACACCTTTTCTTTGACAAAGAAGTCAAGAATATACAACGGAGAAAAGACAATCTCTTTAACAAGTGGTTCTGGGAAAACTGGTCAACCACTTGTAAAAGAAAGAAACTAGAACACTTTCTGACACCATACACAAAAATAAACTCAAAATGGATTAAAGATCTAAATGTAAGACCAGAAACTATAAAACTCCTAGACAAAAACACAGGCAAAACACTCTCTGATATAAATCACGGCAGGATCCTCTATGACCCACCTCCCAGAGTAATGGAAATAAAAGCAAAAATAAACAAATGGGACCTAATTAAAATTAAAAGCTTTTGCACAACGAAGGAAACTATAAGCAAGGCAAAAAGACAGCCTTCAGAATGGGAGAAAATAATAGCAAATGAAGCAAGTGACAAACAATTAATCTCAAAAATACACAAGCAACTCCTGCAACTCAATTCCAGAAAAATAAGCCATCCAACAAAAAAATGGGCCAAAGAACTAAACAGAAGACATACAGATGGCTAACAAACACATGAAAAGATGCTCAGTTCAGTTCGGTCGCTCAGTTGTGTCCGACTCTCTGCGACCCCATGAATCACAGCACGCCAGGCCTCCCTGTCCATCACCAACTCCCGGAGTTCACTCAAACTCATGTCCACAGAGTTGGTGATGCCATCCAGCCATCTCATTCTCTGTCGTCCCCTTCTCCTCCCGCCCCCAACCTTTCCCAGCATCAGAGTCTTTTCCAGTGAGTCAACTCGTCGCATGAGGTGGCCATAGTATTGCAGTTTCAGCTTTAGCATCAGTCCTTCCAATGAACACCCAGGATCGATCTTCCTTAGAATGGACTGGTTGGATCTCCTTGCAGTCCAAGGGACTCTCAAGAGTCTTCTCCAACACCACAGTTCGAAAGCATCGATTCTTTGGCGATCAGCCTTCTTCACAGTCCAACTCTCACATCCATACATGACCACGGGAAAAACAATTGCCTTGACTAGACGGACCTTTGTTGGCAAAGTAATGTCTCTGCTTTTTAATATATTATCAAGGTTGGTCATAACTTTCCTTCCAAAGAGTAAGCGTCTTTTAATTTCCTGGCTGCAATCAGCATCTGCAGTGATTTTGGAGCCCAAAAAATAAAGTCTGACACTGTTTCCACTGTTTCCCCATCTATTTCCCATGAAGTGATGGGACCAGATGCCATGATCTTTGTTTTCTGAATGTTGAGCTTCAAGCCAACCTTTTCACTCTCCTCTTTCACTTTCATCAAGAGGCTTTTGAGTTCCTCTTCACTTTCTGCCATAAGGGTAGTGTCATCTGCATATCTGAGGTTATTGATATTTCTCCCAGCAATCTTGATTCCAGCTTGTGCTTCTTCCAGCCCAGCGTTCCTCATGATGTACTCTGCATATAAGTTAAATAAGCAAGGTGACAATATACAACCTTGATGCACTCCTTTTCCTATTTGGAACCAGTCTGTTGTTCCATGTACAGTTCTGACTGTTGCTTCCTGACCTGCATACAGGTTTTTCAAGAGGCAGGTCAGGTGGTCTGGTATTCTTATCTCTTTCAGAATTTTCCACAGTTTATTGTGATCCACACAGTCAAAGGCTTTGGCATAGTCAATGAAGCAGAAATAGATGTTTTTCTGGAACTCTCTTGCTTTCTCCATGATCCAGTGGATGTTGGCAATTTGATCTCTGGTTCCTCTGCCTTTTCTAAAACCTGCTTGAACATCTTGGAGTTCACGGTTCCCATATTGCTGAAGCCTGGCTTGGAGAATTTTGAGCATGACTTTACTAGCGTGTGAGATGAGTGTAATTGTGTGGCAGTTTGAGCATTCTTTGGCATTCCCTTTTTTTGGGATTGGGATGAAGACTGACCTTTTCCAGTCCTGTGGCCACTGCTGAGTTTTCCAAATTTGCTGGCATATTGAGTGCAGCACTTCCACAGCATCATCTTTCAAGATTTGAAATAGCTCAACTGGAATTCCATCACCACCACTAGCTTTGTTTGTAGTGATGCTTTCTAAGCCCCACTTGACTTCACATTCCAAGATGTCTGGCTCTAGGTCAGTGATCACGTTATCGTGACTATCTTGGTCGTGAAGATCTTTTTTGTACAGTTCCTCTGTGTATTCCTGCCACCTCTTCTTAATATCTTCTGCTTCTGTTAGGTCCACACCATTTCTGTCCTTTATCGAACCCATCTTTGCATGAAATGTTCCCTTGGAATCTCTAATTTTCTTGAAGAGATCTCTTGTTTTTCCTATTCTGTTGTTTTCCTCTATTTCTTTGCACTGATCACTGAGGAAGGCTTTCTTATCTCTCCTTGCTATTCTTTGGAACTCTGCATTCAGATGCTTATATCTTTCCTTTTCTCCTTTGCTTTTCGCTTCTCTTCTTTTCACAGTTATTTGTAAGACCTCCTCAGACAGCCATTTTGATTTTTTGCATTTCTTTTCCATGGGGATGGTCTTGGTCCCTGTCTCCTTTACAATGTCACGAACCTCCATCCAGAGTTCATCAGGCACTCTATCTATCAGATCTAGTCCCTTCAATCTATTTCTCACTTCCACTGTATACTCATAAGGGATTTGATTTAGGTCATACCTGAATGGTCTAGTGGTTTTCCCTACTTTCTTCAATTTAAGTCTGAATTTGGCAATAAGGAGTTCATGATCTGAGCCACAGTCATCTCCTGGTTTTGTTTTTGCTAACTGTATACAGCTTCTCCATCTTTGGCTGCAAAGAATATAATCAATCTGATTTCGGTGTTGACCATCTGGTGATGTCCATGTGTAGAGTCTTCTCTTGTGTTGTTGGAAGAGGGTGTTTGCTATGACCAGTGCATTCTCTTGACAAAACTCTATTAGCCTTTGCCCTGCTTTATTCCGTGCTCCAAGGCCAAATTTGCCTGTTATTCCAGGTGTTTCTTGACTTCCTACTTTTGCATTCCAGTCTCCTATAATGAAAAGGACATCTTTTTTGGGTGTTAGTTCTCAAAGGCCTTGTAGGTCTTCATAGAACCGTTCAACTTCGGCTTCTTCAGCGTTACTGGTTGGGGCATAGGCCTGGATTACTGTAATATTGTATGGTTTGCCTTGGAAATGAACAGAAATCATTCTGTCGTTTTTAAGATTGCATCCAAGTACTGCATTTCGGACTCTTTTGTTGACCATAATGGCTACTCCATTTCTTCTAAGGGATTCCTGCCCACAGTAGTAGATATAATGGTCATCTGAGTTAAATTCACCCATTCCAGTCCATTTTAATTCACTGATTCCTAGAATGTCTATGTTCACTCTTGCCATCTCCTGTTTGACCACTTCCAGTTTGCCTTGATTCATGGACATAACATTCCAGGTTCCTATGCAATATTGCTCTTTACAGCACCGGACCTTGCTTCTATCATCGGTCACTTTCACAACTGGGTATTGGTTTTGCTTTTGCTCCATCCCTTTATTCCTTCTAGAGTTACTTCTCCACTGATCTCCAGTAGCATACTGGGCACCTACCGACCTGGGGAATTCCTCACTCAGTATCCTATCATTTTGCCCTTTGATACTGTTCATGGGGTTCTCAAGGCAAGTATACTGAAGTGGTTTGCCATTCCCTTCTCCAGGGGACCACATTCAGCTGTGGTCCATGTGATCAGATCAACTAGTTTCCTGTGATTATGATTTCAGTGTGTTTGCCCTCTGATGCCCCCTCGCAATACCTACCGTCTTATTTGGGTTTCTCTTACCTTGGTCGTGGAAAATCTTGGCCCCGGCGGCGCAGACGCGGGAGACGCCGGCGCAACCGACCAGGCAAAGAGGCGCAGCCGAGAGGAGCTACCCCACGCCTGAGGCCAGGGCCAGCGGCTGAGAGGAGCTGCCCCACGTTCAAGGTCAGGAGGGGCGGCCTTGAGGAGATACCCTTCATCCAAGGTAAGGTAGAGCGGCTGCACTTTGCTGGAGCGACTGTGAAGAGATTTTCCACGACCAAGGGAAAGATGCTCAACATCACTCATTATCAGAGAAATGCAAATCAAAACCACAATGAGGTACCATCTCACACTGGTCAGAATGGCTGCTATCAAAAAGTCTACAAACGATAAATACTGGAGAGGGTGCAGAGAAAAAGGAACCCTCTTACACTGTTGGTGGGAATGGAAACTAGTACAACCACTATGGAGAACAGTGTGGAGATTCCTTAAAAAACTGGAAATAGAACTGCCATACGACCCAGCAATCCCACTGCTGGGCATTCACACCAAGGAAACCAGAATTGAAAGAGACACGTGTACCTCAATGTTCATCGGAGCACTGTATATAATAGCCAGGGCATGGAAGTAACCAAGATGTCCATCGGCAGACGAATGGATAAGAAAGCTGTGGTACATATACACAATGGAATATTACTCAGCTATTAGAAAGAATGCATTTGAATCAGTTCTAGTGAGGTGGATGAAACTGGAGCCTATTATACAGAGCAAAGTAACTCAGAAAGAAAAACACCAATACAGTATATTAATGCATATATATGGAATTTGGAAAGATGGTAACAATGACCCTATATGAAAGACAGCAAGAAAGACATAGATGTAAAGAACAGACTTCTGGACTCTGTGGAGAGGGTGAGGGTGGGGTGATTTGAAAGAATAGCATTGAGACATGTCTATTATCATATGTGAAACATCTCCAGTCCAGGCTCAATGCATGAGACAGGGTGCTCAGGGCTGGTGCACTGGGATGACCCAGAGGGATGGGATGGGGAGGGAGGTGGGAGGGGGGCTCAGGATGGGGAACACATGTACACCCATGGCTGATTCATGTCAGTGTATGGCAAAAACCACCACAATATTGGAAAGTAATTAGCTTCCAATTAAAAAAAAAAAACCCAAAACCTCAACATTCAAAAAATGAAGATCATGGCATCTGGTCCTATCACTTCATGGCAAATAGATGGGGAACCAATGGAAACAGTTCAGTTCAGTTCAGTTCAGTCGCTCAGTAGTGTCCGACTTTCCGCGACCCCATGAATCACAGCACGCCAGGCCTCCCTGTCCAACACCAACTCCCGGAGTACACTCAAACTCATGTCCACAGAGTCGGTGATGCCATCCAGCCATCTCATTCTCCATCGTCCCCTTCTCCTCCCGCCCCCAACCTTTCGCAGCATCAGAGTCTTTTCCAGTGAGTCAACTCATCGCATGAGGTGGCCAAAGTATTGCAGCTTCAGCTTTAGCATCAGTCCCTCCAATGAACATCCAGGATTGATCTCCTTTAGAATGGACTGGTTGGATCTCCTTGCAGTATAAGGGACTCTCAAGAGTCTTCTCCAACACCACAGTTCAAAAGCATCGATTCTTCGGCGATCAGCCTTCTTCACAGTCCAACTCTCACATCCATACATGTCCACTGGAAAAACCATTGCCTTGACTAGACGGACCTTGGTTGGCAAAGTAATGTCTCTGCTTTTTAATATACTATCAAGGTTGGTCATAACTTTCCTTCCAAGGAACAAGCATCTTTTAATTTCATGGCTGCAGTCAGCATCTGCAGTGATTTTGGAGCCCCAAAAAATAAAGTCTGACACTGTTTCCACTGCTTTTCCATTTATTTCCCATGAAGTGATGGGACCAGATGCCTTGATCTTTGTTTTCTGAATGTTGAGCTTCAAGCCAACCTTTTCACTCTCCTCTTTCACTTTCATCAAGAGGCTTTTGAGTTCCTCTTCACTTTCTGCCATAAGGGTAGTGTCATCTGCATATCTGAGGTTATTGATATTTCTCCCAGCAATCTTGATTCCAGCTTGTGCTTCTTCCAGCCCAGCGTTCCTCATGATGTACTCTGCATATAAGTTAAATAAGCAAGGTGACAATATACAACCTTGACGTACACCTTTTCCTATTTGGAACCAGTCTGTTGTTCCATGTCCAGTTCTAACTGTTGCTTCCTGACCTGCATACAGGTTTCTCAAGAGGCAGGTCAGGTGGTCTGGGATTTCCATCTCTTTCAGAATGTTCCACAGTTTATTGTGATCCACACAGTCAAAGGCTTTGGCATAGTCAATGAAGCAGAAATAGATGTTTTTCTGGAACTCTCTTGCTTTCTCCATGATCCAGCGGATGTTGGCAATCTGATCTCTGGTGCCTCTGCCTTTTCTAAAACCTGCTTGGACATCTGGGAGTTCACGGTTTACATACTGCTGAAGCCTGGCTTGGAGAATTTTGAGCATGACTTTACTAGCGTGTGAGATGAGTGCAATTGTGCGGTAGTTTGAGCATTAGGAGACTTTATTTTCTTGGGCTCCAAAATCACTGCAGATGGTGATTGTAGCCATGAAATTAAAAGACGCTTGCTCCTTGGAAGAAAAGTTATGACCGACCTAGATAGCATATTACAAAGCAGAGACATTACTTTGTTGAAAAAGGTCCATCTAGTCAAACCTTTGTTTTTTCCCAGTAGTCATGTATGGATGTGATAGTCAGTCAGTTCAGTCACTCAGTTGTGTCCAACTCTTTTTGACCCCATGGACTGCAGCACGCCATCCAATTATCTCATCCTCTGCCATCCCCTTCTCCTCCTGCCTTTGATCTTTCCCAGCATCAGGGTCTTTCTCAATGAATCAGTTCTTCACATCAGGTGGCCAAAGTATTGGAGTTTCAGCTTCAGCATCAATCTTTCCAAGAGCTGTACCATAAAGAAAGCTGAGCTGAGCACCAAAGAATTGATGCTTTTGAACTGTGGTGGTGGAGAAAACTCTTGAGAGTCCCTTGGACTGCAAGGAGATCAAACCAGTCAATCCTAAAGAAAATCAATCCTGAGTATTCATTGGAAGGACTGATGCTGAAGCCGAAACTCCAATACTTCGGTCATGTGATACAAAGAACTGATTCATTGAACAAGACCCTCATGCTGGGAAAGATTGAAGGCAGGAGGTGAAGGGGACAACAGGGGATGAGATGTTTGGATGGCATCACTGACTCAATGGACATGAGTTTGAGCAAGCTTTGGGAGTTGGTGATGGGCAAGGATGGGCATGCTGCAGTCCATGGGGTCACAAAGAGTCAGACACAGCTGAGCGACTGAACTTAAGATAACAAGATTAGTCAGAAGGTTCCTGGTAAGAAGGAGAAATTTGTTCTTGAGCAAGATACATCGTTGTTATATAATCATTAGTACAGAGCTTAAGGAAAAACATGTCATCTAACTGGTGGTGCAGTGGTAAAGAATCCGTCTGTTAATGCCGGAGTTGCAAAAGATGCAGGTTTGATCTCTGGGTTGCGAAGAGCCCCTGGAATAGGAAATAGCAACCCACTCCAGTATTGTTGCCTGAAAAATTCCATGGACAGAGGAGCCTGGTAGGCTACAGTTCAGGGGGTTGCAAAGAGTCAGACAGGACTGAGAACATCACACAGTAAGGAAAAACATACCCTTGAGCAAGACGTGTTGTTTTGTCGGTTAATCACTAGGTCTGGACTTAAAGAAAGTTCAGTTCAGTTCAGTCACTCAGTCGTGTCCGACTCTTTGCGACCCCATGAATCACAGCACGCCAGGCCTCCCTGTCCATCACCAACTCCCGAAGTTCACTCAAACTCATGTCCATCGAGTTGGTGATGCCATCCATCCATCTCATTCTCTGTCGTCCCCGTCTCCTCCCGCCCCCAATCCCTCCCAGCATCAGAGTCTTTTCCAATGAGGCAGCTCGTTGCATGAGGTGGCCAAAGTATTGGAGTTTCAGTTTTAGCATCAGTCCTTCCAATGAACACCCAGGATTGATCTCCTTTAGAATGGACTGGTTGGATCTCCTTGCAGTCCAAGGGACTCTCAAGAGTCTTCTCCAGCACCACAGTTCAAAAGCATCAATTCTTCGGCAACCAGCTTTCTTCACAGTCCAACTCTCACATCCATACATGACCATGGGAAAAACCATAGCCTTGACTAGACGGACCTTTGTTGGCAAAGTCTTAGGCAAAATAGATTGTTGCCCTAACAACATAGAGCTTAAGATAAAAAGTCTTATGTGACTAAGATGAAGGAATGTAGGAAAAAAACATTTTTCCTTTTCTCCTCCTCGAGATCCCCAGACCCTTTTCTCCTCCTTGAGGACCCCGGACTCCTTATCCACCTACCTAAAAATTAGCTGTCTCAGTACTCCTCAGGACTGAAGGAGCTGGGGTGGCCACTGGGGTGGCGTTTACCACACACACACCCTGCACTGGCTTCTGTGCTTCGAGGACCCACCTCACTGAGCTTCTGGTGCCTCTTTCTTGGTCCTCAGCCCTGCTCCTGTCGTTGTCTTCTCCTGCCCCTTCTGTGTTTATTTCTCAGACAAAGAAGTTTATCTCTTTGTTTCTCTGATTTCCTTCAGGCCCTGAGAGCCAAGCTTTTCACACCCAGAGCGGATTACCAGGTTTTTTTTTTTCCCAATAGAGAAGGTCGTCTACTGCAGAGTCACATTAAATTACCTCCTTTTGGGAGTCTCACATCAACTTTCCTTTCTTCCTTCTGCACACACACAGTACACAGATACACAGGCTCACAGAGACACACATGTTCACACACACACATGCACACATGCTCATATAGACACACACGCTCATTTAGACACACACACATAGACACACAGCACACAGATAAACATGCTTCACAGACACACACACACACAAACACTGACACATACACAAGCACACTGTGCATAGATACATACATGCTCACACAGACACACATGGACACACACACAAGACACATGTGGACACACATGTACACAGACATACAGTCACACATGACAGACACACATGCTCACACATACACAGACACAACACACAGATATATACATGCTCACACAGACACACAGTGCACACAGAGACACACACCCAGACATACACGCACACAGACATACACACAGACACACATGTTCACACAGACACACACACAGTGCACAGATACACACATGCTCACATAGGCACACACAGAGACATATGCACACAGAGACATGCACACAAACACACAGGCTCATGGTCTCAGGTCACATCCCCATCCAGTGGATAAAGTCAACATCTGAGGCTACATCTTTATAAACGTGCAATGATACACACACAAAGTTATACACACACAAAGTTATTCACTGAGTTATTGCCTGGTAATAGAGACATATTGGGTAAGCTCAATGCTCAACCACAGGAGTCAGGGTGAACTACCTCTGCTACATCCCCAAAATGGGGATGTACTACTAGGTACTACTATACTATGTAGCTGGAAGAAAACAAAACAACAGGAAAGTTTCTATGAACTGTTACAGCCTGATTCCCAGGGTATGCTAAGTGAAAATAACAAGGATCAAAGAATATTCCTGATTGCTACTTATTGTGTAAAAATAGGAAATTTAAACACACATATATATGTATTATTTTCTGAAAAGAAACACATGAAAGATAGATTAGAAACTAAGGAAAATGGTCATCTGCAGAAGATGGTGGGGACAAGGTGTTCCTTGGAATCATGCAAACATAACAGCCTGTGGAGTGTGCAAAAAGTTAAGTGGGGTGGCGGTGTGTGTGTCACATGGTGGCCCATGGAATGTGCAAACATGTCAGCCATGGACCCTAGTCCTGCCTGTGCTGTACATTTTTCTGGTTGACAGCACGAAACAGTGTGATCCCAATTAAAAAACTTGCACCTTTAAAGACATTATTCTAAGTAGGTTAGCAAATCTGTTGCCTATAAGAAACAAGAAAATTGTGAAAGACATGTCATGTTCACAACAGTTTTGAGAGTTCACTACTATTTTCTTCTCCTCAAAGCCTCCCCAGATCGCCTGCTGAGTAACGAGTGTCACTTTTGTTCAAGCAGAGGGAGGTAGATTCTCACAGAACATATGACAACGGTAAGCATAAAAGTGGACAGGGTTATTGGACCTCTTTCAGATTTCATTTTCTTCACTAGACTTCCCCTGAATGGAGCAACAAAATTTGAGTCAGGAGCCTAATGGGAAGCAGCAGGGGTATGCAACGATGCTCTGAGTTTCCAATCATGTGAAACCTGCCTGAAGCACTGGCACGCAGGGCTTCTACTGTGGGAGCTGGGACTGAGGGTGGGGGGTAGGAGGTCACACTCCACAGAGCTCTTCCTCTTGTCTTTTCTTGCTTTGACCTTTAAGTACATTTTCCCACTACATAATCAAACAATCCTTCCATAGACCACCTGAGAAATGTAGTGACATTAGAGAAAAAAGAATCTCCCAGTCCTGCCCCCCAGAGACAACGGCTTTTCACTTAACCTGTCTCCAGAGGTTACCACCTGGGTTTGGGACTCGCCTCTTGAGGCCTTTCAGAGGCTCTCTGCACACAGGCTGTAACACTTCATCTGCTGGGTCTCCTCCCAACACCTGCTGCCTATTTCCTGTAAAATGTCGGGCTTCTCCACACTTGCCCACCAGCTCCAGTAGATCACCCCACACCAGCTGGTGTCCCCAGGGCCTCAGGCCTCTCTCCTGAGCTCCAGATCCTGAGTGTGATGGTCCAGGACTTGGCTGTCTCGGACGTCCAAGCTCAAGACCTGACTCCACCTTGAAGGAGCGGCGCCACCCTCATCGTGTCTCAGTTTCCCTGTGTGTGAGTTGCAGGTGATGATGTACCTTCTCCAGAAAGTTGTCAGGAAGATTCAGTAAAACACTGAGCATCCAAAACTGCCATCATGTCCACAGCCAGCAAGACAGATGCCAGAATCCCTGTCAATTCTCAGCCACGTGTCACAGCTCAACCTGGCTGCAAAGCAGCTGTGGCCTTCACCCCTCCTCTGGCTGGCAGCACCTCCAGGGATCCCTGCTCCCTCCCAGCCCCCTCCATCTTTGTCAGTGATTCTGGATCCCAAGAGGAGGTGGCCACCCGAGAATCCTTGCACTTCTGGAAATGTGGGGATGCTGAGGTATGCAGACAGGACCCGGGGGCTGCCCAGGCTAGCTCAGAGGTGCCGCTTCTGTCCCAAGACTGAGGAAACCACGACGGCTCCAGGACACCTGTGCCAGTTGCTGCTGGGCAGTGGTGGTGCTCACAGCGAGTCCTGAGCTCAGAAGCTGGCCACGTACCCGGGCATATTCCGGCTGCTTCTGGGGTTGTTTGTCCTCCCATGTGTGATGCAGGAGGGTGGCCCATCTGCACCTCCAGGCGAAGTCTGTCTGCCGAGGCCAACTTGCTGTCCTCCGTCCCCAGCAACTGTTCAGGTCTGGCCAGTGGGGGAGCAGAGTCTGTGGCGCCCCCAGGAGAGGTCCTGAGCAGGGGCCTGCCCGCTTCTGCTCTGGGCCTTGTTCTGTTGTGAGGTACACCAGGCCACCCGGCTAATGGCACAGGTTGAGGCCCTGCTGAAGGCTGAGGAAGGGTGGAACTTACTGTTTCTGCCTGTGTGGGGCTCAGACTTGGGCTCAGAACACAAGTGATACTGTTGGCTGCTGGTTCTCAGGCCCTTTGGCTGGAACTGTACCATTGACTTTCCTGGGGCCCAGCTTCTCTTTCTCTGTCTCTCTCTCTCTCTCTATATATATATATATATATACTTGCCGTGCAAGCACTTGCCTGAAGGAGTAATGTGGAGTCAAAGAGTGAGCACCACTTCAACCCGACATGATGACTGTTGTTGTTCCATTGAGTCAGTGAAGCCATCCAATCGAGTCATCCTCCTGACGTGACGATGCCAAAGTTTCTTCCAAGCTTGTACGGACCTGCACTCCCACCAGAAGAGAGTAACATGCTCCACATCTTTGCCAAAACTTGGTTTTGCCAGACTTTAAAACTCTCTCCAGTCTAGGAAGGGTAAACTGCTCACAATTTTCATTTCCTTTTGTTTCTGCTTAGGTTAAGTGTCTTTTTATTTGTGTTGATCGCGTTTCTCCTTCCGCTTGTGAAATGTGTATGTCAGTTTTCAATGGGATGTTTCTCTTCTTGATTTCCATATGTACAACTTCTCAAGTTATCTGAGAAACCCCGAAATTCTGGCTGGAATTGCGCTGAATCCTTAGGTCAATCAGGCACAATGGGTAGTTTATGGTGCTGAGTTTTCCGGTCAGAGCTGGAATGGAAGCTCCCCCAGACTCTCACAGCCTCTGTGTTCAGAGTGGGGTCAGCCTGGACTCAGCCCCTGTGTTACTGGGTTCCACGTGGCTGCCTGAGGGCCTAACACAGCTTCAGGAACCAGAGCTCACTGAAGGCAGAGACAGCTCATCAAGCCTTCAGAGGACTCATGGGTGCCAGGGTGCCCCCACTGTCCAGCCACCTCGCCTCCAATGAGTAGTAGCAGCTACTACTCTTGGGAACAAGAGATGGACCCAGATTCCAAATCTACTGGAGAAATCCCAGACAACCCCATCCTCTCAAGTTAGCTCAGGCACATGCACGTGACCCGTCCTGGATCAGTGGAAAGTGACTGCTGGGAACTTTCAGGAAAATTCACTTGCCTTTGAGAGAAGGGACAGGAAGGAGGGACAGTCTTGTGTGGCCTGTTGTGGCTGTGGTCCAGGCAGTATCCCTGGCCAGAGTGAAGGGAACATTTTGCAGAAGGCAGCCCCCAACTTGGAAAGAGATACAAGCAGCACCAGCTCATCTCACAGCTGCCCCTACACGTCTCCAGTTGGGTTTCAAGCCCTGGTCCAGCTGCTCAAACCAGAGCTGGGGTTTCTGTTTATGCCATTCAACAGCATTCCTTCTGATGATCCCCTACAGAGAGCGCCAAGTTCCTGTTGGAAAACTCCCTACCTCACTCACAGCTCATGTATTTGGTCGGTGGGGGGGGCACTTCCCAAGCCTCAGGAGTGATGCCCATGACCTTGGCTAAGCCAGAAGGCATACTCCCAATCCAGGCAGGTCCTACAAGGAACCTAATGCAGCTTTTGCCATGTTGACTCACAAAATCCCACAGCAACAGAGGACCCTCTGGTCATTTTTATGCCGAAGACTCTGGGCTTTCCCCTGAGTTCTGATGTCAGGAGCTTCTTCTGTTCCCTGGCCCCTGAGCACCTGAGCCTGGGCCCTTAGAGGTGGGCGTGGCCTTCACCCAAGCTAGGGCGAATGACAGTGCAGCCAGCCAATGGGCAAGCCCACACAGTCTTTCCCCTTTCACTCTGCCCTCCCACCTGCCTCCTCTGGCCAGTTCTAGCCCTGATGGTTAGGCACTCAGCCACCCCTTCACCTGTACTGGTTGTGGAAACAGTGTGTCTGGGTCCATAGGCAGCCCTCAGTCCTCTTCATCAGCCCCATCACTGAGTCTGAATTACAGCAGCCACAGAAGATGTTTCTGGAACACTGGTGTCTTGAAGAATGTGTGCCATCTCAAAAGGACAATCATCAATTATTTTCAAACTATTATTAGTAGAAAGGAAGAACACAGTTTAATCATCTATTCTCACATGCCAGAATGGTTTTCACATATACATCTACTTCAGCTCTTTCTGCTTGACACAGACCACAAATACAAATTTTTAGAAAGCTCCACTCACCAAAGATGAGGCAGACGTGGAGCAGACATGAACACACAAATACATGTATATACATCTGCTTTTGTAAGCTAAGTCAAGAATTGTATCTAGGGGGTTATGACGCTGGCCATGTAAAATATATTTTCTTTTTTTGAATAAAGAAAATAACATTTTGCTGAGGGCATGGACTGCTGCTGCTGCTAAGTCACTTCAGTCGTGTCCGACTCTGTGTGACCCCATAGATGGAAGCCCACCAGGGTCCCCCGTCCCTGGGATTCTCCAAGCAAGAACACTGGAGTGGGTTGCCATTTCCTTCTCCAATGTGTGAAAGTGAAAGTGAAGTCGCTCAGTTGTGTCCGACCCTTAGCGACCCCATGGATTGCAGCCTACCAGGCTTCTCCATCCATGGGATTTCCTAGGCAAGAGTACTGGAGTGGCTTGCCATTGCCTTCTCTGAGGAGGGCATGGACTATGTTTGATTAAAGGCTATTACTGCCAAGATGTTAATTAAACCAAATTTAGTCTTTCTTATGCTGTACATCCCAACAATTAGGGAGACTGATCTGCTCCATGAAATGATTCATCTTTCTGGGACAATGGAGCTGCATCAAGGGTACGGATGATGGCTTCGTGCTTTACTAAACAGGGATCCTGCAATGTCTGGGACAAGAGTGCAGTTTACATGAGATTGAACGCTTTCAGGCAACAAGAGCACATTCTGAGCAGACAAAGGACAGACCCACGCCAGACAGCACTTGGGCAGTCACATGGCTGGCTGCTCGTCAGGATGAACCAGCAAGCCTCCTTGAAAGGAACTTGTGGTTTTCTGCTTTAAAATGAGTTCATGTGTTCACAGCTGTTTTCAACTTGTCTGCATCAGATTGAGGCCTGACATAGTTGCTGCCTTGAGCCAGCAAACTGCCAGACACATCTGAGGGCACATCACAGAACCTTGAACCCCAGCTGGGCTCCTTGATGACCACGGCCACACGAGTGAGGCCGGAGCGCCCATTGCACCATAGGGAAGATAGTTGCTGTTTTAATCTCCTAGGTTTTGGGGTGATTTGTTACTCAGCACTGTGATAGATGAGATGGTTGGATGTCATCACTGACTCAATGGACATAAGTTTCAGTAATCTCCAGGAGTTGGTGATGGACAGGGAAGCCTGGCAAGCTGCAGTCCACAGGATCGCAAAGAGTCAGACACAACTGAGCAACTGAACTGAACTGAACTGAATGTGATGGAACCACCAGAGGTATTCACACTAGTGTTTTGCTAGTCTGTAAGGAGCAACCAAACACATGGAGAAGCAGGATGTGCGTGTTAACTATTACACACATGTAATGAGTCTGCACTTTACATGGAACTTTGAGAGCAGTTCTATAAAGCTTATGACCCAGCTGAAAATCCCACTGAAGGACAAGTCTTCACATCATGGCAGGCCTCAGAGTGTTCAAGCACATGTGCTGATGTTGATTAAACTGCTTTCTTTGGACAGAGAAAAACACAAAAAGTAGTCCAGACAGACCATTGTCTGATAGGACATGATGCTCCCCACAAATAGACCCTACATGAGGATAGAGAATTTTACCTTAGCCCACGATGGGAGGCTGTAATTTTTGGTTTGAGAGAGAAGGTTGAAACATTTGAGCATTTTTGTGTTTGTTTTCTCTCATTTATCAGGTTGCAAGGTCTTAGCTGATGGCTGGGGGTTTTGGGTCCAAGAGTTCAAAGTGGCAGACTTCCCGTTCACAACACAGCGTCACCATCGACTGGCACAATGACCAGCACATCCAGTACTGTGGAGAAGGAGCATGATGGCTTCCCTCCGGCTCCGTGACACGTGCAGGTCATGTGGTTCCTGGTAACTGGTGGTGGACTCAGCCAGCTCTGAAATGGACAGGTCCCTTGCCTTTTGGTGTTTCGGTTCTGTGGTTTCTTCACCTGAACAGTCACTTGTTCTCACACGCAACAGACACTCAATATGCACCTCCAGGGCCAGGTTCAGGGTGACAGAGGTGAGCAAGCCAGATGGTGAAGTCATACTTGATGACATCAAAGGTCCATTTCAGCTCCTGAACAATGAGTCCTATGGTTCAAGCCACAAGAGAAGGTAGACGTGCTCCCTAAGCCTTGTCCATTCTGAACCCTTTGTGGGAGGACAAGCACGAGTAGCTTGAGCCTTGCCGACTTTTCCCCTCTTGCTCTGCTGTGAGACAGAGGCCCCAAGGAAGCTGTTCCCCTGCCTGGATCCCCCATCCACATTGTCCCAAGCCTGCCCCCTAGGAGGGCTACTACTCCTGTGCACGACCCTGGATAACAGCTGAGCCCTTTCAAGGGCCACACATCCCTTCTCCTTAGAGGCTGTCAGCATGTCTCCATGCTGTAGGAACCATGCAACTGGATGGCCCTGGTCACAGATAGGCTATCTGGTGCTGAGCCTCAGCCTTGAGCCTAGAAATGTGGTTGCCAAACCTCAGGGCTTGGGGACCCTTTCAGGCAAATGTTGGGACTGGCCTGGGAGGTTGGATCCTCACTATGCCCCTTTCCTATTAACATTTTTGTGATTTGGACATTGCTTTTTAAACAAAGAAGAGAATTCTGTATACTTTTTGAGTACAAAGTGCACAAAATAAAATGAAGGAAAAAAAATATCTTTGGGATCCAGAGAATAAGCTTTCAGATACATGCTTTTATACACATAGAAAAAAATCAGATATTTGCCAAGATATGAACCTTTAAGATACTTCAATTCCAGGAAAAATGTCAGCAGTTAAGGCCCCCAGTCACATCCACAGACACTGGGTACAAAGCATGATGCCATCCCTCTAAGTCAGAATTTGGAGAAAAACGTGTTTCCTTTTGGGCCTGGAGCCCTAAGTGCCGTGATGCTGTGTGCTTTGTTCTGGTGATACGGCTGTTAGGAAAATGGGGAATATTAAGTTAGAACAAAATTACACAAGATGAGGGTTAGTCCAAGTAACTGAAATTGACACTTGCTTATAAAAGAGGCAAATTTGAGGCTTTAATTAGGAATCTGCTTTGGTTTCAGATATAAGTCTAACAAATTTGGTCTTCTGACTTTCTAACCCATGACAGAGGGAAAGGGGTATGAGCACAGGGCTCCTGAGACATGGGAGCCTGAGAGTTGCAGAATGAGGGCTGGCTGTGTGACGTGAAAAAGGGGCAGAAAACCCAGAAGAGAGTAGGGAGTAGTGGGGTGGGGAAGCACCAAATGCAGCTCCACGGGGCAACCTTAGCCCCGAGGGCACCATGGTATCACGGAAGACCCGAGCACTCGCTCCCCTGTGGGAGGCAGAAAGGTCACACAGTGTGACTTTCACCCAAAGCTGCGTTTAAGGGTATTAAGTGACAGTTATGTGACGATCAGAGTGTGTGGAGCATTAGGTAAGTGAGCAGTGCTCCTGTGGTAACCTCTCGTGGGCACAGGAAGTGGTGCCAGGAAGTGCAAGCAGAGCAGAAGTGGGCACTGAATTCAAAATACTCACGGTCAACTCAAGCTCTGGGTGTCCAAAGCTGGGCTCAGTGATGGTCCAGGAGACACCAAGGAGGGAAGGGAAGGTAGCTGGAGGGCTCAGGCTTATAATCAGGGTTCTCCAGGCGTCCAGCCGTTCCTGCCACCACGTGCCTCACTGACCAACACTGACAGTGATCGGCTAAGTTTGCAATGTCCCTTCATGTGTCCCTGCACTGGAGCCTCACAGCAACACTGTGCCCAGGCCCCACTTGGCCAGCCCAGGCGCCTCCTCTGCTGTCCAGATTTGCCCGCAGGTCCCTGGGGCTCTGAATGCAACACCTACCTGGGACTGGAGGCTGTGGCTGCTCTGCATGGAGGGGGATGGCCGGGCTGGATCAGGAGGGCAGGGAGGCAGGGCTGGGCTGGACTGCATCTGGTGTTGGCCCACAGCACTTGGTGCTGGGATGGCCAGTCTGTCCTTGCTGTGCCTCGTGGGCTCAGCCGGGCTGTTGCCTTGGCTTCTTCCTGTGCCTGGGGAGCTGCTCTCCAAGGACAGGAAGGGACTTAGCTGCAGGGCCTGGGGACCGGCATCTTTCAGGTGGCCGCCCAGATGCTGGACACCTGGTGCTCCTTCTCTCACTTGCCTGCAATGTTCCTGGGTTTGCAGCCCCATTTGCACCCACTGATGCTGCCTGGTGACCAGGCCTAGGCCTGCACTGGAAGAGCCCTGGGTAGCCAAGGGTCCATGCAGAAGTGCCTGGGGAGGATAGGCAGGGTGCCCTGAGAGCTGGCTCCCTCCCAGGAAATGGGGTGGCTGCTCCTGACTCCCAGGTGTATCCTGTGGTGGACCAAGTGCCCCATGTGGCACTAGGGGATGACTCGTGCACAAGTTGGAAGGAATGCCACTGGCTGGCCCTCCCCAAAGAAGGCAAGGATCAGCTGTGGTAGACCACAGGGAGCTGACGGGGTCAGGCTGGGCCTCTCCTGCTCCCTGCTCTGCCCCCACTTCCACAGGGACCACTACTGGCTGGCTCTGGTCATGAGAATCCCAAATGCTGTCCAAGGAATGGGTGCCACATGGATTGGCAAAAGATGTAGACTCTGAGGCATTTAGGGGCCCCTGACACTGACTACTCTGTGAGGGTGTCCAGGGAAAGGATTCTTTGCAAAAATCCAGATTCCCAAGGCCTGGTTGAGCCAGGTGTCCAGGGACATTTTGTCCTAAAGGGAGTGAAAGTGCACAGTTTGACTGAAACAGCTGGGCTGACTGGCTCGGGCTGGGGGCCTCAGGCAGTGAGATGAGGTCAAATGGTGTTGGTTTCTTGAACATTCCCAAACCGAGAGGGGCCACCTGGCTATGCCGAGGCTGCCACCACGGAGGGCTTTGGAGTGTGGAGCTGGAGGTGAGACAATGCTGGGTGTGTGCATGAAGGTAGTTAGGCACTGTGCCTCTGTTCTGAGGTGGAGTTACCGCCATGGCTGGCTGGCCTGCATCCAGAGAAGACTGTGGCTTCGGGGTCTGTGAAGCAGTTGTGCTGTCTGGTAGGGGTGAGCCCACATTCCCACTGCCATGAAAAAGTGCCTCCTCCTTGCTGTGGGGGCCCCTTTCCTGGCTGGGAGGCAGCAGGCAGCAGGTCTGAGACCCTGCAGTGTCTGAGTCTGCCCTCAGAAGGCTCTTTCCCCACAGACTCTGGTCAAGGTCCATGACATCCAGATGCTGTAGGGTGGAGCAGAGGTCGGGCTGTTCCTCCATGTCCTTCTCCAGCAGGCTCTCGATGAGGGTCAGCAGGGAGCGGTCTTCCTCCTCCTCCCCTTTCTCCTGCTTGTCTTCACATTTGTCATGAGACCCCTGCCTCTCCAAAGCTGAGCCTCGAGAGGCTGGGGCCAGGCAGCACAAGTACGCAGATTCATCTTGCTGCCTCGTAGCTCCAAGGAGAGCGCCTGTGCACACAGAGCCCTGGTCAGTGGGGGGGCCCATCCTTGCCCTGGTCCTCTTCCTGGTTGGGAGGGCAGTCAGGGGGCCTGGGAGGCTGCTCTCGTACAGGATGGCCTCCCCTGTGGTGAAGGCGAATGGCCCCTGCAGGGCTCGCTTACGCAGGTGATCCTCCCCCTCTACATCCCTGTGGTTAAGAAAACACAAGACCGAATCTGGGAATCAGTGGACGAATGAGAAAGGGGGTACCCTGGCCAGAAGGCAGCAGTGGCCAAGCAACTAAACTGATGAACAAGAGGTAGGGCATCCTCTGTTCCGATTTTTACACCCAAGGAAGCAGCCCTAACACTGAACTTGCTTCTTTTTTGTATTTTTTGGAGGATAGTTTTGGATTCTGAAATACATGCGGTCTCAGAGGAAACTGCTCATTTCTGGGGTGAATATTCTAGAAATCCATGTAGAATTCCCTAAACTTCAAGTTTACGTTGAAAAGAATAAAGCATTACACAAATACATACATACAATTTTCTCACAAGGGAAAATTTCCCCTTTTTCTCCCTTTCCAAGAGATTCATGGTACATGTCTGCTCGAAGGCTGCCCCAACAGTCATGTTAACGCCACGCTCAGCAAGGGGAGAGCCTTCCTTCAGTAGCCTGACTCCACCTGGAATCTCACATTTGGTTTGGAGTCCCACAAAAGAAAACTGACCCAACTAAAATAGTGTCTTTCTCAGAAACTGACCAGCATGGCATGGGCACAGGCTGGAGGGACCTTTAGAGAAGTTAGTATCTTATCTAAAGATCTCTGCTCAGGCCCTTTGTCTTTAACTCGACTTCGTCAGATAGTGACTAACCAGTAATGCTGAAGAAGCCGAAGTTGAACGGTTCTATGAAGACCTACAAGACCTTTTAGAACTAACACCCAAAAAGATGTTCTTTTCATTATAGGGGACTGGAATGCAAAAGTAGGAAGTCAAGAAACACCTGGAGTAACAGGCAAATTTGGCCTTGGAGCACGGAATGAAGCAGGGCAAAGGCTAATAGAGTTTTGCCAAGAGAATGCACTGGTCATAACAAACACCCTCTTCCAACAACACAAGAGAAGACTCTACACATGGACATCACCAGATGGTCAACACCGAAATCAGATTGATTATATTTTTTGCAGCCAAAGATGGAGAAGCTGTATACAGTTAGTAAAAACAAGACCAGGAGCTGACTGTGGCTCAGATCATGAACTCCTTCTTGCCAAATACAGACTGAAATTGAAGAAAGTAGGGAAAACCACTAGACCATTCAGTTATGACCTAAATCAAACCCCTTATGATTATACAGTGAAAGTGAGAAATAGATTTAAGGGACTAGATCTGATAGATAGAGTGCCTGATGAACTATGGACGGAGGTTCATGACATTGTACAGGAGACAGGGAGAAAGACCATCCCCATGGAAAAGAAATGCAAAAAAGCGAAATGGCTGTCTGAGGAGGCCTTACAAATAGCTGTGAAAAGAAGAGAAGTGAAAAGCAAAGGAGAAAAGGAAAGTAATAAGCATCTGAATGCAGAGTTCCAAAAAATAGCAAGGAGAGATAAGAAAGCCTTCGTCAACGATCAATGCAAAGAAATAGAGGAAAACAACAGAATAGGAAAAACAAGAGATCTCTTCAAGAAAATTAGAGATTCCAAGGGAACATTTCATGCAAAGATGGGCTCGATAAAGGACAGAAATGGTATGGACCTAACAGAAGCAGAAGATATTAAGAAGAGGTGACAAGAATACACAGAAGAACTGTACAAAAAAGATCTTCACAAACAAGATAGTCACGATAACGTGATCACTGACCTAGAGCCAGACATCTTGGAATGTGAAGTCAAGTGGGCCTTAGAAAGCATCACTACGAACAAAGCTAGTGGAGGTGATGGAATTCCAGTGGAGCTATTTCAAGTCTTGAAAGATGATGCTGTGAAAGTGCTGCACTCAATATGCCAGCAGATTTGGAAAACTCAGCAGTGGCCACAGGACTGGAAGAGGTCAGTCTTCATTCCAATCCCAAAGAAAGGCAATGCCAAAGAATGCTCAAACTACCGCACAATTGCACTCATCTCACACGCTAGTAAAGTCATGCTCAAAATTCTCCAAGCCAGGCTTCAGCAATATGTGAACCGTGAACTCCAAGATGTTCAAGCAGGTTTTAGAAAAGGCAGAGGCACCAGAGATCAAATTGCCAACATCCGCTGGATC
Organism: Moschus berezovskii; assembly: GCF_049115385.1. NCBI lineage: Eukaryota > Metazoa > Chordata > Mammalia > Artiodactyla > Moschidae > Moschus > Moschus berezovskii. The sequence continues at coordinate 4,418,144 of NC_142460.1, forward strand.
ATGGAGAAAGCAAGAGAGTTTCAGAAAAAACATCTATTTCTGCTTCATTGACTATGCCAAAGCCTTTGACTGTGTGGATCACAATAGACTGTGGAACATTCTGAAAGAGATGGGAATCCCAGACCACCTGACCTGCCTCTTGAGAAACCTGTATGCAGGTCAGGAAGCAACAGTTAGAACTGGACATGGAACAACAGACTGGTTCCAAATAGGAAAAGGAGTACGTCAAGGCTTTATATTGTCACCTTGCTTATTTAACTTATATGCAGAGTACACCATGAGGAACGTTGGGCTGGAAGAAGCACAAGCTGGAATCAAGATTGCCGGGAGAAATATCAATAACCTCAGATATGCAGATGACACTGCCCTCATGGCAGAAAGTGAAGAGGAACTCAAAAGCCTCTTGATGAAAGTGAAAGAGGAGAGTGAAAATTTGGCTTGAAGCTCAACATTCAGAAAACAAAGATCATGGCATCTGGTCCCATCACTTCATGGGAAATAGATGGAAAAACAGTGGAAACAGTGTCAGACTTTATTTTTTGGGGCTCCAAAATCACTGCAGATGCTGATTGCAGCCATGAAATTAAAAGATGCTTGTTCCTTGGAAGGAAAGTTATGACCAACCTTGATAGTATATTAAAAAGCAGAGACATTACTTTGCCAACAAAGGTCCGTCTAGTCAAGGCTATGGTTTTTCCTGTGGTCATGTACGGATGTAAGAGTTGGACTGTGAAGAAAGCTGAGCACCGAAGAATTGATGCTTTTGAACTGTGGTGTTGGAGAAGATTCTTGAGAGTCCCTTGGACTGCAAGGATATCCAAGCAGTCCATTCTAAAGGAGATCAATCCTGGATGTTCATTGGAAGGACTGATGCTGAGGCTGAAACTGCAATACTTTGGCCACCTCATGTGAAGAGTTGACTCATTGGAAAAGATTCTGATGCTAGGAAAGGTTGGGGGCGGGAGGAGAAGGGGACAACAGAGAATGAGATGGCTGGATGGCATCACCGACTCTGTGGACATGAGTTTGAGTGAACTCCGGGAGTTGGTGATGGACAGGGAGGCCTGGCGTGCTGTGATTCATGGGGTCGCGGAGAGTCGGACACGACTGAGTGACTGAAATGAACTGAACCGAACTACAGTCACTCTGGCTTTCTGGTGCTTATTGTTTGTATTACATATCTTTTTTTAACATCTGATTATTTCTAATGTATTCATGTCATTGTTTTAAAATGTGTGTCTTGTAGAAGACATACAGTTCAGTGCTGCTTTTTTGCTCATTCTGACAATCTTTGTCTTTTAATTGCAGTGTTTTATCCATTAACATTTAATAGATTTAATGACAGGCCTAATTTGGGTCTTGTATTATTACTGTTTGCTTTCTGTTTGTACCCTCTTTTTTTGGGGGGGGTGGGAAGTTGTTTATTTGTTCATGCCTTCTCTGCATAGGCACATAGATTTTTTTTAAAAGTTCATTTGGAGTACACTGGATTTTTGCTGTATCTTTTGCATATATGTTTTATGGTTGCTCTAGGAATTACAATATACACCCTTAACATTTCAGTGTCTACTTATAATTAATCTTGTACCACTTTACATAAAATATATGCACCCTACAACTGTATAGCTCATGTTCTCTCAACACACCTCTTTCATGCTAAGTTGTCATTTATATTATATCCACATGTAAACAATTTCATACTATAATAAGGAACACAGGATTCATGACAGATCCAAAACAGCACACAGGAAGCCTTCTGTTAAATGCTTCCTGACAGTTTTTGACTTTAAGCAGTCACATGTATTTTGAAAAAAAGAGAGAAATGATTTTATGCTTATTCACATGTTTACTGTCTCCTGTTTGCTCCATTTCATTTTCAGTTTCAAGGCTTTGGCAGGTGTCATTTCCCTTCAGTCTGAAAAATTTCCTTCAGCATTTCTGGCAATAAATTCTTAGCTTTTTTTTTTTTTGAAGGAGAATACCTTTACTAGCTACCATTCTTAACGGGTATATTTACTGGTCATAGAATTCAGAGTTGACATTTTAAAAAATACTTTAAAGATATTGTTCTAATGTCTTCTGATTACCATTGTTTCTGGTGAGAAGTCCACAATAATTTAAATCACTGTTCCCCGCATTTAATGTGCCCTTTATCTTAGATTGCTTTCAAAGTTTTCCCTTGATCTTTCGTGTGCAATAGTCTCACCAGAATATGCTTTACTGTGGTTTTCTTTGTAATTATACTGCTTGGAATTCACTGAAGTTCTTGAATCTGTAAAGTTAAAGCTTTCACAAAATTGGGGACATTTCTGGTTATTATTTCTTCTAATATATGTACATTATAAATACTTAAATGAAAATTATATATACATATATATTTTTTCCTGCCCTTTCTCTCTGTTATTTTCAGAGATTTGATTTAATCATATGTTAAACCATTTGGCATTGTTGCACAGATATCTGAGACTGTTTATATCTTTTTTCAATCATTTTTTCTCTTTGTTACTCAGATTGGATAATTCTATCAATCTAGCTTCAAGTTCACAAATTCTCCTGTCATTTGAACTTTTACTTTAGACATTGTTCAAAATTTTCTGTTTTTTACAGTTTCTATTGTTCTGCTGAGAATTCTTATTTTTTCACTCATCATAAGCATATTTTCCTTTGTGTCCACAAGCATAAAGTTGGTATGAAATTCTTACCCAATAACTGAGTCATCTTAGGGTTGATCTCTATTATTTTTGAGACTTTCTTTCCTGTTTCTTCATATATCAAGTAATTTTGGACTTCATTCTTGACCAAACGATAAGCAATTTTGGATTTTATATGGATATTGTGATAACATATTGTAGATCTGGATTCTTTTATGTCCTTCCAAAGATCAGGGATATTTTTGTTTTACTTAACTTGGCTAGACTGAAAATGGGAACTCTGTTTCCTGTATGATGGCTGACAGCTGAAATCTTTCTTCAGTTCTTTTGGCCTTAAAGTTGGCAGCTTGAGGGGAGCATGGGAAGATGGCGGAGGAATAGGATGGGGCGACCACTTTCTCCCCCACAAAATCAGCAAAAGAACATTTGAATGCTGAGTATATCCCACAAAACAACTTCTGAATACCGGCAGAGGACATCAGGCACTCAGAAAAGCAGCCCATAGTCTTTGAAAAGAGGTAGGAAATAGTATAAAAGAAAAAAAGAGAGACAAAAGAGGGAGGGAGGGAGCTCCGTCCCATCCCGGGAAGGGAGGCTTAAAAAAAAGAAAAAAGAGAGAGAAGTTTCCAAACAGCTGGAAACACTGGCGAGTGGAACCTCAGAGGGCCGCATAACTGGGAGACAAAAGACATAAATAATTAAAACTCACAGACTAAGTGCCCAGAGGAAACTCTCAGCGGAGAAGCGGTGCAGACGCTCGCGCCCCCCACTAGCAGGCGGGGGCTGGGCAGGGAGGCGCGGGCGGTGGCGCTTAGAGGGAGAACCGGGCTTGAACGCTTCAGGGCAAACTGAGCTCGCCAACTTAAAATAGCGAGCAGACGCTGCAGCTAAAAGGCAAAAAGGCTGTGAAAAGCCTGCGAAAAGCCGCAACCTGGGACTCCGCCAGCCCCGCCCACAGAACAAAGCACTGAGCAGAGCAGACTGGCAGCGGGGGGCCCAGCCCACAGCCCCCAGCCCCCAGCCCCCGCAGACACAGGCAGGGAGGGCAGCCAGAGGCTTCCCATACCAAGCTGCAGGCAGGCTCCTTTGCTAACCGAGACTTCTTGGGTTCGGGCCGGTCGATATCTGCCTGAGAAAGTACGCCGGTTGTACACCCAGAAAACCAAGCGGCAGGGACCAGGAAGGCGATAAGTTGCAGCAACCGCGCTCGCCAAACGTCTGGTCACCTGAGCTGCTCGGACCGGGGAAGGCACAAAACGCAGGCCCAGCCAAGTCTGCGTCTTTGTGGAGTACCTGGGGACCTGAACCCGAGCCGCTCAGACCTGGGAAGTGCATGAAACCCAGCGCCAGCCACGGACAGCTCCCAGCAGAGCAACCTAGAGCCTAAGCAGCATAAACAGGGAAAAGCACACACGCCTCGAGCGGGAGCATTCCCAGTGTACCCGAGACACTGCGAGCACTCCCCACAGACGCCAGGGATGTTTGTTAGCTGCGTTCCTCCTTCCCCACAACAGGACTGAACAGGTGAGCCGGGAAAATAAAAAAAGTGTTCACCATGCATCCTGGTGTCAGGACGGGAATTAGACCCTGAGGAGACCAGAAAACAGAAGAGCTTTTTCAACAGAAGGAACTGCCTTGGAAGTAACAAAGGGAGAAGCCTTGAGCCTACTGCAAGAATAAGACTGAAAAACAGAGGCAGAGGCTTAAGTCCAAATCCTGAGAACACCAGAGATCTCCTGTTCCAGAGAACATTAATTGATAGGTACTCATCAAATGCCTCCATACATACACTGAAACCAGGCATCACCCAAGGGTCAACAAGTTTCAGTGAAAGACATACCACGCAAACTATCCAGCAACACAGGAGAATAGCACTGAGCTTCAATATACAGGCTGCCCAAAGCCACTCCAAACCCACTGACATCTCAAACTCATTACCGGACACTTCATTGCACTCCAGAGAGAAGAAATCCAGCTCCACCCACCATAACATTGACACAAGCTTCCCTAACCAGGGAACCTTGACAAGTCACCCATCCAATCCCACACACAACGAGGTAACTACATAATAAAGAGAACTCCAGAAACTGCCAGAAGACGGAAAGGCCACCCCGAAACAGCAATATAAGCAAGATGAAGAGGCAGAGAAATACCCAGCAAATAAAGGAACAGGATAAATGCCCACCAATACAAACAAAAGAGGAAGATATAGGGAACCTACCTGATAAAGAATTTCGAATTTTAATTGTGAAAATGATTCAAAATCTGGAAAGCAAAATGGAGTTACAGATAAATAAACTGGAGAAAAGGATTGAGAAGATGCAAGAAATGTTTAATAAGGAATTAGAGGAAATAAAAAAGAGTCAGTATATAATGAATAATGCAATAGATGAGATCAGAAACACTCTTGAGGGAACAAACAGTAGAATAACAGAGGCAGAAGACAGGATAAGCGAGCTAGAAGAAAGAATTGTAGAAATAAATGAAACAGAGACGGAAAAAGAAAAAAGAATTAAAAGAAATGAGGACAATATTAGAGACATATGAGACAATATTAAACGCCCCAACATTCGAATCATAGGAGTCCCAGAAGAAGACAAAAAGAAAGACCATGAGAGAATACTTGAGGAGATAATAGTTGAAAATTTCCCTAAAATGGGGAAGGAAATAATCACCCAAATCCAAGAAACACAGAGAGTCCCTAACAGGATAAACCCAAGGTGAAATACTCCAAGGTACATATTAATCAAATTAATAAAGATCAAACACAAAGAACACATATTAAAAGTAGCAAGGGAAAAACAACAAATAACACACAAGGGGATCCCCATAAGGATAACAGCTGATCTTTCAGCAGAAACTCTTCAGGCCAGGAGGGAATGGCAAGACATACTTAAAGTGATGAAAGAAAGTAACCTACAGCCCAGATTACTGTACCCAGCAAGGATCTCATTCAAATATGAAGGAGAAATCAAAAGCTTTACAGACGAGCCAAAGCTGAGAGAATTCAGCATCACCAAACCAGCTCTCCAACAAATACTAAAGGATCTTCTCTAGACAGGAAACACAGAAAGGGTATATAAACTCGAACCCAAAATAATAAAGAAAATGGCAACAGGATCATACTTATCAATAATCACCTTAAATGTAAATGGGTTGAATGCCCTAACCAAAAGAGAAAGGCTGGCTGAATGAATACAAAAACAAGAACCCCATATATGTTGTCTACAAGAGACCCACCTCAAAACGTGGGACACATGCAGACTGAAAGTGAAGGGCTGGAAAAAGATATTCCACGCAAATAGAGACCAAAAGAAAGCAGGAGTAGCAATACTCATTTCAGATAAAATAGATTTTAAAACAAAGGCTGTGAAAAGAGACAAAGAAGGAAACTACATAATGATCAAAGGATCAATCCAAGAAGAAGATATAACAATTATAAATATTTATGCACCCAACATAGGAGCACAACATAAGAGCATAGTAAGACAATTATTAACATGTATGAAAGGGGAAATTAACAATAACACAATAATAGTGGGAGACTTTAATACCCCACTAACACCTATGGATAGATCAACTAAACAGAAAATTAACAAGGAAACACAAACTTTAAATGATACAATAGACCAGTTAGACCTAATAGATATCTATAGGACATTTCACCCCAAAACAGTGAATTTCACCTTTTTCTCAAGTGCACATGGAACCTTTTCCAGGATAGATCACATCCTGAGCCATAAATCTAGCCTTGGTAAATTCAAAAACATTGAAATCATTTCAAGCATCTTTTCTGACCACAATGCAGTAAGATTAGATCTCAATTACGAGAGAAAAACTGTTAGAAAATGCCAATGTATGGAGGCTGAACAACACACTGCTGAATAATAAACAAATCATAGAAGAAATCAAAATAGAAATCAAAATATGCATAGAAATGAATGAAAATGAAAACACAACAACCCAAAACCTCTGGGACACTGTAAAAGCAGTGCTAAGGGGAAAGTTCATAGCAATATAGGCACACCTCAAGAAACAAGAAAAATGTCAACTAAATAACCTAACTCTACATCTAAAGCAACTAGAAAAGGAAGAAATGAAGAACTCCAGGGTTAGTAGAAGGAAAGAAATTGTAAAAATTAGGGCAGAGATAAATGCAAAAGAAACAAAAGAGACCATAGCAAAAATCAACAAAGCCAAAAGCTGGTTCTTCGAGAAGGTAAATAAAATTGACAAACCACTAGCCAGACTCATCAAGAAACAAAGGCAGAAGAACCAAATCAATAAAATTAGAAATGAAAATGGAGAGATCACAATCGACAACACAGAAATACAAAGGATTATTAGAGAATACTATCAGGAATTATATGGCAATAAAATGAATAACTTGGAAGAAATGGACAAATTCCTAGAAAAGTACACCTTGCCAAAACTGAACCAGGAAGAAATAGAAAATCTGAACAGACCCATCACAAACACAGAACTAGAGGCTGTAATCAGAAATCTTCCAGCAAACAAAAGCCCAGGTCCAGATGGCTTCACAGCTGAATTCTACCAAAAATTTAGAGAAGAGCTAACACCTATTCTACTCAAACTCTTCCAGAAAATTGCTGAGGAAGGGAAACTTCCAAACTCGTTCTATGAGGCCACCATCACCCTAATCCCAAAACCTGGTAAAGACCCCACAAAAAAAGAAAACTACAGGCCAATATCACTGATGAACATAGATGCAAAAATCCTTAACAAAATTCTAGCAATCAGAATCCAACAACACATTAAGAAGATCATACATCATGACCAAGTGGGCTTTATCCCAGGAATGCAAGGATTCTTCAATATCCGCAAATCAATCAACGTAATACACCACATTAACAAACTGAAAAATAAAAATCATATGATTATCTCAATAGATGCAGAGAAAGCCTTCGACAAAATTCAACATCCATTTATGATAAAAACCCTCCAGAAAGTGGGAATAGAAGGGACATATCTCAACATAATAAAAGCTATATATGACAAACCCACAGCAAACATTATCCTCAATGGTGAAAAACTGAAAGCATTTCCCCTAAAGTCAGGAACAAGACAAGGGTGCCCACTCTCACCACTACTATTCAACATAGTTCTGGAGGTTTTGGCCACAGCAATCAGAGCAGAAAAAGACACAAAAGGAATACAAATTGGAAAAGAAGTAAAACTTTCACTATTCGCTGATGACATGATCCTCTACACAGAAAACCCTAAAGACTCTACCAGAAAACTACTAGAGCTAATCAATGATTACAGTCAAGTTGCAGGATATAAAATCAACACACAGAAATCCCTTGCATTCCTTTAACCAATAATGAGAAAATAGAAAGGGAAATTAAGGAAACTATTCCATTCACTGTTGCAACGAAAAGAATTAAATACTTAGGAATATATCTACCTAAGGAAACAAAAGACTTGTACATAGAAAACTATAAAACACTAGTGAAAGTAATCAAAGAGGACACTAATAGATGGAGAAATATATCGTGTTCGTGGATTGGAAGAATAAATATTGTAAAAATGAGTATATTACCCAAAGTAATTTATACATTCAATGCAATCCCTATCAAGCTACCAATGATATCTTTCACAGAACTAGAACAAATAATCTCACAATTTGTATGGAAATACAAAAAACCTCGAATAGCCAAAGCAATCTTGAAGAAGAAGAATGGAACTGGAGGAATTAACCTGCCGGACTTCAGGCTCTACTACAAAGCCACAGTCATCAAGACAGTATGGTACTGGCATAAAGACAGAAATATAGATCAATGGAACAAAATAGAAAGCCCAGAGATAAATCCACACACCTATGGATACCTTATCTTTGACAAAGGTGGCAAGAATATAAAATGGAGAAAAGACAGTCTCTTTAACAAGTGGTGCTGGGAAAACTGGTCAGCCACTTGTAAAAGAATGAAACTAGAACACTTCCTAACACCATACACCAAAATAAACTCAAAATGGATTAGAGAGCTAAATGTAAGGCCAGAGACCATAAAACTCCTAGAGGAGAACGTAGGCAAAACACTCTCCGACATAAATCACAGCAGGATCCTCCAAGACCCACCTCCCAGAATATTGGAAATAAAAGCGAAAATAGACAAATGGGACCTAATAAAAATCAAAAGCTTCTGCACAGCAAAGGAAACTATAAACAAGGTGAAAAGACAGCCTTCAGAATGGGAGAAAATAATAGCAAATGAAGCAACTGATAAAGGATTAATCTCCAAAATATACAACCAGCTCCTGCAGCTCAATTCCAGAAAAATAAATGACCCAATCAAAAAATGGGCCAAAGAACTAAACAGACATTTCTCCAAAGAAGACATAAAGATGGCTAACAAACACATGAAAAAATGCTCAACATCCCTCATAATCAGAGAAATGCAAATCAAAACCACAATGAGATACCATTTCACACCAGTCAGAATGGCTGCTATCCAAAAGTCTACATGCAATAAATGCTGGAGAGGGTGTGGAGAGAAGGGAACCCTCTTACACTGTTGGTGGGAATGCAAACTAGTACAGCCACTATGGAGAACAGTGTGGTGATTCCTCAAAAAACTGGAACTAGAACTGCCATATGATCCAGCAATCGCACTCCTGGGCATACACACCGAGGAAACCAGAATTGAAAGAGACACATGTACTCCAATGTTCATTGCAGCACTGTTTATAATAGCCAGGACATGGAAGCAACCTAGATGTCCATCTGCAGATGAATGGATAAGAAAGCTTTGGTACATATACACAATGGAGTATTTTTCAGCCATCAAAAAGAATGCATTTGAATCAGTTCTAATGAAGTGGATGAAATTGGAGCCTATTATACAGAGTGAAGTAAGTCAGAAAGAAAAACATCAATACAGTATACTAACGCATATATTACCTAACAGAAGCAGAAGATATTAAGAAGAGGTGGCAGGAATACACAGAAGAACTGTACAAAAAAGATCTTCACGACCAAGATAGTCACGATAATGTGATCACTGACCTAGAGCCAGACATCTTGGAATGTGAAGTCAAGTGGGCCTTAGAAAGCATCACTACGAACAAAGCTAGTGGAGGTGATGGAATTCCAGTGGAGCTATTTCAAGTCTTGAAAGATGATGCTGTGAAAGTGCTGCACTCAATATGCCAGCAGATTTGGAAAACTCAGCAGTGGCCACAGGACTGGAAGAGGTCAGTCTTCATTCCAATCCCAAAGAAAGGCAATGCCAAAGAATGCTCAAACTACCGCACAATTGCACTCATCTCACACGCTAGTAAAGTCATGCTCAAAATTCTCCAAGCCAGGCTTCAGCAGTATGTAAACCGTGAACTCCCAGATGTTCAAGCAGGTTTTAGGAAAGGCAGAGGCACCAGAGATCAAATTGCCAACATCCGCTGGATCATGGAGAAAGCAAGAGAGTTCCAGAAAAACATCTATTTCTGCTTCATTGACTATGCCAAAGCCTTTGACTGCGTGGATCACAATAAACTGTGGAACATTCTGAAAGAGATGGGAATCCCAGACCACCTGACCTGCCTCTTGAGAAACCTGTATGCAGGTCAGGAAGCAACAGTTAGAACCGGTCATGGAACAACAGACTGGTTCCAAATAGGAAAAGGTGTACGTCAAGGTTGTATATTGTCACCTTGCTTATTTAACTTATATGCAGAGCACATCATGAGGAACGCTGGGCTGGAAGAAGCACAAGCTGGAATCAAGATTGCTGGGAGAAATATCAATAACCTCAGATATGCAGATGACACTACTCTTATGGCAGAAAGTGAAGAGGAACTCAAAAGCCTCTTGATGAAAGTGAAAGAGGAGAGTGAAAAGGTTGGCTTGAAGCTCAACATTCAGAAAACAAAGATCATGGCATCTGGTCCCATCACTTCATGGGAAATAGATGGAAAAACAGTGGAAACAGTGTCAGACTTTGTTTTCTTGGGCTCCAAAATCACTGCAGATGCTAATTGCAGCCATGAAATTAAAAGACGCTTGCTCCTTGGAAGGAAAGTTATGACCAACCTTGATAGTATATTAAAAAGCAGAGACATTACTTTGCCGACCAAGGTCCGTCTAGTCAAGGCAATGGTTTTTCCTGTGGCCATGTATGGATGTGAGAGTTGGACTGTGAAGAAAGCTGATCGCCGAAGAATTGATGCTTTTGAACTGTGGTGTTGGAGAAGACTCTTGAGAGTCCCTTATACTGCAAGGAGATCCAACCAGTCCATTCTAAAGGAGATCAATCCTGGATGTTCATTGGAGGGACTGATGCTAAAGCTGAAACTCCAATACTTTGGCCACCTCATGAGACGAGTTGACTCACTGGAAAAGACTCTGATGCTGGGAAAGGTTGGGGGCAGGAGGAGAAGGGGACGACAGAGAATGAGATGGCTGGATGGCATCACCGACTCTGTGGACATGGGTTTAAGTGTACTCCGGGAGTTGGTGATGGACAGGGAGGCCTGGCATGCTGTGATTCATGGGGTCGCGGAGAGTCGGACACGACTGAGCGACTGAACTGAACTGAACTGAACTGAACGCATATATATGGAATTTAGAAAGATGGTAACCTTAACCCTGTATACGAGACTGCAAAAGAGACATAGGTATATAGAACAGTCTTTGGGACTCTGTGGGAGAGGGTGAAGGTGGGATGATTTGGGAGAATGGCAATATAGCATGTATATTATCATATGTGAAATGAATCACCAGTCCAGGTTCGACGCATGATACAGGATGCTTGGGGCTGGTGCACGGGGATGACCTGGAGGGAGGATATGAGGAAGAGGGAGGTGGGAAGGGGGTTCAAGAAAGGGAACACATGTACACCCGGGGCGGATTCGTGTCAATGTATGACTAAACCAACCAATATATTAATGTAAGGTAATTTGCCTCCAATAAAATAAAAAAAAATAATAAAGTTGGCAGCTTGAATTCTAACCCACACATGCATGGTTCAGGGGTCAGCAGAGATTTGAACTGAGTTTATCCACAGAATTTGAGGGCTCCTCCTTTCTGGTTCTCTTTCTATCAGAAAGAAATTTTTTAAAATAGAAAGTTTTATTTCTTCATTTGATGCTGCTGCAATTACTATTGTCTTTGTTGTCTGGTTTTAGTGTCATTAAGACCATAAATTTCCTATTTGAGTTTTCAGCTGTCCAGCCCAAGTGCAATCTTCTCTAGACTGAAAGCAGTATAACCCAGGAAACTCACTCTGTGTCATTCCCTTCTTTCAATCACTGATTCTCCATGACTGAGATTAATTGTTATAATTGTTTTTAACATTTTGTCCAGAGGTTTCAGTTATAGATGTTGCTATAGTTTTACTTATGGGAAGGTTGATGCAAAAAGAGTAACTTTACCATTACCAGCAGCAGAATTGTTTCAGGAAATTTAAACAAAAACAGAATCAAAACTGAGTAAATTCTTACTGTAAACTGTATGAGGCAGAGATTTCATTTTCCCCATCCTCCAAATGGCTAATCTGTTACTGAAAACTCACTACTTTTTTCTGTTCTTGTGGATTTAAAATGCCTTTTTAACTGTACTTTGTGTCCAACTCTTTGTGACCCCATGGACTGTAGCCCACCAGGCTCCTCTGTCTATGGGATTCTCCAGGCAAAAATACTGGAGTAGGTGGCTGTGCCCTTCTCCTGGGGATCTTCCTGACCCAGGGATCAAACCCGCAGTCTCTTAAGTCTCCTGCATTCGCAGGCAGGTTCTTTACCAATAGTGCCACATGGGGAGCCCGAATGGTACTTCATTTTCCATATGTCCATCCAGATCTGTTTCTTGCCACCCTGCCTCTTCGTTGCTCTGTCTACCTGATTTTAGGACAACTCTTTGCTAAAACTGGTGCAGCATTAAGCCTGGCCAGAGAATAATTTGGTACAAACTTTTTGAAAAGCAATTTGAGGGGAGAAGGAACAAGATGGAGGAGGAATAGGACGGCGAGACCACTCTCTCCCCCACAAATTCATCAAAAGAACATTTGAACGCGGAGTAAAGTCCACAAAACAACCTCTGAATGCTGGCAGAGGACGTCAGGCACTCAGAAAAGCAGCCCATTGTCTTCGAAAGGAGGTAGGAAAAAACATAAAAGATTAAAAGCGAGACAAAAGAAGTAAGGACGGAGCTCCGTCCTGGGAAGGGAGGCTTTAAAAAGAGAGAACTTTCCAAACACCAGGAAACACTCTCACTGGCGAATCTGTGGCGAGCCTTGGAAGCTCAGAGGAACACATAACCCTCTTTTTTTTTAAGATTTTTAAAAAACCCACAGATTACCCGCCAAACGGTAACTCCCAGCGGAGAAGCGGCGCAGATGCCTGCATACGCCATTAGCAAGCGGGGGCTGGGCAGGGAGGAGCCGGCTGAACTGCTTAGAGAGAGGACTGGGCTTGAATGCTGCGAGAACAATTTGAGAGAACTGGGGAGAGCAAAGCAGACTGTGGGATAGCTTCCCCACGAAAAGGCGGAAAGCTCTAACCTACGACTCGGCCAGCCCCGCTCACAGAATAAAGGACTGAGCAGAGTGAGCTGGCTGCGGCTGGCCCATCCCCCATCCCCCGCCGAGACAGGCAGGGAGCGCAGCCAGAGCCGGAGCGGGCAACCGCGGCCCCAGAAAGGCATCTGATACAAACTCCAGACAGGCTTGTTGCTATTCAGGACTTCTTGGGCTTGGGCCGGTCGATATCCCCCTGAAAAGGTGCGCTGGTTGTACACCCAGAAAACTGAGTGGCGGGGACTGGGGAGGCGATAAGCCACAGAGACAGCGCTCGCCAAACACCTGGTCCCCTGAGCTGCTCGGACAGGGAAGGCACAAAACGCAGGCCCAACCAAGTCTGCGCCTTTGTGGAGTACCTGAGAAACTGAACTTAAGCCGCTCAGACCTGGGAAGTGCATACAATCCGGCGCCGGCCTCAAACAGTTCCCGGCAGAGCAACCTGGAGCCTGTGCAGTATAGACTGGGACAGCATACGTGCTGTGAGCGGGGGCAAACCCAGTGTGGCCGAAACACTGCGAGCACTCCCCACAGATGCCAGAGATATTCGACTGCAGCGTTCCTCCCTTCCCAGAACAGGACTGAACAACTGAGCCTTAAAAAGTGTCCATCCACCCCCTAATATCAGGGCGGAAATTAGACACTGAAGAGACCAGCAAACAGAAGATAAACAGAGGGAACCACCTTGGAAATGACAGATAGAGACGTCTAGAGGCTACTCCAAGAATGAGACCAAAAACCAGAGGCAAGAGGCTTAAGGCCGAATCCTGAGAACACCAGAGAACTCCTGACTCCAGGGAACATTAATCGATAGGAGCTCATCAAACGTCTCCATACCTACACTAAAACCAAGCACCACCCAAGGGTCAACAAGTTCCAGAGCAAGACATACCACGCAAATTCTCCAGTAACACAAGAAACTAGCCCTGAGCTTCAATATACAGGCTGCCCAAAGTCACTCCAAACCCACTGACATCTCATAACTCATTACTGGACATTTCATTGCACTCCAGAGAGAAGAAATCCAGCTGCACCCACCAGAACACCGACACAAGCTTCCATAACCAGGGAACTTTGACAAGTCACCTGTCCAACCCCACACACAGAGAGGAAACTAATAAAGAGATCTCCACAAACGGCCAGAAGAGGGAAAGGCCACCCCAAGTAAAGCATTATAAGCAAGATGAAGAGGCAGAGAAATACCCAGCAAGTAAAGGAACAAGATAAATGCCCACCAACACAAACAAAAGAGGAAGATATAGGGACTCTACCTGATAAAGAATTTCAAATTTTGGTGGTGAAAATGATTCAAAATCTTGAAAGCAAAATGGAGTTACAGATAAATAACCTGGATAAAAGGATTGAGAACATGGAAGAAAGGTTTAATAAGGACTTAGAGGAAATAAAAAAGAGTCAATATACAATGAATAATGCAATAGATGAGATCAGAAACACTCTGGAGGGAACAAACAGTAGAACAGTAGAACAGTAGAACAAACAGAGGCAGAAGACAGGATAAGCGAGCTAGAAGATGGAATTGTAGAAATAAATGAAACAGAGAGGAAAAAAGAAAAACAAATTAAAAGAAATGAGAACAATATTAGAGACCTCTGGGACAATGTTAAATGCTCCAACATTCGAATCATAGGAGTCCCAGAAGAAGAAGACAAAAAGAAAGACCATGAAAGAATACTTGAGGAGATAATAGTTGAAAACTTCCCTAAAATAGGGAAAGAAATAATTACCCAAGTCCAAGAAACCCAGAGAGTCCCCAACAGGATAAACCCAAGGCGAAATACTCCAAGACACATATTAATCAAATTAATAAAGATCAAACACAAAGAACAAATATTAAAAGCAGCAAGGGAAAAACAGCAAATAACACACAAGGGGATTCCCATAAGGATAACAGCCGATCTTTCAACAGAAACTCTTCAGGCCAGGAGGGAATGGCAAGACATACTTAAAGTGATGAAAGAAAATAACCTACAGCCCAGATTACTGTACCCAGCAAGGATCTCATTCAAATATGAAGGAGAAATCAAAAGCTTTACAGACAAACAAAAGCTGAGAGAATTCAGCATTACCAAACCAGCTCTCCAACAAATGCTAAAGGATCTTCTCTAGACAGGAAACACAGAAAGGGTGTATAAACTCGAACCCAAGGCAATAAAGAAAATGGCTACGGGGTCGTACTTATCAATAATTACCTTAAACGTAAATGGGTTGAATGCCCCAACCAAAAGACAAAGGCTGGCTGAATGGATACAAAAACAAGACCCCCATATATGTTGTCTGCAAGAGACCCACCTCAAAACGAGGGATACATACAGACTGAAAGTGAAGGGCTGGAAAAAGATATTCCATGCAAATAGAGACCAAAAGAAAGCAGGAGTAGCAATACTCATATCAGATAAAATAGACTTTAAAACAAAGGCTGTGAAAAGAGACAAAGAAGGAAACTACATAATGATCAAAGGATCAATCCAAGATGAAGATATAACAATTATAAATATTTATGCACCCAACATAGGAGCACCGCAATATGTAAGACAATTACTAACAAGTATAAAAGGGGAAATTAACAATAATGCAATAATAGTGGGAGATTTTAATACCCCACTTACATCTATGGATAGATCAACTAAACAGAAAATTAACAAGGAAACACAAACTTTAAATGATACAATAGACCAGTTAGAACTAATAGATATCTATAGGACATTTCACCCCGAAACAATGAATTTCACCTTTTTCTCAAGTGCACTCGGAACCTTTTCCAGGATAGATCACATCCTGGGCCATAAATCTAGCCTTGGTAAATTCAAAATAGTTGAAATCATTCCATGCATTTTTTCTGACCACAATGCAGTAAGATTAGATCTCAATTACAGGAGAAAAACTATTAAAAATGCCAACATATGGAGGCTGAACAACACGCTGCTGAATAATGAACAAATCATAGAAGAAATCAAAAGAGAAATCAAAATATGCATAGAAATGAATGAAAATGAAAACACAACAACCCAAAACCTCTGGGACACTGTAAAAGCAGCGCTAAGGGGGAAGTTCATAGCAATACAGGCACACATCAAGAAACAAGAAAAAAGTCAACTAAATAACCTAACTCTACATCTAAAGCAACTAGAAAAGGAAGAAATGAAGAACCCCAGGGTCAGTAGAAGGAAAGAAATTGTAAAAATTAGGGCAGAGATAAATGCAAAAGAAACAAAAGAGACCATAGCAAAAATCAACAAAGCCAAAAGCTGGTTCTTCGAGAAGGTAAATAAAATTGACAAACCACTAGCCAGACTCATCAAGAAACAAAGGCAGAAGAACCAAATCAATAAAATTAGAAATGAAAATGGAGAGATCACAACTGACAACACAGAAATACAAAGGATTATTAGAGAATACTATCAGCAATTATATGGCAATAAAATGAATAACCTAGAAGAAATGGACAAATTCCTAGAAAAGTACAACTTTCCAAAACTGAACCAGGAAGAAATAGAAAATCTGAACAGACCCATCACAAACACAGAACTAGAGGCTGTAATCAAGAATCTTCCAGCAAACAAAAGCCCAGGTCCAGACGGCTTCACAGCTGAATTCTACCAAAAATTTAGAGAAGAGCTAACACCTATTCTACTCAAACTCTTCCAGAAAATTGCTGAGGAAGGGAAACTTCCAAACTCGTTCTATGAGGCCACCATCACCCTAATCCCAAAACCTGGTAAAGACCCCACAAAAAAAGAAAACTACAGGCCAATATCACTGATGAACATAGATGCAAAAATCCTTAACAAAATTCTAGCAATCAGAATCCAACAACACATTAAGAAGATCATACATCATGACCAAGTGGGCTTTATCCCAGGAATGCAAGGATTCTTCAATATCCGCAAATCAATCAACGTAATACACCACATTAACAAACTGAAAAATAAAAATCATATGATTATCTCAATAGATGCAGAGAAAGCCTTCGACAAAATTCAACATCCATTTATAATAAAAACCCTCCAGAAAGTGGGAATAGAAGGGACATATCTCAACATAATAAAAGCTATATATGACAAACCCACAGCAAACATTATCCTCAATGGTGAAAAACTGAAAGCATTTCCCCTAAAGTCAGGAACAAGACAAGGGTGCCCACTCTCACCACTACTATTCAACATAGTTCTGGAAGTTTTGGCCACAGCAATCAGAGCAGAAAAAGACATAAAAGAAATACAAATTGGAAAAGAAGAAGTAAAACTTTCACTATTCGCTGATGACATGATCCTCTACACAGAAAACCCTAGAGACTCTACCAGAAAACTACTAGAGCTAATCAATGATTACAGTCAAGTTGCAGGATATAAAATCAACACACAGAAATCCCTTGCATTTCTATACACTGCTGCTGCTGCTGCTGCTGCTGCTAAGTCACTTCAGTCGTGTCCGACTCTGTGTGACCCCATAGACGGAAGCCCACCAGGCTCCACCTTCCCTGGGATTCTCCAGGCAAGAACACTGGAGTGGGTTGCCATTTCCTTCTCCAATCCTATACACTAATAATGAGAAAATAGAAAGAGAAATTAAGGAAACTATTCCATTCACTGTTGCAACGCAAAGAATTAAATACTTAGGAATATATCTACCTAAGGAAACAAAAGACTTGTACATAGAAAACTATAAAACACTACTGAAAGCAATCAAAGAGGACACTAATAGATGGAGAAATATACCATGTTCATGGATTGGAAGAATAAATATTGTAAAAATGAGTATACTACCCAAAGTAATTTATACATTCAATGCAATCCCTATCAAGCTACCAACGATATTTTTCACAGAACTAGGACAAATAATCTCACAATTTATATGGAAATACAAAAAACCTCGAATAGCCAAAGCAATCTTGAGGAAGAAAAATGGAACTGGGGGAATTAACCTGCCGGACTTCAGGCTCTACTACAAAGACACAGTCATCAAGACAGTATGGTACTGGCATAAAGACAGAAATATAGATCAATGGAACAAAATAGAAAGCCCAGAGATAAATCCACACACCTATGGACACCTCATCTTTGACAAAGGAGGCAAGAATATAAAATGGAGAAAAGACAGTCTCTTTAACAAGTGGTGCTGGGAAAACTGGTCAGCCACTTGTAAAAGAATGAAACTAGAACACTTCCTAACACCATACACCAAAATAAATTCAAAATGGATTAGAGAGCTAAATGTAAGGCCAGAAACTATAAAACTCCTAGAGGAGAACATAGGCAAAACACTCTCCGACATAAATCACAGCAGGATCCTCCATGACCCACCTCCCAGAATATTGGAAATAAAAGCAAAAATAAACAAATGGGACCTAATTAAAATCAAAAGCTTCTGCACAGCAAAGGAAACTATAAGTAAGGTGAAAAGACAGCCTTCAGAATGGGAGAAAATAATAGCAAATGAAGCAACGGATAAAGGATTAATCTCAAAAATATACAACCAGCTCCTGCAGCTCAATTCCAGAAAAATAAATGACCCAATCAAAAAATGGGCCAAAGAACTAAACAGACATTTCTCCAAAGAAGACATAAAGATGGCTAACAAACACATGAAAAAATGCTCAACATCCCTCATAATCAGAGAAATGCAAATCAAAACCACAATGAGATACCATTTCACACAAGTCAGAATGGCTGCTACCCAAAAGTTTACATGCAATAAATGCTGGAGAGGATGTGGAGAGAAAGGAACCCTCTTACACTGTTGGTGGGAATGCAAACTAGTACAGCCACTATGGAGGACAGTGTGGAGATTCCTCAAAAAACTGGAAATAGAACTGCCATATGATCCAGCAATCGCACTCCTGGGCATACACACCGAGGAAACCAGAATTGAAAGAGACACATGTACTCCAATGTTCATTGCAGCACTGTTTATAATAGCCAGGACATGGAAGCAACCTAGATGTCCATGTGCAGACGAATGGATAAGAAAGCTTTGGTACATATACACAATGGAGTATTATTCAGCCATTAAAAAGAATACATTTGAATCAGTTCTAATGAGGTGGATGAAACTGGAGCCTATTATACAGAGTGAAGTAAGTCAGAAAGAAAAACACCAATACAGTATACTAACGCATATATATGGAATTTAGAAAGATGCAAATGATAACCTTGTATACGAGACAGCAAAAGAGACACAGATGTATAGAACAGTCTTTGGGACTCTATGGGAGAGGGTGAGGGTGGGATGATTTGGGAGAATGGCATTGAAACACGTATGTTGTCATATGTGAAACGAATCACTAGTTCAGGGTCAATGCATGTTATAGGATGCTCGGGGATGGCATGCGGGGATGACCCAGAGGGAGGATAAAGGGAGGAGGGAGGTGGGAGGGGGGTTCAGGAGGGGGAACTTATGTAAACCCGGGGCGAATTCATGTCAATGTATGGCAAAACCAACCAATATAATATTGTAAAATAATTTGCCTCCAATAAAAAATAAATTAATTACAAAAAAAAAAGAAAAGCAATTTGACAATGTTATCAAGAGCTTTTGAAATGTTTAAACACTTTGACCTAAAAATTCTAATCTTGAGAATCCTTCTAAGGAAGTCAGACTAGCAACCAGATATTTATATACAGACAGTTCACTACAATATCTCCATAATAATGAAAAACTCTCCAAAATTTTAAGATTTAATGAAGGGCCATGATGTATTCATATATTATGTAGTTATCAAGATAATTATGGCTACTTCTGATATGAGAAATTGCTTTTAATTTATTCTTATGTGGAAAAATTAGGACATAAAACTATATATAGGACATAATTTCAAGTATGAAATTTAAATATGTGCCAAATATACCAGTACGTCACCAATATACTGACAAGTTTCCCTTAGTAGAATGACAGCTGATTTTTATATCACTTTTGCAATGTTTTTCAGCTTCTACAAAGAACAAGCGTTACACACTTAGTGAAACAAACATTACTAAACAAACTGCTGGTTCTTGAACTTCTTGCTTAGTGAATCCAAAGAATAACATAGCTGGTAAGACTCATAGAAAATGCACACCAAGACCCTCTTATTTTTGCAAGGCAGCAAATTGAGGCACATTTACTAAGTGCTTTTCTGAGGGCAGGGTGGAATCAGGCTCAGAATTTCCCAGTGACCTAAATATTTCTCAGTGAGGCTGCAAGCTCAGAGGCTTTTCTGAGGGCAGGGTGGAATCAGGCTCAGAATTTCCCAGTGACCTAAATATTTCTCAGTGAGGCTGCAAGCTCAGAGGCCGAAGAGTTTGTTATATGTGGCATATTTTGGTATTACTGGATCTCTGATCCAGAATACAGTGCTGATGAAACCTGGGCCAGATAACTTATTTGGGTTCTTTCATCATTTCCACATTTCGAATCCCGACCATCCACTTTATAAAAATATGCCACAGACCCAAATGGGGTCCAGCCATGCAGATTCACAAGTTGGAAGAGAACTCTCTGTTGTCTGACATGCTAGCAACATAAAACACACACACACACACAAACAAACAAAAAACTAGACTCTTATTTGTATGCACATCACAAAGTATGTTGTGGAGCAACAAAGAGGTGGGCATGGAGGATTAAACGTGAAACCCTGGTCTTCCTGAAGTGAGGGGGCAGATGCCGTGTTACTCAGGAAGTGTCCCGGACTTGTACTCAGGCTGCCCCACTGAAGAGGCTTTGATTTCCCTCCTCCTTGCAAAGCCACGCATCACAGATTCGCAGAAGAAGGGAAGCAGGGAGTGGAGAAATCAGGTTGAAGGAACGGCATCTCTGAGGAGAGGCAAGTAGATTTCTGCACAGTGCAATGGAGCACAGTAACATCCTTTCAGTATAGCTGATGGCAGATTCTATATGAAACTGAATTCTGGGCAAATAGATTCCAAGAATTCTTTGGAACTAGTATTCAGGGTCTCAATGTGAGCAGCCATTTTGGTACCGGCCTGACGAGACATGAGGGTGAAAACCGGTGATCAAGGAAGACGAGGAGCAAGCCCACCTGGGGGAGCAGACGCAGAGAAGGCCCTCTGGGGTTCCTTCAGGGGAAAAGCGTCCATGTACATGCTTGGATTTACTGCTCAATGGAGAGGCGCCCAAAGCCACGCACGAGTTCTCGTGCCAGACTCTGCTTCCCAGACTCCACCAGCCGGCGTCCCAACTCCAGCTGGTTCCTATGCATTCACTGCCCACGACCACCCCCAGTGGAGTACTCTATCCACTCTACGCTTGCAGAAACTGAGGGCCATGCTAGCCTCTTGTACAAAGTCAAAGAGCTGGAGAAAAACTGCAGGATACGGAGCACCTCAGAGGTGGCCGGGCTCACTGGGGAGAAGGAGCCCAGCTCACAGGGCACACTTCCCTCTCTTCCGGCAGGGCCCTCACTTCCGGCAGGTCCCCACTTCCGGCAGGGCCCCCACTTCCGGCAGGGCCCCCACTTCCGGCCCTCCTTACAGCAGAGTCCTCCGCTAC
The DNA here is from genome assembly GCF_049115385.1 of Moschus berezovskii. Lineage (NCBI taxonomy): Eukaryota > Metazoa > Chordata > Mammalia > Artiodactyla > Moschidae > Moschus > Moschus berezovskii. The sequence continues at coordinate 4,439,832 of NC_142460.1, forward strand.
ATCTGGGTGTTAACTTACTCTCGTGTCCCGCTTTCTCTAATAACTGGGCCTCGTTTACTGCGGGCCTCTCACTTACGTCAGGGCCTGCTGTCGCGCGATGATGCATTCAGGTCGGCCGCCGCGGAACACCAGGTGGGCATTGGACTGCACCCACAGCCAGCCGGCCTGCTTGGTGAGCAGCCGGAACACCGTGAGCCCGCTCTCTCCTGTCTGCATCACTGCAGAGAGAGGGGCACGCTCGCTGTGGAGCTGGGCCGCACCCTGCCCACCCCGGGAGCCTGGGAACCTGCCCCGCGCGAGGGGCAGCGGGCCGCCGGGAGCCCCGGAGACGTGTGGAACCTCCAGCTTGCCCGGCCCCGGGGTGGACTGGGGCGCCTCCAAAACTCACTGCGCATGTGATTCTCCGCGCAGTACATGGCGTAGGCCGCGTGGATGAACTGGTAGCCGGATCCACGCCTGCAGAGTTCGCTGTCGGTGTAGCCCAGGACCACCTTGCCTCTGCAGAGGAGACGTCACAGCCTGACCTCCCAGTCTTGAAGTGGAAAGGAACATTCACTGCCCTACTCGGTCCTCTGAAGCAAGACCTGTGTTCGCCCAGCGGATCTCACCCTGGACTCAAGTGCCAAGGACACTCTGGGTTCAGAGGGGGCAGCTGTCCCACAGCAGGACTAGGGCAGGACCTGTAAGCAGCTTCCACACTGAAAAGGTTGTGGTGCCCTCTTAGATCCTTGTGCCACACAGGTATCCCAAAATTGTTTTAAGCCTATTTTTGTTTGCCTCGCTGGATTTAAAATTGTTCATATAGGAGAATCAGCGGACTTTTTCTCAAGTTCCACAACTTTCATCAGAGGGCTCTGTGAGTCCCCTAAAACTTGCAAGTCATAGTACTAAGGATATATTGGGTCACATGTTCTTAAACCAGTGCTTTCTAGAACTTGTTCTAAGAGGCGTTGGTACTGAAGCATGTTGATTAATGTTTACCCAAGAAAGATCAACAGTCAAATAAATCTAGGAACATTTGAGTCAAACCTAGTTAATTAGATTTCATAGTGGGACCTCTAGGAGTTTCACTATGATCTGTTTCTGGAAGTCTTTGAGGGATTGTCCAGGATTTGCTATGTGCATCACTCTGACCCAAACCCCATACTCCTGTGTGGAAAATTTGCTACATTGCCCCTATAAACAGCATATTTCCTACCGACTCACTTTGCAGAACCCATTTGGACAGGATTGGACAATTGTTCTTGACTTTCCTTTGCTTCTAGACCTAGGATTTTGGCCATAACTAGTCAAAGCATTCTCAGGTCTCTATGAGTCATGATTTCTGGTCACAGGGATGTACCTGGAATCACAAGCTATTGGTGTGAAGTCCAATTTGTGTTTTGTTTGGAAAAATACAGTTTTGTTTTGGAGCTCCACGATGGTGAATGGCTGGCGAGGTGTTGCCACAGCAAACAGGGTGAGTTGAGGAGATGTGGGGATGCCATCTTCTGAGCTATTGTTCTTCGCAGGGAGGAATTTAAGATGGCCATGGAAATTCAACTCCTAGAAAAAGAAGACCCCTCCAAACAATGAGCAGGGAGAAGAGACTGTTAAGTAGCTAAAACAGTGGACCTAAATTCCCCCTCTGGAACTCAGAGTGTCCAGTATCCTTGGGGTTGAACAGGCAGGATTCCTTCCTCCTTCCTCCCCTTTCCACAGAGCACAGGCTTGCTCAGTTTTGGAGCCTCCTCATTCTTCTGCTCTGCTCATCAGGTCCTGATCATTTTTCATGGCTTCTCCATCCTCCCTCAGTGCCCTGACTCATGCAGTCTCTTAAAAAAAAAAAAGAACAGAGCTGCAGAGTATATAGTCAATTGAGCTGTGAGAGGGTATTCAGTTCCAGGGGTTGGTAGGCATTGTCAGCTTATTTTGGTGATGGTGAGGAAGGTGGATGTGAATATCCTGAGTTCACCTGGGATTCCCCACTTTGGGTTGTATTAGAGGTAACGTGCGTGTGTGCTGAGTCGCTTCAGTCATGCCCGACTCTGCGACCCTATGGACTTTAGCCTGCCAGACTCCTCTGTGGGATTCTCCAGGCAAGATTGCTGGAGTGGATTGCTGTTCTCTCCTCCAGGGGATCTTTCTGACCCAGGAATCGAACCTCCGTCTCTTGCATTGGCAGGTGGCACTAGTGCCACCTGGGAAGCCCTACCAGAGGTAACAAGTGTAAATCCCAAGCAAATATATCCCAAGTCTTAACTAGGCAGAGGAAGTTTCAAAAGACAACTGTATCTTAAACAGTCTGACCCTCTGAAATGGTAGTGAGCTGAAGGCCAGAAGGCCTTTCTGGGATGGTGAGGAAGCCTGGTCCAACCCTTGGGCAGTGTTCCATCCAAATAGAGCCATACATCTGTTTAAGAAGTTCCTGACACTCTAAGTACAGTGTGATTACCAGAAACCCAGAAGAATTGTCCAGTAGGCAGCGGAACCGACAGACAAAGCTTCTCTCAAGGTAAGAGGGTTCCTCCAAGGACAGATGCTGCAGGCTGTCACTGGAGGTGCCACCAAGTGAACAAAACTTCTTCCCAGGTAGAGCTGGGAAGACAGAGACAAATGAAGAGTCTTCATCAGAAAAGTCACTATCTTGGAGCTGAGACATCTGTAGTCTTGGAAGAAGCTGGTGGGTGGAGATAATGGGGAGTCACAAGCCCTATGGCCAAGTGAAGCTTCCCCTTCTCCAGTAGACTGACCGTGATCAGCCACTCAGGCTGGCTTTCTCTCATCAGAGGATCCTAGCACTCCTGCAGGCTTACCTGCCTTACACTGTCATGAGAATCAAGATAAAAATAGAGGATGATGCACCTAAGTATTAGTCGCTCAGTTGTGCCCGACTCTTTGCAATCCCATGGACTGTAGCCCGCCAGGCTCCTCATTCATAGAATTCTCCAGGCAAGAATACTGGAGTGGGTTGTCCTTTCCTTCTCCACGGGATCTTCCCGACCTGTGGATCAAACTGGGGGCTCCTGCATTGCAGGCAGATTCTTTATTGTCTGAACCCCCAGGGAAGTGCATAACATATATATCCAGCAACTTTATTGGCTCTACTGTTGAAATATACCTTGGAAACAACTACTTCTCACCACTTCCACTTTTACTGTGCCGGGCAGTCATCGTCTGGGGATACATCTCCCCCTTATCAGCTGGGGAAAAACCTTGGTGGTCAAGAGCATGAAGACTGAAGCTTCACCTGTTGTGTGACCCTGGGAGAGTTATTTAACCTCTCTGTGGGCTTTAATATTCTTATCTGACTTAACAAGGTTGTAATGATAATTAAACACATGTATGTATATAAAGCACTTGGAATAATGCCTGGCATGTTGTAACCTCTGTATAAACTGGCTGCTACATTCATCATTTTTTCCCTGTTTTAACTTTGCCTTGGCCTTCTAACTGGTGTCCCGGCTTCCACTCTTGCCCACGATGGTCTGTCCTCCACTCAGCACAATAGGTCAGATCACGTCGCTTCTCTGCTCAGAACTCTCCACTGACTTCTCACCTCAAAGTCTCGAGCGGCCTGCATGGTTTGGCTGCTCCTGCATCTCCTTCTGTCCTCCCCTCGCTCTCTGTGCCCTTCTCAGCGGCCTCCTTGCCTTCCCTCAGCTGTGTCCTATGCTGAGTGCACTTCTGCTGTTCTTTCACCTGCACTGCTCACTCCCATTTATCCATACCTCTTTAAATGGCAGCATGCCCACCTGGTAACTTTGGTCTCTCCTTACGTAATTTTAGTTTCTTCTTGGTACTCTATCCCACCAGAAATGGTCCGTAGCTATTCATTATATTTAGGCTCCACTGGAAGAGGAACTTTATCTCTTTTGCTCACTGCTTTATGCCTAACACCTGGAACATAGCCTGGCACATAACGGGCACTCAGAACACATTAGTTGAATGAAGGGATGAACCAAATGGAGTAGAAATGATCATTTTCCTCATTCCTATTTTCTGCAGTGAACGTCAGTTACTGCCACTTGTAAGGAAAAGAAAATGCTGTGCACAGAAAAGTGACATGATCATGTAACCTACCAGGAAAAAGCACTTTCTGCTTTTCACCTGTTTTTTGGTGGGGGCTAGTTCAGCCTCATCTCTTTCCTGTCCCAGGAGTTTTCAGGCAAGTCTTCTCAAAGGGTAGTAAGAGGATACTCTTGGGGTTAAAAATCCATCTAAGAACCATCTACGCTTCATTAGGAAGTCAAGGATGAAAACCCCAAGTCTGTTCTGTTTTTCTGTAATTCTTAACCTGACAAGTCAGATTACGTTTACACTGGTAATACTAGTTTTCCCTGTGTCACATGAAAATTGATTTATCTAGACTTAAATTCTGCAGAAGAATAACAATAGTTTAGCAATAGTCTGGCAACTTAAATGTTTAATGGGAAGAATGAAGGGAAAGGCTTAATCAGAGTGTGATTTGATAAATTTTACTACTGTTCTTTCTTAATCTCATTTGATAAAGCCCCTAGTCCAGTGTCTAGCACATGGTGGTATTTTAGTCACTAAGGTATGTCCAACTCTTTTTGCCACCCACAGACTGTAGCCCGCCAGACTCCTCTGTCCATGGGATTTCCCAGGCAAGAATAGGGGAGTGGGTTGCTACTTCCATCTCCAGCAGATCTTCCCGACCCAGGGATTGAACCCACGTCTCCTGCGTTGGCAGGAGGACTCTTTACCACTGAGCCACTTGGGAAGCCCTAGTACATGGTACACCCTTAATATACACGCATGTATAAAGCATGCATCCACTTGAAGCTGGTTTAGGTGGGTGGTCTTTAGGCATTTTTCTGGCATATTTATAGCACTGTTATTAAACTAAGGGCTTCCCTGGTAGCTCAGCTGGCAAAAAATCTGCCTGCAATGCAGGAGACCTAGGTTCGATCCCTGGGTTGGGAAGATCCCCTGGAGAAGGGAACAGCTACCCACTCCAGTACTCTGGCATGGAGAATTCCATAGACTGTATAGTCCTTGGTGTCACAAAGAGTCGGACATGACTGAACGACTGAACTGAGACCACTGTATGGTTTCTGCTACTGCAAGGATGTAAAGGATTAAAAGAAAATTTAAAGTATGAAGTTATATGCAAACTTTCAGAGTATTCGTTGTTAAGGACATAATTTAAGCTTGGCAGTATCAGGAAATATACAGAAGTCTGAACTTCAGACCTTTGTTCCTTGTCCTCGTGACCCTTGCCACTCAGAATGGACAGAGGTAGAGGCACAGAAGGAGCCCACACAGAGGCACGAAGCTCAGTGCTGAGGACAAGATTCCCCCCTTCAAGGAGCTGATAATCTGATGGGAAAGAAAAAGAAAATAGTGATGTATTTCATCAAGTGACTTTAGCCCCTGGACTTAAGCTGGTGGAGATGGAGTCTGTGTGGACTGTCTTCGGTGGGGGCTGGCTTCAACAAGAGCAGGATCAGGATCAGAGCAGCCAGAGCTGAATTGAAATAAAGCTGCATGTCGCAAGGCTGTACAACCATACTTTAAGTTCATCCCTCTTTAGTATTTTAGGCTGTCTACTGCAAAAAGGAAATCATTATTACTGTGCAAACACTGGTGCATTACTTCATTCTTTTCCCAAGTGAAACATCTGTCTTGAATATTTCATTCTTTTCTGGCCACGCTTCACAACAAAACAGAAGAGCCTTGCGTGCTGGGTGAATGCATTAAATGTTCTCTAAATCCTTGGAGAGTGGGCCTGTATCTGGATTTACAAAATGGCATTGACTTGTGAACAACAGTGTTGCTTTTTGCCTGTGGTATCCCATCAGTCAGCAGTATGACATGTGGCCAGGCACAGATATGAGCCCCCCCACCAGCTTGATCGTTGTTCAGGGATGCACCTCCCTGGGCAGCAGGATGTTCGCTCCAGCGTGAGTCTTGTCACTCACAGTTGGATCCATCTGGGCAAACCTCAGTCTCATCCTTACACTCATTTAAGGGACTAACCCTTACTGAGTGCTACTGTCTCAGGCACTGTTCTAGGCCTCGGGGATACACAGGGGAACCAAACAGTAGGCTATCCCTTCCTGCACCCTCCTGGTGTAAAGACAACAGCAAGTCATGCCCCGTGCATGTTTCCCAGTCACTCGGAGGATCAGATGAGGCCACAGGTGTGAGAAGGTGTAGAAGAGGCAGAGTCCTGTGCCAGCACACTGCCTGACTCCCATGCAGGTCCTGGCCCTATCCCGCACTCCATGTACCTGTATGTACCATGTACCCTCATGTACCTGAGGCATGTGTATGTGATCAGTACTGTGAGCTGAGAAAGTCTAAATTCCTGGTCCTATTTCTTCATCAGGGACTCCTGAAACACAGACAGGGTTGATTTCGGGCTCTAGCCCTTCTGAGCCGTGGTAACTTACAGCGGGTGTCCTGCTCTGCTCTGCTGGTGGGAGTGGTGTCTGGAGGCCAGAGGAACTGGCTCTGGAACGTGGCTCTGTCCTCCTTGTGGATCAGCTCAAACACGCTCTGATAGATGACGTCTGACTGCAAAGACCAAGAATCCCCGTCACCCTCCTGGGGCTGCTTCCTGCCTTCCTGAGACTAGGAGTGACCTATTCACTTCCCATGTCCCTGAGCCATGCCAGCCCCTCTGACATCCTCCTAGGCCTCCTTGCCTCACCTGCCCACACCCCTTCCTGAGCTGGTGGCTGGCCATGTGCTCCCTCACCCTAACCTTCGTCCCCCTTCTGATCTTGCTCAGCCCGTCTTTCTAGGCTGCTGCTGTCCCCAGATCCAGAAAACATCACCCATGGTGTTGGAGGCCAACCCTGTACTGTGTCTTGGAAGGGTGGCAGTTCCTGGGGTCAGTGGGAAGGAGTGATTGGAGAGGAGATGAGTCACAAACCAGCAGCAGGGGGATGCCTGAAGTGGAGCACCTGCAGAAGCCACTGAAACGGCACCAAGAGCTGGCCTGAAGCTCTCCTGGAAGCCAGCTCTTCTGGATGACCAAATCCAATTGAATTTGAACAAAACTTTCATTTCCAGGGAGACTCAAGTTTGTTCCATCACTTATTAGAGGAGATGAGTGGATATAAATGTCAATCTAACCTCAAAAGAAATGGGTCAAGAAGCAACAGTTAGAACTGGAAGTGGAACAACAGACTGGTTCCAAATCGGGGAAGGAGTACATCAAGACTATATATTGTCATCCTGCTTATTTAACTTACAGGCAAAATGCGTCATGAAAAATGCAGGACTGGATGAAGCACAAGCTGGAATCAAGATTTCCAGGAGAAATATTAATAACCTCAGATATGTAGGTGACATCACCCTATGGCAGAAAGTGAAAAAGAACTAAAGAGCCTTTGATGAAAGTGAAAGAAGAGAGTGAAAAAGTTTGCTCAACATTAAATAACTAAGATCATGGCATCCAGTCCCATCACTTCATGGCAAATAGAGGGGAAAATAATGGAAACAGTGAGAGAATTTATTTTTTTGTGCTCCAAAATCACTGCAGATGGTGACTGCAGCCACGAGATTAAAAGACTCCTGCTCCTTGAAACAAAAGCTACGACAAACCTAGACAGCATATTAAAAAGCAGAGACATTCCTTTGCCAACAAAGGTCTGTCTGGTCAAAGCTATGGTTTTTTCAGTCGTCATGCAAGGATGTGAGAGTTGGACTATAAAGAAAGCTGAGTGCTGAAGAATCGATGCTTTTGAACTGTGGTGTTGTAGAAGACTCTTGAGAGTCCCTTGAACTGCAAGGAGATCAAACCAGTCAATCCTAAAGACAACCAACCCTGAGTATTCACTGGAAGGACTGATGCTGAAGCTGAAACTCCAACATTTTGGCCACCTGATGTGAACAGCTGACTCATTGGAAAAGACCCTGATGCTGGGAAAGATTGAAGGCAGGAGGAGAAGGGGACAACAGAGGATGAGCTGGCTGGATGGCATCACCAACTTGATGGACATGAGTTTGAGTTGGTGATGAACAGACAGGGAAACCTGGCGTGCTGCAGTCCATGGGGTTGCAAAGAGTCAGACATGACTGAACGACTGAACTGAACTGGTATGGTGACTTGAACATGAAAGAGAATTAAAGTATCCTGTCTCAACGCAGATTTTGGGAGTCTTTTACACATAGAGAGAATGTTAGTCTCCAAGCCAGTTTGCCTTGAGAAGTCTTATGTACTCCTTGAAAATAAAATAGGTTTGATTAAAATTTAGTGAGTCTGTCTCCCCTTTGTTGTTGCTGATCAGTTGCTAAGTCATGTCTGACTCTTTGCAACCCCATGGACTGCAGCACGCCAGGCTTCCTTGTCCTTCAGTCTACCCTTGCCTGTGGTTAATAATTTATTAACTTATGTTATATTTAGGTATACTTTGGAATTCTTCTTGACCTTTGAGAGGAATTAAGTGCAATTGAAAGCTTTCTGTCAACAGTAAAAATTTTTACTGGGCTAACTTCTATCCAAAATACATACTTTTTCCTTCTCCTCCTGCACTTCCACTGCCTACACAGCATGATTGCCAGCAGCTGCTTGTATGTAACCGCTGTCTGCCATGAAAATCTGTGAAAATAACTTTGCAGGAGCATCTCCACCTAGTATGTGGTTATGGTGATACATATTACAAAGATCTAGTGTAATCTCTGAAAGGATGGAGACAAGGAAGGGCCTGGCAAAAGGGCCTCCAGGCTAGCAGAGGGGAAACTCGGGTGGGGGAAGACCGCAGGTTACAGGGAAAGCCTGAGGGGAGCTGATGGAGAGAGTGCTTTATGAGATCTTGACCGATGGCAGCCTGGGGCTGAGACTGAGGGAAGCTTCAGACACTTCAGGGTGAACAGAAAAGAGCCTGGAAGAGTGAATGGGCCCTGGGAAAGCATGGCCCCCACACATGCTTGTGCTCCCTCCTCTAGAAAACCCAGCACTGGTGTTGGGGGGCTGTGCACGGAGGCAGGGGCCACTCCTTACCCCCCCTGCCCTGACTGCCCTCCTGTCTCCCTGTGGCTGTCACTCGTCTTGCCATCTGCTCTTTGCTCCTGCAGGCTCTGGGGAGGAAAGCCTCTCAGCAAGGCACTGCTCCACACTCAACATTCCCTGCACCAAGCGAGGGGTTTCTCTGAGATCAAGGGCTTTACCCAGGTTTGGTTTTTTTCTTTCCTTTGGAAGCCCTTTATTTTATAAGGGTCCCTGTTCCTATACCTTCCTCAGTCACGCTTGTCCTCAGCGAGGACAAATGCCTCAGGAAGCTGCATGTGGGTGGTGTGGCTGTGCTGAGCTCAGGGTCTCAGTTCTGTTTTGCCAAATAAAACTCCTTCCAGAGTTTCAGCTGAGAACCAGCTGCCACAGACTGGAACTGACTGACACTTTTTTGAAAGGAAAAGTGAAAAGACTAAAAATTCCTGTGTGTCTTTTCATCACAAGTAGGGGGTGGGTTGTCCCAGATCCGCTAGTGGGCAGGCTGCGCCCTGCGTGGGAATGTGCTGTGGTGAAGAGCGGGGTCCTGAGTCTTTTTGCTGCCTGGCTTTTAGAAAACCATCTGTTGCCATGGCATTTATCAAGCCCCTCACTTGCTCCTGGTGAGTCAGGCATTAGCCATGTGGGTTTTCAGGCTGCAGAACAGGTCTGTGAGGCATGGAATGTCTTGCTTCAGTGGGATTGTGGAGACAACCCTCAGGTCTCCCACTGGCCCTCAGGCCTCTGTTCACTGAAGTCCATGGGACAGTGGCTCTGAGGCAGATGTGTCCTGGGAGACAGGGCTCCTCCAAGGGGCAGCTGGGCCTTGAGGGCTGGCCTTTGGCCTTGAGGGCTGGCCTTTGGCCTTGAGACACTTCCTTGGAGCCGCTCCACAGGCTTACCACTTCCTCCCAGTGGTCAGATCAGAATTCTCAGAACACAGAATTTCACACCCTGGCAAGGACCCCAAGAAATGGGATGAACCTATTGTTGGGGGCAGGCGGGCCCTTAGAAGCTGGAAAAAGCCAATGGCCAGTGAGGTGGCAGAGGGCAGTGCGTGCTCAGTCCTGGCTGACTCTTTGCGACCCTATGGACTATGGCTCACCAGGCTCCTCTGTCCATGGGATTTTCCAGGCAAGAATACTGGAGTGGGTTGCCATTTCCTTCTCCAGGCAGAGGGCAGAGGAAGGGACAAAAAGGCTGAGGGAAACAGGTCCAGAAGTGACAGCCATGGGAGGCCAGAGCCAGTGCTCCCCAAGGCCACGGAGGTGCGCCAGTGGAGGGCCTGGCATCCCTGAGAAGCTTGGTGACTGTGCTCTGTGGTCAGAGCTGATGGCAGAGAGGAAGGCACCTGATTGGGCTCATTAACGTCCACCGGGATGACGAAGCCATGAGGTACCAGAGGCCAGGTGGCAGCACTTATTGACCATAAGTCAGTGGGCTTTAGTCAGTGACCACCAGCAAGGCCAGAGGGGCACCTTGGGCCTTGGGGGCTGAGGAGGTGGTTGCAGAGCACAATGTCCTTAGGGAACAGTGATGGGCAGCCAGCAACGATGCTGCTTAACATGTTCAAAAGAAGGTAAGGATGGAGGCCCAGGAGGCTGAGGGCCATCACCTCCTTGAGAAGTGATCATCCTTTGCTCAGTTTCTGAACCTGAGACAGTTTTAAGGTCTGGAGCCCCCTGACTGGAGAAGTGGCAGGGTCCCTAGGAGATACTCGGGTGACCACACCTTCTGTCCAACAGACCTCAAAATGCCTGGTAATTCTCCTTTTCCAGAGTGTGGTCACCTTCCACCAGGTTGAGGAAGCCAGTGTTTTGGGAAGGCTCAGGTGGGGATGCAGTGTGTCTGTGCAGGACTGAAACCTGGGTTCCCACAGTCACCCCACAGAGATTCGCATAATGTGGCCCCACCTCGCTCCTAACTACTCAACTCAAAGAGAACCACTCACCTGATGGAATCCCAGGTAGTCCTGGACCGTGGGAGAGACATAGAAAACACAGCCGTCTTCCGTGACCGCCATGAGGAAGCCGTCGAGGGCCTGGCGAGAGGCAGAGAGGGCTCAGTTCAGTGTGCGGGCGGGTGGAGCTCCTGAGGCCAGGCCCAGGTTGGGAGGGGCTTCTGCTGAGCCTCCTTTTGGTGAGGGAGTCTCGCACGTCCTGAACTGTCACTTTGTAAGCAGGGCCCGGGATATCCTGCTAGGCTGCTCAGTGCAAATACCTCGCTTTCACTTGGGCTCCGGCGGAAAGGTGTGTGTGTGGGCGTGTGTGCGCACACGCATGTCTGAGACAGCAGAGTCAAGTTCCAACTCCCGTCAGCTGAGAACACGGCAAACTGAACAGCGATTAAACAAACAAACACACACACATTTTTTGTTTTGTTTTCGTCTCCCGTCTTCTTGACGCAGCTGATCCCTTCAGTGCCCCTCGTCAGGAGACAGACAGAGGGACTAGTGCTCTCCCTCCGCTGAGGCTGTGGCTGGGCTTGCCTGGCAGGTGGTAAAAATGGAGCTCGTCACCCTCCCAGCCCTCCTGGAGACACCCGGATGGAAACTCCAGGAGTACAAAATTTTAACCATTTTCCCAGGAGAGTCTGAAGGGGCATCAAGCCTCAGGAAAAGCATTTTTTTGGTTGCGGTTGAGATGAGTTTTCATTTTAAGCTTTCAGTTGGAAACAGTCTTTTGTACTTATGTTAAGGAAACACGTACCTATGGTTTGAAGCCATCCCCCCACCACCGCCAGCATTCCCAAGTAAATAGCAGTGATGGCGACGACAACAACAAGGGTAATAGTAGCACCGCTGGAGGATGCCATGCTCTCCTTGGCCTTATCACGCCTTTACCACATGCTGACGTCCATTACTGCAATGGTTGCCTCGCGCACACTCCCCTGTTCTGTGCTGCTCTCTTGACTCATTGAGCTCAACCGGGTGAGCTCTAAACCTGGTTAAATTCAGCCTTCTGTTCACTCCATGTCTTCAGCCTCACAGCCGAGCACGACGTTTCCACATTACACTCCCGACTGTGAACCTTAAATGGTCCCAGATGCTGCTTAAGCGTTCTGTTACGTTTCCCTTGGTCTGATTCAGTCTCCTGTTCTCTCAGATGACTGTTTCACACCCCTCTCTCTCCCCTCACATCTCTGACACCTTCTTCCCTGTCATCACGTTCAGCCTTGCTACTTTGCACTGAAAATAAATAGCAGTGGGAAGAGGACTTCTACAGGGTGCCACCACCCTGCAACCTAAGTTTGCATGCTCAGTCACTCAGCATCCGACTCTCTGCCACCCCATGGACTGCAGCCTGCCAGGCTCCTCTGTCCATGGGATTTCCCAGGCAAGAATACTGGAGTGGGTTGCATTTTCTACTCTACAGGGTCTTCCCAACCCATGGATCAAACCTGCATCTCCTGGATGCAGGATTTTTTTTTACCATTGCACCCCCTGGGGGTCTCACAATGTATGTTTATCTGGTTCCATAAGCTTTGCTTTTCTGCTGGTTAAAGTGGGTGAACTCTTCAGCTTGCAAACCAAGCCCAGCCCCTCCACTCACTGATAAACACTAGGTCCCACCCCCATTGCTTGGGCAATAAAACAATGTGGAAATATGTCTTAACGTACCACTGTTCCTAGTCACATGGATTGGTGGAACAAAAATTCAAACAATTAAGCAGTTATTACAGAAAATCCTGGAGTATGAAGTCAAGTGAGCCTTAGGAAGCATTACTATGAACAAAGCTAGTAGAGGTGATAGAATTCCAGCTACTTCAAATCCTAAAAGATGATACTTTTACAGTGCTGCACTCAATATGACAGCAAATTTGGAAAACTCAGCTGTGGCCACAGGACTAGAAAAGGTCAGTTTTCATCCAATCCCAAAGAAAGGCAATGCCAAAGAATGTTCAAACTACCATACAATTGAGCTCATTTCACACGCTAGCAAGGTAATGCTCACAACCTTTCAAGCTAGGCTTCAACAGTATGTGAACCAAGAACTTCCAGATGTACAAGCTGGATTTAGAAAAGGCAGAGGAATCAGGAATCAAATTGCCAACATTCTTTGGATCATAGAGAAAGCAAGAGAATTTCAGAAAAATATCTTCTGCTTTACTGACAATGCTAAAGCCTTTGACTGTGTGGATCACAACAAACTGTGGAACATTCTTCAAGAGATAGGTATATGAGACCACCTTACTTGTCTCCTGAGAAACCTGTATGGAGGTCAAGAAGCAATAGTTAGAACTGGACGTGGAACAACAGACTAGTTCAAAATTGGGAAAGGAGTACATCAAGACTATATATTGTCAACCTGCTTATTTAACTTATATGCAGAGTACATCATGCAAAATGCTGGGCTGGATGAATCACAAGCTGAAAGCAAGATTGCCAGGAGAAGTATCAGCAATCTCAGATATGCAAGTAATACCACTTTAATGGCAGAAAGGAAGAGGACTCTTGATGAGAGTAAAAGAGGAGAGTGAAAAAGCTGGCTTAAAACTCAACATTAAAAAACTAAGATCATGGCATCTGATCCCATGATATTCCTATCTCTTTTCTAAGAATTTTCGTTTGTTGTGACCCACACAGTCAAAGCTTTTAATACAGCCATTGAAGCAAAAGTAGATGTTTTTCTGGAATTCCCTTGCTTTCTCTATGATCCAACAAATGTTGGCAATTTGATTCCTGGTTCCTCTGCCTTCTCTAAACCCAGCTTGTACATCTGGAAGTTCTCGGTTCTCATATTGCTAAAGCCTAGCTTGAAGAGTTTTGAGCATAACCTTGAGTGTGATCCAGTTACAGTTGAATCCTTTCCAGGAGCAGGATTCTGCTGTTTTGAGGCTTGTTCTGACTCCAGGCTTTTTCTAAGCTGTCTGTTTCCCTGATTTTTCTCTGTTAAACTTTAGCTGTGCTACTATTTCACCCCTCTGAATTGCTAAGTATCAAAATTACCATCGTTTTTGAGAGTGCCATTATACTGAACTTCCCCAAGCTCTGTTCCAAACTAATTTAGTCCCTTTAGGGAGAGCTTCAGAACTCCCTATTCTTATGGCCTATTTCTCTCCAGAGCCCCTTCACTGGAGCTGGGAGCATGGGTGGTGGCCACTTCTCTGGAATTATATCTTTTCTCTATGAGTGAGTCCTAGGCAAGGATGGTAATCTCTGGTCATCTTGACTAGACCCTTTGAGTATGGATCCTCCCCACTAAAAGGGAACTGAGTTGGGGAAATTTTCAGTCTGCCATTCCTGTGACAGACTTTCTACCCTATAAATGGGGTCTTGATGTTGGAAGGGAAGCCCAGGATTTTTGGCCATACTTTCTTGGAACAGAGCTTTGGCAACATGAGCTGGGGTGATGCGAGCTGACAGAAACCTGCCACTCCCAGGGTGATACCACAACCATAGATTGGGAACTGGGGAGAGAAGGAGCTTTGTCTTACTGGTTGTATGCATCCAGAGTAGAGCCTCTGGCACACTGAACTGGGGCCAGAGGGCCATCTGCCAAGGTCTTCCCACTGCCAGTCTAAAAGTTCCAGTTCTCCATACACAGCCAAGAAACAAACAAAACATCAGTTATTCTATTTGGATAGCATCAGATTTTTACAATTTATTATTTTTTATATTTTATGACTGGTCTTACTTTATCATGTCTTTGTCTAGTGTATTTTTAGAAAAATGGAATTATTTAAATTTGATTTGTTCTTGAATGCCAAACATTTTAAAGGGCACCTGCTGCTGCTGCTGCTAAGTCACTTCAGTCGTGTCCAACTCTGTGTAACCCCATAGACGGAAGCCCATCAGGCTCCCCCTTCCCTGGGATTCTCCAGGCAAGAACACTGGAGTGGGTTGCCATTTCCTTCTCTAATGTGTGAAAGTGAAAAGTGAAAGTGAAGTCACTCAGTCGTGTCTGACCCTTAGCGACCCCATGGACTGCAGCCTACCAGGCTCCTCCATCCATGGGATTTTCTAGGCAAGAAGGCTTGCCATTGCCTTCTCTGTAAAGGGCACCTACAAAATGTCAAATATTTCTTCACCAACTGAAACAAGTTTTTTTCCTTCAGCAACTGAAACTGATTCTTACTGGCAGTCATTTAAAACGTTATTAAATATGAAGCTGTGATGGTTCATTTTTATATATCAACTTGGCTAGGTATGGTGCCCAAGAGTTTGATCAAATACTAATTGAGATGTTGCTGTAAAAGTATTCATTTTTGAGATGTGAGAGTGAAAGTGAAAGTCGCTCAGTCCTGTCTGACTCTTTGTGACCCCATGGACTGTAGTCCAAGGACTTTTCCAGGCCAGAATACTGGCGTGGGTAGCCTTTCCCTTCTCCAGGGGATCTTCCCAACCCAGGGATCAAACTCAGGTGTCCCACATTGCAGGCGGATCTTTACCAGCTGGGCCACCAGAGAAACGCAAGAATACTGGCGTGGGTAGCCTATCCCTTCTCCAGTGGATCTTCCTGACCCAGGAAGAGAACTGGGGTCTCCTGCATTACAGGTGGATTCTTTACCAACTGAGCTATCAGGGAAGCCCCTTTGAGATGTGAATAACATTCAAATAAATGGACTCTGAGTAACACAGATTGCCTTCCATAACGTGGGTGGGTCACATCCAGTTAGTTAAAGGACTTAAAGGAAAAAGTTTGAGATCCCTAAGAAAACCTGCTTTCAGAATTTTTGGACTTTAGCCTTTGGACTCAAGATTGCAACATTAACTTTTGCCTGGGAAAAAGTCTTACTTTCATGGAGCTCGTGATCTAGTGTGTGAAGGCTTACAGGTGGTATTTGGAAACTAGACCATGTGCCTAGGTAGCAGCTGTTCCTTTCTCCACAGCTCTGCACCCCCAGCGACCCCTACCACACCCTTGTTTGGAGAGCCTTATTGAGCAGGTCCATTAGTGGTCTGCAGACAGGTATTACGAAGTCCCTGCACCTGGTCTTATTTAAAAAAAAAAAACACAAACAACTTTTGCCTGGGTCTATAAGCTTCTAGCCTTCCTGCTAATTTCAGATTTGTTACACCCCAAATTCACATGAACCAATTTCTTAAAATCTTTCTCTCTCTCTCCACACACACACACACACACACACACCCTCCTGGTTCTGTTTTCTCTGAGGGAACTGTGACAAATACAGAATCTTGGTAATTCTCAATTAAACAAACTAATTTAAAATTATTCTTTCAGTTCAGTTCAGTTCAGTCGCTCAGTCGTGTCCGACTCTCCGCAACCCCATGAATCACAGCACGCCAGGCCTCCCTGTCCATCACCAACTCCTGGAGTTCACCCAAACTCATGTCTTTAGGCATTTCATTTCAAGAGACTTTTGGTTAAAATTCCTATTTTAAAGGTATAGATACAAAGCAGTTCAAATTCACTACAAAGTAAAGTGAACAATGTACTCAACCGTCATACATCCAGATTTATAGTAATATTTTGACAGAGTTTTTGTAGCAGGTCTATTTTTAAGTTTTTTTAAGTATGAAGTGTTAAAAAAATAGTACTCTTCAGTGGAGAGAATAACTGACTTTTAAGACTTTAAGATAGAGTGACTGTGCTGAGACTGAATTCTCAGCAGATAAATAAGCCAACACCATATAAATAAGGATGCAGTGATCTCTTTTTCCCTAAAGAAGAGGCCCAACTGCTTCTATGGCCAGTTGCCCAGGGTCCTGCATGTTCTTCAAGCTCAGGGACTAAGAAGCTCTGATGGAGAACCCCTCTCGGGGGAGGCACCCACGCTTGACTAGCAAGTGGCCACCAGGGCCTGGCATCCGTGGTTCCCAACTCTTCCTGCCCCTTTGTGACTCCCACCCACACGACAGTATGAGTGTAGAACTGTCCAAAACGGAAAACTAGGCATAGAATACTCAGACAGGGTTTTGACACGGTAATTAAAGGCAAATTCAACAAGAGCTGAAACAAAGTGTTTTCTGGAAAACTCTGGAGCTTGATTCTGTTACGATTCATAGCCACGGATAGAAAGTAGAGATGTCAATTCACACAATACCTGAAGAAGCAAGTCTCCTTCAGAAAACAGTTCTCCACGGACCTGTGCAAAAGGGTGCTCTCTTCCGAGGTTCATGGATGGGTCAGCAGAGCTGTCCACACTGCCGTCCTTTAGGGTGGCTGGGAAAGAGAACAGGTGTTACTATGAATATGTTCTGTCCACCTGGGACAGACAGGAGGACCCAGGTGATCCTGGTTCTCAGCTCAGAGTGGCAGATGCGGCTCTGTACCCTGGCACCTTGTGCTCTTCCCCAAAGGCTCCAGCGAGAGTGGCCAGGTAATTAAAACCTGCCCCTCCACATGGGAATAGGGCATCATTTCACTCTTTGTCTGAATAGTTCTTACTGAAGCTTCTCTGCAGGCAAAGCTTTCATTCAATTCCAAATGCTGCCTCCTCTGAGGCAGACTTGCTGTTTCTCCTGACGAAAGTTACTTGCTCCTCCGTCTCCTAGTAGTACGCAGGTGTCGTGTGCTGTTTCTGCCTGACCCCCCAGACCAGGCTGGAGCACAGCCTGTGACAAGAAGCTACCTTTGTTTCATCACCTCCACCCATCTTGGTCTGAAACACCGGCTCTCGCTGGACCAAGACACCAGCCTCCTCACTGGTCTCCCTACTTCTACTTTTGTCCCAGGCAATCAAGCGTCTGAACAGCAGCTGATGTAGCATCTTTTGCATTGCACAGCACATGATGCCACTTCCCTGCTCAGAAGCATCCAAAAGCTTCACCTCACAGAACAAAATCATAATCCTGGCCATGACGTATCAGTTTGATTTTGAGTAATCGGAGTTAGCAAGGAAACAGCTTCTCCTGTACAGTCTCAGAGGTTGCAGTCAGGACCGTGTGTGGCTCTGTTCCATGAGCTTTCCTGGGACCGGCTCCTTGGAGCTCGCCCTCTGCCCTTCTGGGTCCTGGTCTTTTCACTGTTTCCAGAACAGTCCATGCTCCTGTGCCAGGAGCCCTGCAGGCACTGCCCTCTGCCAGAGGGCTCCTCCTTCGCGTGCTGTATGGGCTCAGCTGTCCTCAAGTGGCCTGCCCCTGCACAGTGTTGATCAGCAGCACCCGCCACTCTGCCCTGGCCCCTCAGCAGCCCCTCTGAACCTACATCTGATGTTACATTGTGTGTCTGTCTCTGGATTCACAGTCTGCATCCTCCACTCCACCTAACCTCTGTGCTGACAGGTCTTTGCTCCCCGTGAGCCCCAGCACCTGCAGAAGAGCCCAGAGTGTGACGTGCCTTCACGTGCTCCGCAGGGTGAGGCGGGCAGGCAGATGTCGCGTGCTCGGCCTTTATCCTGGCACTGCCAAGGGCTGAGATCACTGTCATGTTTGTGCACCAGGAAAGCAACAGGACTTGGGTTTGGGGGTCACAGGCAAGGGAAGGGGCACTTCCCTGACAGGCTTCAGGGTCTGGGGTCACCTTTTCTCTGTGCTTGCCCTCTAGTCCACAAATCTAAGGTGAGTGTCAGCCAACCATAAGTTCCAAACCCCATTTCCCTGAATCTGTAAAAACAAAGAGAACACGGCCCCACGAGGTACACAGCTCCATTCTGTACAGACCACCCTGAGTTCTAGCAGTGAGCCAGAAAAATGAGTCAAGATTTTTTCATTTCACATTTCTTGGTGTTCTCTTTAGCTAAGACTGACTGTATGAGTCCCAGAGGTATTTAGCTGGGTAAACACAAGAGTTATTACTAATGCAGATGAGGAAGTAATTTCACGATTTATTTGACAATGAATGACTCTCCAGTGCAAACTCTGGAAACTCCTTCCCTTAGAATCATCAGTAATATTGGTGACTGTATATTTTTTATCTCAAAGATGAAGTCTGAAAACAAAAGGCCTTATCTGCTGCTGCTACTGCTGCTAAGTCGCTTCAGCTGTGTCGGACTCTGTGCAACCCCATAGATGTCAGCCCATCAAGCTCCACCGTCCTTGGGATTCTCCAGGCAAGAACACTGGAGTGGGTTGCCATCTCCTTCTCCAACGCGTGAAAGTGAAGTCGCTCAGTCGTGTCCAACTCTTCGTGACCCCATGGACTGCAGCCTACCAGGCTCCTCCATCCATGGGATTTTCCAGGCAAGAGTACTGGAGTGGGGTCAGAAAAGCTAGCTTACCCAAAATCACATGATGGGTGAAAGGCAGAGCAGGTTTTTTTTTTTTTTTATCTCAAAGATGAAGTCTGGAAACAAAAAAGCCTTATCTAAAAAATCCTATTGGACCAGAACATATAAGTAGTGGAACAGTGTCTGACATTCGAAACACAGGTCTGCACTTGCCTCATAAACAAGTCGTCCTTTAGTTTACACAGAAAACAGAATCACACATGAACTTCTAAAGTCTTCGGGAAAGTGGCAAAGACACACTAGCAAGCTCATTAAAAATCCTCAGAAAGAGAGCTTTCACAGAACGCCAACACGACAGCTTCTGGACATCAGAGCAACATGGACTGGTACAGACTCAGTCTATGGTCTGTACAGAATGGGACTGTGTACCTCGTGGGCTGTGTTCTCTTTGTTTTTACAGATACAGGGAAATGGGCTTTGGAATTTATGGTTGGAAGGTACTCACCTTAGATTTGTGGACTAGAGGCCAAGCACAGAGGAAAGGTGACCCCAAACCCTGGGGTCTGTCCAGCGAAGCTGCCCCTTCCCTTGCCTGTGACCCCTGAATCCAATTCCTGTCAGAGGCAGGACGGAGGACTGCCTTGTTCCCCAGACTCTGAAGACAGTTTTTGCAATCGAGGGATTTAAGGCTCAAAATGCCCACTAGTCCAGGTATCACTGTATTATGTTACATACGTTAGTATTATTCCTCAGGGACTCGAGCCTCCCGAAGGAGGGAAAACCTGGCCCCTGTAGATAAGCCGCCTCCCCACCCTTCTTTTTCCTCTGTTGCTCTCATTAAGCATCTTCCAGCCAAAGAGTCAACACATTCCTCTTTGTCTACAAACTTAATGTCTTGACAAATGTATTTTTTTTCCTTCCTCAAACCGCTTGAAGGAAAAGCACCTGCAACTGGGTAAGACAAACTACTATGAGGATGTCTGGCTTTTGTGGACCAGACATCTCACTCAAGCCCCCAGAGGTTTTCTTTCCATTCCTCTCAAATGTTTGCCAAAGATGGGCTGTGCTTAGGGCTGCATGGAGAACACGGGAATGGTGAGAGCGGCGCTTTCGGCATCGGAGGTGGCGGGTAGGAAGCACCGCCTGAAGCGCTGTGGCCTGAGGTGCTTCACCCAAAGGGAGCTGCCCCGAGCGCCAGGATGTCTTCCTGGAGGAAGCAGCATGTGCAACAGACCTTGAAGGACGGGCAAGATGCCGACAGCCAGTGCTTTCTGCCAGAGCTCACCCCAGGATGTCCACAAAGGCATGCCGTGCACGCCTCCCCGCTGTGGGCTCAGGGTCCCGTTCCTCGTCACGGAGCCTAGAACCTTCCTCCTGTCCCAGTCTCTGGAGCCACACATATCCTGGAGGGGGTGAAAAGCTGCTCCCATCTCCATGCTTTTGTCTCCAGGTGAGTCCCACCCCAGCCCAAGGTCTCGCCAGTCTTTCCCAAGGAGACCCAGGCTGTTGCCCGAAACATTGCAGGGAGCGGGAGATGAATAAAAACCCGAACTGTAGTGAGGGGCCTCGGAGACACATCCCTCTGGTGAACTGCACTTACTGCCTTTCAGATTTCAGGAAATACGGGGGAAAGCAAGATGGAGATCCAAAAGCCACAGAAAGATCTTATGATTCAGTGTTTTGGAGGAATTTTCTTTTCAGTATCAAGTAAGAGGTGGTGATGGGCTAACACTGGTGCAGAAATCATCCTTTACTGGGTGGCTCAGCCCATCCCAAAGCGCCCAAACCCCTGTGCTCTGGCTGAGGATTCGGGGCGGTGGCTCATGTCACTCAAAGAGGGAACTGCTGGTGATGCGGGAAGTGCTGGAGAGCAGTGATGGCAGGGCCTGAAAAGAGCAGGAAGCTCAGTCCTGAGGGGTCAGCTGAGCAGCTGCATATCACACGTCCTGCTTCAGGATGCTCAGAAAAAAGGAAAGTATGTCCTGGTCAAAAAACAACGGAAGCGTGGCGGGACTTGAGGAGAGGATGTCACAGGCAGCCGGAGGCGGAGTAGACACACCGTGGAGGAGACGCCAGGGTCTTAGGTCACAGGAACACACAAGATTCCAGCCTCTCAGAACACACACCGATGCCTGAGTCCCCTGGCAGAGCAGAAGCCCTCAGTGATGCTCCAAGCCTCTTTTCTACTTTCGAGGAATGGCTCACCACCTCTATGTCTGTAGTGAACACCTCTTCAGAAATATTTGATAAGAAAAAAGATCCAAAGACTAAAAATAAATAAACATGTTTAATGATCTCATTGGCACAGCTCTTGTTCAAGGAAAGCATCTTACAGCCACAAAAATACCTATTAAGTGATATGGGTCTGATTCTTGGAAAGAAATCCAAAGACTGTTGAAGCTGCCTGTGCTTATCCAGACCAACATCAGAGATGGAGCAGCCTTGAGAAACAGCTGAGTCTGGCTTGAAATCAGAAGAAAGTCATTTGTTTGAAGAGGTCTGTGTGTCATTTTAGTATTTAGCAACTCAATAACAAACAAACAGCCTTCTTTGCAATCACAGAGTCCAGTGGAGACCAGGGGTAACCCTACCTGAGAGCTCTGGACCAGGGCCTCTGCAGCATCCCCGGGTCAGATGTTGCTGGAGACATGGCTGGTTGTCTGGGAGGATAAAGGTGTGGGAGGGGGTGGTGCTGCAGAAGGAATTCCATCCTCCAGCAGCCTCGCACCAAGAAGTCCTGAGAAACAGGACTTTCTTCTTTTCAGAGTGAGACATCTGGGCAGGCTTCAGGCTGGCAGGGGTCCAGAGTGCTCACAGCCTCTGATTCTGCACACACCTCTTCTCAGGCTCCTTAGCTTCCTGCCATGCAGAGGGGTAATGTGCTTGTCCACTAGGCAGGGCCGCCCAAGCAGGCCATCCCCCAGGTTCCCAGAGGGGTATGAGCAGTCGGCTCCTGTTCAGCCATGCGCTTTTCCCATCTCTCCGGCAGAACCTCCTCATCTGCTTTCTCTACAGGACAGTGAGGCCCAGAGAGTCCAAGACCCAGGTGATGCCCACCCAGTCTCCTCCAGCTCAGGTTCTGCCTTCTTGTGGCAGAAGAGGCTCTGCCCAGTGCAGTGGAAGCTGGCTGGCCCTAGCTCTGTCTCTTGCTGCACTGCCACCTTTGGTGTATCAAAAGCCTCTTGATGAAAGTGAAAGAGGAGAGTGAAAAGGTTGGCTTGAAGCTCAACATTCAGAAGACAAAGATCATGGCATCTGGTCCCATCACTTCATGGGAAATAGATGGGGAAGCAGTGGAAACAGTGTCAGACTTTATTTTTTGGGGATCCAAAATCACTGCAGATGCTGATTGCAGCCATGAAATTAAAAGATGCTTACTCCTTGGAAGGAAAGTTATGACCAACCTTGATAGCATATTAAAAAGCAGAGACATTACTTTGCCAACAAAGGTCTGTCTAGTCAAGGCTATGGTTTTTCCCATGGTCATGTACGGATGTGAGTGCTGGACTGTGAAGAAAGCTGATTGCCGAAGAATTGATGCTTTTGAACTGTGGTGCTGGAGAAGACTCTTGAGAGTCCCTTGGACTGCAAGGAGATCCAACCAGTCCATTCTAAAGGAGATCAATCCTGGGTGTTCACTGGAAGGACTGATGCTAAGGCTGAAACTGCAATACTTTGGCCACCTCATGTGACGAGTTGACTCACTGGAAAAGACTCTGATGCTGGGAGGGATTGGGGGCGGGAGGAGACGGGGACGACAGAGAATGAGATGGCTGGATGGCATCACCGACTCGATGGACATGCGTTTGTGTGTACTCCGGGAGTTGGTGATGGACAGGGAGGCCTGGCGTGCTGTGATTCATGGGGTCGCGGAGAGTCGGACACGACTGAGCGACTGAACTGAGCTGAACTGACGTCTCTGAGGTCAGCTTTCCTCATCTGACTGGAGTATGGGGACTGGGTACCACAGTCAGATGATGTACCTGCACAGAGGGCCTGGCTCAGAGGGGATGCTCAGAAGCGGCACTTGTTTGTCACGGATGCTGAGTCACAGAGAAAGTGGGAAACCGGACTGGTGAGCATGTATCAGGTAACAGGGGCGAGCCTTTAGTCCTGATGTTGTGGGCGCATGGCACTTCCGGAGGTGGGGGCACAGGGAAGTGCCCCCTGAAGCAGGTGGACACATCCACTCTGTTGACTGACCGTCAGTGGCTGGACAGAGAAATGGCATGAGGGGAGGAGGCACTGCGGGTGGGAGAGAAAGATCACGATTGACACACGGTCAGAGTAAATCACAGTGCTCCCAGAGCCACATGGATCTTGAGTCAAAGCCCATTAGCTCAACTTCAGACTTTAGGTCAGCGACTTCATTACAAAGGTCAGAAGAAGAAATGTGCCAGTGTGGGAGCTCTCCTTGTGCTGGGAGGGGTGCCACAGGAACGAGAAGAGGCTCTGCTCACACCCCCTGCTCCAGGGAAGCTCTGCACTCTCTGCCACCTTCTGGAGCCTTGGGGCAGGGTTGTGGGAGGGGAGTAGGGAGTAAGTGGAGGGAAATCCCCCAGCCACGTCCAAGCAGATGGTTGCTCTGCAGTCCTGGTCTGCAGAGCCTTTCCTGGCATCTCCACAGTCCCTGGGGGGATGACTGCCTGTCTAATTGCAGGACCAGAGGTCCAGGCCCATCTTAGCTTTTATTGTTGCCACTTCTCAAGTGACCAGCAAAAGGTTGGATGTGGAGCCTCGCTGCTCAAGATGTGGTCTGGGGCTGGGCCCGGAGAGCCTGTCTGAGATGCAGGTACAAAGCCAACCCCCCACACCCTCACAGTGACTGCAATCTCTCCCGCGGGCAAGTGCACGTCACAGTCTGGGACACTGTGTGTACTTGGCCTGCTCCCCCGCTCTGTTGCCTACCTTCCCACCTCCCGGGGTTTGCACGCTCCTCACTGCCCACCTGGTGAACAGCCTTGGCAGGAGGGACCACCTTTGGGGTCCCCTCTTCTCTGCCCCCAGTGAACAAGTCTACTCAATGCTGGCCCCAGTCTGGGACTGAGTTGACATCCCGCCCAGAGCGGTTGGAGTTGTGGTTTCTGCTACTGGCAGCCCAGAGTGTCCTGACTGAAACGCACCACTGATTGTTGTCGTTCAGCTGTTAAGTCATGTCTGATTCTTTGCAGCAACCTGGACTGCAGCACACCAGGCTCCCTGTCCTTCACTGTTGCCCAGAGTTAGCTCAAACTCAGATCCATTGAATCGGTGATGCCATCCAACTATCTTATGTTCTGCAGCCCTTTTCTCCTCTTGCCCTCAATTTTTTCCCCAGCATCAGGGTCTTTTCAAATCAGTCATCTCTTCACATCAGGTGGCCAAAGTATTGGAGCTTCAGCTTCAGGCCTTCCAATCTATATTCAGAGTTGACTTCCTTTAGGACTGTTGGTTTGATTTCCTTTCTGTCCAAGGGACTCTCAAGAGTCTTATCCAGCACCACAATTCAAAAGCATCAATTCTTTGGTGCTCAGCTTTCTTTATAGTCTAACTCTCACATCCATACATGACCACTGGAAAAACCATAGCTTTGACCAGACAGACCTTTGTCAGCAAAGTAATGTCTCTGCTTTTTAATACACTGTCTAGCTTTGTCAAAGTTTTCCTTCCAAGGAGCAAGCATCTTTTAAATTCATGGTTGCAATCACCATCCATAGTAATTTTGGGAAACAAAATCTGTCACTGTTTCCACTTTTTCCTCTTCTGGTTTCCCATGAAGTGATGGGACTGGATGCCATGATCTTAGTTGTTTGAATGTTGAGGTTTGGGCCAGCTTTTTCACTCTCCTCTTTCACCGTCATCAAGAAGCTCTTTAGTTCCTCTTCACTTTCTGCCACTAGAGTGGTATCATTTGCATATCTGAGGTTGCTGATATTTTCCCCAGCAATCTTGATTCCAGCTTGTGCTTCATCCAGCCTGGCATTTAGCATGATGTACTCTGCATCTAAGTTA
Source organism: Moschus berezovskii (assembly GCF_049115385.1). Lineage (NCBI taxonomy): Eukaryota > Metazoa > Chordata > Mammalia > Artiodactyla > Moschidae > Moschus > Moschus berezovskii. Next base: position 4,464,835 of record NC_142460.1, read on the forward strand.
AATAAACAGGGTGACAATATACAGCCTTGAAGAACTCTTTTCCCAGTTTGGAACCAGTCTGTTGTTCCATGCCTGGTTGTAACTGTTGCTTCTTGACCTGCATACAGGTTTCTCAAGATGCAGGTAAGGTGGTCTGGTATTTCCGTCTTTTAAAGAATTTTCCAGTTTGTTGCAATCCATACAAAGGCTTTAGCATAGTTAGTGAAGCAGATGTTTTTCTGGAATTCCCTTGCTTTCTCTATAATCTGATGAATATTGGCAATTTGATTCCTGGTTCCTCTGCATCTTCTAAACCCAGCTTGCACATCTGGAAGTTCTTGGTTCACATACTGTTGAAGCCTGACTTGGAGAATTTTGAGCATTACTTTGCTAGCATCTGAAATGAGTGCAATTGTATGCTAGTTTGAACATTCCTTGACTCTGCCCTTCTTTGGAATTGAAATGAAAACTGACCTTTCCAGTCCTGTGGCCACTGCTGAGTTTTCCAAATTTGCTGATATATTGAGTGAAACACTTTCACAGCATCATCTTTTAGGATTTGAAACAGCTCAACTGGAATTCCATCACCTCCACTAGCTTTGTTTGTAGTAATGCTTCCTAATGCCCACTTGACTTCACACTCCAGGATGTCTGGCTCTAGGTGAGTGACCACTCCACTGTGGTTATCCTGGTCATTAGGACCTTTTTTTGTATAGGTCTTCTGTGTACTCCTGCCACCTCTTTTTAATTTCTTTTGCCTCTGTTAGGTCCTTACTTTTTCTGTCCTGTATTGTGCCCATCCTTACATGAAATATTCCCTTGATATTTCCAATTTTCTTGAAGAGATCTCTAGTCTTTCCCATTCTACTGTGTTCCCCTCTCACTATGACAAGGCCATGATCCATGAAGAGGCTCTCTTTGTTTACTGGACAGAAAATGATGAAGGCAAACTAGCCCCTGCCCTTTCAGGCATCTTGGAAGGAACACAGGACAGTCACAGAATCTTCTTGGTTGGATGGCCAGAGCCATCAAGGATGTCACTAAGGGCCAGGAGGCAGGGGAGGAGGAGAAGAGGAGGTTATGAGGGGAGGAATGAGGGGACCCAGTGGGGAGGAGAGGAGGGCAGGGGATTCTGGGGGTGCTGGGGTAAGGCAGGGGATGAAGACGGGAGGTCACAGCCATGAGCGGTCTGGAGGTGGGGGATGGGAAAAAGGCCAGGCGAAGCCTTGAAGGACAGGCTTTTACATCTTCCAGAATGGGAAAGACGGTCCTAGCCCCCAGTCTCAGACCATGGCGGGAGGATGCTAGGCCCTTAGAGTGGCAGCTGGGTGGACTGCATGGCTGGGGTGGGCCAGAACCCAGTGCACAGGGACATGTCCTCAAAGGAGCCCCTGTAGGTGTGGATCCTGGGCTCAGCCCTCCCGCCCTCTTGAGGGCCCAGCAGGAGTGAGCACTGTTTTCCCAAGCTGGCTCATCTCTCCCAGATACTCCACTCCTGCCTGGATGGGAAATGGCTATCCCCTCACCAGTCGGACGAGGGACCCAGAGGAAGGATGTGCAGTTAGTGGGAGAGCCAGGGCTGGGACACAGCTCTGAGCAGACCAGGTTCGGTCTGGGGTGAGGACCACGGTGTCTCACGTGAAAACAGCACGTGACACTGCGAATAAAGCAGCTCTCCAGGGCAGCCCAAGGGCACACAGGCACATTTTCCTTCAGGCTGACTCGTGGGGAGGTCAGACCCAGGGCAGCGGTTGGGCCTGTAGCTGTTGGCAGCCTGCCAACATGGCTGAGTCGGTGAGGACAATCCCCCATGCTCCTTGGCCCCACCTGGGGATGTCCGGAGGTGGACAGGCCCTGGCACTACAGCCTGGAGATGGAGAGAGGTGAGCAGAGGGCAAGACATTCAGGGCCTTCATGTTCTGAGAGGGCTGGGCCCCTGCTTCCCTCCCTAAAAAGAATTCCAGCCCTCTTGGAATTCACATGACATGAAATGAGCCAACTTAAACTAGCAGTTCAGTGGCATTTAGCACATTCAAAACATTGTGCAACCACCACCCCTATCTAGTTCCCAAACACTATCAGCACCAAAGTGAAACCCGGTAACCTCCTCAGTAGCACCTGCAGCCCCTGCCCCAGCCCATGGCCACCACCTCAAAGGTGTGTGACCGTGCTGTGGACATTCCACATCATTATTGTACAGCATTAAACACTTACTCCCTGGAGGAGGAAATGGCAACCCACTCCAGTATTCTTGCCTGGAGAATCCCATGGACTGGGGAGCCTGGCAGGCTATAGTCCATGGGGTTGCAAAGAGTCAGACACAACTTAGCAACTATACAGAGACAGTTACCACTGCATTTTGGGCAAAGTTTCATAATTCTCAGTGAATTATCAAGGTCAACTAGATCTAATCAATTTTTGAATTTCTCTTTTGAGAAGTTGTAACAATTTATAACACATCATCCTGTCCGAGACTCTCTGTTCATTCTCCCAGAACTTGGCTCTCAGAGTAGGAAGGGCACACGTTCTCCAGAGGACATGGGAACAACAAACTCTTCTGTGCTCACCCACGTCACCCAATTCCTGGAACACAAGTTTCACTTGCAGGAAGGGGTTAAGACCACCTTGTCTTTCAGCAACAGCACACAGAAGTGAATGGGCAGTGGGTCCAGGAGCAGGACCCTGTGCCCACCACATGACAGAGAAGTTTACGAGAGGAATTTCCCCAGAAGACAAGAGAAAATATATCCTGGTTTCAGAAGAATGAGCCCTTCTTTCTGAGCCAAAGTTCTGCGAGGTGGTGGAACACTTGGATTCTCACAAGACATGACTAAGCAAAGGAAGGAAAGACAACAGGTGTCCACTCAGGCTGCGGTGCAGAAGGCAGCCAGGTGGGGCCCTGCATGCCTCTTCTGTGGGCAGCCTGAGGTGACGTGGAGCCCGGGATTCGCACATCAGGTTGGACACCGACACACCTGTGTTCGGGTTCACCCATCACACCTGTGCTGGGCATGGTACCTCCCATCTCTGTCTGAGATTCCAAAGCAATGATGGAGCTTTTGCCTGGACAGAAGGCTAGCCCCAGGTGCCAGTGTCCATGCCTCCTCTCACGTCTGTCTTGGAATCACAGCTGCCACCTACCTGTGAAGTAGTTCTTCACCTTCAGGTAGCCCACAATCAGCCTGAGGACGGAGAGCTTGTCAAGTCGGGCTCGCACATCCTCCGGGAAGGGCAGCAAGCTGCTGAGTTTGCCCAGCTCTTGATTGAGGCGGTCCCGGTGTCGTTTAGAAGGGTTGGACTTAGCACCCTCTGGAGGCTGTGGCCTAGGACTTACAGAAAGAGAAAAGTGATCATCGTCCCATCCTCCTCTGCAATTTATTAAAAAAAAAAAAAACACCAAAAATTTTTATTGGAGTGTAGTTGATTGATAGTGTGTGTTAGTTTCAAATGTAGAGCAAAATGAATCAGTTACACATGTATATATATCCACTCTTTTTTAGATTCTATTAGGTAATCATAGAGTGTTGAGTAGAGTTTCCTGTGTATAAAGTTATTTTCTTTATTTACTTTTTTTTTCTCCTTCCACAGATGTTTAGAAAGCAGTAATAATGTGACAATGCCAAGTGAAGAGGAATAGTCATTGTTTAACATTCACTTGCTTTTGGAAAGGAACTGAACCTACTATTGGCCACATATAATTCCCTGGAGATTTTTCCAAGTCACAGTTTGCATGCACTACACGGCGCACGAGCGCAGCTGAGAGGAGCTACCCCACATCAGAGGTAAGGAGCAGTGGCTGCGCTTTGTTGGAGCAGCAGTGAAGAGAGACCCCACGTCCAAGGTAAGAGAAACCCAAGTAAGATGGTAGGCACTGAGAGAGGGCATCAGAGGGCAGACAGACTGAAACCACAATCACAGACAATTAGCCAATCTGATCACACAGACCACAGCCTTGTCTACCTCAATGAAACTAAGCCATGCCGTGTGGGGCCACCCAAGATGGCCAGGTCATGGTGGAGACAGAATGTGGTCCACTGGAGAAGGGAATGGCAAACCACTTCAGTATTCTTGCCTTGAGAACTCCATGAACAGTGTGAAAAGGCAAAAAGATAGGACACTGAAAGATGAACTCCCCAGGTCGGTAGGTGCCTAGTATGCTGCTGGAGATCAGTGGAGAAATAACTCCAGAAAGAATGAAGGGATGTAGCCAAAGCAAAAACAATACCCAGTTGAGAATGGGACTGGTGATAGAAGCAGGATTCAATGCTGTAAAGAGCAATATTTCATAGGAATGTTAGGTCCATGAATCAAGACAAATTGGAAGTGGTCAAACAGAAGATGACAAGGGTGAACATCGACATTCTAGGAATCAGTGAACTAAGGTGGACTGGAATGGGTGAATTTAACTCAGATGACCATTATATCTACTACTGTGGCAAGAATCCCTTAGAAGAAATGGAGTAGCCATCATGGTCAACAAAACAGTCTGAAATGCAGTACGTCGATGCAATCTCAAAAACAACAGAATGATCTCTGTTCATTTCCAAGGCAAACCATTCAATATCATGGTAATCCAAGTCTATGCCCTGACAAGTAATGCTGAAGAAGCAGAAGTTGAACAGTTCTGTGAAGACCTACAAGACCGTCTAGAACTAACACCCCCAAAAAATGTCCTTTTCATTATAGGGGACTGGAATGCAAAAGTAGGAAGTCAAGAAACACCTGGAATAACAGGCAAATTTGGCCTTGGAGCACGGAATGAAGCAGGGCAAAGGCTAATAGAGTTTTGCCAAGAGAACACACTGGTCATAGCAAACACCCTCTTCCAACAACACAAGACATGACTCTACACATGGACATCACCAGACGGTCAACACTGAAATCAGATTGATTATATTCTTTGCAGCCAAAGATAGAGAAGCTCTATATAGTTAGCAAAAACAAGACCGGAAGCTGACTGTGGCTCAGATCATGAACTCCTTATTGCCAAATTCAGACTTAAATTGAAGAAAGTAGGGAAAACCACTAGACCATTCAGTTATGACCTAAATCAAATCCTTTATGAGTATACAATGGAAGTGAGAAATAGATTGAAGGGACTAGATCTGATAGAGTGCCTGATGAACTAGGGACGGAGGTTCATGACATTGTACAGGAGACAGGGAGCAAGACCATCCCCATGGAAAAGAAATGCAAAAAAGCAAAATGGCTGTCTGAGGAGGCCTTACAAATAGCTGTGAAAAGAAGAGAAGCGAAAAGCAAAGGAGAAAAGGAAAGATATAAGCATCTGAATGCAGAGTTCCAAAGAATAGCAAGGAGACATAAGAAAGCCTTCCTCAGTAATCGATGCAAAGAAATAGAGGAAAACAACAGAATGGAAAAGACTAGAGATCTCTTCAAGAAAATTAGAGATACCAAGGGAACATTTCATGCAAAGATGGGCTCGATAAAGGACAGAAATGGTAGGGACCTAACAGAAGCAGAAGATACTAAGAAGAGGTGGCAAGAATACACAGAAGAACTGTACAAAAAAGATCTTCATGACCCAGATAATCATGATGGCGTGATCACTGACCTAGAGCCAGACATCTTGGAATGTGAAGTCAAGAGGGCTTTAGGAAGCATCACTATGAACAAAGCTAGTGGAGGTGATGGAATTCCAGTTGAGCTATTTCAAATCCTGAAAGATGATGCTGTGAAAGTGCTGCACTCAATATGCCAGCAAATTTGGAAAACTCAGCAGTGGCCACAGGAGTGGAAAAGGTCAGTTTTCATTCCAATCCCAAAGAAAGGCAATGCCAAAGAATATTCAAACTACCACACAATTGCACTCATCTCACATGCTAGTAAAGTAATGCTTAAAATTCTCCAAGCCAGGCTTCAGCAATATGTGAACTGTGAACTTCCAGATGTTCAAGCAGGTTTTAGAAAAGGCAGCGGAACCAGAGATCAAATTGCCAACATCTGCTGGATCATGGAAAAAGCAAGAGAGTTCCAGAAAAACATCTATTTCTTCTTCATTGACTATGCCAAAGACTGACTGTGTGGATCACAATAAACTGTGGAAAATTCTGAAAGAGATGGGAATACCAGACCACCTGACCTGCCTCTTGAGAAACCTGTAGGCAGGTCAGGAAGCAACAGTTAGAACTGGACAGTTGTATGTATATCTCCAAGTTTATCCCTTCCCCTTGCAATTTCACTTCTGCATCGCCCACGAAACTCCTGGAATTCTAAAATCCCTGGAGTTTCTGAGGCAGGAGCCCTGTCTGTTGTTTCAGGTTCTGTTGGTCTATGAAGCCTTGTTGCAGCTCTGCCCACTGCCCTCCTGCTGTGGACCTTGGTCACAGACAGGGCTGCCTCACACGGTGCATGCAGGTTAGATCTGGTGGCCCTCAGAGCACCAGGCCTGATGCTTTGATTATTCATCCCTCCTCATTTCCCATGGCCTGATACATTTGCATTCATATCAAATTCAGTTCAGTTCAGTTCAGTCGCTCAGTTGTGTCCGACTCTTTGCGACCCCATGAATCACAGCACGCCAGGCCTCCCTGTCCATCATCAAATCCCGGGGTTCACTCAAACTCATGTCCATCAAGTCGGTGATGCCATCCAGCCATCTCATTCTCTGTCGTCCCCTTCTCCTCCTGCCCCCAATCCTTCCCAGCATCAGAGTCTTTTCCAGTGAGTCAACGCGTCGCATGAGGTGGCCAAAGTATTGCAGTTTCAGCTTTAGCATCAGTCCTTCCAATGAACACCCAGGATTGATCTCCTTTAGAATGGACTGGTTCATCTCCTTGCAGTATAAGGGACTCTCAAGAGTCTTCTCCAGCACCACAGTTCAAAAGCATCAATTCTTCGGCGATCAGCTTTCTTCACAGTCCAACTCACATCCATATATGACCACTGGAAAAACCATAGCCTTGACTAGACGGGCCTTTGTTGGCAAAGTAATGTCTCTGCTTTTTAATACTATCTAGGTTGGTCATAACTTTCCTTCCAAAGAGTAAGCGTCTTTTAATTTCATGGCTGCAATCAGCATCCGCAGTGATTTTGGAGCCCAAAAACATAAAGTCTGACACTGTTTCCACTGTTTCCCCATCTATTTCCCATGAATTAATCTCTATATTGCAATCAACACAGAGAAGATGGAAATGCATTTGGAAATTATAGCTTATTAATAATTGAGCCACACACACAAGTGTATAGTCTGGATCTGTATCTATCCATATGTAGACTTTCTTTGCATACACACACACCTCAGATCAAAATATATCATAATCAAATTGCTGAAAACCGGTGATGGAGAGAAAGGCCTTAAAAGCAGCCAGTGGAAAAAGACAGATTACACACAGATGAATAAAGAGAAAGGATGCTGGCTGATCATCAGGAAGCACGTGCTCCAGAAGGCAACGCCCTGGGAGAAGGAAACAAGCCAGAATTCCAATCTGGAGAAGATCCTTCAAAAGAGAGGGCAAAGTAAAGACATTCTCGGACAAACAGAAATGTAAAGAATGTATCTATAGAATATCCGAGCTATAATAAGTACTAAAGAATATCTTAAGCTGAAGGAAAATGTTATTAGACAAAAATGTGGATCTACGTGAAAGAATGAACAATGCTGCTGATGATAAAAATGAGGTTAAGAACTAGACAAATTTAATTTAAAAGATACTTGACTGCTCAAAGAAAAATTAGTAGTGTTGCCTGTGGGGTAGAAGTGAAACGTATCAAAACAACAGTGCAAAGACTGGGACAGGAAACAGCAGGTTACTGAGTGAAGTGTGCACAACACCCATGGAGGTATTTAGTAATAAGATTTACATTTAAACCTTATGGCAAGCGCTGAAAAATAAAGTACAGCTGATAAGGCACAAAAAGACATGAAGTGCTAAGTTCAGTTCAGTTCAGTTGCTCAGTCGTGTCCGACTCTTTGTGACCCCATGAATCACAGCACGCCAGGCCTCCCTGTCCATCACCAACTCCCAGAGTTCACTCAAACTCATGTCCATCGAGTCGGTGATGCCATCCAGCCATCTCATTCTCTGTCGTCCCCGTCTCCTCCTGCCCCCAATCCCTCCCAGCATCAGAGTCTTTTCCAGTGAGTCAACTTGTCGCATGAGGTGCCCAAAGTACTGGAGTTTCAGCTTGAGCATCAGTCCTTCCAATGAACACCTAGGACTGATCTCCTTTAGAATGGACTGGTTGGATCTCCTTGCAGTCCAAGGGACTCTCAAGAGTCTTCTCCAACACCACAGTTCAAAAGCATCAATTTTTTGGCGATCAGCTTTCTTCACAGTCCAACTCTCACACCCATACATGACCACTGGAAAAACCATACCCTTGACTAGACAGACCTTGATTGGCAAAGTAATGTCTCTGCTTTTTAATATGCTGTCTAGGTTGGTCATAACTTTCCTTCCAAAGAGTAAGCGTCTTTTAATTTCATGGCTGCAATCAGCATCTGCAGTGATTTTGGAGCCCAAAAAAATAAAGTCTGACACTGTTTCCACTGTTTCCCCACCTATTTCCCGTGAAGTGATGGGTCCAGATGCATGATCTTTGTTTTGAGTGTTGAGCTTCAAGCCAACTTTTTTACTCTTCTTTTTCACTTTCATCAAAAGGCTTTTTAATTCCTCTTCACTTTCTGCCATAAGGGTGGTGTCATCTGCATATCTGAGGTTATTGATATTTCTCCCGGCAATCTTGATTCCAGCTTGTGCTTCTTCCAGCCCAGTGTTCCTCATGATGTACTCTGCATATAAGTTAAATAAGCAGGGTGACAATATACAACCTTGACGTACTCCTTTTCCTATTTGGAACCAGTCTGTTGTTCCATGTCCACTTCTAACTGTTGCTTCCTGACCTGCATACAGGTTTCTCAAGAGGCAGGTCAGGTGGTCTGGTATTCCCATCTCTTTCAGAATTTTCCACAGTTTAATGTGATCCACACAATCAAAGGCTTTGGCATAGTCAACAGCATTAAATCCAGAGGAAGAAAGGAAAGAGGACAATTACCAAAGTACTGTGGATAGAGATGACTTTACCACACTGAATTTTAACCTTTCTACTAGCTTTCTATCTGGTCGATTTACTGCCATGACTGTATATTTACCTTTACCAAGAAGGTTTTTCCTTTTGTAACTTGCATATTTCTTGTTATGTCCTTTACTGTTCTGGAAACCCCTTTCACATTTCTTACAAAACTGATTTGATGGTGCTGAGCTCTTAGTTTCTGCTTGTCTATAAACTTTTGATCTCTCCATCCAATCTGAATGAGGGCCTTTCCAGCTACAGTATTGACTAGAGGTCTTTCCCTTTCATGATTTTAACTGTATTGTGCCACTCCCTTCTGGTTTGCAGGGTTTCTGCTGAAAAAGTCAACTAATAGCCTCATGGGAGTTCCTTGTATGTTGCTTCTTGCTTTTCCCTGCTGCTTTTAATAACCCCTATATTTAACTTTTGCCTTTTTAAGTACAGGGTATGTTGGCATGGTCTTGTTTGGGACTCTCTGAGCCTCCTGGACTTGAATATTTCTTTCTTTTCCCAGATTAGGGAAGTTTTCAGCTATTATATTTTCACATGTGTTCTCTGTCCCTTATTCTCTCTTCTCCTTTCGGTCCCCCTATAATGTGAGTGTTATAGTACCCTTGATGTTGTCCCAGAAGTCTCTTAAATTGTCCTGACTTCTTTCAATCTTTTCTTCTTTTTATGTGTTCAGCTTCAGTGATTTCTACTACTCTGTCTTCCAGTTCACTGATCTGCCTCCTGTATCATCTAATCTACTGTTGATTCCTTCTAGTGTATTTTTACTTCAGTCATTGTATTCTTCATCTCTCTTCTTTATATTTTCTAATCCTTTGTTAAAACTCTTAATTTCTCTTTTATTCTTCTCCCCAGTTCTTTGACCATCTTTGATCATTAACCACTTGAACTCTTCATCAGGTAGATTTTTTCATCTCCATTTCACTTCCACTGAACTTTCATTGTCCAAAGCTCAGAGTAAAATACAGATGATCTGTGTTTCTAGCTCATATGACAAGTTTACAAGGCTGAGTTCTTTCATTTCAAATAGATTCCTCTGTCACCTCATGTTTTCAGTTTTGTGTATTTCATAAGTTGGTTATGTTTGCTGACCTTGAATAAGTGCTTTTGTAGGAGATGTTCTATGTGTCCCAGCGGTGCACTCCCCTCTGTCCCAAGGATACCCACGATGGGCTGCATGGGTCCTTCTGTTGTGGTGGGAGGCCTGGTAGACTTGGTTGGTACCTCATCTGGTTGACTGCCAGACCCTGCCTTATTTTGAGGCTGCTGGTCACTGAGGGTGGGCCTGGGTCATGAAGCTGTTGGCTGCAGAGGCTCTGGGGGCCCTGGAGCTGCTGCTGGCCCACTAGCATGTGGAGTTAGGTTCTGATATTCCTGGATCTAGTGTCCACCTGCTGGTGGGATGGGCTGGTTCCTGACACAGCTGGCTCTGGGGTCTGGAGTATCCCAAAGATGCTGTTGGTAATCTGGTGGGTGAGTCCAGATCCCAGGGCAGCTGGTTGAGGGTCCAAGGTGCCCCACCATTGAAGTTAGTATGCTGGTGGGTGGGCTGTGTCCTGTGCAGCAGGCTTATCCTGAGGCTCCCATTATTGGTTCCAACAGGCTGGTGTGTGGGACTGGTCCTAGCACTAATAAGCTACAGGGAGGATTCCACAGGGAGGATTCCACAAGGGTACTTGTAAGTACCAGTGGTAAAGAAAGCTCCCCAGAATGGCTGTCCCCTGTCTGTGTCCCCAGGACGAGCTGTAGTTGCTTTCTGTCTCCAGGAGACTCTCTAAGATCAGCAGGTGAGTCTGACCCAGTGTCCTTTCAAATGACTGCTTCTGTCCAGGGTCCTGGAGTGTACAAGACTTTCTGTGTGCCCTTTGAGAGCGGGGTCTCTATTTTCTATAGCCCTCTGGCTCTCCTGAAAGTAAACCCTGCTGGCCTTCAAAGCCAAACTTCTGGAGGCTTGTCTGCCCAATTCAGGAGCCCCAAGACTCCTCACTCCTTAGGGAGAATCTCTTGCAACTGCAATTATCCTCCCATAGGTGAGTTGCCTACCTGGGATACTGGACTTGACTAAACCCCGACTCTGCCTCCACACATCTTGTTGTGGTTCCTTCTTTATATCTTTAGTTGTAGAAGATTTTTTTCTGCTAGCCTTCAGGTCTTTCTCATGAATAGCTGCTCTGTAAACAGTTGGAACTTTGATGTTCCTGTGGGAAAAGGTGAGCTTAGGGTCTTCCTACTCTGCCATCGTGGCCACTCCCTAAATCAACTGGAATTCTCATTCATTGGAAAACTATTTCACAGTTTCTTAAAATGTTAAATATGACCTAACAACTATACTCCTGGGTACTTATTGGAATGAAACAAAAGTATATGTCCCCAAAAAGCCTTATACAAGAATATTCATAGTAGTTTATACATAGCGGCCCCAAGCTGGAGTCAGTCCTGATGTCCAACTATAAAAAAATGGATTTTAAAACTCTAAGACATTAATGAAATAAAGTCATTGACCATGGAAAGGAACAAACCACCTATACTCACAGCAACACAGATGAAATTTAACTGCAAAAGAAGTCAGACTCATAAAGTACACATTGTATGATTCTACTTCTAAGAAATTCTAGCTTGGGAAAAACCTAATCCCTTGTGGTAAGAGCCAGATCAAAGGTTGTTCTGAGGAGCTGGAAGGACTTTCTGGGGTTAAGGAAATGTTCTATATTTTGATATCTTTTCTTTAAGTTGACTGAATGGTTAACTCAGATCTGACCATTTCTCTATAGGTAAATCACATCAATAAAAATGATAAATAGGAAAACATTTAAAATGTTTACCCACAAAACATTCTTCCTACAAAGAATTCCTAGGCTTGGATGTCTCAAAAGTGATTTCTATCAACTACTTAAGGAATGCATGCGTGTGTTAGTTGCTTAGTAATGTCTGACTCTTTGCCACTCCATGGACTGTAGCCTACCAGGCTCCTCGGTCCATGGGATTTTCCAGGCAAGAGTACTGGAATGGGTTGCCATTCCCTTCTCCAGGGGATCTTCTCAACCTAGGGATCAAACCCAGGTCTTCTGCTTTGCAGGCAGACTCTTTACTGTCTAAATCACCATGAATACCTAAGGAATAAAGGTCCAAATGTACACAAACATAGAGAATTGAAAAGGGCAAATATCCCCAAATGGTTTTTATGAGGCTAGCATAACCTTCATCCCTAAATTTAACAGAACAGTTCAAGAAACAAAAGTACAGACAAATCTCACTCACAAGCAGACATATTGAATCATAAGTTTAAAAGTAACAAACCAGGACCTGCACAGTGGTCCAATGGTTAAGAATCCGCCTGCCAATGCAGAGGATGTGGGTTTGATCCCTGAACCAAGAAGATTACACATGCCACAGAGCAACTAAGCCCATGCACCAAAACTATGGAGGCCTGTACTCTGCAACAAGAGAAGCCACTGCAATAAAAAGTCTGCACATGGCAACTGGAGATCAGCCCCGCTTGCAACAGTTAGAGAAAACCCTTGTGCAGCAATGAAGGCCCAGCACAGCCACAAATAAATAGATAAATAAGAAATAACAAACCAAACGCACCGATATATGAAAAAACAATGCCTTGTGATCAGGTTGAGCTTATCTCAGGATACAATTTGGTTCAACATCAGAAAATAATTAAGGTAGTTCATTACATTAAAAAGTTAACGTATAATTATCTCAAGAGATGAAGGAAAGTATTTGATAAAGTGTGACATCCTTTAGTAACTCAAAAATATTAACAAAGTTGGAATTGAGAGGAACCCCCCAACAGCCTACAAAGGGCACTTGCAAAAAACTTGGCGCAAATAGCACATTTAGTGGTTAAACACTGAGAACGTACCCTGTGGCACCAGAGCACAAGAATGCCTGCCACCCTCACCATCTCAACACTGCACTGAAGGGCCTCACCAGTTCAGTGGAGAAGAAAACAGACGATGATGACCGACGTGGAAAAAGGAAAGCAGCCACTAGAGCAGATTGTCTCTTGTGCCCATGGGCAGAGCCAAATATCACCTTTGGGTGAGTGCCCCCTCCTCCACACTGGGAGGTGCTGGAGAGTTCCCAGGGGATCCAGGGCTGCTGTTCTGGAAAACTGCACATTGGGAACCACTGCTCTCCGTGGAAGATCCGCAGGTTGTTATGGGCTGAATGGTGTCCTCTCCCCCAAATTCATGCACTGAAGCCCTAACCCTCAACACCTCAGAATGCGACTGTACTGGGGGATGATTTGGAGGGTAATTAACCTAAAATGAGGTCATTAGAGTGGACTCTAATCCAATCTAATTGGTGTCCTTAGAAGAGAAAGGTGCAGATGACTCTGATGGAGGGTGGGGCAGAGAAAGGCCCTCCGGAGAAGTGGAGGTGAAGGTGAGCCCCAGGATGCCGGCTGGTGGGGAGAGAAGCCTTGCAGTGAAAAGTGCTCAGTGTGGCCTCCTGAGGGCTCTAAGGGATGGGACATGACTGCAGAAGGGTGGAGTCCAGGGCCAGTATGGAGCCTCAGATCCTTTTAGGGGGAGTGGTGAGTGACGGCTTACTGAGTGCAGGGTTTCCTTTAGGGGTGATGACAATGTTCTGCAGCTAGATAGGGATGGTGGCTGCACCGCACTGCACAGAGAAAATGTTTGGTAGATGAGTGAATGGCTGCAACAGTGCTGCTCACAAGCCCCAGCTCGGGCCACTTGGAAACCACAGTCAGGAGAGCCTGGTTCTCTTGTAGCAGTGAATCCTTGTATGGAAGTTTGGGTGTGCAGAGCACCTGGATTCGACTCTGCAAAGATGTAAAGCTTTAAACTGAGGTTTATGTTCAACCACACACACACACACACGCTGCATCACTGGAGAAGCCTGTCCCCAGCTGAAGGGATGACTTGCATTAAAATCAGTAGCTCCTGAGCTGAGGCTGCCAACACTTCTCACAGGAGGGTGTGTGTCTCTGGGGGAGGGGCTCTCCATGCTCAGACCAGGGTCATTTCATAGATATAAAGGGCAGATGGAGGAGGAGTTCTCAATGCTGTCAGTAACACTCCCAGACTGACAAAACGGTGCCACAGAAGTCTCTGGAGCATCCTGTGTGTCCTGTGTGCTCAGTCATGTCCGGCTCTCTGGGACCCCATGGACTGCAGCCCTCCAGTCTCCTCCTGGAATTATCCTGGCGAGAATACTGGAGTGGGTTGCCACTTCCTCCTCCAGGGGATATTTTCCCCATCCATGATCGAACTCTTGTCTCCTGCAGCTCCTCAAATTGCAGGCAGATTCTTTACCCACTGAACCTGCATCCTGAACACAGTATTGGACCGGGTGTTGGCAGCTGCATTCTGCTCTACACACCTCCCCAGGGCTCTTATTCAAAGTTTATGCACATTTAACAAGTAAATTGACTCAAAGTCCAAGGTCCTAATTCTTTCAAATGTGAGCTTAAACCATGCACATTTCCATACAATACAGTGATAGAACACACAGACTAAGGTTGTTAGCAAGCCACACAAAGCAGGTGCAGGTTCTGCATCACGGCTCCACCAGAGAGAGTGGCTGGAGCATGGATACTACCATCAGCTGTGACCCAGTTTCTGGGGAAGACCAGCCAGCCAAGGGGGTGAGGAGGGGATTCAGTACTCAGCCCTCTACCTCCCAAAGAGGAATCTGCTCACAAGGTGACCTGTCCCACAAGGTCTGCCCTGGTCTGTAGGTAGGATCCCAGACTGTTCAAAAAACTTCAGAGATGGGCTGGGTCCAAGTGAGGTGGCAGGTAAGGGTGCAGCCTTCTTACCATCCAGCCTGAGGATCAAGTACAGTAATACATTTGAAATAATTCTGAAAGCAAGAGTGTAAGGTTTTGGCAAACAAGAAGGATGTTACTCTAGTAAATGACTCTTACATGGCAGACAACGAGCTTTGTGCTAACCGGGAATCATTGTTCAAAGTCCTCAGACCATCTCATGTCAGCTCTTGTTTATAATTATTAAGGAAACAAGAGTACAGTTTCTAAGAAAACAATGCTGGGTACTTTAGAAAGAGTCAAGGAAGCCTGGTTGAAGAAAACAGCTGCTGCTGGATTAAGCGTCCTGTGAAACACGGGAGAAAACTGTCTCATATCTGGATTGTGATGCAAGCTCTTTAAACTGTAGACAGTACATTATGGGAACGATTTGTGCAGTAAAATGGACCAGCGTCACGGGATTGGCAAGTTCATATATGTGGGTGCGTTCACTTAAAATAAAGTGTCTAAGTTATTCGAAACACTCTCATCCCCGCCATTTTAAGCGCCTTTCCCGATTAACCAGTGATCACAGGTTCGCTGACCTGGAGAGGGAACGTCTGACAGGCTTGTTCTGGGATACTGGCGCTCCCTTGGAGAAGCTGAGCGGTAGCTTTGTGTGTGAATATGGTAAATAAAATACACATAATAAAAATGCTGCCATTTTAGTAATTTTAAAGAGTGCCATTGATGGCATTAAGGACACGCGCGATATTGGGTCCCCAGTACCGCTGTCTAGTTCCAGGACTTTTTCATCCCCCAAAGGAAACGCCTTACCTTCTATCAGTCGCTCCCCTGGCCCCGGCTCCCGGAGGCTTTGGGTACGTCGACACGATATGAATGGAATCTTGGAGCGGTTTCTCTTTTGTATTTTGCTTCTCCCGAGGCTTTTTTTTTTTTTTTTTGTATTTAAAAAATAAATGCAACTAGGCATTTCTCAGACATGGACGTGCCTCTGGCGCTGAGAACACTGCGCCCCTGAGTGAGAAGCGCGGGTCTCCGGGGCCTGGGAAGCGCTTGGAAGAGCGCGAGGCTTCTTGCAGCCTCGGGGCCGCCCCAGCATTCCGTGCCGCGCAAAGACCCTCGGAGTTCTCGCCACGGGCTCTGCCCAAGGAGCCGCTCCTCCACTGGTCTCCTCCACTGTCCTCGGAAGCATCCTCCCGCCAGCCCCCCATGGCCTGGAGGGGACCCTTCCGGGTCAGTTCGGGCCAGATGCACACCCGCAGGGGTCCTCACCCCGTAGGGGTCCTCTCCCAGCAGGCCTGGGCATCTAGTCTGTAAAGGGGTGGCGTCTCCCATACCTGGAGACCGTCCCTTCCAGCCGCACTGTGATCCGGGACCCCGACCGCACGTGTGCGCGCTCGGAAACCCCAGCCTTAGTCCCGGGCGCGGGCCCCAGAGGCACACGGCACAGATCCCGAAACCCGGTGATTCCCGAAACTGGTGTCACCAGCCCGACCCCAGGCCAAATTCGGCTTTGAGCTTGTCAAGAACCCAGCAGGGGTGTCGGGGGTGAGGAGGGGACTCTAAAACGAAATCTGTCCTTCCCGAGCGGATAAAGTCTGTCCTTCCCGAGCGGATAAAGTCTGTCCTTCCCGAGCGGATAAAGTCTATCCTTCCCGAGCGGATAAAGTCTGTCCTTCCCGAGTGGATAAAGTCTGTCCTTCCCGAGCGGATAAAGTCGGCGATCGAAACCCGGGAGACCCGCGGAGAGCCGGGTTGAGGGCCGCGGAGGACTAGGAACCCCCGCACCCCCAGCCAGGGTTCCGGGTCTTCGCTGCCCTCCCACCGCTGCCACGCACACACCTCTTGGACACGGGTTTTTTCCTCTTCTTCGCGGCGTACTGGCCCCCGGTGGACAGCATGGGGCCCGCAGGCGGCCTCACGCAGGGGCGCGGGGCGGGGATGCCGCCCAGCGCCCGGAAGATAGTCGGCCCCCCGGAGCCTGCCTGCTCCGGCTGGTCACGCCCGGGGGTCGCCCGCGCGGAGGTCTGGGCGCGCCCCTTCGCACTGTGGCCGCGCAGGGCACGAGCGCCGAACCCGCGTGCACTTGGGAGGACCTGCACTCGCCGGTCCCGGCGGGAGAGCGCGTTGCCGCGGGCGACTGGAAGGCTCTCCAGGGGTCCCTCCGTGGTGCCGGAGACCGAGGCGCGTCCGCCCGGCTTGCAAGGGTTGGCCTCGGGCGGGAGGTGAGGAAGCAGGCGCAGAAGTGGCGGGCTCCCCGGGGGCTCCCCGTCCAGGCTTTCGCAAACGCGGGTGTGCTCCACGGTCGCAGGTAGCAACTCACTCTCTTCGACGCCAGGCTAATTTGGAAACCGCGCGTCTATGGACGAAGACATCCCCGGAAGGAGTCGGGAGAAGGCCTTGCCCCGCGCGCGGCCCCTCCCCACGCGTGTCCTTGGATCAATAAGAATCCAGACCCCAGACTGACTCCCTTTTTCCGCAGCGTCGCGTCCAGAAACTGAGCTCTACGCGCAGCAGGTCACCAAGGCGCAAACGCCGGACAGGAGCCCTTGGAACGCGGTGAGGTGTTGGCGATGGAGCGGGGCGGAGGGAAGAGCTGACAGGACCCGCCCGGCCCTGCCCACCGACGCGCCCAGCAGACAGTAGTCCAGCCGCCTGCAGAGTCCAGATCGGACCCAGGAAGCAGACGCGCAGATCCGGGAAGCGAAGGCCCGGTGGGTGTGTAAGTCTGTGCCCAGGAGCCGTTGTACTTAATTCTGCAGGATCTGTCTATGTGTGTGAAGCTCTTTGGGTGTTTTTCGAGGCGAGGTATTGTATAGATACTGGAAATGCCTTGGGATCGTCCACACCCACCGGTGACGAAAGAGATGCGATTACCCCAGCGTGTGGTGTGGGTGTGTGTGTGAGAGAGAAAGCACACATGCACGCCTACTCTGGACCCAAGGGGTAGACTGTAGTGAATATGTCTCGTTAGAAAAAACAAACAAGCAAAAACCCAATAAAATAATTCCAGGTATTTGCATCTTGCTCTCAGTCTCAAGGAGAAAGAATTTAAGGTTTCACAGCAAGTGTGATGGTTGGTGTAAGTGTGATGTAGATGCACTATCAGATTAAGTACATTCCCTTCTGTTCATAGTTTCCCAAATCTTTTTCCTTTTTATCATAAATAGATGTGTAGTTTTTACAGCTATATTTTTAAAGTTTTTTTGATGTGGACCATTTTTAAAGTTTTTATTGAATTTGTTACTACGCTGTTTCTGTTTTGTTTTGGTTTCTGGCCCGGATGCATGTGGGATCTTAGTTGCCAGAGATCGAACCCCCACTCTCTGCACTGGAAAGTGAAGTCCTAACCACTGGACCTCCAGGGAAGTCCCTACAGTAACATTTTTGCATTGAAATGCTATGATTTATTTGTTTGTTCTGTTGATATGGTTAATTGCTTAAGTTGATTTTTGAACACTGAATCAATTTGCTTTTCGGGAATAAATCCATTTAATCGCAATGTACCATCCTTCCAACCAGTCCATTCTAAAGGAGATCAATCCTGGGTGTTCATTGGAAGGACCGATGCTAAAGCCGAAACTGCAATACTTTGGCCACCTCATGCGACGAGTTAACTCACTGGAAAAGACTCTGATGCTAGGACAGGTTGGGGGCGGGAGGAGAAGGGGACGACAGAGAATGAGATGGCTGGATGGCATCACCGACTCTGTGGACATGAGTTTGAGTGAACTCCGGGAGTTGGTGATGGACAGGGAGGCCTGGCGCGCTGTGATTCATGGGATCCTGGAGAGTCAGACATGACTGAGTGACTGAACTGAACTGAACTGAACCATCCTTTATTGTTCTGTGTTGTTAAATTTAATTTTGTAATATTTTGTTTTGGAATTACAGACTTGACCTTTAATTTTTATTTCCCTTTCCATTAATGTCTTTGTAAAATTTTATATCAAAGTTATGCCAGTCTTACATGCTGAGTTGTGATTGTTCCCATTTTTCACTTTTTCTGGAAGAATTCAAGTTTTTTATTTCTGCAATCCAGCCTGGATATCTCTGTGAGAAGCTGACCCAGGTGGGAGGGAGGCAGAACCTACCTGTAACAGAACTGAGGAGTAGAGAGAGGGTCATCTGAAGGAAACAAAGACAGAATGTGTAGGACTTTTACTACCTGGCTCCTTTCCACACAAGGGCTTCCCCGGTGGCTCAGAGGTTAAAGCGTCTGCCTGCAATGCGGTAGATTCGGGTTCGATCCCTGGGTTGGGAAGATCCCCTGGAGAAGGAAATGGCAACCCACTCCAATATTCTTGCCTGGAGAATCCCATGGACAGAGGAGTCTGGTGGGCTACATTCATGGGGTCCCAAGAGTAAAACATGACTGATCCAACCTGAGTCTCCCGCATTGCAGTTAGACGCTTCCACACAAAAAGGACACAGTATCCAGTCTAGAGGCCTGGGGAAACTTCTTGACTCTGTGTCCATGCATGGCTGACTTCCCTCCTACACCAACCAGTACCAACCATCAGAACCGTGTGAACTCCGTTCTTTGCCCATTCTGGCTCCTTCCTTGTTGTAATTGTGGAATCCAAATAATTGAAAGCTCGATTCCTGCTGCTTCCCCCTCAAAGTGCTCATTATTTCAGGGGCTGGTAGTTGCACCAAGCGTGGCTGATCATTTTTAGAAAATAAAGAAGGGAATACTTCCCAAGGCATTTTGGGGCCCAACACAACCCTGATACCCAACTAGACAAGGACATAGCAAGAAAATAAAATTGCAGGCCGTATCTCTCATGAACATGGAACAAAAATCTTAACAAAACATTAGCAAATTCATACATGAAAAGAATGACATATAACCACTTTCTTGTGCGACCTTTGTAGTTTACTTAACTGCTGTGAACGCCGTGTTAAGTCACTCAGTCCCGGCCAACTCCTTGCAACCCTATGGACTATATCCCTCCAGACTTCTCTGTCCTTGGGATTTTTCCAGTAAGAATACTGGAATGGGTTGCCATTTCCTTCTCCAGGGGATACTCCTGACCCAGGGGTCAAACATCTCCTATGTCTCCTGCATTGGTAGGTGGATTCTTTACCACTAAGCAACCTGGGAAGTCCATTTACGAAAAAAAACCTTCCTGCAGACAGTGTCTGGAGACCTGTTACAGTCCTTACGTTCCTCAGTAGTAGGTACAGAGTTTGGGCCTGTTGCAGAACTCTGCATCCGACTGGGAATGGCCACTGGACGAAAGGAGGCATGTCACCTACGGAGAGATAAGAAAGCCTCCTTAAGTGAAAAATGCAAAGAAACAGAGGAAAACAATAGTAGAATGGGAAAGCCTAGAGATATCTTGAAGAGAATTAGAGATACTAAGGGAATATTTCATGCAAAGATGGTTACAATAAAGGACAGAAATTATATGGACTTAATAGAAACAGGCTAGTAAGAACAGGTGGCAAGAATGCACAGAAGGACCATACAAAAAAAGGTCTTAATGACCCAGATAACCACGATGGTGTGATCACTCACCTAGAGCTAGCCTGTCTGCAGTGTGAAGTCAAGTGGGTCTTAGGAAGCTTTACTACAAGCAAAGCTAGTGGAGGTGATGGAATTCCAGCTGAGCTATTTCAAATCCTAAAGGAGGATGCTGTGGAAGTGCTGCACTCAATATGCCAGCAAATTTGGAAAACTCAGCAGTGGCCACAGGACTGGAAAAGGTCAGTTTTCATTCCAATCCAAAAGAAAGGGTTAGTTGATCTCTGGTTCCTCTGCCTTTTTTAAATTCAGCTTGAACATCTGCAGAGTTGCACTCATTTCACATGCTAGCATAGTAATGTTGAAATCCTCCAAGTTCGGCTTCAGCAGAACGTGAACTGAGAACTCCAGATATAAAAGCTGGATTTAGAAAAGACAGAGGAACCAGAGATCAAGTTGCCAACATTTGTTGGATCATAGAAAAGCAAGAGAGTTCCAGAAAAACGTCTACGTCTGCTTCATTAACTATCCCAAAGCTGATGACTATGTGGATCACAACAACCGTGGAAAATTCTTAAAGAGACGGGGATACCAGACCATCTTACCTGCCTCCTTAGAAACCTGTATGCAGGTCAAGATGCAACAGTTAGAACCGGGCATGGAACAATGGATTGCTTCCAAATTGGGAAAGGAGTATGTCAAGGCTGTATATTGTCACCCCGCTTATGTAACTTACATAGAGTACACCATGCTAAATGCCAGGTTTAATGAAGCACAAGCTGGAATCAAGATTGGAGGTGGAAATATCAATAACCTCAGTTATGCAGATGACATCACCCTTATAACAGAAAGTGAAGAGGAACTAAAGAGCCTCTTGATGAAGGTGAAACAGGAGAGCGAAAAAGCTGGCCTAAAACTCAACATTCAAAACATGTAACACACTTTATTTTCTTGGACTCCAAAATCACTATGGTTGGTGACTTCAGTCATAAAATTCAAAGACTTTGCTCTTTCAAAGAAAATCTATGGTAAACCTAGACAATGTATTAAAAAAAGACATCACTATGCCAACAAAGGTGTATATAGTCAAAGCTATGGTTTTTCCAGTAGTCTTGGATGGATGTGAGAGTTGGACCATAAAGAAGGCTGAGCGCCAAAGACCTGATGCTTTCAAACTGTGGTGTTGGAGAAGACTCTTAACAGTCCCTTCGACAGCAAGGAGATCAAACTGGCCAATCCTAAAGGAATCAACCCTGAGTATTCTTTGGAAGGCCTGAAGCTGAAGCTCCAATACTTTGGCCACATGATGTGAAGAGCTGACTGGTTGGAAAAGACCCTGATGCTGGGAAAGATTGAAGGCAGGAGGAGAAGGGGACGACAGAGGATAAGATGGTTGGATGGCATCACCGCCTCAATGGACATGAGTTTGAGCAAACTTGGGGAGATGGTGAAGGACAAGGAAACGCGGGTGCTGCAGTCCATGGGGTTGCAAAGAGTCGGACAAAACTAAGTGACTGAACAACATTGCCTGTAATGGGTATAGATTTTTTCATAAGATAAGAAAGAGTTCCATCCATCACAAGGTGGATGCTAGTGATAGTAGCATGGCATCATGAATATATTCAATACCACTGAACTGTACACTATAAAATTAGCAAGGTGGGAAATTTTGTATAAGGCATGTTTTGCCAAAAGAATAAAAAAAGAAAATACTTAGAGAAGAAAGAAAGAACAGCAAAACTTTGCAAAACAGCGAAGCAGTGCTCAGAGAGAAAGTTATAAGGGTAAATGTGAGTACTTTTTATTAAAAAAAAAGAAGTCTCCCAATCCAATAAATAACTTTACTCCTTAAAGGTATGGAAAAAGAAGAGCAAACTTAACCCTAGGAAGCAAAAGGATTGAGCTCTTGAGAAATGCAAGAGCTTGGATGAATCCAGAGAATAATGTTATGTGATAAAAGCAAATCCCCTAAGATCGTATGTGGCAAAATCATATGATTATATTTAGATAATGTTCTTGAAAAAACTAAATTGTAGTGAATAAGAGATAGCATGAAGGAAAACTTTGTGTGGATGGAACAGTTTCGTATTTCCTTTACTTTTTTTTTTCCTATTTTCTTTTTTGGCTACACTGCGGCTTGTGGGATATTAGTTTCCTGACCAGGTAGAGAATCTAGGTCCACGGCAGTGAAAGCCCAAGTCTTCACCACCAGACCCCCAGCTTTGCATCTTGAAGGAGATGATGGTTACATGAATCTACACAGGTGACAAAATGATATGACTATACATACACATTAATATAAAAATTTTATATTATAATTATGAAAGATGCAACATTGGGAAGGGTTAATGGGACTTCTCTGGACTATTTTTACAACTTCCAGTGAATACATTAATTTAAAAATAAAAGGTTTACATTTTAAAATGCAAATTTTTCATGTGTTTGAAACTGCATAAATTATATCACTGTTTTATACTGCAAATTCAAATAAAAATTAGTTTGGTCAATGAACAAGATAAAGCAATACATTTGCCTTATATGGAATTTTCAGAAACCTGAAATCCAGCTCTGAACAGTCACAACTCCAGCCTCAATAATGATACATGGTGGCCAGTGTAACACTGAATATTGACATAATTTCTGTCAGCCTTAGAGAATTAAACTTATGATTATCTTCCTGGCATTGTTCTAGAACCCTGAGGGATAATTACCAAGCTTGGTCCAACTCAGGAAGAATCTCTTACCACAGAAGGTAATTGCACACTTGAAAATGATGAGTCTGATAACTAACAGGAGACACATGGCATCAGAGAGGGCAATTTAGGCTCCCCTGGGCGTGCCAGACAGAGTCCCTGTACACGCGGCCATTTCCACTTTGGATAACAAACAAGTTAGTGCCCAGTGGGAGATAAATCACACAGCCCCTTCCCCATAACTGGCAGCCTGTCATTGCTTTTCAGCACAGTGCATGTGAGTTAAGCTGCCTGCACCGGGCCACTGAGACCAGTTTTGGTAAGGATGCTGGTGTGACTGGGGTCTCAGGGCTGCAAGGAGATAGATTTCTCTAGAATCTCCCCTACTCATTCTATTCTCCTCTTTCCAAGTCTAAACTCATGCTCCCATCTCTTACATCCCCCATTTCAATTTCTTCTTTGTATTGGTTTTATAGAAAAATTTTTATGGTATGATTACATCGTGGTTTAATACAACAACTTTTAAAATTTCTTCAGTTTATCTTCATTTTCTATTCTATTAGTAATTCCCCTTTTACTGAATTCCTCTTTTCTCTTAAAACTTCTTCCTTGGCTTCTTTGGTCATTTCCATTTCTCTTCTTTAATTTTTACAGAAAAAAACTCTTCTATGTAATTAAGATAATCATGTATACTTGATTATAGATCAAAATATCATGTATTGTTTGGGTAACTTTTTTGCCCTTTTTCTTTTGCTATTTTTTTTCTTGTCCTTTACACTTTAAGAGTGTGTCTTAACCCTTATTTTATTTTTATTCCTTGTCTCTTTTCTTGGTGGCATTTTCCTTCAACTTGCATGCATTTGTTTTTTAGAGTTTTTTTTTAAGTATATATCCAATGATTTTTCCTACCAGTTAATATTTCATTTCCTTCATTCTCCCTTTTATCTGCTTCTGCAATGTATATCACTCTTTCCCTTCTGCTGCTAATCACAGTGTTTCTGCTGTCTCTGTGATCTTCTCCACCATCATCTATTTTCAGAAGAGGATTTGCTGTCCTGTTGTTTCTCTTTCCCTTGTCCTTTGGTTTACACTTAATTCTAGTATCTTTTATCCTAACTAAACTTTGCTCATCCTAATACCTCTGCACACCAGAATTTGCAGTTATGTTGTGGCAGATAGCTTGCTCCTCCATTGTTGCTCAGTTGCTAAGTCATGTCTGACTCCTTGTGACCCCATGGACTACAGCACACCAGGCTTTCCTCCTCCACAGGACTTGTTATTACATTCACTCTACATTAATTGTAACATGGTCACATTTTAAAAATATTTTTATTTGTATTTCTTTTTTAAAAACATTTGAGAAAAATATATCTGGCCTAAACTCTTGAAGATATTCTCTATATTAATTCCAAAATATTTAATAGATTTGTTTGGATAAAATAGATGTTCAGTGCATTTTCTGAAAAAATAATGGCATTATATCAGAAATATCTAAGATCATTTGTAGAAAAGAATATTGTTTTTGTGAAAGACTCTTTTCCCACTTTACTTCCTCCATCATATATCAGCTCGAGGAAAATGCGTAGACTGATTTCCAGGAATTCTAATATGTTTCATAGGGACCTCCTGGACCAAAATCATTGTATTTAATTATTTAGCTTTATAATGATTTATTTTGATATCTCCTAGAACAACTATTTACACATTCTTCTTCTTACAAATTTCTTTGACTATTCTTGACATTGTGCATATCATTCTATAGTTGAAATAATCATTTTTCAGAAATAGTTTGGATTCTGTAATATTCGTGTATTATTTCTGAAAAGGAGATCCAACCAGTCCATTCTAAAGGAGATCAATCCTGGGTGTTCATTGGAAGGACTGATGCTAAAGCTGAAACTCCAATACTTTGGCCACCTCATGCGACGAGTTAACTCACTGGAAAAGACTCTGATGTTGGGAAAGGTTGGGGGCGGGAGGAGAAGGGGACGACAGAGAATGAGATGGCTGGATGGCATCACCGACTCTGTGGACATGAGTTTGAGTGAACTCCGGGAGTTGGTGATGGACAGGGAGGCCTGGCGTGCTGTGATTCATGGGGTCGCGGAGAGTCGGACACAACTGAGCGACTGAACTGAACTGAACTGAACTGATATTTCTATGCTATTTAGAGAGTATCTCAACCTTAAACTTAATCCTATAGAAATAGAGTTTGTTTCTGACATCAGCAAATTTACTGCTTATTATATAGTGATATTTTTATCCACTTGTGAAGCTCTCTTACTTCTGATTTTTTAAGCCCTAGGTTCTTTGGACTTTATATACATAAAATAATGACATCTAAAGGGGGAAATATGTTTCTTCCTTTCCCAAACTTATGCTAGTCCTTTTCTTGCCCTGTTTTGTGGATCATCTCCTCTGGTATAAAGATGATGAAAAACTACCCTGTTTTCTTCCTGCTCAGAAAGAGTAAGTTCACAGTGTTTAACCATTATACAGGATGATTATGGACCAAGGGTTATAATTACTTTTATTAGGTTAAGCAGGGACAATGCTTATCCTTACTTTTCTACAAGTTGTTTTAATTTTGAATGCATTTTGGATTTTATCAAGAAATTTTGGTGCAAGTACTGGGATGGTCATACTTTAACTTGTGAACATTGTTATTTCATTGAGTAATTTCTTTTTAATATTAAAGTAAATTTGCTTTCTTGAGATAAAGCTAGCTAATTTTTGGAAACTATCTTTTATATATTATTGGATTAATTAACTGATTTGTTCAGGATTCCATCTTCATGGATAATAATTGATATGTCTTTTCATTTTTATGTATCATCAGACTTGTGTTTTATTTCAGTGTTATACCACTGCAATAAAATGAGTTGTGGAATTACTTGTACCATGATGTTTTGATAGAATTCACTATGACATTCTCTGGTTCTAGAAGTTACTTGTGGAAAGGTTTCTGACAACCTCATTGTAAGGGCTGCTTCTTAAGAATTCAATTTAGGTCATAATCCATCAGCAGTCACTTTTTCGTCTGAAAAAATGATTGAAAAGCATTCTTTAGAATTTTTTTGTAGTGACTGGGATGGTTTGGGGCTGTGTATGCATGTGCGTGCATGTATGTGCATGTGTGTCTTAAAATATTCTTATTATACCTTTATAGTGACATTTTCATTTTTATTCAGTTTCTAGAACACCAATTGTTTTCCTTTATCACATCAAATCTATAATTCTGTTCTCTGTGACTTATATTATGGTTAAAACATTCTCAAGAATGATAGTCTATCTCTACCTAGAGCTAAATTCTTTCATTTCTTAACTTTTCTTTTTAAATTGTGGTAAAGGTGGTGTATGCAGGTCAGGAAGCAACAGTCAGAACTGTACATGGAACAACAGACTGGTTCCAAATAGGAAAAGGAGTATGTCAAGGTTGTATATTGTCATCCTGCTTATTTAACTTATATGCAGAGTACATCATGAGGAACGCTGGGCTGGAAGAAGCACAAGCTGGAATCAAGATTGCCAGGAGAAATATCAATAACCTCAGATATGCAAATGACACTACCCTTATGGCAGAAAGTGAAGAGGAACTCAAAAGCCTCTTGATGAAAGTGAAAGAGGAGAGTGAAAAGTTTGGCTTGAAGCTCAACATTCAGAAAACAAAGATCATGGCATCTGGTCCCATCACTTCATGGGAAATAGATGGGGAAACAGTGGAAACAGTGTCAGACTTTATTTTTTTGGGGGATCCAAAATCACTGCAAATGCTGATTGCAGCCGTGAAATTAAAAGACGCTTACTCCTTGGAAGGAAAGTTATGACCAACCTAGATAGTATATTAAAAAGCAGAGACATTACTTTGCCAACAAAGGCCCGTCTGGTCAAGGCTATGGTTTGTCCAGTGGTCATGTATGGATGTGAGAGTTGGACTGTGAAGAAAGCTGATCGTCGAAGAATTGATGCTTTTGAACTGTGGTGCTAGAGGAGACTCTTGAGAGTCCCTTGGACTGCAAGGAGATCCAACCAGTCCATCCTAAAGGAGATCAATCCTGGGTGTTCATTGGAAGGACTGATGCTAAAGCTGAAACTGCAATACTTTGGCCACCTCATGTGAAGAGTTGACTCACTGGAAAAGACTCTGATGCTGGGAGGGATTGGGGGCGGGAGAAGAAGGGGATGACAGAGAATGAGATGGCTGGATGGCATCACCGACTTGATGGACATGAGTTTGAGTGAACTCTGGGAGTTGGTGATGGATAGGGAGGCCTGGTGTGCTGTGATTCATGGGGTCACAAAGAGTCAAACACGACTGAGCGACTGAACTGAACTGAATGACTATTTTGCCTTATGTCTGTAACTGTATAATGGGGTTTTCTAACCATCTAAAAGGTTTTAAGTTACAAATGGTTGTCCAAGCTCCTACAATTGCCACAGCCTCCTGCAACGCTTACTTGGGGCCCCTAGATCAGAGACCCTCAATATGAGGGTTAGGAGAATATGTTGCCTCAACAATTTAGGGGCCACGCCCCTAAACAGCAGGAAGTAGTTATGGAATGAAAGTGACACCCTTTTCCCTTGGGAACATAATTCTCCTAAAAGAAAAGGGGGATATGAGAGAGTCATTTCCTAGGCAGGTTGATTAGAAGTCTAGGGGTCCCCAAGGTGAGAGAGGTCTGGAGTTCTCAAGGAGGAAGAAAAGACAAACGTTTTTTCCCCGCTACATTCCTTAGGATTATATAGCAATAATGTATCCTGCTTGAGAACAGTCTCTGGAAAAAACCTTCTGGCTAATCCTGTTATTTTAAGGTGTAAATTATGGGATTAGATCTAGTGAGGTCTTTACAACCTCCAGACATTCTTTTGATTCACTGTAATAACTAACTAGAGAGTATATAACTCCATGGCTACCACTAGCAAGGGGGAACTCTTTCTGCCCACTTCTGATGCCTATGTCAGAAGCTTTCTCTATCTCCTTTATACTTTAATAAAACTTTGTTACACAAAAGCTCTGAGCGATCAAGCCTCGTCTCTGGCCCCGGATTGAATTCTTCTCCTCCAGAGGCTAAGAATCCTGGCATCTTTCTGTGGTTCAGCAACAACCTTTCACTCTAAAGGGCTACACATTCAGTAGACAGCATAGCTGAAGTGTTCATGTAAGTAGTTGGTTTGGGTTTTGAGTTAGGGGCTCAGCTTTGGGTTTGGGTTTGGGGCTAGGGTTAAGATTCAGATTGCAGCTTGGCTTTGGGTTAACGTTAGGTTTAGAGTTAGGATTAGGGTTAAGGTTAAGCATCAGGTTTTTGTAGGGCTCTGGCTTATATTTGGGTTGGGGCTGGGGTTAAGGTACAGTTGGGATTGTAACAGTGGTTACAGCTTTACTGCTTGTGCTTTTGGTTTCATGTAAGAATTCTTTGCAAAGTTGTTATCATGAATATGTACCCCTGTTTTCTTGTATAGCCTTCTTGTTTTTGCTCCTATGTTTAGGTCGGTGAGACATTTTATATATATTTACTCTTTGTAAGTGATTCAAAGTAAAGCGCTAACTTTTTTTCCTCTTCTTTTGTTTTCCTTTTCTTTCCATTCCTTCCCTTTCCTTTCCCTTCCTCTGTTTCTCTCCTTCCTTCCTCCCTCCTTCCTTCTTTTTCTTGGTTGGTGACTTGCTATCCCTTTGTACCAGCATCCATGTTTAAATACTCTCTGCTTTTCTCGTTGAATTGTTTTGGCAGCTTTGTGAAAAACTGTTCAGCATAGATAGATATGTGTGTGTATTTTTGTACTCTCAAGTCCATTCCATCAATAAATTTTCTATTTTCTGCCATGCCACACTCTCCTAACTACTGTCCCTCTGTAGTACATCTTCATATTGGGAAATACATATCTTCCTACTTCATTTCTCTTTTTTCACGTTTGGCAGTGCTAGTCCTTTGTATTTGCATGTGAATTATACAATCAGATTGTCAATTTCTACAAAGAAGTATTTCAGGATTTTGATAGGTTTATGGAAATCTGGAAGTGTGTTTGGGGATTATTGCCATCTTAGCATATTAAGGATTCTGATATGTGAACATTGGACATGTTTTCCATGTATTTACATACGTAATTTCTTTCAACACTGTTTTGTAGTTCTAAGAGTATAGTTTTTGCTCCTTCTTGAAATTTATTTCTAAGCACCTAATTCTTTTTTGATGCTATCATGAATGGAATTTAAAAAAATTATTTTCTGATTTTTCTTTGCAATTTGTCTTTGTCTGCTTGGGCCATCATAACAAAATACTGCAGACTGGGCCACTTTAACAACAGAAATTTTTATTTTATTTTCTCACAATTCTGGAGGTTGGAAAGTCCAAGATTAAGGTTCTGACAGAGTTCAGTTCCTGGTGAGATTTCTATTCCTGGCTTGCAGATGGCTATTCTCTCTGTGTACTAAACATTTTGAAGTGAGAGAGACAGGGTCTCTAGCATCTCTTTCTGTTTTATAATGACAGCAGTTCTATTCATATTGGGTCAGAGTTCCACTCTTATGATCTCATTAATCTCAGTCAGTTCACAAAGGATCCTATTTGCTTGATAGTATATTTGGAAGTTAGGGAGTTGATATATGATCTTGGGGCAACACAATTCACTTCAGAGCACAGAAAAACTAATAAAGCTTTTTATTCTGCCACTTTGCTGAACTCATCTCTTAGTCCCATTTTTTTTTTTTTTTAGTGGATTCCTTTGGATTTTCAATATATAAGATCATGTCACCTGTGAACAAGCATTTTCTGTTTCCCTTTCCATCTGTGGTCCTTTTATTTAACTTTCTTACCTAACTGCTTTGATTAGGGTCTTCAGTGCAGTACTGAGAGAACAGGCAAGAGTGGACATTCTTGTCTTGTCCCTGATCGCAGGGGCACAGCATCCATTCATTTGCCTTTAGGTATGATGTTAGCTGTGGGTTTTGCAGATGCCCTTGGTCAGTTTGAGGAAGTTCCTTCTCCCTAGCCTGTTGAGTATTTTATCATGTACCCGGTGAGAGGGCTGGAAGGACAGTGGTTAAGAAGAGCTGCACATCCTGGCCAGTGATGCAGTGAGCTCCTCGCTGTATACTGAAGCAGATGATGTGAAAAGAAGACTAATGATGCGGACCTTTACTGATCTCTTATCACGTGCTCAGCACTCTCCTAAGGGGTTTACATGCTTGACTCATTCAATCATCATAGCCATCCGTAGTTGCTCAAGTGCAGTTATTAGCCTTCTTTCTCAGATGAGGAAACGAAGGCTCACAAACATTGACTCCGGTATCTGGTTGGTAGAGCTGGGCTTCAGATGGACTTCACAATCTGAGAAATACATCACCCCCTGAAGGATGAAGGTCTCTGGGGCCTGAGGATCTTGATGGAGGGGAAGGGCTGTGGTGAGAGTGCTGCAGCGGAGGTGGCTGTGGTCAGACGGGATGTAATCAATGAGTGTTCATGCCCAGGGCACTGTCTTAGGTGATTTGGATGAATTAAGCTAAGTCTATCTGAGCCAACGTTCAAACAATGGGAGACAGACAGCAAACCATAGCTACAGCAGGTGACGTCTATAGTACATTAAAATATGCTTAAATACTATGTGGTAAGATGGAAGATAGGAATGCAGAAGATAGGGAGGGGCAGGAGTGTCGGTGTTAGCCATGTTGGAAAGTTACATTTACACTAGTTAGTTGCTCAGTTGTGTCTGACTCTTTGTGATCCCATGGACTGTAGCCCACCAGACTCCTCTGTCCATGAAATTCTCCAGGCAAGAATACTGGAGTAGGTTGCCATTCCCTTCTCCAGGGGATCTTCGCAACCCAGGGATCAAACCTGGGTCTCCTGCATTGCAGGCAGAGTCTTTACCAACTGAGCCACCAGGGAAGCCATTTACATTTACACTAAGGGAGTGAAGAATAAGCTGTGAGGAGTTATGGAAGGACTATCCAGGAGGAGGGATTAAGAAATGCAAGACCCTTAAATGGGAGTGGCCAGGTGTGTTTGAGACCAACAAAGAAGCCCGTGTGAATTATGGTTATGGATTTATAGGTTTTTGCTTGTTTGTCTTTAGAAAGGCACACTGCCACGTGCAGTGCCTCATTTGGATGTGTCTGGAGTCTTGGAAGCTTGACTACCCTACGTTCTCCTACAAATGGACCTTAAGGATGTGTTTGGAGGCTCTAGCAGGGGAGAATGGCTACTCATATACCCTTGACCAAAGACTGGTCCTCCTCTATCAGGGATGGTCATCCTCTTCGACCAGGCATGCAGCTTTGGGAGGGATGGACATGGAATGGTGAGGGAGGAAGGGGACACTTGCCTAGCTAGCCAGATCAGCTGAATCAACCCTGGTGATCAATGGGGTGATAGATGTCACAACTGGATTGCCCTCACATCCTGTTTGTTTTAATGGATAAATGTTTGTGTGTTTGAGTTAAGATTATAAGTTTGGTTTTATGGTATAGTTTAGGGGTTAGATTTTTGGGATTAATGACTAGGTTTTAAGGATCATGTATTAGGTTGTAGGGAAAAGATGTTAGGGATTAGGTGTTATGGCAGGGGTCAAGGTATGGGTGCAGGTTAGGATTCAGGTATGGGTTAGTGTTGTTGTTTCAATCACTAATTCACGTTCAACTTCTTGCAACCCCATGGACTGAGGTTGTTGATATTTCTCCTGGAAATCTTGATTCCAGCTTGTGATTCATCCAATCCAGCATTTTGCATGATGTAAGCTGCATGTAAGTTAATAAGCTGGGTAACAAAATACAGCCTTGATGAGCTCCTTTCCCAATTTGGAACCAGTCCATTGTTCCATGTCCTGTTCTAACTCTTGCTTCCTAACCTGCATACAAGTTTCTCAGGAGACAGGAAAGGTGGTCTGGTATTCCCATCTCTTTAAGGATTTTCCACAGTTTGTTGTGACCCACATGGTCAAAGGCTTTATCACAGTCAATGAAACAGAAGTAGGTGTTTTTCTGGAATACTCTTGCTTTTTCTTTGATTCAACGGTTGTTGGAAATTTGATCTCTGATTCCTCACCTTTCCTAAATTCAGCTTGTACATCTGGAATTTCTTGGTTCATGTACTACTGAAGCCTAGCTTGAAAAATTTTGAGTATAACCTTACTACCATATGAAATAAGCACAATTGTGTGGTAGTTTGAACATTTGCATGGCTTCCCTGGTGGGTCAGATAGTAAAGAACCCACCTGAAATGCAGGAGACTTGAGTTTGATCCCTGGATTTTGAAGATCTCCTGGAGAAGGGCATGGCTACCCACTCCAGTATTCTTGCCTGTAGAATTTCATGGACAGAAAAGCCTGGTAAGCTACAGTCCGTGGGGTTGCAAAGAATGGGACACAGCTGAAAGACTAACACTTTCACTTTGAACACTCTCTGGCATTGCCCTGCTTTGGGATTGGAAGGAAAACTGACCTTTCTTTCCTGTGGCCACTACTGAGTTTTCCAAACTTGTTGACATATTAAATGCAGCACTTTAATGCATCATCTTTTAGGATTTTAGGATCCACCACAGTGACAACATTTTACCTTACTCAGCTCTTTGAAAACTCCATCTCCAAATATAGCCGCATCCTGGGGTCCTGGGGGCTAGAGGTTCAGCATGTGAATTTTGGGGGACATGAATGAACCTATACTGTCCTGCTTAGGAATGAGCTAACACGTGCCTTGGTCCCTCCTTCCCTCAAGTCCCATGGGGGTGATATAATGGCCGAGGGAGAGGCCACTCTTGCAGTGTTAGTGTCCCAGCTGGTGAACCCTTCTCTGCTCTCTTTGATCAAGCAGCAACAGTCCCAGCCCCATTCTGGGATTTTGTGCTGCATCCTGCTGAAGTGCTCAGTGTTCGGGAACCCAGGACCCAGCAGCCTCATGAGGACAGGGCCAGGTGAATGCCTTTCTCACAAGACACCCCAACCAAAGGGAGAAAACCAAAGGGATTACAGGTGGGAGAGAGCCACGGTCTGGTTTACGCTTCAGAAAGACCACATTGAGACGGGGTGTGAGATGCACCATGAGGGCAGGGAGTTTTGAAGGTCCTGATGGAGGGATCGGGCTTGGGCCAGGGCTGTGGCTGTAGAGGGGAAGTACTGGCCATAGGCTCTGGGGGAGGAGCTGACAGTCACTGGAGCACAAGGGAAGTGGGAGGCCCTGCGTGTCTGGGCTCAGCCACCAGGGAAAGTGAGGCTGCTTCTGGGGGTGGGTGTTGCAGTGAAAAGGAGAAAAAAAGAGGAGGAATGGGTTTTTTTCTTTCCTTTTCCTGAGAACAAAGAAGATAAAGAGAACAGTGAGCAGGCCTGAACATTCCTAGTATTTTTGCTTTGCTGTTGTTCAATCACTCATTCGTGTCTGACTGTTTGTGACTGCACAGACTGCAGCACTCCAGGTTTCCCTGTCCTTCACTTCTACTGGAGTTTGCTTAAACTCATGTCCATTGAGTCAGTGATGCCACCCTGACTCGGGCCAGAGTGTGTATTTTCTGACCAATCAGTTGAAATGTTGCTATATCCAGTTTGTCATTTTTATGGCTTTCTTGGGTTCCCCAGTTTCTCAGTTTTTCCAGACATTGCAACACAATCCCTCGACGATTCTAGTTTAGGGGCTTCCCAGGTAGCGGAGTCAGACACAAATGAGGGACTGAAGTGAACTGAGCTGTGCTGGGTCTTCGGGTGTGGGCTTTCCTCTAGGCATGGCGAGCATAGGCCATAACTAGTTGTGGTGTGTGGACTTCTCAGTGAAATGGCTTCTCTTGCTGCAGGGCACAGGCTCTAGGGCTCATGGGCTTCAGTATTTGCAGCGCGTGGGCTCAGTGTTGTGGCTTCTGGGATCTAGAGACCAGGCTCAGTCGTTGTGGCACGCGGGCTTAGTAGCTGCACAGCATGTGGGAGCTTCCTGTACCAGGGATCACTTGCATCTCCTGCTCTGGCAGGCAGATACTCTACCACTGAGCCACCAGGGAAGCCCTCACGCATCTTTTAGATTCTAGTTTTCCACACATGTATATGGTGAGAGAGGCCACGATCGAGAGGCCTGGGAGCTGGGAGTCCTCAGCCACAGTTCTGGCTGTGCCATCGAAAGCTCTGGGGCCTTTGGTGAGTACGTCAACTTTCCTGGGACTGTTTCTTCCCCTGAAAAATTCCCTGCTGTTGGATTGTAGCCCGCCAGGTTCCTCTGTCCATGGGATTTCTGAGGCAAGAATACTAGGGTGGGTGCTATTTCCTTCTCCTCAGATTCATGTTTTGAAGGAATTTTCTCCTGGATTGAAGTTTTCATGAGGAAGGGGGACCCCTTCCAGGGCTTGAGAGTGGATTCTTGTCTGACACTTGGAAAAGAATTGTCTGAGGAGACGAGTATTGTCAAAGTGAGACTTTATTGGGAAAGGCTGCTGGGGCGGAGGGCAGGAGGGTGAGGGAAACCGAGAGGACTGCTCTGCCACGTGGCCCACAGTCTCAGGTTTTATGGTCATTGGATTAGTTTCTGGTTTGTCTCTGGCCAGTCATTCTGAATTGGGGTCCTTCCTGGGGGCACACGCATTACTCAGCCAAGATGGATTCCAGCGAGGGGGATACTGGGAGGTTGGTAGGACTTATGGACTGGAGTCTCATATCTCCTTTTGACCTTTCCTAAGTATTGGCCACCTCATGCGACGAGTTGACTCACTGGAAAAGAGTCTGATGCTAGGAGGGATTGGGGGTAGGAGGAGACGGGGACGGCAGAGAATGAGATAGCTGGATGGCATCACCAACTCGATGGACATGAGTTTGAGTGAACTCCAGGAGTTGGTGATGGACAGGGAGGCCTGGCGTGCTGTGGTTCATGGGGTTGCAGAGTCGGACACGACTGAGTGACTGAACTGAACTGAACTGAAATTCTGGTTGGTGGTAGCTTATTAGTTCCTTGTTCCTTACCAGTACCTCTTGTTGTAAGATAACTCCTGCAAAGTGGTTTCTCTGGTGCCTGGCAAGGGTGGGTGGTCAGTGGTTCCCTTAATAGTTTGTCTTTGGTTTTCTTGAATAAGGTCCTTCACAGAGTAAATGTATAAATTTTTAAAAGTCAGTGTTTTAATCAATTTATATTTAAAAATTTGTAAGTTGGTGTTTTTGTTGTGTGTTAAAAACTCATTACCAGACCAAAGGTCACGTAGATCTTTTGTTGTTTTCTAAAATTTTTTCTAATATTTTCTTTAATATAGGTAAGCAAATATTATTTTTATGCTTAACTTTGTTTTTTTTTTTTTTTGGCCATACTGTGTGGCTTGTGGGATCTTAGTTCTCTGACAGGGGATCGAACCTGGGCCCTTGGCAGTGAAAGGAGCATGGTGTCCTAACCACTGGACCTCCAGAGAATTACCTGTGCTTAGCTTTTTAACCCATTGGGTTTGTGTTGTAGGAAGATAATAATTCTGGCTGAAGGCAGAAACTCTAATAGATGTTCTTGAAGAAATCCAGGTAAATGTCCATAAAGGTCTTCTCCAGGTCAGTGCTGACCCTGGGAACAAGACATTGGCAGTCGATCAGAGGTGGGAATTGAGGAAACCTGACTGGGTAAAAGTACCTTTAACGGCAGTTGAGAATAGCAGATTTGGAGTAGATTTGGGGGAGTAGGGAATTCCCGAGTAAAAAAAGCAGTAAATTTGACTTCAAGGAGGTGGAAGTCCAATTTGGTTCTTAGGTGGAATCACCCACTCAGGTAATTGGTTCGAGCTAGAGGAGGGGACAGAGAAGGCAATGGCAAGCCACTCCAGTACTCTTGCCTAGAAAATCCCATGGACGGAGGAGCCTGGTAGGCTGCAGTCCGTGGGGTCGCTAAGGGTCGGACACGACTTCACTTTCACTTTTCACTTTCACACATTGGAGAAGGAAATGGCAACCCACTCCAGTGTCCTTGCCTGGAGAATCCCAGGGATGGGGGAGCCTGGTGGGCTTCCGTCTATGGGGTCACACAGAGTCGGACATGACTGAAGTGACTTAGCAGCAGCAGTAGCAGCAGCAAAATTTTTATAGTTTTTTAATTGAATTATGGTGTCAGTTGCCAAGTTTGTGTTTATGTTCATTTCATTCCGTTTGGTTTTTTTAAAACATTTATTTTTAATTGGTTGGTGATTGCTTTACAATATTGGTTTGATCTGTCATACATCAACATGAATTAACCGTAGGTGTACATATGGCCCCTCCCTCCTGAATCTCCCTCCCACCTCACAGCCATTCCCACCTCTCTAGGTTATCACAGAGCCCCAGTCTGAGTTCCCTGAGTCACACAGCAAATTCCCACTGGCTGTCTATTTACATATGTTTCTGCATATGCCTCACGCCGCTCCCTCCATTCATCTCACCCGCTCCCTCTTGTCCCCACCCTTGTCCCTAAGTCTGTTCTCTCTGTCTGCGTCTCCATTGCTGCTTTGCAAACAGATTCATCCTCGCCATCCTTCTAGATGCCACATATATGCTTTAATATATGATCTTTGTTTTTCTCTTTCTGACTTACTTCACTGTAGAATAGGCTCTAGATGCATCCGCTTCGTTAAATCTGACTCAAATGTGTTCCTTTTTATGGCTGCATTCCATATAGTCTTTAACTGTTCCTTCGCCATGTTTTGAGAAGGCTCATGGAGATGTTCGGCTCCATTTCATTTGGGGTTTCCAGCCTTGGTGTGCAAAGCAGCGCTGCATTCTGGAGGAGACGCGGGCTTGCGAGCGCGGTGCTGCCCGCTCTTCTCCGGCGGCCCACAAGGGGCGCCAAACCCACCTCTGAACCGCAGGGCGCCGGCGCGTTCCGCTTCAGACTCTGCTCGGGGACCAGGAGACCAGCCGGCAGGAGCTTAGTCTCCTCAGGGCCCTCGGGGCTTAGGCTTC
Source organism: Moschus berezovskii (assembly GCF_049115385.1). Classification (NCBI taxonomy): domain Eukaryota; kingdom Metazoa; phylum Chordata; class Mammalia; order Artiodactyla; family Moschidae; genus Moschus; species Moschus berezovskii. Next base: position 4,501,637 of record NC_142460.1, read on the forward strand.
TGGATAACAGGGCTGCGAACACGCTGAGAGGAGCGGGGTCGTCTCAGCACCCACCAGCAAGGAGGCACTGCAAGAGGGAAAACTGAGGACGAAGCAGATGTTTGCTGTGTCCGTCTGAGCGCTGACTGGAGGTCCACCTCGGAGGCCTCAGGAGGGAAGGAGCTCCATGTGGAAATGGTGGGTTTAGTTAGGTTTCTGCATGATGTAGAGGGTGACCAGTGACGTTCTTTAGTGTAGGGTGGCCAGTTTTCCTGTCGCTGTTTCTGGAGAGGACTGTCCTTTCCTCTTTGTCGTTCTTGGCTTGATGTTCATGCAGTAACTGGCCACAGACACGTGGGTTTATCCCTGGGCTCTCCGTTCTATTCTCGTAATCCGTGTGTCTGCACTTGTGCCAGCTCCTCACCGCTGTGGTTGCTACAGCTCCGTGATGTAGTTTGAAGTCAGAGAGGAAGATACCTCCAGGTATGTCCTTCCTTCTCAGGGTCTTTTCGGCTGTCCAAGGTCCTTAGTTGTGCAGGCTGCTGTTAGGAATATTTCTATTTCTATGAAAAATGCCATTGGATATTATGTTGTGATTGCAGTCAGTTCATTTGCTGATGGCTCTGGTTGGAATGGACATTCTAATTCGTCACTGTTCTGGTGCTTGAGCGTGGAGTATGTTTCTGTTTAATTGTGTTTTCTTTGGTTTCTTTACCAGTGCTTTCTAGTTTTCTGACTACTGGTCTTTTATGTCCTTGGTTAAGTGTGTTGCTAGATGTTTTATTCTTTTTGATACAATTATAAACGGGATTTTCTTAATTTTTGTTTCTGATTGTTATTAGTGTATGGAAACACCACTGATTTTTGTGTATTGATTTCAAATTATTCAACTTTAATGAATGTTTTCTAAAAACTTTTTGTGAAGTTACATGGAAAATTTTAGTTGTAAAATTTGTTTCTCCTGCAGTAGGTCACCCAGAGACCCCAAGACATGGTGGCTACTAATAGACTCTTCCCACAGTGCTTCTTCATAAATGTGGACTCCTACAAAGGCAGCGAGCATCACAACTTCCCTTGTACTTGATCTGGGTAAGTCTTGGCCTCTATAAGAAAGTCTCATGCTTATCTTTTCTGATTTTCTTCTGTGTATTTACATGGCTGTTTGGATAAATAACTTACTTTCCAGTAATTTAAAATGTACAAAAAAACTCCTAATAATGGTAAAAAAATAAAAGTACTCACGTTTACCACATCACCTAAAATACTCCGTGTGTTTTAGCCAAAATGGGTGCATTTTTCTTCAGAACCAGCTCATAACTGCCAAAATCAGGAAATCATATGGTTTCCACGTTATAATGTAATTCACAGGCCCACTTCCACTTTCAGCAATTGTTCAAGTGTATGAATATATCTTTTTTCCTGCCCTCATCTAGCTTTTGTTTGGAGTGTTACTGAGACTTTCAGTCATTTGGACAACCTAGTGAATTTATTTATTTTTTAAAAAATTTATTTATTTTAATTGGAGGCTAATTACTTTACAATATTGTGGTGGTTTTTGCCATACACTCACATGAATCAGCCACGGGTGTACATGTGTTCCCCATCCTGAACCCCCTTCACACGTCCCTCCCCATCCCATCCCTCAGGGTCATCCCAGTGCACCAGCCCTGAGCACCCTGTCTCGTGCATCGAACCTGGACTGGTGATCTGTTTCACATAGGATAATATACATGTTTCAATGCTATTCTCTCAAATCATCCCACCCTCCCTTCTCCCACAGAGTCCAACAGTCTGTTCTTTACATCTGTGTCTCTTTTGCTGTGTCACATATAGGGTCATCGTTACCATCTTTCTGAATTAAAGCAGACAAGGTGAATATGCGATCTGGGTGGCATTTTCTTTATGGATTTTTTTCACTCAAGATGTTTGTAGTGTTTATTCATGTTGTAACATATATCAATACTACAGTCTTTTTTCCATTGGAATTAAAAATAGATAACATGCCATTTACCATTTAAATCATTGTAAGTGTACAGTGTTGTAGCATGAACTACCTTCACTTGTGCAAACCAGTTTACTAACATGTGCACCTTGTGTGTGCTTTGGAGAAACCCAGGAAATTGAGTCAGTGCTTGAAATGGCCCAGGATATCATCTTAGATACCATCTTAATCTAAAAGCAAAGCAAGGACTTCCCTGGTGGTCCAGTGGCTAGGTCTGCCCTCTCAGAGAAGGGGACACAGGTTCAATCCCTGGTCAGGGAACTAGATCTCACATGCCGCAACTAAGAGCTCGCGTGCCCTAGCTAAATGTCTGGCTTGCCTCAAGGGAGGTCAACCTGGTACAGTCACATAAACAAACAAATGAATATTAAAAAAATAAAAACCAAAAAGGAAGGGCATGGTTGTTGTGCAGATTTATGTCTTAGCCTTTCCTTTCAATAAAGAGTTTCACAAGACTGTCTTCCTTCTATCTAGTATAGAGAGAGACTTCCGTTGAAATGAGATTTCTCTTGTAAATGTGACTCACAGAAGAGCATCTTGACTTGAGTTTCAGAGATGATCATGCGTCCTCTTAAAAAAAAATTAGGTCCAAATAATTCTCATCTGAAGAGGTGTATTCGGGGCTCGCATTTGCTCCCCCTCAGTTTGGGTGTATCCCAGTTTGCTTACACAGTCATCTATGGAAGATATCCTGCTATTTGAAAGTTTGTAGCTATTACAATTATTGGGCACTTTTTCAAAGCCGTTTTCTAAATACTGGAGGTGCAATCCTCAGCTGAGCCTTGTTTCAGTTCAGTTCAGTCCAGTCTCTCAGTCGTGTCCGACTCTTTGCGACCCATGAATCACAGCACGCCAGGCCTCCCTGTCCATCATCAACTCCTGGAGTTCACTCAAACTCATGTCCATCGAGTCGGTGATGCCATCCAGCCATCTCATTCTCTGTCGTCCCCTTCTCCTCCTGCCCCCAATCCCTCCCAGCATCAGAGTCTTTTCCAGTGAGTCAACTCTTCCCATGAGGTGGCCAAAGTATTGGAGTTTCAGCTTTAGCATCAGTCTTTCCAATGAACACCCAGGACTGATCTCCTTAAGGATGGACAGGTTGGATCTCCTTGCAGTCCAAGGGACCCTCAAGAGTCTTCTCCAACACCACAGTTCAAAAGCATCAATTCTTTGGAACTCAGCTTTCTTTATAGTCCAACTCTCACATCCATACATGACCACTGGAAAAGCCATAGCCTTGACTAGACTGACCTTTGTTGGCAAAGTAATGTCTCTGCTTTTTAATATGCTATCTAGGTTGGTCATAACTTTCTTTCCAAGGAGTAAGTGTCTTTTAATTTCATGGCTGCAATCAGCATCCGCAGTGATTTTGGAACCCAAAAAATAAAGTCTGACACTGTTTCCCCATCTATTTCCCTTGCTTAGCTTTGGAAAAAAACCAGCTAAGTTGCTGTGTGGCGTGTGGCATCTTCCCAGATAAGGGATCGGACTTGAGTCTCTCATTGTCAGCTGCATTCTTTACCACTGAGCCACCAGGGAAGGCCCCGGGTTTTGTTTTGTTTTGAAGTTTACTGGTTCTAAAAGGTGTGCAGTGCTACTTCACTGTAGTTGTAATTTCTAATTCCCAATGTATATGATTTTTGAGTATTTTTGATATGTTTCCTATCTGTATGTTTTCTTTGGCCAGGTGTTCAGATTTATACTTTAATGAGGTTATTTGTTCCAGATGTTTTGGTATTGTTTGAGTACAACCCTTTATCAGATATGTATTTTGTAAATGTATTTCTCTGTTTGTGGCTTGTGTGTTTACATTTTCTGAACAAGGTCTTTTACAGAGTTTTAACTTTTACTTTTTTTTAAAGGTCATGTTATAAATCTTATATCCTTTTTTGGATAAACTTTAGGTTTTTTTGGTTAAAATTTGTAAGTAAAACTGAGGTACTATAGATATAGCTTTCCATTTTTTTCTGTTGAGAAGTTTGAGTGAATTTGGTGTAAGTTGTAAAATTTCTTTCTTCTTTCATTTGATTGCATATGGTTTCCAGCTATTTATATAACAATTTTTGGAGATGTGATGAGAAGTCAGTTTCCCCAAGTGAAACTGCGTCCATGAAATATCAACTCTTTTCAACCTTTGGGAATCACTTTCTGTTTTTTCTGTCTTTAAATTGGACTTGCTTGCCCCAACCAGTAACGCTGAAGAAGCCGAAGTTGAACAGTTCTATGAAGACCTACAAGACCTTCTAGAACTAACACCCAAAAAAGATGTCCTTTTCATTACAGGGGACTGGAATGCAAAAGTAGAAAGTCAAGAAACACCTGGAGTAACAGGCAAATTTGGCCTTGGAACACAGAATGAAGCAGGGCAAAGGCTAATAGAGTTTTGCCAAGAGAATGCACTGGTCATAGCAAACACCCTCTTCCAACAACACAAGAGAAGACTCTACACATGGACATCACCAGATGGTCAACACCAAAATCAGATTGATTATTCTTTGCTGCAGCCAAAGATGGAGAAGCTCTATACAGTTAGCAAAAACAAGACCAGGAGCTGACTGTGGCTCAGATCATGAACTCCTTATTGCCAAATTCAGACTGAAATTGAAGAAAGCAGGGAAAACCACTAGCCCATTCAGATATGACCTAAATCTAATCCCTTATGATTATACAGTGGAAGTGAGAAATAGATTGAAGGGACTAGATCTGACAGATAGAGTGCCTGATGAACTATGGATGGAGGTTCGTGACATTGTACAGGAGACAGGGACCAAGACCATCCCCATGGAAAAGAAATGCAAAGAAGTGAAATGGCTCTCTGAGGAGGCCTTACAAATAGCTGTGAAAAGCAGAGAAGCAAAAAGCAAAGGAGAAAAAGAAAGATATAGGCATCTGAATGCAGAGTTCTGAAGAATAGCAAGGAGAGATAAGAAAGCCTTCCTCAGTGATCAATGCAAAGAAATAGAGGAAAACAATAGAATAGGAAAAACAAGAGATCTCTTCAAGAAAATTAGAGATTCCAAGGGAACATTTCATGCAAAGATGGGCTCGATAAAGGACAGAAATGGTGTGGACCTAACAGAAGGAGAAGATATTAAGAAGAGGTGGCAAGAATACACAGAAGAACTGTACAAAAAAGATCTTCATGACCAAGATAGTCACGATGGTGTGATCACTGACCTAGAGCCAGACATATTGGAATGTGAAGTCAAGTGGGCCTTAGAAAGCATCACTATGAACAAAGCTAGTGGAGGTGATGGAATTCCAGTTGAGCTATTTCAAATCCTCAAAGATGATGCTGTGAAAGTGCTGCACTCAATATGCCAGCAAATTTGGAAAACTCAGCAGTGGCCACAGGACTGGAAAAGGTCAGTTTTCATTCCATCCCAAAGAAAGGCAATGCCAAAGAATGCTCAAACTACCGCACAATTGCACTCATCTCACACGCTAGTAAAGTCATGCTCAAAATTCTCCAAGCCAGGCTTCAGCAATATGTGAACCATGAACTTCCAGATGTTCAAGCAGGTTTTAGAAAAGGCAGAAGAACCAGAGATCAAATTGCCAACATCTGCTGGATCATGGAAAAAGCAAGAGAGTTCCAGAAAAAGATCTATTTCTACTTCATTGACTATGCCAAAGCCTTTGACTGTGTGGATCACAATAAACTGTGGAAAATTCTTTAAGACATGGGAATACCAGACCACCTGACCTGCCTCTTGAGAAACCTGTATGCAGGTCAGGAAGCAACAGTTAGAAGTGGACATGGAACAACAGACTGGTTCCAAATAGGAAAAGGAGTACGTCAAGTCTGTGTGTTGTTACCCTGCTTATTTAACTTATATGCAGAGTACATCATGAGGAACGCTGGGCTGGAAGAAGCACAAGCTGGAATCAGGATTGTCAGGAGAAATATCAGTAACCTCATATATGCAGATGACACCACCCTTATGGCAGAAAGTGAAGAGGAACTCAAAAGCCTCTTGATGAAAATGAAAGAGGAGAGTGAAAAAGTTGGCTTGAAGCTCAACATTCAGAAAACAAAGATCATGGCATCTGGTCCCATCACTTCATGGGAAATAGATGGGGAAACAGTGGAAACAGTGGCTGACTTTATTTTTTTTGGCTCCAAAATCACTGCGGATGTTGATTGCACCATGAAATTAAAAGACGCTTATTCCTTGGAAGGAAAGTTATGACCAACCTAGATAACATATTAAAAAGCAGAGACATTACTTTGCCAACCAAGGTCTGTCTAGTCAAGGCTATCATTTTTCCAGGGGTCATGTATGGATGTGAGAGCTGGACTGTGAAGAAAGGTGATGCTGAAGAAATTGATGCTTTGAAGTGTGTTGTTGGAGAAGACTCTTGAGAGTCCCTTGGACTGCAAGGAGATCCAACCAGTCCATTCTAAAGGAGATCAGTCCTGGGTGTTCATTGGAAGGACTGATGCTAAAGCTGAAACTCCAATACTTTGGCCACCTCATGCGACGAGTTGACTCACTGGAAAAGACTCTGATGCTGGGAGGGATTGGGGGCAGGAGGAGAAGGGGACGACAGAGAATGAGATGGCTGGATGGCATCACCGACTCGATGGACATGAGTTTGAGTAAACTCCAGGAGTTGGTGATGGACAGGGAGGCCTGGCGTGCTGTGATTCATGGGGTCGCAGAGTCGGACACAACTGAACGACCGAACTGAACTGAACTATTAAAAAAGGGTTAAGGTCACAGAAGCCAATCCAATGTAAATGTAAAATTAACCCTTCTGGGTTTTACTTCCAACAGCAAAGACACAGAACTGGAAAAATCTCCAATTAGAGGTTAAAGCTGGGACAAGATGTGGTACATATATACAGTAGGTTATTTCTTACTCATTAAAAACAGCTACTGAAATTAGGGAATTAAGACACTGTTAGCCACAGGGACAGACCTTGAAGGATCATAGGCAAAGGGAAGTCAGTCAGGCAGAGGAAGACTATTGTTTAGAATGTACCTTCCCAGCAGAATAAAAATAGACATATAAGGCAAAAACTTTACAATCCAAAAAGAGACTCAGAGAATTTAAAGAGAAACAAATGATTCCAGAAAAAGAAAATATGTGAATGGCCTTTAATGAGTTAGGAAGTCCTTAACCTCATGTGAATCTGTAATAGATAATCTACAAGGAACATTCTTTTTTCTCCTTCTATCCTTCCTTCCTTGCACAGATACACAGAAATCTGTAACTCTAAGAGATAATCCACAATAATTATTTCCTAAGTTTTTTTCTATGTATACACAGAAAAGTAAAACTGAGATAGACAATTCAGAAGGACCTGATGTTCAGCACTCTTCTCATCCTTTTATGGCAAAAAGAAAAAAAAAATAGAGATACCCCACCGCATAAATACTATGCCTGAGTCAGGAGGCTGTAACTCTGACAACAACCACAAGATTGCAAATTGAGTGTACTGCACTGCAGCATCGAGAAGATGGTAAGAAAAGGAGAGACGAGCAGTGCCTGCTCTTTTATCTCCGACCTCCCTGACTCGGGATGCTGTCATGTCCCTGGAGCCTGGACAGGCTTGGGTCTCACTGCTGCGCTGGGGGTGGTTGACAGAGCCTGGCAGGGTGCCCTTGGTTGACCCTTTTAAAGGTCTACTTTCTCCTATGTTCTGGCTGGGACCAGAGTCCCGTGTGGCATCAAGGCCTCAAGGAATTTGAAGGCAGGGTTCAGCCAGCCTCGACCTCTCCTGGTGCTGGGGAACCCCAGCTCAAGCCTTGTTTCTGAGAGGGCAGCCTCCTAGCACTGGCACCTGAGCACCCTCAGCAGTCTCCTGTGGTCCTGGAAAGATTAGCCAGGGGAGGCTGTTTGTGTGAGCTTTAGGGGGAAAGACTACAGAGACGCAAGCCCATTCGGGTTAGTTCAGGACGCTCCTCCCTGTTTCACTGCCCAAGAAGCAAACTTTCCCTAAGGTTTTGGTTACTTCAGGAACCAAAGGTAGGCTGAATAATACTGCTGCCCTTTGGACATTTTCTGTAACTACAACATTTTCTCCGGTGTTCACTGGCAACTCAGATCACAAGGGCTGGATTTCTGTTAATGACAGAAATTAACATTGCCTGCCTCGGGAAATGCCTTGGGGCAGGTAATGGAGAAATAAATTCCAAACCATAACGCAATTGTCAAAGGCAAATTCTCCTGACAACCTTTTAGGGAAAAAAAAAAGCCCAAACAGTCAAACCTCCACAACAGGATAAGATACTAAGGATCCCTAATTTCTGGAGGAATGCCATTCAAAACTACAACGGCAAATCAAATCCCACCAGTCACATTGGTCATCATCACCAATCTACAACCAATAAATGCGGGAGAGAGCCTAGAGGAAAAAGAATCCTCTTAAGCTGTCTGGGAATATACATTGGCAATAGTCAGTATAATGGACAGTTTCTGAATGCCTGGAAAAAAAAAGTCTCGAGAGATTAAAGCTAGGATCTGACATTCCCACACTTTAGTCTATATGCTGAGGAAACCATTGTTCAAAAGGTACTGACACCCCAACAAAGCTTCAGCACTGCTTCCAATAGCCGAGACACACTACCAGCAAAATCTCCAACGAGGGATTAAAGTGGAAACAAGGTGTGGTACACATATACAGCAGACTATTTCTCACTCATAAAACACCATCCCTGAAATCAGGTAATTATGACAGTAGTAGCCACAGGGATGGTCCTTGAAGGATCATACACTAAAGTAAGTCCGTCAGGGAAAGGAAGACCGTGGTATATGAGGTACCTTCCAGGCAAAATAAAAGTAGACATACAAGGTAACAAACTTACAACCCAAAAAGAGACTCTGAGAATTCAGTCAGATGAAGGGTTCCAGAGAAACATAAGTGATGGCCCAGGAATGAATTAGCATGTCCCTGCCTACATACACAAGAAATCTGTAATGTAATAGATAATCTACAATGATTATCCCCTTCCTTCCTTTCTACCTTCCATATATAGACAGCAATCTGTATCTCTAAAGACAGAAATCTGTATCTCTAAGAGATAATCCACAAAAATTATCTCTTAACTTCCTTATTTTTGTACGCAGAAAAGTGTACCTGAGATATATAATTCACAAAGACCTGATGGTTGGCACTCTGCTTGACCTTCTATGGTAAAAAGTTCAAAAATGCAGAAGAGAGACACCATGGATATGTTATACCTGAATCGGGCGGCTATACACTGAGGACAAGCCCAATACTGCAAATCCACTGTTCTCCAACATAGCACGGTAATATGTTAAAGAAAAAGAAAAGCAATGCCTGGTTTATTCCCTCCAAGCTCCCTGACTTGGGATGTGATCCATCCTGGAGTCTGTGCAGGCTTGGGTCTCAAGGCTAGACTGCTATGTTTTTGAGTCAGCCTGGCAGGGTGTTCATTGAGCCCTTTTTAAGCTTATATAGTCCGCTCTGCTCTGGTTGGGACCTGAGTGGGATCAAGTCCTCTAAGACCCTGGGGGCAATAGTCGCCTAACCTCCACGTCTCCGGGTGCTGGACTTCCCAACTCAAGCCTCCTTCCTGAAAGTGCACACTCCTAGGCACTGAAGCACAGCCAGCAAGGTGCTGTGGCTCCTGTCGGGATTAGTCTGGAAGCCATTGTGTGTGTGTGTGTGTGATGCTTTAGGGGAATAAGTAGACATAAGCCTTGATATGATCGCTCAGGTACTTTCCACTCTATTTCACAACCCCAGAAGCCAACTTTCCCTATGCTGTTTGCCCCAAGAACCAGAGTGGTCATCAAAAAGTGCTGCCACCTCCTGGACATTTTCTGTAACTACAACTTGACCAAAGGCACCTCCAATTCACAAGGGGGCAGGTGTGCTATCAATGACAGTTTGCCTCAAGAAAGGTCCTGGGGTAAATACTAGAGAAATAAATTGCAAACACACCCAACTTACAAGATGCCAATTGAAACAAATTTTCACACATTCATGAAAGAAAAAATACTCTAACCACCATAAGACAAGTTGCTCAGCATCCCTAATTGTTTCAGGAGGAATGCTGATCAAAACGACAACAAGAAATCAAATCCCACCAGTCAGAATGGCCATTCTTTTTTTTTCCACTTTTCAAAAATATTTTATTGAAATATAGTTTATTTATAATGTATTAGTTTCAGGCATATAGGAAAGTGATTCAGTTATATATGATAACATAATAAAGTAAACACAGAGAAGAAAGAACAAACTCACTTTGTTTATTCTAAATACTAAGTTTGGCAGTAAATCAGGAGAATATTTTACCAAGGCCAGATTAATTTTACTTTGGGGATATATGGGTGATTTGACTAGAAAATTAGTGATAAAGCATATTATATTGGTAAGTTAAAGGAAGAAAATGGAATATTTAAAATTCTTTTTTAAAATTTGTTTTAATTGGAGGCTAATTACTTTTCAATATTGTGGTGGTTTTGCCATACGCTGACATGAAGCAGCCATGGGTGTACATGTGTTCCCCATCTTGACCCCCCCACCACCTCCCTCCCCATCCCATCCCTCAGGGTCATCCCAGTGCACCAGCCCTGAGCTCCCTGTCTCATGCATTGAACCTGGACTGGTGATCTGTTTCACATATGATAATACACATGTTTCAATGCTATTTTCTCAGATCATCCCACCCTCGCCCTCTCCCACAGAGTCCAACAGTCTTTTCTTTACATCTGTTTCTCTTTTGCTGTCTTGCATATAGGATCATTGTTACCATCTTTCTAAATTCCGTATATATGCGTTAATATACTGTATTGGTGTTTTACTTTCTGACTTACTTCACTCTGTATAATAGGCTCCAGTTTCATCCACCTCATTAGAACCAATTCAAATGTATTCTTTTTAATTGCTGAGTAATACTCCATTGTGTATATGTACCACAGCTTTCTTATCCATTCGTCTGCAGATGGACATATAGGTTGCTTCCATGTCCTGGCTATTGTAAACAGTGCTGTGATGAACATTGGGGTACACGTGTCTCTTTCAATTCTTATTTCCTCGGTGTGTATGCCCAGCAGTGGCATATGATTGCTGGGTCGTATGGCAGTTCTATTTCCAGTTTTTAAAGGAATCTCCACACTGTTCTCCACAGTGGCTATACTAGTTTGCATTCCCACCAATAGTATAAGAGGGTTCCTTTTTCTCCGCACCCTCTCCAGCATATATTGTTTGTAGACTTTTTGATAGCAGCCACAGAATGGCCAGTCTCACAAGTCAATATATGTGTGAGAACCCCCCCACATGGTCAGCGGAAGGAAAACTGGCAACAGCCACTAGAACTGACAGCCTCTGCATGGCAGAAAAATAAATCAATAGAGCTAACCCTAGGATCTGACATTCCCACATCTCGGCCTATTTCCTGAGAAATCCATTACTCAAAAAGTCACATGCACCCCAACATTCACTTCAACACTACTTACAAGAGCCAAGACACAGACCACACAAAATGTCCACTGACAGATTAAAGCTTAAAAAAGACCTCGTACTTAGAGACCGTGGACTATTATTCAGCAATGAAAAACTGGAACTGAAATTATGAAATAATTCCACTTGTAGCCATAGAAATAAATGCTGGAGGATCACATACTAAGCAAGATCAGCCGTACAGAGAAAGACAAGAGCATATGATGTCTCTTCTAGACAAAATTTAAAAAGAGATACAAAGGGACTAAATTACAAGACAAAAACCGACTTTGAGAATTCAAACACAAGAATTGAAAAAAATAAAAAAGGAAAGGCCAAGGGTTAATTAGGAAGTTGAGAATAACACATACACAGAAATTTGTGTCTATACTAGATACTCCACAAGAACCTGATGATCAGCTCAGGGAACTATGCTGACCTTCTGCAAAAGCCTCTATGGCAAAACAAAACAAATAGAGCAGATATGCTGTATGTATGTGTCATAAGCCAATCAGGCAGCTATACACTGATGACAAACAGAAAACCACAAAATTAATATACTCCAACATAGCACAGGCATGAAATTAAAGTAAATAAAAGCATTGCCTTGCTTATTCCCTCCAACCTTCCTGACTGGCACTGAAATTCTGTCCCTGGAGCCTGAGCAGGCTTGGGTCCCATTGCTGGATTGGGGTGGAGTTGAGACAGCTGAGCGAAGAGCCCTTAATTGAGAACCCCTCTTAAACCTCTTCTTTCTGGTCTCCCTGACTGAGACCAGAGTCCTTAGTTCTCCCAAAGGATGTGGACCCGACTCCTCTATCTTCCAGGACCTTGGAAATGTTACCTAGACCCCAGGACCTCTGGGGCTGTGGTGCCCAGTTCAAGCTTCCTTCTTAAGAGTACAGCCTCCTAGGCCCCTCAGCAGGGTACTGTGGCCCCGGTTGGAATGAGTCTGGAGGGGAGGGGTGAAGCTTTAGGGGTAAGAAGTGAGCCCCAACTCCTTAAGTTTTTGCTCAGGCAAATTCCGCTCCAATTCACAGCCCAGGAAGCCAAGTTGCCCTAAGGAACCAGAGTTGGTCATGGGAAAGTGCTGCCACCTTGTGGACACTTTCTGTACCTACTCTATTTCTCAAGCGTTGGGGTCTGCTAATGACAGCTGTTCTCAGGACATGTCCAGGGGCAGGAATTGCAGAAATAAATTCCAAACACAACCGGCTTTCTGGAAACCAACTGCCACAGGTAAATTTTCCTCACAGCTTTCACAAAATAAACAAAGGCCCCAGACCTCCAGCACAGGACAAGATGCTCAGCATCCCTAATTACTGCAGGAATACCAATCAAAATGAAAACAAGAAATCAAGTCTCATCAGTGCCATCAGAGCATCCTCAAGAGGCTACAAATACTGAAGGCAGGAGAGCCTGAGGAAAGGGAAGGCCCCCACTGTAGGTGGGAAGACACACTGACAACACCCAGTGTAATGGACGGTCTCTGAATGCCTGGAAATACACTATCAAGAAAGGCTAAGTCTAGGATCTGACATTCCCACATCTGAGCCTAGATCCTGAGAAATCCATCATTCACAAAGGCACACGCACCCCAACTAGCCCTGCAGCACCGCTCGCAACAGCCGACACAGAGAGACAACAAAATCTTCACCGACGGAGTAAGCTTAAACAAAATGTGCCACATATATGTGATGGACTATTAGCCATAAAAACCAAAACTGAAGTAAGAAAAATATGCCACTGGTAGCAACAGGGAAAGAAGGACCATACCCTAAGGAACTCAGCTAGACAAAGAAAGGCAACAACGAAAGATGTCCCTTCTAGACAAAATTTTTAAAAAGTGAAACGAAAGAATTCACAACCTGAAGACAGACTCTGAGAATTCAAATTCAAGCCAAGAATTCAAGAAGAAAGTGAAGGGTCTGGGATGAATTAGGAGGTTGGGACTAATAAAGACACAGACATCTTTGTCTGTAATAAGAATCCACAAGCATTATCAGCTTCCTTCCTTCCTCCCTTTCACACACACACACAGAAATCTCTACCTCACCTATATACAGAAACACGCATCTCTAAGAGACACTCCACACAGACTATTTTCTGCCTTCCTCATATCTGTAGAACCCTGCACGTGAGGTAGATAGCCCATAAGGACCAGATGCTCAGCACTTGCTCGGCCTTCTGCGATGAACTCCATGGCAAAAGAACCCCAAAAAGACCAGATATACTCCAGGTACGTCATACCTGAATCAGCCGACTGAACGCTGACAAGCGCAGGGTGCCAGATTGACTACACTTCTACACAGCATCAGCATGAAGTCAAAGGAAAGGAGAGAAAATCAGTGCCAACTTTATTCCTTCCAGCCTCCCTCATTTGGGCTTCGGTGGCATCCCAGGAGCATGAGTAGGCTTGAGTCCCAAGGCTGGACTGGAGTGGGGTCCAGATAGCCTGGCAGGGTGCCCTTCATTAAGCCCCTTTTTAGTTATTATTATTTCTGAGCCCATTTGAAAATCACGACTGTCTGCTTGTCTCCGCTGGGACCAGAGTCCCAAGTGGGATCAAAGCCTGGAGGATCATGGAGGCAATAGTCACCTAGCCTGCGCATCTCCTGGTGCTGGGGTTCCCAGCTCAAGCCTCCTTCCTGAGAGTGCAGCCTTCTCGCACCTAATTACCCTCAGCTGGGTGATGTGGCCCCGGCTGGGATTAGTCTAGGGGTCAGGTGTGTGACAGAGAAGGCAATGGCAAGCCACTCCAGTACTCTAGCCTAGAAAATCCCATGGATAGAGGAGCCTGGTAGGCTGCAGTCCATGGGGTCACTAAGGGTCGTACACGACTGAACGACTTCACTTTCCCTTTTCACTTTCACACATTGGAGAAGGAAATGGCAACCCACTCCTGTGTTCTTGCCTGGAGAATCCCAGGGATGGGGGAGCCTGGTGGGCTTCCGTCTATGAGGTCACACAGAGTCGGACACGACTAAAGTGACTTAGCAGCAGCAGCAGGTGTGTGAAGCTTTAGGGGGAACAGGCAATGAGACACAAGGCTGCAGGTATTTTGCTCTGGCACATCCCACTCAATTCACAGCCCAGGAACCCCACTTTCCCTAAGGCTCTGGTTGTCTGAGGAACCAGAGGCAGGCAGGGAAAAGTGCTGCCGCCACCTTGTGGAGACTTCCTGTAATGACAACCGCACCACCTGTGCTCACTGGCACTGCTACTTCGAATGTCCGTGTTGTTCAGTCACTCAGTTGTGTCCGACTCTTTGCGACCCCAAGGACTGCAGCTCGCTAGGCTTCCCTGCCCTTCACCGTCTCCAGGAGCTTGCTCAAACTCATGTCCACTGAGTCAGTGATGCCATCCAACCATCTCGTCCTCTCTCGTCCTTCTCCTCTTGCCTTCAATCGTCCGCAGCGTCAGGGACTTTTCCAATGCGTCAGCTCTTTGTATCAGGGGGCCAAAGTATTGGAGTTTCAGCTTCTGCATCAGTCTTCCAATGAACATTCAGGACTGATCTCCTTTAGGATTGACTGGTTTGATCTTGCAGTCCAAGGGACTCTCAAGAGTCTTCTCCAACACCACAGTTCAGAAGCACAAGTTCTTTGGCGCTCAGCCTTTTTTATGGTCAAACTCTCACATCCATACATGACTACTGAAAAAACCATAGCTTTGACTGGATGGGCCTCTGTCAGTAAAGTAACATCCCTGCTTTTTAATACGCTGTTTGGGTTTGTCATAGCTTTTCTTCCAAGGAGCAAGTGTCTTTTAATTTCATGGCTGCAGTCACCATCTTCAGTGATTTGGGAGCCCAAGAAAATAAAATCTGTCACTGTTTCCATTATTTCCCCATCTATTTACCAGGAAGTGTTGGGACTGGGTGCCATGATCTTCATTTTTTGAATGTTGAGTTTTAAGCCAACATTCAAATGTCCTGAGGGTTGTTAATGACAGATACCCTCAGGCCATTTACTGGGGTAGGCTTTGCAGAAAGAAATTCCAAACACAATGAACTTTCAGGAAACCAGTAGCAAAGGGAAACTTTCCACACACACTTTAAGGAATAAACAAAACAATACAAACCCCAAATCTCCACCTAGGCCAAGATGCTCTGCATCCCTAATTACTGCAGGAATGCCAATCAAAAATGACAATCAGAAATCAAACCGCACCCTTCAAGTTGGGCATCCTCACAAATCTACAAACAATAAAAGCAGGAGAGAGCCTTGAGTTAAAAGAACCCCCTACACAGTTGGTGGGAAGGTAGATGGGCAACAGGAAGGATAATTGGCTGCCTCCGAATGCCTGAAAATTAACTCAACAGAGGCAAAGCCTAGGTTCTAACATTCCCCCATCTGGTCCTAGATCCCGAGAAATCCATCATTTGAAAGACATATGCACCCCAGCGAACACTGCAGCACCACCTACAAGAGGCGACAGTGATAAACAGCAAAATCCTCACCGATAGATCAAAGCGTCAACGCGATGTATGATGGACTCTTGCTGGGTCATATCAAAACAACACTAAAGGAGGAAATTTCTCCCTGGCAGCTGATCAGACCTACATGGAGGCTCATGGTAGAAATGGCTCATTATGTTGACCTCACAAACAAAGAATAAAATCACAGTGACCCTTGAGACTGACCAAGTTACCCAAACAACATTCTGTTTTCCCGCGGGCGCCTACCTTCTCAAGGCTATGAAACCACTGCATTCCAGACGTCCAGTTACGTGACCAGAAGACTCAGGTACAGGCTAAAAGTTAACCATCCCTTCAGAGAACTTTTTATTGGCGGGTATAAGAATGACCCCGTCTGAAAGGGAGGCCGCTGGTTCTCCTTAAGGGCCAGTCACCCTCTCATTTCCCTCTGATAAATTTCCTTTTCTCGCCTGACTGTCCAGCTCACTCACTCTTTTCTCTGCTCTCACCTTACGTTCCGGTGCCGAAACCTGGGAGGGATGATCCGCCCCGAGGAGGTTAGCCTCTCTCAGGAGACCACCTCCTGTGGTCCGCTCCCTTGGACCTTGCCAAACTGAGATGAGCTCCGGACAGGACTCTCCACTTGCCTTGCTGGACTGACATCCACACACAGGCCCACATTTCATTCATCGATTGCAAGAGTAAGTGAAATCCCATCCTCTCGGGTCCTCTCTCTTGCCTCGTTTCCAAGTCCTAGCACTAGGTGGGAGGATCCCCATGGCCCCCAGGCCCTCCTCAGCCTTGTGCCCCATCTGACTCTGAAATAGGGGACACCCATTTCAACGTGGACTATTATTACTATTACTGCTATGACTATTACTATCATTGAAACCGTTTACCTCAAATAGGGACTCGAACCCACATGGCTGGGACTTGAACCCAGCCAAAACCCACGGTACTTGTTTTCAGGGCCTAATGAGGCTCAGGTTCTTGATGACTCATCACAGAAAGAATTCAGTGAGAGACAAAGTGATAGGTAAGAAGCGGATTTATTCAGATTCAGAGAGAAGCACACTCCACAGACAGAGTGTGGGCCATCGGAGGGTGAATGCGGAGGCCGTGAGACGTGGCGTGGTTAGCTTTTATAGGCTGGGTGATTTCATATGCTAATGAGTGGGAGGACTATTCCAACTATTTGGGGGAAGGGGCAGAGATTTCCTGGATTTGGCCACAGCCCACTCCTTGGTCTTTCAGCAGTGCCTTGGAACTGTCATGGCATCTCTGGGTGTGTATTTTCACTTGTTGATTCAGGACCAAGGTCTAGTCTTGTCTGCCATCTTGGTCCCATTTGATTCTGATCAGTTTATGTTGTGGCCTTGGGCTGTGTCAGTCTTTCAGAAGTTGTGCCCTGCCCCTTTCCCTGATGTTACAACTTCTGCCACTGCAACGGCAAGTGGCCAGAGATCCCTCCTGTGCAAGCTTTCTTCGCTCTTCGCTCTCGACCCTCCTTGTGAATCCTGCTCTACTTCTCAGATACTCTTAGCCCACTCTGAGCAACATCCTCCTGATCCAATGTCTCCCGATCCCTGTTCAGACGTTTCTTCTTCTTCCTTCGACCCTTCCAACCACAGCTCACCCCCTATCTCTCCCAATCCCCTTGCAGCTGCTCCAGACCCAGTTTCAAAACCTCCACCTTATGCCCCCTCCTCCCTCCCTCCTTTTCAACCACAGGCCACCGCCTCAGCCCCCCAACCCCCTCCCCTGACAGTTCCAGAGGCAAGCTCTGAGACCTCAGCCCCACCCTCTACCCTGAGGGTCCCAAGGCTTTACCCGAACCTCTCTAGATCCCCTCCCTATACCCGATCCTGAACAACTTTAAAACAGGAAACTTCACAGCAGGACCCAGCTCCTTTCCCTCCTTTCCCAGCTCCACTCGTCCCTTTAGGAGAAGCAACTGGAGCAGAAGGCAATGTACGGGTTCATGTCCCATTATCCCTCATCGATTTATCTCAGAAAAGCAGCTTGACTCTTTTTCTTCCGATCCTGATAATTATCTAAAAGAATTCAAGTATCGTACCCAGTCTTACGACTTAACCTGGCATGATATTTACATCATACTTTGCTCCACTCATCTCCCAGAAGAGAAGAAATGAGTTTGGTAAGCTTCTTAGGCCCATGCTGATGAGATACACAGGATAGATGACACTAAGCCTGACACATGGCTGTCCCCCAAGATGATGCCAACTTGGATTATCAGGCAGGGAGACTTGGACGAACAGCCCATAATCACATGGTTTCTTTCCTCATCATGGGCCTTCAAAAGGCAGGACATAAAGCCAACAACTCTGATAAGCTTCGGCTACCAACCAGTCCACTCTAAAGGAGATCAGTCCTGGGTGTTCATTGGAAAGACTGATGCTAAAGCTGAAACTCCAATACTTTGGCCACCTCATGTGAAGAGTTGACTCACTGGGAAAGAGTCGATGCTGGGAGGGATTGGGGGCAGGAGGAGAAGGGGATGACTGAGAATGAGATGGCTGGATGGCATCACCAACTCGATGGACATGAGTTTGAGTGAACTCCGGGAGTTGGTGATGGACAGGGAAGCCTGGTGTGCTGTGATTCATGGGGTCACAAAGAGTCAGACACAACTGAGTGACTGAATTGAACTGAATAACCCAAGAACTAGACAAAAACTGCACACAGTTTCTAGCCAGGTTAATGGAAGTCCTACAAAAATATAAAAGATTACACACCACTTCAACAGAGGGCACCGTTGTCCCTTTGGATGACACCCATTTTATCTCCCAGTCATCCGCAGATATCCAAAAGAAACTAAAAAAGGCAGAAGAAGGCCTCGATGAGACAGAAAGAGACCTTTTAAATTTAGCTTTTACAATTTTCAATAACCAGGAAGGACAGGCAAAGCTAGAGAAGGCCCAGGGAGATCAGGCCAAATACCAACTTTGAGCCACTGCCCTACATGGCTCCAAGCCTCCATCAACCAACAAAGAAGGAAGCCCCCTGGGCCCTGCTTCAAATGCAGCAAAGAAGGTCACTGGGCTGTTCATGCCTAAAGCCAAGGCCCCCTCCAGGTCCGTGTCCCAGCTGTGGCATAGAGGGACATTGGAAGGTCCACTGCTCCAATCCCCCTCCAGGGATCCAGACATCCCCTCCTGGTCCCAAGCAGGAGTCCTCCGACCCAGCTCTGCCCAGCCTCCTCGGACTCGCTGCTGAGGACTGAAGGTGCCCAGGGCCCCAGGCCCCGACTCTCATCACCTCTATGGAGCCCGGGGTAACTCTTACAGTGGCAGGTAAGCCGATCTCCTTTCTCATTGACACAGGGGTCACTTACTCTGCTATGCCTGCCTACTCCAGAAAAACCAAGGTCTCTCAGGTCTCTGCTACGGGGGTTGATGGTTTAATGTCTACACCACGAATAACAGAACCTCTACCTTGCACACTTCGAGATAACCCATTTTCCCATTCTTTCCTCAAACTCCCCAAATGCCCCACTCCTATTCTTGGGAAAGACCTTCTCTCAAAATTCAAAGCCTCTATTACTATTCCAAGCCCACCCTCTGATCTAGCCTGGCTAATGCTCCTCAACCCCACCTCCTCACCCCCATCCCATTGCCCTCCTTGTCCATAAACCCCATAGTTTGGGATACAAATAACCCATCTGTTGCCTCTCACCATGCTCCAATTCATATCCATCTCAAAGACCCCTCTAAATTTCCCAATCAACCACAATACCCCATCTCCCAAAAACATCAACAAGGGTTAAAGCCTATCGTCACTAAACACCTATGTCAGGGCCTCTTGTGCCCAACTTACTCTCCCTATAACACCCCATCCTACCTGTCAAAAAGCCAAATGGCTCCTATCACCTGGTCCAGGACCTGAGGCTTACCAACTCAGCCGTTATCCCCATACACCCAATAGTTCCAAATCCTTATTCTCTTCTCTCTCTCATTCCCTCTTCCACTACCCACTTCACCGTTCTAGACGTCAAAGATGCCTTCTTTACTATCCCCTTATACCCAGACTCTCAAGACCTCTTTGCCTTTACCTGGACCGATCCAGACAGTCATGGCTCCCAACAGCTGACATGAACAGTCCTCTAGCAAGGCTTTTGTGATAGCCCTCATTTCTTTGGCCAGGTTCTAGCATCAGACCTAACCTCTCTTGATCTTACTCCAAGTACTGTCCTCCAATATGTGATGATCTCCTCCTTGGTAATCCTTCATGTACATGCTCTCAACAATACACTATACAACTTCTCAATTTTCTAGCCGATGGAGGCTATCAAGTATCTCCCATCAAGGTTCAGTGCTCTCTTCCTAGAGTCACCTATCTTGGAGTCCTTTTAGCACCAACAAAAAGATACATTACTCCCGATAGAAAGCCCCTTATACCCACCCTACCACTCCCTACATCAAAAGCAGAGAGCCTGTCCTTCTTGGGGTTAGCTGGGTATCTACACCTCTAGATTCCTAATTTCACCCCCTTGGCACAACCCCTATAACAAGCCACCCGAGGAGATCTTTCAGAACCCCTAGTGCTAAAATCAGTTATCCATTCAGCCTTGAAGACCCTTAAGCAAGCCATTCTCTCAGCCCGGCTCTCACACTTTCTGACCTTTCTTGCCCCGAGGAGTTTTGGCTCCTGCTTCACCTGTCATTTATCTACTGAAGCAATGAGATCCCACAGTTCAAGGACGGCCAGCCTGCCTATGTGCTCCGGCAGCAGCTGCACTCCTCACTCAGGAAAGTAAAAAACCGACTTTTGGAGCACCCACTGTTATTCCTTCACCACATGGCTTTAAGGACGTACTTTCTCACAAATCCAGGACCCTTCTGTCTCCTTAACCCATTCAACTGATTCATGTCACCCTTCTTGAATCTCTCGAGTTCTCCTTTGAATGCTGTCCTATTCTCAACCCCTCCACCCTTACCCTTCATTCTTCTGAGCGCCCCATCCATACTTGCAAAGAGGCATTAGAGGACCTCATGCTCCATTTCTCCCACGTTTCCTCAACCCCTTAAATAACCCTGACTTTCCTTCGTATATAGATGGCAGCTCCTCTACAACACACGTGTAAACACACGTTTATTACAACAGGGAGCTCAACCACAAGGAGACTGGTTACAAAAACAGGGCTGCTCTGTCCTTCCCCAAACTCAGGTCACACAGATTCTTACTGACATTCATCAGGCCCTACATGTAGGCACTAGACCTGTTTATCATCTCTGAAGACCTGTTATCTTAAGACCTCTTTTGGCACCACTGACTTGATGGACATGAGTTTGAGCAAGCTCCGGGAGTTGGTGATGGACAGAGAAGCCTGGAGTGCTGCAGTCCATGGGGTCACAAAGAGTTGGACACGACTGAGCGACTGAACTGAAGACCTCTTATCACCTATCCTGACCTTCTTTCATCCTACAACAAATCACTCATTCTTGTATTACCTGCTCCTAAGTCTCACTGCAGGGAGCCCTAAAGCCTAGTCCCTCATTCCCAACACATCAAGCTTGAGGACATATCCCAGGAGAGGACTGGCCAATTGACTTCACTCACATGCCTCCAACACCACTGTGTCCAGCACACTGGATGAGAAAGACCTGAAAAGGGGGTGAGCGCGTAGTGAAAAGACAGAAACATATAATTTGGCCAGCAGGGAGTCAGGGGGCCCTCCTGCTCTCCATGGCAGGAAGACAAAACGGTTCCTTTCAGCCCAAGCTTTATTGGCAGAAGTCACATGAGGGAATAGAGATAGATACTGGGGAATTTGATTAGCGCAGGCTCTGCTGTTGATCAGGAATATCTTGTTTTGTTTCCATGGAGACAGACGCAGGGGTAGACAGTGAAGCCGAGCAGAGAGCACGTCCCGCCCCAAGAATGTCTGTCCGGCATGCTTACTAGGACAATCACAAGGGTGCAATTTGCTGCACCTTCGTCACAGGGCAGGTCCTGGTCTCTGTTCCGCCAGGCTGCAACACAAAACGAAAATTAAAACTCACGCTCACTTTCAGAGACACCTTTTCAGGGTGGATTGAAGCTTTTCCTATGAGATCAGAAACTGCCTCAGAGGTAATACAGTTTCTCATAGCATAAATCATCCCTCACTTTGGCCTCCCACTCTCTCTCCAATCCGATAATGGGCCAGCTTTTATCTCTCAAGTCACTCAACAAGTAGCCCAATTCCTTGGCGTAACCTGGAAACTACATATTCTTTACAGACCCTCCCTGTCCCACTAATTCATAACTGACCCAAATGGGCAATTCAATTCATTCCTCTATTAATAAGTATAGGAATAGCAGCTTGGGTTGGAACAGGGATAACAGGGCTCACAACCTCTTTAAATTACTACCAAAGCCTTTCTGAAGACCTCACTGAGAGCCTATAAGAAAGAGCTACTAACCTTATCACTACCCAAAACCAGCTAGATTCCCTGACAGTCATGGTCCTCCAAAAACAGAAGAGGATTAGACTTCTCACAGCAGAAAAAGGGGGCCTATGTTAGAGAGCATCACTATAAACAAAGCTAGTGGAGGTGATGGAATTCCAGCTGAGCTATTTCAAATCCTCAAAGATGATGCTGTGAAAGTGCGGAACTCAATATGCCAGCAAATTTGGAAAACTCAGCAGTGACCACAGGACTGGAAGAGGTCAGTCTTCATTCCAATCCCAAAGAAAGGCAATGCCAAAGAATGCTCAAACTACGCACAATTGCACTCATCTCACACGCTAGTAAAATCATATTCAAAAATCTCCAAGCCAGGCTTCAGCAATACGTGAACCGTGAACTTCCAGATGTTCAAGCAGGTTTTAGAAAAGGCAGAGGAACCAAAGATCAAATTGCCAACATCTGCTGGATCATGGAAAAAGCAAGAGAGTTCCAGAAAAACATCTATTTCTGCTTCATTGACTATGCCAAAGCCTTTGACTGTGTGGATCACAATAAACTGTGGAACATTCTTCAAGACATGGGAATACCAGACCACCTGACCTGCCTCTTGAGAAACCTGTATACAGGTCAGGAAGCAACAGTTAGAACTGGACATGGAATAACAGACTGGTTCCAAATAGAAAAAGGAGTGCGTCAAGGTTGTATATTGTCACCCTGCTTATTTAACTTATATGCAGAGTACATCATGAGGAACGCTGGGCTGGAAGAAGCACAAGCTGGAATCAAGATTGCTGGGAGAAATATCAATAACCTCAGATATGCAGATGACACCACCCTTATGGCAGAAAGTGAAGAGGAACTCAAAAGCCCCTTGATGAAAGTGCAAGAGGAGAGTGAAAAGTTGGCTTGAAGCTCAACATTCAGAAAACGAAGATTATGGCATCTGGTCCCATCACTTCATGGGAAATAGATGGGGAAACAGTGGAAACAGTGTCAGATTTTATTTTTAGGGGCTCCAAAATCACTGCAGATGCTGATTGCAGCCATGAAATTAAAAGACGCTTACTCCTTGGAAGGAAAGTTATGACCAACCTAGATAGCATATTAAAAAGCAGAGACATTACTTTGCCAACAAAGGTCCATCTAGTCAAGGCTATCATTTTTCCAGTGGTCATGTATGGATGTGAGAGTTGGACTGTGAAGAAAGCTGAGCGCCGAAGAATTGATGCTTTTGAACTGTGGTGCTAGAGAAGACTCTTGAGAGTCCCTTGGACTGCAAGGTGATCCAACCGGTCCATTCTAAAGGAGATCAGTCCTGGGTGCTCATTGGAAGGACTGATGCTAAAGCTGAAACTCCAATACTTTGGCCACCTCATGTGACGAGTTGACTCACTGGAAAAGACTCCGATGCTGGGAGGGATTGGGGGCAGGAGGAGAAGGGGATGACCGAGAATGAGATGGGTGGATGGCATCACTGACTCGACGGACATGAGTTTGAGTGAACTCCAGGAGCTGGTGATGGACAGGGAGGCCTGGCGTGCTGTGATTCATGAGGTCGCAGAGTCGGACACGACTGAGCGACTGAACTGAACTAAACTGAGCTGAAACTTTCCCTTTGAGAGGGCCATTTCCTAGGCAGGTTGATAAGAAGTCTAGGGGTCTCCAAGGAGAGAGGGGTCTGGAATTCTCAAGGAGGAAGAAAGGACAAACTTTTTTGTTTCTTTACATTCCTTAGGATTATATAACCGTAATGTATCCTGCTTGAGTACAGTCTCTGGAAAAAACCTTCTGGCTAATCCTGTTATCTTCAGTCAGTCAGTTCAGTCACTCAGTCATGTCCGACTCTTTGCGACCCCATGAATCACAGCACGCCAGGCCTCCCTGTCCATCACCAACTCCCGGAGTTCACTCAAACTCATGTCCATCGAGTCGGTGATGCCATCCATCCATCTCATTCTCTGTTGTCCCCTTCTCTTCCTGCCAATGAGTCAACTCGTCGCATGAGGTGCCCAAACTATTGGAGCTTCAGCTTTAGCATCAGTCCTTCCAATGAACACCCAGGACTGATCTTTAGAATGGACTGGTTGGATCACCTTGCAGTCCAAGAGACTCTCAAGAGTCTTCTCCAGCACCACAGTTCAAAAGCATCAATTCTTCTGCAATCAGCTTTCTTCACAGTCCAACTCTCACATCCATACATGACCATAGCCTTGACTAGGCGGACCTTTGTTGGCAAAGTAATGTGTCTGCTTTTTAATATGCTATCTAGGTTGGTCATAACTTTCCTTCCAAGGAGTAAGCGTCTTTTAATTTCATGGCTGCAATCAGCATCTGCAGTGATTTTGGAGCCCAAAAAAATGAAGTCTGACACTGTTTCCACTGTTTCCCCATCTATTTGCCATGAAGTGATGGGACCAGATGCTATGATCTTCGTTTTTTGAATGTTGAGCTTCAAGCCAACTTTTCACTCTCCTCTTTCACTTTCATCAAGAGGCTCTTTAGTTCCTCTTCACTTTCTGCCATAAGGGTGGTGTCACCTGCATATCTGAGGTTATTGATATTTCTTCCGGCAATCTTGATTCCAGTTTGTGCTTCTTCCAGCCCAGCTGTTCCTCATGATGTACTCTGAAAATAATTTAAATAAGCAGGGTGACAATATACAACCTTGACGTACTCCTTTTCCTATTCGGAACCAGTCTGTTGTTCCATGTCCAGTTCTAACTGTTGCTTCCTGACCTGCATACAGGTTTCTCAAGAGGCAGGTCAGGTGGTCTGGTATTCCCATGTCTTGAAGAATGTTCCACAGTTTGTTGTGATCCACACAGTCAAAGGCTTTGGCATAGTCAATGAAGCAGAAATAGATGTTTTTCTGGAACTCTCTTGCTTTTTCCATGATCCAGCGAATGTTGGCAATTTGATCTCTGGTTCCTCTGCCTTTTCTAAATCCAGCTTGGACATCTGGAAGTTCATGGTTCACATATTGCTGAAGCCTGGCTTGGAGAATTTTGGGCATGACTTTACTAGTGTGTGAGATGAGTGCAATTGTTCTGTAGTTTGAAATTTTAGTGAAGTCCAATTTATCAGTTGTTTCCTGACATGCATCTTGCCTTTGGCACTTAATCTAAAATGTCACCTCCGAACCCAAAGTCATCCATATTTTCTCTTATTTTCTAGGAGTTTTACAGTTTTATATTTTATGGTTAACTCTGCAACGCACTTTCAACTTTTGTGAAGGGTGTATGATCTGGATCTAAATTCATTATTTTGCTTGTGGCTAAATGTCCAGTTGTTCCAACACCATTTGTTTAAAAGACTATTGTTTCCTCATTGAATTCCCTGTGTACTTTTGCCAGAGAACTGTTGGGTATATTTATATAACTCTCTCTGTACTCTCTGCTCTGTTCCATTGAATACTAGTCTGCTGCTGCTGCTGCTGCTGCGTCACTTCAGTCGTGTCCGACTCTGTGTGACCCCATAGACAGAAGCCCACCAGGGTCCCCCGTCCCTAGGATTCTCCAGGCAAGAACACTGGAGTGGGTTGCCATTTCCTTCTCCAATGTGTGAAAGTGAAAGGTGAAAGTGAAGTCGCTCAGTCGTGTCCGACCCTCAGCGACCCCACGGACTGCAGCCTACCAGGCTCCTCCATCCATGGGATTTTCTAGGCAAGAGTACTGGAGTGGCTTGCCATTGCCTTCTCTGGAATACTAGTCTAGTCTTTCCTTAATACCACAGTGTTTTGATCACTTTAGCTTTACGGTGACTTGAAGTATTGAAGTTAGGTAGTGTCCTTGTTCCAACTTTGTTTTCCTCCTTCAATGACAGGTTAGTTTTTGGTCTTTTGTCTTTTCATATGTACGTTAAAATCAGTTTATGATACCCCCAAAGTAATTTGTGGATATTTTGACTGGCATTCTACTGAATCTGTAGATCACAACCAGGAAGACCTGAGAGTTTGACAGTGCTGTGTCTTCCTGCCCATGTACATGGCCTAGCCTTGATTTTCTTTAGATATTTATTGATTTCATCGTGTACTTTTCTTCATATGTCTGGTATATCTTTTAATAGACTTATGCCTAAGGACTTCATTTTGGGGGTTCTAATATAAATAATTTGTTTCAAAGTCCAGTTTTTCCTTGCTAACAAATAAGAAAGTGGATAGCAGAGAAACTTATATTCTGTTAGGAGGTGCCTGAACTGCCCACAAAGTGGTGTGGTGTCACCTGAAAGAAGACTCTGATGAGTTGTGAGTGTATACTGCAAACTCAAGGGCAGTGATTAAAACATCTTCTAAGAGTGTCATTGCTCTAAATTCATCGCAAACCCCCCTTCTCCCTGTATATGTGTTTTTAAGTGGCCTTACTTGGAGTGGGGCTCAAAGTTGCAGGATTGAATGGAGCTCTCCTTCCCTGGCCCCCTTTTTATTTGAAAGCGTGTTGCAGGGAAATGATGGACTCTGGAGTCCTCCTTCTACAAGTTGCACTTAGACAGTCAGGGCATGGGCTGAAAGTCAGGTACAAATACAGCATCTGTGCTGTATTCAGAAGCACCTCTGCTCTTTTATAACTAAAATTTGCTTGCTCTTGTTTTGTTTTTTTACTATACCCAAAGTAAACCAGCTCTGCCCAGGAAGTGTCCTTAGTTTTTCATGCAAATGGACTTCCAGCAAATCCACAAGCCTTTCGTTGACCGCTCGTGTTTGAATCTCAGAAGATCCAACTGAGGTCGGAGAGGAAGTGGTCATCCATTTCCCCTCCCCACCCAATGAAACCACACCCACAGACTCCTGGACTCAGGGGACAAATGGATCACCCGCAACACATCAGCTTCCCAGACAGATTGCCAGCTGCCTGCAAGTCTCACTTGAGGGCCTTCAGAGGAGCATCAGGTCTCTACTCAGAACTCTCTTCCTCCATTCTCTTGTCTGGCATTTGGTTTGCATGAAAACCAAAGAGAAGTCTACAAAGCTTAAGGCTGAGTAAGCCAGTAAAGTTACCCACATGGTTTTTTAAAAAAAAGAGTATTATTGATTAAACTGATACAATGAAAACAAAGCAAGGCCTTATACACACTATATTCAGTTCAGTTCAGTTGCTCAGTTGTGTCCGACTCTTTGCGACCCCGTGAACCGCAGCACGCCAGGCCTCCCTGTCCATCACCAACTCCCAGAGTCCACCCAAACCCATGTCCGTTGTGTTGGTGACGCCATCCAACCATCTCATCCTCTGTCGTCCACTTCTCCTCCTGCCCTCAATCTTTCCCAGCATCGGGGTCTTTTCAAATGAGTCAGCTCTTCCCATCAGGTGGCCAAAGTATTGGAGTTTCAGCTTCAACATCAGTCCCACCAATGAACACCCAGGACTGATGTCCTTTAAATGCTCAATTAAAACCAGGTAAGGGAGGAATCACTGACTCGATGGACATGAGTTTGAGTGAACTCTGGGAGTTGGTGATGGACAGGGAGGCCTGGCATGCTGTGATTCATGGAGTCGCAGAGCGTCGGACACGACTGAGCGACTGAACTGAACTGAAGGGAGGAACAATCCACTAGATGGCGGTAGCTCCCCTCTCTCCCAATTGCCAAGGCCCCACTGGCTTGGAGGAGCCTCATCTGCCCACGTGCAGTGAGCTCGCTGGTCCAAAGGGCGAGGACAATTCGTGCTCCCAGGACAGACTGGTCTGTGTGTCTCATTTTGGGGACAACGCCGTGTGGGTGGAGCCTCATGTCCTGAAGACCACAGTTCCCCCTGCAGCCGGGAGTGTGTAAGGCAGGAGGCACCGGGCTGGTAGGTAGGGTCCCAGCACCCAACTGCTCCCAGGAGTTCAGTGCCTGAAGCCCACCCAGGAGGTGGCAGAGCTTCCTCCCTAGCAGAGGTCAGGATGTGGTGCATGAATAAGGCAGAGTGTAGCAGGGCCCGCTGTGACCAGCGCCTGCCCAGCGGACTGGGTACACCCTCAGCTCCCTCCCACGTCCCTGTGCGGGAACTGAGTGTGTAGTCTGGAAGGCCTGAGTGACAGGCAGGATCACACCTGAAACCCAGGCTCTCTTCACACAAGCCTGTGTTCCTTCCACAACCCTGAAACCCTGCTCTTCTGCTCCATGGAGCCCGGAGACTGGATCCTGAAGACGGGGTGGCGGTCCCTCCCTCTGTGGGGGTCCTTCCCTCTGTGGGGGTCCCTCCCTCTGACGTGTCCCCTCGGGCCATGGTCTTCCCCAGAACATGTGTCAGGAGCGGGGGTAGCCTTGCACTCCCTTCCCCAGGCCGGGCCTGTGACCACAGGGCTGAGGGCAGGGCCTGCTGGGCAGAGAGGAGGAGGCGCCGGGTGGCTGTGGGAGCGTCCAGGTAGGTGTCCAACCCTGATGCCCACCCTCCAGTGGTGTGATCCAGACAGGGGAGACAGGTTCTCAGAAAGGACTAAAGGGTTTGGATTAACTCAGTTGCTGGAGAATGTGGGCATCTGTGTTTCCCTTGTTTGGAGAGCCTGGTGCCACCTCTATGAGCCGGAGCTCCAGTGGCAAGCTCCCCTGGTTACTAGGGACTGAATGAATTCACTTTTCAAGTCGTTCACGGCCTGCATGACGGGGCTCGAGGATGGCTCTGAAGAGACCCTGTCGGCTGAGACAGGGACGTCGGGCCAGCGAGGGCGGTCAGTCTGCTCCTGGTTCACACCGCGGACTACATTCTCAAGCAGCGTATCATAACGGATGAAGCTGGAAAAAACATTCTTTCCAGGCCACTGAGTGCTTTATAGGATTACTCAGTCCAGAGGGGCTCCTATCTGTCCAGCTCTTCAGGGCAGGAGACAGCGCTCCTGTAACGGCCTGGGTCCGGGTCAGAGCTGAGATGCAGTTGGAGCCTGGCCCTGCGTGGCCTGCGGTCACACCGGGAGCTGGCCCGTGGCTGCCTCTTCCTAGCAAGACTGCTAGGTCTTGGAATAGCAGGCACCGAGCCAGTGAGCACTTGTCTTCTTTGTAATTAAACTGGAGGGGCGGCTGAAGGGCCTGCTGGAGGCTGACTTCTATAGGAGGAGAGCTTGACTCCCAGGAACCCAGACAAACCCTTCCCAAATGAGGCTTCTTCTGGGTCCAACCTGCCCAGGACATTGTGATGCCTCGGGGTGGCAATGCCTAGGACTGAAATGACCCCCAGGCATCTGGGCACCTGCTCCTCGGAGCCTTGGGGCCCTGTCTCTGCTCCCCCTCCCCACCCCGCTGCCCCATCCAGGAGCATGGCCCAGAGCTCAGCGAAGGCTGTCTGGCTCCAGGTGCACTGCTGTGGCCACACCTTCGAGGAGTCCTGGCAAGGGAACCAAGCCACCTCCGCTCAGGGAGGATCAGAACCCATTTCCTCCCTTCCGGAGAAATGGAACATGTTAGGAGGGGGATTAACAGAACTTGCTCTGCGGGGGATGGCGATCAGAATTGAGACCAAGGGGCAGAAACGCCTTCACTGTGTGAGCCCTTACTCTGGGCCCGGCACCGCAGCAGAGGTGGGGGGCGGGGATGTACGCCCCCGCCGGGGCCTTGCTGAAGCACAGGCAAGAAAGCGTGGAGTACTAGTCTGTGATCGCGTCGGAGGATGAAGACGTGTCAGTGCACAGATCCGAATCACAGCCACACAGAGACTCGACGATGGGCAAGCAGGACGGTGCAGGCAGAGGGCGCAGCAAGAGGGAGGGTCTCTAGGGGGAGGGAATGGGCCCCCGCCCCCTGCAGCTCAGACAGAAACCCCCAGGCTAAAGCCACATGACCATGATCCCGATGGAGGGACCCAAGTTTGGAGAGAAAAGGCTGGGCTGGACTTGCCTCGGCTCTGCAAGACTGGAGTCTTCTGAGCATGGGTGTGACCACCTGATTTCCTCACACGACCGTCTGTCTTCACGGGGATTTAAACATTCGATGTGTTTTTAAAAATTTTGTTTAGTTATTCTCGGTTGTATTGGGTCATCGTTGCTGCACGAGCTTTTCTTTAGTTGCAGTGAGCAAGGTCTGCTTTGCATTGTGGTGCACCAGCTTGTCATTGCGGTGGCTTCTCGTTGCGGAGCACAGGCTCTAGGCACACAGCCTTTAGAAGCTGTGGCTCCCAGAATCTGGACCACGGGCTCAGTAGTTGTGGCACACAAGCTTAGCTGCTGGACCAGGGATCAAACCCATGTCTTCTGCATTGGCGGACAGATTCTTTATCACCGAGCCTCAGGGAAGCTCAATGTTCCAATGTGATAATTCTCACGTCTCTAGTCAGGGGGGCCTACTCAGCAAATATTTTTGACATGGACCTGGTGACCCATGGTGGCTTTCTTGCCTTCTGGTGGACACAGTGTTTTAGATTGTTCGTTTCCTGACTCAGACATGAAATCTTCCATTTCTTCCAAAAGCCACTGATGGTTTTAATGAGAAATCTGCTCACTTGGGGGTGACTATTGATCAGGTTTGGGCACTGTTTTCAGCACTTTTCTGTACAAAGCTTGTCATTTCATATTTATACCATTTGAATTTAGGAATACAGTGTGTTGACTTAACCTCACCCATCGTATAAACATCTCCTTTCACTCAAACAATTGATTCTCAATGATATCAGAGTATTGACTCACTCAATCTGACCGCAACGTAAAAACATTAGTCTCAGAAAAACAGTGCCCATGGCCATACTCCCGGGACTAGTGGTTTCCTCCTGTTAGTGTTGTGATAGTTGTACAATTATGGGAATGTTTCAGTATGCAGGAAGGCCTGCATTTTCCTGGCACACAGATATTGTAGGCAGGGATTTGATAATGCTTGTGTAGATTTCCCTTGTGATTGTCCACTGCTGCTTATTGTAAAACGTAAGACAAATGAAGGCTTCGCCTGAATCTAGGAAGCAGCGGCGGGCGGGCATAGCGCTCTAACTTCATAGACCTAGTGCCTCCTCTTTTGCTGTTTTCACAAACCGATGAACAGTCTGGCCTTGGACGTTAAGAAATCAACCCCCTCTGCTCTTCTCCCCGTACCCCTATGGTGTGATCTGCTCGATTTGGTCAGACTCAGGTGTTTCTCCTGAAAGAAGGAATCTGGGTGCTGGGGGAGCTCTGTTAGTTTTGAGTTTATAGGGTTCAGATTGTTCCAGAACTGTGCGATCGTTGGGTATTGGGTGGATATTAAGATGGGCACAATAAAGGACAGAAATGGTAGGGACCTAACAGAAACAGAAGATATTAAGAAGAGGTGACAAGAACACACAGAACTACAGAGAAAACATCTTCATGACCCAGATAACCACGATGGTGTGATCACTCACCTAGAGCCAGACATGCTGAAGTGTGAAGTCAAGTGGGCCTTTGGAAGCACCACTATCAACAAAGCTAGTGGAGGTGATGGAATTCCAGCTGAGCTATTTCAAATCCTCAAAGATGATGCTGTGAAAGTGCTGCACTCAATAAGTCAGCAAATTTGGAAATTCAGCAGTGGCCACAGGACTGAAAAAGGTCAGTTTTCATTCCAACTCCAAAGAAAGGCAATGCCAAAGAATGTTCAAATTCTTATGCACAATTGCACTCATCTCACACGCTATCAAAGTAATGCTCAAAATTCTCCAAGCAAGGTTTCAACAGTCCATGAACTGAGAACTTCCAGATGTTCAAGCTGGATTTAGAAAAGCAGACAAACCAGAGATCAAATTGCCAACACCCGCTGAATCATAGAAAAAGCAAGAGAATTCCAGAAAAACATCTACTTCTGCTTCGTTGACTACGCCAAAGCCTTTGACTGTGTGGATCACCACAAACTGTGGAAAATACTTAAAGAGATGGAAATGAATACCAGACCACCTTACCTGTCTCCTGAGAAATCTGTATGCAGGTCAAGAAGCAACAGTTAGAACCGGACATGGAACATCAGACTGGTTCCAAATTGGGAAAGTAGTGTGTCAAAGGTATATTGTTCCCTTGCTTATTTAACTTATATGCAGAGTACATCATGTGAAAGCACAAGCTGGAATCAAGATTGC
Source organism: Moschus berezovskii (assembly GCF_049115385.1). Classification (NCBI taxonomy): domain Eukaryota; kingdom Metazoa; phylum Chordata; class Mammalia; order Artiodactyla; family Moschidae; genus Moschus; species Moschus berezovskii. The sequence continues at coordinate 4,533,849 of NC_142460.1, forward strand.
CTAGAGAAATATCAATAACTTCAGATATGCAGATAACACCACCCTTATGGTAGAAAGCAAAGAAGAACTAAAGAGCCTCTCGATAAAAGTGAAAGAGGAGAGTGAAAAAGCTGGCTTATAACTCAGCATGAGAAAAACGAAGATCATGGCATGTGGTCCCATCACTTCATGGCAAATAGATGGGGAAACAATGGAAACAGTGACAGACTTCATTTTCTTGGGCTCCAAAATCACTGCAGATGGTGACTGTAGACATGAAATTGAAAGGAACTTGCTCCTTAGAAAAGCTGTGACCAACCTAGATAGCGTATTAAAAAGCAGAGAAATACTTTACTGACAAAGGTCTGTATAGTCAAGGCTATGGTTTTTCTAGTAGTCGCGTATGGAGTTGGACTATAAAGAAAGTTGGACTATAAAGAAAGCTGAGTGCCGAAGAATAGATGCTTTTGAACTGTGGTGTTGGAGAAGACTCTTTGAGAGTCCTCTGGACTGCAAAGAGATCCAGCCAGTATATCCTAAAGGAAATCAGTCCTGAATATTCATTGGAAGGAGTGATGCTGAAGCTCCAATACTTTGGCCACCTGATGAGAAGAACTGACCTCTTGGAAAAGACCCTGATGCTGGAAAAGATTGAAGGGGTAGGAGAAGGGGGTGACAGAGGATGGGATAGTTGGATGGCATCACCAACTCGATGGACATGAATTTTAGCAAGTTCTGGGCATTGGTGAAGGACAGGGAAGCCTGGTGGGCTGCGGTCCATGGGGTCGCAAAGAGTCAGATACGACTGAGGAACTGAACTGAACGATTAGGTTGCTAGTTTTGCTTTTCAAATCTAGTGTATGTCTATCTGGGAGCATTTGGAGAAAATACAAAAATAGTAAATTGCCACCATCTTCCCAGACTCCTTCTTAAATGGGCTTTCAACTCTCCAATGAAACTCAGAATAGGATTAATAGAAAAGAATGCATCACTATTATTGTGGACAATATAATCATCCACTGAAACTCAAATTTGGTGTGCTTCCTCTAGAAGGTCGTCTCCAAAGGTTCTGGTCTGTATGCTTCTCTTGAGGTTATGATGCAATTTTCTTGACCACCAAGAAAACGTGGTTGATTTTCCTCTACCTTCTCACAGGTGAAGCTCCTTCCCTCCCCCTGCCTTCGAGGCTCTGCCCCTCCTCTGTCCTCCAGGCCCAAGAGCAGCTTCTCTTCTGGACTCTGCTTCCCTCTCACATCCTCTTCCTCTGTTTCTGGCCTTCCTTCCTCCTCAGCCACCAGCAGGTTGAGGGTGCAATTCAGACTCAAGAAAGGGAGAGGAGCGAGGTGTGGGGCTTCTGGCCACAGAGGAGGCTCAGTGCCAGAGGAAGGTGGGAAGAGGAGCACTTGCCAGATGTCCCCAGCCTATGTTTTCTTTCCGGAAGTTTGTGGTTTTAGGTCTTACGTTCAAGTCCTCAATCCATTTTGAGTTAATTTTCATGCTCTGGGCAGCATTTTTAAATATCCACAAGATGAGGAGCAGGAGGATAAAATTATCGCTGTCCTCCTTGTGATTTTCCAAACAGCATGCAGGAGCTTTTCTGAAGCCCCCCAGGCTCTGAGACAAGGTCCATCCACCAGCAGCGTCCACTGATGAGTGTGGATGTGGGTAAGGCTCGGGCTGGCGGTCGGGCAGCTGGGGTGTGGGTCCCTGACCAGAGGATGTCGGGGTAGCAGGCCACATGTAGTAGCCATGCTTTAGTGGGAATGGATCATAGAGAAAGCAAGGGAATGCCAGAAAAGCATCTACCTGTGTTTCATCAGCTACTCTAAAGCCTTTGACTGTGTGCATCATAATAAACTGTGGAAAGCTCTTAAAGAGATGGGAATACCAAACCATCTTACTTGTCTCCTGAGAAACCTGTATATAGGTCAAGAAGCAACAGTTGAAACCCTGTCTGGAACAACTGATTGGCTCAGGATTGAAAAAGTACAAAAGGGCTGTCTGCTGTCACCCTGTTTATTTAATCTATACGCTGAGCACATCATGAGACGTGCTGGGCTAGATGAGTTACAAGCTGGAATCAAGATAGGTGGGAGAAACATCAACAACTCTAATTGCAGAAAGCGAAGAGGAACTTGAGAACTTCTTGATGAGGATGAAAGAGGTGAGTAAAAAGCCAGCTTAAAACTAAATATTAAAAAAAAAAAACTAGGATCGTGGTATCCTTCCCCTTTACTTCATGGAAAATAGAAGGGAAAAATGTGGAAGCAGTGACAGATTTCCCCTTCTTGGGCTCTAAAATCACTGTGGATGGTGACTGCAGCCATGAAATCAGCAGACAATTGCTTCTTGGCAGGAAAGTTATGACAAAACTAGACAGCGTGTTGAAAATCAGAGGCATCACTGTGCCAACACAAGTCCCTATAGTCAAGGCTATGGTCTTCCCAGTGGTCACGTATGGTTGTGAGAACTAGACCGTAAAGAAGGCAGAACACCAAAGAAAGGATGCCTTCAAACTATGGTGCTGGAGAGGACCCCTAGAGTCTCTTGGACAGTGAGAAGATCAAACCAGTGAATCTTAAAGGAAACCAACCCTGAATGCTCACTGGAAGGACTGATGCTGAAGCTCCAATACTTTGGCCACATGATGCAAACAGCTAACTCATTAAAAAAAGTCCCTGATGCTGGGAAAAATTGAGAGCAAGAGGAAAAGGGGGCAACAAGGATGAGATGGTTGGATGGCATCACCGATGCAATGGACATGACCTTGGGTAAACTCCCAGAGATGGTGAGGGACAGGGAGGCCTGGCATTCTGCAGTCTATGGGGTTGCAAAGAATCGGACACGACTGGGTGACTTAACACCAAAAAAAAAAAAATTAAAATGGAGGTAACAATGCAGTGGAATGGTCAGAAGACAAGGCTTAGAAGCATAGAGCAGGGAGACAAAGAGATGGTTAACAGCAGAGAGAGGACAATGGAAACACTGTGTAAGGGAATGTGATCAAAACAAAAGCAAGAAACTTCCCAGCCCTCAACAACACCCACTGTGGGTGGTAATGGGACTCAGACCATCACAGCAGCCACAGACCCAGTCTGAAAGTATGGATTGTGCAGATTGGCACTATGAGGTGAAAACCTAGGGCTTAGGGTCTACCAGGGTGGGCTGAGCTGGGGAGAACATGGAGAAGGCAATGGCAAGCTACTCCAGTACTCTTGCCTAGAAAATCCCATGGACGGAGGAGCCTGGTAGGCTGCAGTCCACGGGGTCGCTACAAGTCAGACATGACTGAGCGACTTCACTTTGAAGGAAATGGCAACCCAATCCAGTGTTCTTGCCTGGAGAATCCCAGGGACGGGGGAGCCTGGTGGGCTGACACGACTGAAGTGACTTAGCAGATAAGGGGCTGGGGCTGCTGCTTGAGGAGGGGGTGTGGAGGAGGGGTGCCCTCCCGCAGCAGCCTTCCTTAAAGACCGGATGGTGGTTTCATTTCCTCTCCTCTCATCAGCCACCCGGGGACTCTTCTTATCAGTCAGCTCACAGATCTTTGCAAATCAAATCCCCCTCCTTCAGTGTGCCAGGTCCAAAGTAGTTGTGGCAGGTAGATTTATCTTTATTTCCCCAGCAAGACTGTGTTAGCCGTGAACACTCTCCTCTGAAGGGATTAGCTGTTTCACAGGCTCCTGTTCCTGCTGGTGTCAGGGTAATGCCTTTCAACTGAGGTAGAAATTAAGTGAGATCAAAGTGAAGACGTGGTTCGTGTTGCGCTGGGTCTGGGGACTTGATCTGGCACCTGGAGAGAGGACTAGGGGGCGTGGAGGCGAGCGAGGTCGGCACCCTGCTCTTTCCGGGAAGACATGGGGCTGTTTGCAGGACTCAGAGGTGAGAGGAGTCTGCAGTGGGAGGTTGGGGAAGAGCAGTATCAGGATGGGCTCTGGGGACTTTGGTTCCTGAGGACAGTCTGTAGTGGGGACGGGGTGGGCTCAGGCTCTGTAGGGTCGAAGCCACTCTGGCTTCCCCATGAGGATGTGGACACCCAGGGACAGGAGGATTAAAGAGGATGGACACCAAGGTCTGGATGGTTCAAGCGCCAGCAGGGGAAGGGGGGCACCAGCACCACAGTGCCCCCTCCCAGACCGTTTGCCTAATGCTGGGGGCCAGTGGTAGGCAGGCTCCCCTCTGGGCTCGCCCACTATTTCCTGGGGCCTCTTTGCTTTCCTGAGACAAGTGCAGGTAGGTTCTCATCTGAAGGGTTCTGACCCCTCCTGGTCATGGGTCTTCCAGGTCCAGGGGAGCTGATGTCCTCAAAAGGGAGCGGCCGACCCTAGGTCTTGGCAGTGCAGGACCAGGGTTCCAGTTTCTTCTGGAAACGATGCCAACCCTCAGCTGTTCAGAGATCCTGGGGCTCTGCCATTGCTGCCTGGAACATCATTGCCAAGACCACACGGCCCTTACCTCACTGCCTAGACGGTGGAATGGCCCAGCCCTCAGAACACACCTGACTGGGGTCAATCAGCTGAGGCCTTGGCGCAGAGGCTGGGGAGCAGCTGGCTGGGGTATGGGTGACCAGAGCCTGAGATGGTCACTGGTTCTCACATGCTGCTGAAACACACACAGAGGTCAGACAAGCAATGTCACAAGAAATTGGTCTTACCTCTTGGAACGAGAGATGGGGGCACGAGTCGACACCAGCTAGACTGAGCAGTAGTGACAAACCAGGGGGAAGTCTCAGTAACGGGCAAGAGGAATGACTTTCCTTGCCTCCCCACGGGCTCGTCTTGTTTGGGATACAGGGCTCCGGATCCTGGGGGTCTCATGGTCTGCAGAGCAGGAACCACCCAGGCAGGAGTTCAGATCCACCAGCTGCCCATGGAACAGCGGTGTTTCAGGTCTCCAGGGGAGCCTGTCCTAGAGGACAAGGCGCATTTTGGTTTTTGAAGAGCCACCTGAGTGTGAGATTCTCTGTCATTTTATTTGCCAATTTGCTGAGCTTTCAAGATGACATGTTCCCCAGCGACTATTCACATCTGCTAATGAATTTAATAAAGCACTTACTGGTGACTTTGTCTGGCCTAATGGTGGTAATAACTTTACATGATTAAACTTAATCAAATGTCATGTCGTTAATGAAACCATGTGTTTTCTGCTGACAAAATTCATAAATGAGATGTCACAGCCCATATGTTCACTTCAAGTGACTTTGCAGGGCCTTCTGCCTGTCCACAAAGTTACACAGTTAGGAAAATTCCTCGCTCAGCAAATTCCAGTCAGTTACCACACTGGAGTCTGGAAGGCGGAGCTGCCTTCAGGGTGAGACCATCAGCCCTGGAGCTCTGCTGCTGAAGGTGAGGAGGGCAGACAGCTGACTCTCCCCACAACATGCCCTCTGGACCCCGCAAATCTTTCTGAGCCCCCCATCCAATTATCATGGTCATGCTCTGCTGCTGCTGCTGCTGCTGCTAAGTCACTTCAGTCGTGTCCGACTCTGTGTGACCCCATAGACGGAAGCCCACCAGGCTCCCCTGTCGGTGGGATTCTCCAGGCAAGAACACTGGAGTGGGTTGCCATTTCCTTCTCCAATGTGTGAAAGTGAAAAGTGAAAGTGAAGTCGCTCAGTAGTGTCTGACCCTTAGCAACCCCACGGACTGCAGCCCACCAGGCTCCTCTATCCATGGGATTTGCTAGGCAAGAGTACTGGAATGGCTTGCCATTGCCTTCTCTGGGTCATGCTCTAGAGCACCATTTAAGGTAGCAGAGTCAAAACACCTGGAATAACAAGCAAATTTGGCCTTGGAGCACGGAATGAAGCAGGGCAAAGGCTAATAGAGTTTTGTCAAGAGAATGCACTGGTCATAGCAAACACCCTCTTCCAACAACACAAGAGAAGACTCTACACATGGACATCACCAGACGGTCAACACCAAAATCAGATTGATTATATTCTTTGCAGCCAAAGATGGAGAAGCTCTATACAGTCAGCAAAAACAAGACCGGGAGCTGACTGTGGCTCAGATCATGAACTCCTTATCGCCAAATTCAGACTTAAATTGAAGAAAGTAGGGAAAGCCACTAGACCATTCAGGTATGACCTAAATCAGATCCCTTATGATCATACAGTGGAAGTGAGAAATAGATTTAAGGGACTAGATCTGACAGATAGAGTGCCTGATGAACTCTGGACGGAGGTTCATGACGTTGTACAGGAGACAGGGACCAAGACCATCCCCATGGAAAAGAAATGCAAAAAAGTAAAATGGCTGTCTGAGGAGGCCTTACAAATAGCTGTGAAAAGAAGAGAAGCGAAAAGCAAAGGAGAAAAGGAAAGATACACGCATTTGAATGCCGAGTTCCAAAGAATAGCAAGGAGAGATAAGAAAGCCTTTCTCAGTGATCAATGCAAAGAAATAGAGGAAAACAATAGAATGGGAAAGACTAGAGGTCTCTTCAAGAAAATTAGAGATACCAAGGGAACATTTCATGCAAAGATGGGCTTGATAAAGGACAGAAATGGTATTGATGTAACAGAAGCAGAAGTTATTAAGAAGAGGTGGCAAGGATACACAGAAGAACTGTACAAAAAAGATCTTCACGACCCAGATAATCACGATGGTGTGATCACTTACCTAGAGCCAGACATCCTGGAATGCGAAGTCAAGTGGGCCTTAGGAAGCATCACTACCAACAAAGCTAGTGGAGGTAATGGAATTCCAGTTGAGCTATTTCAAATCTTAAACGATGATGCTGCAAAAGTGCTGCAACTCAATATGCCAGCAAATTTGGAAAACTCAGCAGTGGCCCCAGGACTGGAAAAGGTCAGTCTTCATTAAAATCCCAAAGAAAGGCAATGCCAAAGAATGCTCAAACTACCGCACAATTGCACTCATCTCAGTTCAGTTCAGTTCAGTCGCTCAGTCGTGTCCGACTCTCCGCGACCCCATGAATCACAGCACGCCAAGCCTCCCTGTCCATCACCAACTCCTGGAGCTCACTCAAACTCATGTCCACAGAGTCGGTGATGCCATCCAGCCATCTCATTCTCGGTTGTCCCCTTCTTCTCCCGCCCCCAACCTTTCCCTGCATCAGAGACTTTTCCAGTGAGTCAACTCGTCGCATGAGGTGGCCAAAGTATTGCAGTTTCAGCTTCAGCATCAGTCCCTCCAATGAACACCCAGGATCGACCACACATGCTAGTAAAGTCATGCTCAAAATTCTCCAAGCCAGGCTTCAGCAATACGTGAATTGTGAACTTCCAGATGTTCAAGCTGGTTTTAGAAAAGGCAGAGGGATCAGAGATCAAACTGCCAACATCTGCTGGATCATGGAAAAAGCAAGAGAGTTAGAAAAATATCTATTTCTGCTTTATTGACTATGCCAAAGCCTTTGACTGTGTGGATCACAATAAACTGTGGAAAATTCTGAAAGAGATGGGAATACCAGACCACCTGACCTGCCTCTTGAGAAACCTGTATGCAGGTCAGGAAGCAACAGTTAGAACTGTACATGGAAGAACAGACTGGTTCCAAATCGGGAGAGGAGTACGTCAAGGCTGTATGTTTTCACCCTGCTTATTTAACTTATATGCAGAGTACATCATGAAAAATGCTGGGCTGGAAGAGGCACAAGCTGGAATCAAGATTGCCAGGAGAAATATCAATAACCTCAGATATGCAGATAATACCACCCTTATGGCAGAAAGTGAAGAGGAACTAAAGAGCCTCTTGATGAAAGTGAAAGAGGAGAGTGGAAAAGTTGGCTTAAAGTGTAACATTCAGAAAATAAAGATCATGGCATCTGGTCCCATCACTTCATGGCAAATAGATGGGAAACAGTGGAAACAGTGTCAGACTTTATTTTGGGGGGCTCCAAAATCACTGCAGATGGTGATTGTAGCCATGAAATTAACAGACACTTACCCCTTGGAAGAAAAGTTATGACAAACCTAAACAGCATATTAAAAAGCAGAGGCATTACTTTGTCAACAAAGGTCCATCTAGTCCAGGCTATGGTTTTTCCAGTGATCATGGATGGATGGGAGAGTTGGACTATAAAGAAAGCTGATGGCCGAAGAATTGATGCTTTTGAACTGTGGTGTTGGAGAAGACTTTTGAGAGTCCCTTGGACTGCAAGGAGATCCAACCCATCCATCCTAAAGGAGATCAGTCCTGAATGTTCATTGGAAGGACTGATGTTGAAGCTGAAAAGAAACTCTAATACTTTGGCCACCTGATGCGAAGAGCTAACTCATTTGAAAAGACCCTGATGCTGGGAAAGATTGAGGGCAGGAGGAGAACGGGATGATAGAGGCTGAGATGGTTGGTTGGCATCACCGAGTCAATGGACATGAATTTGGGTAAACTCTGGGAGTTGGTGATGGACAGGGACGCCTGGCGTGCTGCAGTCCATGGGGTCACAAGGAGTCGGACATGACTGAGTGACTGAGCTGAACTGATTGTACATGTATCTATTAAGCAAACTTGTTTGTGAAAGTGCTACTTTACACAAATGGCACCATGCTGCTGTGATTATTCTTTCCTTTCCTTTTCTCACACCATGTTCATGATCACAAAATCCTTATTATCGATATTTCATCCTACTCGTCTTTGGGTTGTCACATTTAGGCTTTCATTCATCTTATTCTTAAAGCAGGAGTCTCCCTGAGTGGTTTTCCTGACAGAGAAGTCTAGTCTCCCCGTATTACATACTGAACGTCTGGCGATGCTGACACTGTCAGATCCCCAAATTCTCAAATAAGTACAGGACTGTACAGGAGCTTTTCTCCATTGGCCTGCTTTCTACCGCTGTGCGGTTGTCACAATATTTATCTTTGTCCTTTTGATATATTCACTTTCTTATAAGTAATCCCAATTTGGCTTTTTCGAAAAAAGAAAAAAAGTTTTAGGTAGTTTTTCTTCTCAGACTTTTTAAACCTTATAAATTTATAATATAAATTATAAAATTATAAATTTTAAACATGCAAAAGTAGTTGTTATTATTCAGAGGTTAAGTCTTATCCAACTCTTTGCAACCCCATGGATTGTAGCACACCAGTCTTCCCTGTCCTTCACTATCTCCTGGAGTTTGCTCAAACTCATGTTCCACTGAGTCAGTGATGCTATCCACCCATCTCATCCTCTGTTGCCCCTTTTCTCCTCCTGCCTTCAATCTTTTCCAGCATCAGGGTCTTTTCCAATGAGTTGTCTCTTCACATCATGTGGCCAAAGTATTTGGAGCTTCAGATTCAGCATCAGTCCTTCTAATGAATATTCAGAGTTGATTTCTTTTAGGATGGACTGGTTTGATCTCCTTGCAGTCCAAGGACCTCTCAAGAGTCGGGCCCAGTAGAGTAACCCATTCTCAGCTTCAGTGATAATCAGCTCCTACCAGTATGTTTCATCTATGGTTCCCCCTGATCCCCCAACCAGGTACTGTATCATGTAAATCTTAAGCTGTTTCTTTACACACATTCTTTAAAATCAGCTTTTTAAGTTCCCCATAATTTTGATGGAGCTTTGATTGAATTGTCATTGAATTTAAAGATTTTGGAGAGTTCACTTGCACAACTGAATCTTTCTGTCCATGAAATTGGCCCTTCTCCCCATATATTAAATGCTTTCTTTATATCTTTCAGTAACCTGTTTGTTGTCTTCTCTGTCAAGAGTTTGCACAATTGTTAGCTTTTGCCACAACTATGAATGTCATTGATTTTACTATGAGTATGAATATTTTATAATTCCCACTTGTTATTGCTATTGTAAAGAAATACTATGAACTTCATGCAGAGAATAAGAGCAATATTCTCTTATTCTCTGCAAATCTTACTGAACTTTTATTAATCAGGATATTTTATTGGATTTATACACAGACACTCGTAACATCTACAAGAAAATGATCGTTTTGCTCTTAACTATTCCTGAAAACTCGTTTCTATTTTTCATTTTGCTGCAAAGGCTTGTTGCTCCAGTGCATGGTTGAGAAGGGAGTGCTAACTTGCTTTCGAGTTTGGCCCTCACATCCGTGGGTCACAAAGGTTCCCCATCCGCCTACGGTCTTCTTCCTGCCCAGCTGTTTGACTTGTTTCCAGGTCTCAATCCAGCCCCAGGCAGACTCTGACCGATTGTCGTTCATCTTTGGGGCTGTGGGTGGGCTGAGCCATCCTGGTCCTGAAGGCCCATGGAGGGAGGGACGGGCTGAGCTGCAGAGAGGCTATGACTGCCACCTATGTTTGCTATCGTCCCTCCAGGCACCCCTGAATCACACTGGGGGACGGCTGCTCCCCCCACCCCGCCACCTCCCCTTGGCCAACTTCCTCTGCTAAAAGGCTGACTTGTGGGCAGTAGAGCTCCTGTGCAGGCTGGCCTTCAGTTTTTGTTTTTACATAATTTTATTTATTTAATGTTGGCTGCACCGGGTCTCTGTTGCTGTGCGGGCTTTTCTCCAGCGCCGGCCAGCAGGGGCCACTGTCTGGGTGCAGTGCTCAGGCTTCTCACTGTGGTGGCTTCTCTTGTGGGCAGGCACTAGAGCACGCCACCTACAGTAGTTGCAGCCTGAGGGCTCTAGGGCACAGGCTCAGTAGTGGCGGTGCCCAGGCTCAGCTGCTCCACAGCAGGTGGGATCTTCCCAGACCGAGGATTGAACCTGTGTCTCCTACATCAGTAGGCTGATTCTTTACCACTGAGCCACCAGGGAAGGCCCTGGCCTTCAGTTTTACATACTGCCTGGGAGATGGGTCTCAGTTCCCCCTTCTCAGGCTCATCAATCTGGGAATTCTCCTGCACCCCCATCTCTGGGATACAGCTAAGCTCCAGAAGCAGGTCAAATGGGGTAAATACCCCCAGTGGCCAAGCGCCTCCGCCCTAATGTATCCTCGAGACCCCACTGCTTTCTCTCCCTGGCTCTGTTCTTTGCCTTGGGTGTGAGTCAGGGACAGGACGTGAAGATGGGTGGGGGGACAGGCGACCCTGGGGTTCAGGAGGCCCTGGGCACTCAGACTTTCTTTGCTCCCTCTCTTCCTGCACCTGATTCCCAAGATTGCAAAACGAGGCTCTCCTTCCAGCCTCCTGTATGGTCATGTCGAGGAAGACCCAAGAGCATGTTTTTCCGTATTTCACCTCAGGACATTTGGACATCAAATAGTTTAGTGGCAGGAAGTAAGCCACCACATAAGCAGAACGTTTCTCAGTCAGAAAACAAGCAATCAGAGAAAACGTATTTTTTAAAGAGAAGAAGATTTAGTGGGTGGGCCAAGTTTTCTATCTTTCGCCTGGTAGATTAACGATTATATGGCTGCACAGCGGCAGCTAACATTTTCAAACAGGAAGACATACGATTAAATCTCTTTTGATGTTATCTGCAAATTGTTTCCCTGAGCTCTGCTTCCAAAGGGTCATTCTCCAATTAGTCAGAGATGATTATTGTGGCAGCAGCCTAGCCTGCTTCTACGGTGAATTCTTCAAAGCAAAATTAGCCTACATGCAGTATCTCGTAGCATGTTGGACCCTCAACATTTTGTTCTTTTCTATTAGTAACTAGTACCAGTTCATCTCATACGTGAGTGTGTGCGTGTTCAGTCATGTCTGACTCTTTGCGACCCCATGGACTGCAGCCCGCCCAGCTCCTCCGTCCATGGGATTCTCCAGGCAAGAATACTGGAGTGGGTTGGCATGCCCTTCTCCAGGGGATCTTCCCAACATAGGGACTGAACCTGTGTCTTTTGTGTCTCCTGCGTTGCAGGTGGAATTTTTACCACTGTGTCGCCTGGGAAGGCCATTTCATCTGATGCTTTTCCAGTAGAATGTAGTTCTTTGCTACTCCCGCCCAATGCCCCTGTGACCTGCCACAGGGCATGGACAGCCCTGCGGCTACTGCTCCCCTGGCCCTGGGCAGACCATTACGCCCCTAGGACTGATGACTTAATAAGTTCATTTCCACTCAGGACATTTGCTAAGGCCTCTCTTGAAGTAATAGATTGTTTTCTCTTGACAACTTGTTACTACTATTGAAGTGGACCTTACATCAGCGTGAAGGGTTCCTAAACCTCTAATGGTCACTGGTGAGCAAAGTGAGGTGGAGAAGCAAAGACTAACCAGGTACCACGTCCTCTAGTTTCCTTTTGCTCGATAGTGACCCCTAGAGGTCAGTGCAGACTCCTGGCATTAGGTCATTTTTTGAAGAGTTAATTGACGTTATGGGTTTCCCTGGTGTCTCAGAGGGTAAAGCGTCTGCCTGCAATGCGGGAGACCTGGGTTCATTCCCTAGGTTGGGAAGATCCGCTGGAGAAGGAAATGGCAACCCACTCCAGAATTCTTGCCTGGAGAGTCCCATGGATGGAGGAGCCTGGTAAATGACACGGGGTCACAAAGTGACATTATATAAATGACATTGACTTGCTTTAAAAGAAGGCTGAGCACCGAAGAATTGATGCTTTCAAGTTATAGTGCTGGAGAAGACTCTTGAGAGTCCCTTGGACAGCAAGATGAAACCAGTCGATCCTAAAAGAAATCAACCCTGAATGTTTATTGGAAGGACTCATGTTGAAGCTCCAATACTCTGGCCACCTGATGGAAAGAGCTGACTCATTGGAAAAGACCCTGTTGCTCAGAACGATTGAGGGCAGGAGGAGAAGGGGGCAACAGAGGATGAGATGGTTGGATGGCATCGCAGACTCAATGGATATGAGTTTGAACAAACTCCGGGAGACAGTGGAGGACAGGGAAACTTGGCGTGCTGCAGTCCACTGGGTCACAAAATTGGACACAACACAGCAACTGAACAACAGCAGCTCCCTCTTTTCTGAGTGAGCTCCAGGCTCTCGTGGGTGAGATGTCTGCCAAGTGAACAGACTCTACCAGCCTCGCCTGAAGGCGCGGGAGGAGGTGCCTCCCAGGAGTTCCTCCTGGGCGCTCGGCCTTCCCACTCAGCTGGGGCTCCTCCTGGAAGCAGTGGCCACACCAGACTGGCTGGCTGTCCAGTCTGCCGGCTGCCTCCCTCATGGCTCCCAAACAAAGGTATGAAAACCCAACTTTACTTCCCAGTTTCTCATGAACACATATTTGGTATTATTGTGCTCAGAATTTTTGTTTATTGGGAAAGGGTATAATGATAAAAGTATACAATTTGTTCAGTAACATTTAACAAATAAGTGTGTTATTAATCCCAAACACATCTAAGTACATAGGTAGACAAGGAGCCACGGGTGAAAGATGTTTGCTTTCTGGGCCATGCTGAGTAGCGGGTCCCTGTGACACATGCTGCCAAGGGTCCCAAGACCCGCAACCAAGCCTGCAGTGTCCAAAATGCATTTTACTGCCGAGCCTGATACACAAGCCCTCAGCTTCGAGCGTCCTCTGGAATGGAAGCTTTATTTACTTATTTGGCTGTGCCGGGTCTCACTTGCGGCACGTGGGGTCTTCAGTCTTCACTGCAGCATGCAAACTCTTAGTTATGATGTGTGGGATCTAGTTCCCTGACCAGGGATCGAACCCAGGCCCCTTGTGTTAGAAGTGTGGAATCTTAGCCATTGGACCACCAGCGAAGTCCCTATTGATTTACTTTTTACTGAAGTAAGTACAGTTGGTTTACAATGCCATGTTAGTTGTACAGCACAGTGATTCAGTTATAGGCATATAACTGAATATGTATTGCTTTTCAAATTCTGTTCCCATATAGGTTATCACAGAATATTGAGTATAGTTTCTGTGCTGTCCAGAAGGTTCCCAGGGCAAGAGCTGAGAGCCCTGAGCTCAAAACGTGGCCTTCCAGCCTCCAGGCTCCCAGACGGCACTCAAAGAGCCTGAATGTCACCACCCCTGTGGTTTTACAACAAGTTTAAGAAGCCAACAAGTTGAAAACCAACAGTGCTTCTTAGATCTGCAAGAGAACTGTGATCACAGGGCAAACCCAAGGTCTCACCTGCAGTGGAAAGGGGTCTGTTGTGAAGGTCATACCCAAGGCACAGGCACCCTCAAGCCCGAGATGCAGGCACAGCCCCAGCCCCCAAGCCCAGCCTCCACTCCCGACACCCATCTTGCTGTGGCCTCAGTGGACCTCGGCCTACTGCAGGATTCAGCTCCCAGCCAGAGACTGAGGTCGGGCATGGCGGTGAGAGTGCTGAGTCCTGGCCACTAGACCACCAGGGACAGTAACAAGGCCCTGGCCTGTCGGCTTTATGAAAGTGAATTTCCACAAAGAGACAGAAGTAGTGAAAGGAGTAAAGTATACTAGGAGGAAAAAGAGTATGTGTAGATAGACCCCCGCAGAGAAGGCAGTGGCACCCCACTCCAGTACTGTTGCCTGGAAAATCCCATGGACGGAGGAGCCTGGTAGGCTGCAGTCCATGGGGTCGCAAAGAGTCAGACACAACTAAGCAACTTCACTTTCACTTTTCACTTTCATGCATTGGAGAAGGAAATGGCAACCCACTCCAGTGTTCTTGCCTGGAGAATCCCAGGGATGGCGGAGCCTGGTGGGCTGCCATCTATGGGGTTGCACAGAGTCGGACACAACTGAAGCGACTTAGCAGCAGCAGCCGCAGATAGACCCCCCGGCGGGCTCAGAGGGGAGTCACATCCCCCTGTGGTCTGAATCGCTTCCACAGGCATTTCTTCCGGTTTTCTCTGGCCAATCACCTGGCTCTGTCTGACTCTGAGTTCGTGTCTGGGGTATCTTAGGGTCTTTCCTTGTGTACATGCACGTCTCTTAGCTGAGATAAATTCCAGCACAGAGGCCTGTGGGTAGGCTGACATCACCTGCTGTGGGGTGGGGCCACCTCTCTTTGACCTTCAAGGAACCTTTCTGCACCTGTGTAGTTAGGAAGGTCTCCTTGACCTTGAGAAGGAGGAACATGTGATCTCCTTGGCTCTTATCTGGGCAGGGCTCAGCTCCTCCTCCCTTCTGCTATCACCTTCATCTGCGAGTCTCTGTCACAGGGGACAAACTCCGGCTGCTCAGCTTGGACCCTGTCCACCTCCCGTCCCACCCACACCCACACCCCATTCCCCACATCCACATTCCCTCCCCCCCCACCCACCCCATGGCCCATCAACAGGGTTCCAAACAACAGGGAATTCCCGGGGAAAACACTGCACGAATCAGCCCTTGTTGACGGGGACCTGCCTCTCCTAAGTTTCACTTCTAAACACTAAATTGTTCAGTTACACATGTAACAAACCACCTCACGAGAGCCATAAAAAGAACCAAAGTTCATGTGCAAGTCCACTGGAACAGCATCATGGTGTCTACTTATCAGCAATAAGGACAAGTTGCTGTGTTTCCATAACCGTAAGCCTCTTATCCTGGGTTATCAGGAGGTCTTCCCTCAGATGGCCCGATCTCTGCAACCTTTGTCCTGGGCATTGACTCTGCTCACCCAGGGACAACAGGGGACAACAGGTTCCCCAGCCTCGGGCACTGCACTCTCCTCCTGGGTGTCCAAAACCCTGCCCACAGGTGTGTACACAGTCCCTGTGTGAAACCCTCCTTCAGCTACCCCTGTGTGAAGGTTCCATCCTTCCCCATAGGGCTCCTGCTACACCTGAGGATAGAGCCGGGGACCTACTAGGTAACACAGACCTCTTTCCATTTGCTTTGGCAAAACAGATGCCTGTAGTTTTGAGAAAAAGCATATTGTGTTCTGTAACTTAACCCAGATGGTGTAAATGTGTGACATTTCATCGAGTCACCCCTCTTCCCCTGGGGAGGCTGCAGGTGGACGGGATGCCAGAGGACAGCTCAAAATAAACCCTCAGAAGCTGGAAGAGCCCCAGAGTTCTATTTGCTGTGCTCTAGGCAGCTACCTGCAATAGAACTCTATTTTCTTTTTACTTTTGCACTTTTCTTACCAGAGGGCTGTCTGAGATACTGTTACCATTTTCCTGTTGGCACTGTGAAAAGTCCTGTTGGGGAACCGACGCTGAGTTAAGTGGGCAGAGGCACTTTAACATTTAGTTTTGTTTCAGAAATTGTGGTTCTCTGCTTTTGACACCATTCACTGGAAAAGTCCTCACTTGCTCTCAGAGACCAATGTCGCGTAGGACGCTGAGTGAATGTTTTCCATGCACACAGTGTTTACAGAGCAGGACCAATCACGTTTTAATTCGGGCCATAGCGACATCAAACTTCATCAAGTAAATAGGTAACGTAATCTGGAAATATCTCAATTTACCAATCCTCCTGGTATAGTCTTTCAACTGGGTTCAATAGAATCTTCTGGTCTAGAAAAAGAACATGTATATTGAACATTTTTCATATGAAGGATGTGTATCATTCATTTGCTCATTAACTTATTCAGCAAATATCTGTTATGTGTCTGGTACAGATGAGGTATTGTCTTGGAAGCTGGGGTACATTGGTGAATAAGAGAAAAAAAATTTTTTTTTTGCTTTGGTGGAGCTTACATCCTGGGGGTGCCTGCTCAGTTGCTTCAATTGTGTCTGACTCTTTGTGACCCCATAGGCTGTAGCCTATCAGGCTCCTCTGTCCGTGGGATTCTCCAGACACATGGGATTCTCCACTCTGGAATGGGTTGCCATGCCCTTCTCCGGGGGTATCTTCCCAACCCAGGGATCGAACCAGCATTTCCTATGACTACTGCATTGGCAGGTGGGTTCTTTACCACTAGTGCCACCTGGAAAACCCTATCCTGGGTTGTAATTAATAAATTAATTAATAAAGATGAAAAATACTGGTGAAGGGGTTTCTGAGTGCCTGAGGGCGGTTACAATTTTAACTGAAATGCTGCAGGTAGGTCTAGTGAGAAGGTGATGTGGGAACAGAGCCTTGCTAAGGCAGGAAGTCACCGTTTGCAAACCTATGATGTGCGGGCCACCTGAAGGCCCAGCTTCCACAAGACCCTGTGTGGACACTGTCTACCCGGCAGTTTCCCTTCCATCAGTTCAGTTCAGTTCTGTAGCTCAGTCGTGTCTGACTCTTCGCAACCCCATGGACCACAGCACGCCAGGCCTCCTTGTCCATCACCAACTCCTGGAGTCTATTCAGACTCATCTCCATTGAGTCAGTGATGCCATCCAACCATCTCATCCTCTGTCATCCCCTTCTCCTCCTGCCTTTAATCTTTCCCAGCATCAGGGTCTTTTCAAATGAGTCAGCTCTTTGCATCAGGTGGCCAAAGTATTAGAGTTTCAGCTTCAACATCAGTCCTTTCAATGAACATTCAAGACTGATCTCCTTTAGGATGGACCAGTTGGATCTCCTTGAAGTCCAAGGGACTCTCAAGAGTCTTCTCCAACACCATGGTTCAAAAGCATCAATTCTTCGACACTCAGCTTTCTTTATAGTCCAACTCTCACATCCATCCATGACTACTGGAAAAACCATAGCTTTGACTAGACAGACCTTTGTTGGCAAATTAATGTCTCTGCTTTTTAATATGCTATCTAGGTTGGACATAACTTTTCTTCCAAGAAGGAAGCATCTTTTAATTTCATGGCTGCAATTACCATCTACAGCGATTTTGGAGCCCAAAAAAAAAGTCTGTCACTCTTTCCACCGTTTCCCCATCTGTTGGGCATGAAGTGATGGAACCGGATGCCATAATCTCAGTTTTCTGAATGTTGGAGTTTTAAGTCAACTCTTTCACTCTCCTCTTTCACTTTCATCAAAAGGCTTTTTAGTTCTTCCTCACTTTCTGCCATAAGGGTGGTGTCATCTGCATATCTGAGGTTATTGATATTTCTCCCAGCAATCTTGATTCCAGCTTGTGCTTCATCCAGCCCAGTGTTTCTCATGATGTACTCTGCATATAAGTTAAATAAGCAGGGTGACAATATACAGCCTTGACATACTCCTTTTCCTATTTGGAACCAGTCTGTTGTTCCATGTCCAGTTCTAACTGTTGCTTCCTGACCTGCATACAAATTTCTTAAGAGGCAGGTCAGGTGGTCTGGTATTCCCATCTCTTTCAGAATTTTTCACAGTTTATTGTGATCCACACAGTCAAAGGCTTAGCCCCTTCCATACTAGGATAATAAAAGGCAGAGCAAGGGGCCCTTCACTTCTGACAGCAGGGATCACGGCAAAGCTGTGCTTCCTTCTTATAAATGCCCTTTTAAGGTCTCATCGCTCTAACAACTACTGTAGACAGCGCAATTGTCCTTGTTCAAAGGAGACATGTCTGTATAAATTGTATATTTATTTTCCTCTCAAGATCTTTCTTTAAAATGCATACTATTTCCATGGGACTCTAAGGCTGTCTGGCAAACAGAATGCTGGCTGAATATTTCCTACCACTGCACGTATTCTCCTGGCTGGTAAGGATAGTATCTTGAAACATTAATCTCCATGATTTCCTTTTATCGACTCCCTTGTCGATGACTTTGCACGAGTTAGAACATCTACGTTGCCTTGAAAAGAAGTAGGAGTTTTGGAGCTGGAATGAGAAGCAGAAGGAAGGGAAGATGTTTGATTTATTTTACTGCAACTCGCCAACCTGAGTTAGTAGGGCCAACAAACAGGAGCCAGGCTACTGTCTCTAGGTTTTGCTATATCTTTGGAGCAACTTCATTGAGTCACTTAAGCACGGCAGCCAAACTAATCCCTGGAGTTTCCATCAACAGCTGCCTACATGTCAATCTCATAGATCAGGGTGATGAGACACGGATTGGGCACAAAACCTCACTGAGCCCCAACTGAGAGGCTGCACTGGGGACCCACTCTGACTGCGACCCAGGACACAGGACAAGGGGGGGTTGCCCCCTGGTTTGGTTGTGCCTCAAGGCTTCTGCAGGATAGCTATGAATTATGCATCTGGAGCTGGGCTCCCTGCCTAAGCATGGTCCTAGCATCGGCATTTGCTTCTCCTCGCTTCTTTCCACTCAGACAGGTCAGAGAAGTTCTCCAGGAAGAATGACTTGAGCAGAGAGGCTGCAGGCAGTACGAGCTATACCCTACATAGTTCTTTCAGTGACACTATACTCGCCAGAGGCTCAGGTCACTTACATTGCCCCAGGTTTCAGGCTGGAGTAAAAGAAAAAAGTGTTTGTTGAAAGACTGAGCAAAATTTTTGTATTTTTGCCGTCCTTCACTTCCCCTGACCTTGGGGTTGGGTGAAGACACCTGGAATGGCGCTCTGGGGTCAGCATATGGAGGAAAGGTGAGCCGCCACGGGGACAGGAAGTGCCTCCCTTGCTTACATGTCCCTGTGAGCGTGAGTTCTGGTTTGCATAGAAACAAACTTTGCCCTTGCACACATCCCCTCCCCTGGCTGCGGTCGCCTTCATCCAGCTGATACAGACTCCTTGACGACACGAATTCACCCTGCCATTCTCAGCACTTCAGGGGAAGATGAGATTTCCATGTGAACAGAGAAGCTAAATTTCTGTGTTCTGGTTGTATATTTCCATGTGTGCATTAGACACGTGTCTCCAAAAGATGAGGCTCATTTCTGTCGACATTTGTACCCATTCATTTCTACTTGCTTTTCTAAATTAGTTGGATTTGCTTTAACTTCATTTTCTCCCAGACATTGGAAGAATGATTAATGCAGCTCATTAACCATTTTATCATTTTTTTTGCTCATAATCAAACCAGAATTAATTTTCCAAAATTATGTGGCACATTACTATAAAGATTTACTAAAACCCAGATGCATGTAAAATACTGCCTTTCCATTGTTTCTGTTTATTTTCAATTTTATCAAAAAGCAGTAAACTTCTGATGGCAAAATTGCTTGGAAAAACTCAGCTGTTTAGCGGGACATGTTGCTGTTTTCATTTATTAGGTTTTTACTGTAGCCTGGGTGACAGGGCATCTGGGGCACGTTGCCTTCATTTGTACAATTAGTGACTTGACCGGAAACTGAGTAAATTCTCACGACTGAGAAGAGGCTCTGCTCATGCATTTCCTCACAAAGAAGGATCCCCTTAGTAGACTTTGCTCATCTCCTGGAGGCTGTGCCTCTGTGCTCCTCCCAGGAGGATACGGTCAGTCGTCCCCCTACTCAGCAGACAGGAGACCAGGGTGACCATAGGTGAAGTCTGGACCAGTCAGAGGGCCGCTCAGCAATGCTATTGATAAAAGGCTGCAGACACCTTACCAATCGCACCCAACCCGTGGTGGTCTCCCATTTGATGGATGTAGGGCGAAGGATCAAGAATTCCAGGCTCGGAGGACAGCAGACACAGAAACCTAACTGCCATGTTTGCATTGGGAGTTTGGGCCCAGCTCTGCTGCTTTGGTGGACCAGCTGAGTCATGAAAATGTGGCCTTATTTACAAGATTAGGCTCCATGAACAGTTCTTCCTTGGTTCTAACAATCTATGGAAGTTTAATCCATGGCTTGAATCTCATATAAAGCAACACAGAAATAAAAGAAGCACATGCTAGCATGGAATTAACCATGCAGAAAGTGAAAGTGTTAGTCACTCAGTCATGTCTGACTCTCTGTGACCCTCTAGACTGTAGCCCACCAGGCTCCTCTGTCCATGGAACTTTCCAGGCACAAATACCAGAATGGGTTACCATTCCATCCTCCAGGGGATCTTCCTGACCCAGGGATCAAACCCGGGTCTCATGCAATGGCAGGCAGAATCTTTACCGTCTGAGCCACCAGAGAAGCCCCATCCACGCAGATGCCGAGCCAGCTCTCAGTACCATATATGAGGTGACTCTGAAGGTGGACTTGTTCCTGGTGCTCATGTGGTGAGATCCAATGGCATCAGCTGGATGGGAAGCTAGCCTCTCTCTGCCTTCTCCACAGAGAATTCAGCTTTCAGGGCTCTGTAAAGCATCAGACCCTAGTCCCTGCTTTCAGAGAGCTTACAGTCTTCATGCAAAGCTGGGGGCAGGGCAGGGCTGGGATTGAAGAGACTGAAAGAATTTACAAGAAATTGCGGTTGTCTTTTGTTGTGTAGCTGCTAATCTTGTTCAATTCTTTGTGACCCCATGGACTGTAGCCCACCAGGCTCCTCTGTCCATGGGATTCTCCAGGCAAGAATACTGGAGTAGGTTGCCATTTCCTACTCCTGGGGATCTTCTCGACCTAGGGATCAAACCCCAGTCTCCTGCATTGACCAGGAGGATTCTTTACCACTGAGCTATCTGGGAAGCCTTTGTGGTTTTCTAGTAACTGGTAAAGACTACAAGCACTGGAGAGCTAGGGGAAGGAGCCCCTGCCCAGTGGTGTGCCTCCCAGGGAGGATGGACACACAGTGAGGATGTCAGACTAACCAAGTCATACCCTGGAGTCACGTCTGCCTACTTGTGGGTTTCTAACAAGGTTGCTGAGCTTTCTGGAAGCCTCGGGGCTTCATCGTCAAGACACAGTGATATAGAACTGACCTTCTAGGGTAAGCTTGGACATAAGGCAAGCAGAGCATCTGGCACAGAGCCTGGTGTGCAGTGAGCAGTAGGTAAAGGTCAGCCACTCATGTCACCGTTGTCATTATCAGAGCTGTCGTTGTCATCACCATATAAGGAAAAGGTTGGTGTGAGCCTTGAGAAACAGGATTGTGTGGACAGATGCTCCCTTGAACTTGTGGATGGGATTTCAAGACCCCAGGACTGGGAGAGACTTAGAGACCTAGCATTTT
This sequence comes from Moschus berezovskii, assembly GCF_049115385.1. NCBI lineage: Eukaryota > Metazoa > Chordata > Mammalia > Artiodactyla > Moschidae > Moschus > Moschus berezovskii. The sequence continues at coordinate 4,555,370 of NC_142460.1, forward strand.
TTGTTTCTAGATTGGAGTACCTGTTATCTGGGATTTACATTTGAGGAAAGGGAGCATGGCTCTAAGAGATGTTGCCAAAAACATGTGCCCTGTCAGATTCCCTACTAAGTTAGGAGACTATGCTTTTGCACCTTACCTGTCAAAGTGTATTTTAGTCTCTTCTTTGATCAGGCTAAAGTGATTTCTCTACATCTATGACCTCCTCATCAAAGTTTACTAGTCATTTGTGTGACTGTTTTGGCCCTTCCTTGACTCACTGGAAAAGACTCTGATGCTGGGAGGGATTGGGGGTGGGAGGAGAAGGGGACAACAGAGAATGAGATGGATGGATGGCATCACCGACTTGATGGACATGAGTTTGAGTGAACTCCGGGAGTTGGTGATGGACAGGGAGGCCTGGCGTGCTGTGATTCATGGGGTCGCAGAGAGTCGGACACGACTGAGCAACTGAACTGAACTGAACTGGGTTCTTTTGAATTTTTATTTAAATTTTTGGTTGCTCTCTAACATGTATTTCCTGCCTCAATTGTTGTTACATATATTTCCTGCCTTGATTATAGAGCACAAACTCCTAGCTCTTTCTATGTGTCTCTGCCCTTCCCACAATTCTTAATATGATTCTGGGTGTGGGGTAAGCACTCACCATATTTGCTGGTTATTTGATTTTTTAAATTCAACATGTTGCATAAAATTTGACCAGGAAAAGTCAGATAGAAATGTTTCTGCCAATGAAAAAGTATGTATTGGTTTATTGAGGTTTAACATACTTTCCATGATATTTAACACATTCATATTCTCATTCCAAACCACCCCAGAAAGTTGCCCTGTCCCTCCTCTGGCACCACAAAGCCACCACAGGTGTCATTCTATCACCACGTTAGCTCTGTCTGTTCTAGAATTTCACATGAATGGAGTCACATGGCATACACTTCCGTGTCTGCATTCCTTCACTAACAAACTATCCCTAATAAGCATTCACACTGTCACATGTATCAGAGGCTCATTCTCTTCCACAGGGTAGTGGTCCACGGCTTGAATACTCCCGTCTGTTAGTCCACTTCATTGCAGACAGGTATCTAGGTTGTTCCAACCAATAAACCACTATGAGCATTATTGTACATGCCTTGATACCAAGCAGGACCCCATGAGGCTCCTGGGCACAGAATTCTTGGAAATGGGCTGCATTCAGCCTCCATGACCTTCTCTGAGTTCCAACAGGCAGGTTCAAGCAGTTGTTAATTAGGGCAGGGAGTGGATGCAGAGACAAGAGAGGTACTGTCAGAAGAAACAATAGTGTATCTTTGGTGGGGTCCTGGTTCCCAATCAGAGGATGCACACATTATCTTTGAGCAGCAAGGCTGTCTCTAACTCCACTTGCAGATATGTTTACCTGCATACACATGCCCCAGCACAGTCCACCCTCAGTATTTATCAAAGATAAATGAAAACATGGCCACAAGGAGCATGTACCATACTGCTTACTGTACACTAGGCACTGTCCTGAATGTTTTGAGCGTGTTAACTCAATTTTTATCAAGATCTGTGAGGTAAGTGCTTCTACCAGCTCCATTTTACGTGTGGAGAAAGTGATGCAGAGAGAGGTTCTGGCCTCAGTCAATCCCCAGCCTCCTGCCTCCGGTCCTGCTCGATGGGAGAGACTGGTCATAACCAGGGCCCTGCTCCTCCCCTGCACCCAGTACCCCACATTCTTGTCTCCTTACTGGGAAAACCCCACAGGCTGACACTTCCACCTCCAAAAAATGAGCAGTACTCTAAACCGTTTATAAATACAAAGGACTTTGGCCTTAAACTCAGGAGTTGTTGTCTTTGGTTAGTCGCTAAGTCTTGTCTGACTCTTTGCAACCCCATAGACTGCAGCATGCCAGGCTTCTCTGCCTTCACTATCTCCAGGAGCTTGTTCAAACTCATGTCCATTGAGTAGTTGATGCCATCCAACCATCTCCTTCTCTGTCGCCTTCTCCCCCTGCCCTCAATCTTTCCCAGCATCAGGGTCTTTTACAATGAATCAGCTCTTCGCATCAGTACTTTCAGTGAATACTCAATGCGACCTTAATACATTAATATTAAACTCAATATAGAAGGTAATTAGGGGCACAGGGTTCAGTTCAGTTCAGTTCAGTCGCTCAGTCGTGTCCAACTCTCCGCGACCCCATGAATAACAGCACGCCAGGCCTCCCTGTCCATCACCAACTCCCACAGTTCACTCAAACTCATGTCCACAGAGTCAGTGATGCCATCCAGCCATCTCATTCTTGGTCGTCCCCTTCTCCTCCCGCCCCCAACCTTTCCCAGCATCAGAGTCTTTTCCAGTGAGTCAACTCGTCGCATGAGGTGGCCAAAGTATTGGAGTTTCAGCTTTAGCATCAGTTCTTCCAATGAACACCCAGGACTGATCTCCCTTAGAATGGACTGGTTGGATCTCCTTGCAGTCCAAGGGACTCTCAAGAGTCTTCTCCAACACCACAGTTCAAAAGCATCAATTCTTTGGCGATCAGCTTTCTTCACAGTCCAACTCTCACATCCATACATGACCACGGGAAAAACCATAGTCTTGACTAGATGGACCTTTGTTGGCAAAGTAATGTCTCTGCTTTTTAATATATTATCAAGGTTGGTCATAACTTTCCTTCCAAGGAGTAAGCGTCTTTTAATTTCATGGCTGCAATCAACATCTGCAGTGATTTTGGAGCCCCCCAAAATAAAGTCTGACACTGTTTCCACGGTTTTTCCATCTATTTGCCATGAAATGATGGGACCAGATGCCAAGATCTTTGTTTTCTGAATGTTGAGCTTCAAGCCAACTTTTTCACTCTTCTCTTTCACTTTCATCAAGAGGCTTTTGAGTTCCTCTTCACTTTCTGCCATAAGGGTGGTGTCATCTGCATATCTGAGGTTATTGATATTTCTCCCAGCAATCTTGATTCCAGCTTGTGCTTCTTCCAGCCCAGCGTTCCTCATGATGTACTCTGCATATAAGTTAAATAAGCAAGGTGACAGTATACAGGCTTGACGCACTCCTTTTCCTATTTGGAACCAGTCTGTTGTTCCATGTACAGTTCTGACTGTTGCTTCCTGACCTGCATACAGGTTTCTCAAGAGGCAGGTCAGGTGGTCTGGGATTCCCATCTCTTTCAGAATGTTCCACAGTTTATTGTGATCCACACAGTCAAAGGCTTTGGCATAGTCCATGAAGCAGAAATAGATGTTTTTCTGGAACTCTCTTGCTTTCTCCATGATCCAGCGGATGTTGGCAATTTGATCTCTGGTGCCTCTGCCTTTTCTAAAACCTGCTTGAACATCTGGGAGTTCATGGTTCACATATTGCTGAAGCCTGGCTTGGAGAATTTTGAGCATGACTTTACTAGCATGTGAGATGAGTGCAATTGTGCGGTAGTTTGAGCATTCTTTGGCATTGCCTTTCTTTGGGACTGGAATGAAGACTGACCTCTTCCAGTCCTGTGGCCACTGCTGAGTTTTCCAAATTTGCTGGCATATTGAGTTCTGCACTTTCACAGCATCATCTTTCAAGACTTGAAATAGCTCAACTGGAATTCCATCACCTCCACTAGCTTTGTTCGTTGTGATGCTTTCTAGGGCCCACTTGACTTCACATTCCAAGATGTCTGGCTCTAGGTCAGTGATCACGTTATCGTGACTATCTTGGTCGTGAAGATCTTTTTTTTACAGTTCTTCTGTGTATTCTTGCCACCTCTTCTTAATATCTTCTGCTTCTGTTAGGTCCATACCATTTCTGTCCTTTATCGAGCCCATCTTTGCATGAAATGTTCCCTTGGAATCTCTAATTTTCTTGAAGAGATCTCTTGTTTTTCCTATTCTGTTGTTTTCCTCTATTTCTTTGCATTGATCAATGCGACCTTAATACATTAATATTAAACTCAATATAGAAGGCAATTAGGGGCACAGGGTAATTGGGTGTAAAGTGAAGCAACAATCAGGAATTTCAGATGGTTTCCGGGCAGCGGTTGGGTTGGTCTGCAGTCCACACGGCAGTCAGGACCCAGGTACCCACACCCGTTAGGGTACCTAGGACTCCGCAGCGCCGGTACCCCCCGGCCCGGGCCGCACCCACTGCAAACTGGCAGTCAGTAGCTCAGTGGGTTAGGGCGGGAGACGCCCACTGCGCACGCGCGCGCTGCCGACTCTTGGATCAGGGTAGCAACACGGCCTCGAGGAGCCGCGCCGGCCAATCAGCGCGGCCGGGGGCGGGGCTTTCCCGTGGCGCTGCCCCGTAGGCGGCTGGCAACTTCCGGCAATAAAGCCTGACGCTGCGCCGTCAGGTGCGGGCTGTGGGCTTCTGAGCGCCAGGTGGGGCCGGGGCCGTCGGCGCGCTAGGTAAGGAATGCGATGCTGCGCGCGCCGGGAGGGGACCGAGGCAGCCTGCCGGCCTCAGCCCCCGCCCACCCGCCGCGACACGCCGTCCGGCTCCTTCACGACCCCGCCCGATCCGTACCCGCCGCCCGCCCGCGCCGGGTCGGCCCCCTTGCCCGCCGCCCGCCGCCCCCCGCCCGCCGCCTCCGGGACCCCAGCCCCTCGGCCTGGCGCCTGCGAGTCGCCCTCCGGCTCCGCCCTCCCCAGGCCAGACCCGTCCTCCCGGCGTCGGTCGTCTGCCCTCTCTCGGCTCCGGCCCCTCTGCGGGTGCCTTCCTTGTTTTTCTCGAGCTGACGCCTCTGCGTTTTGCATCCTTCTCTTCGCGGTGAGCTCCGCTTTGCCCATTCTCCCAACCCTGGCCTGCTCAGACTCCTGTGAAAGGAGTCTGAGGACCCTTCTTTTCCTGCCTCTCGCAAACCCTTCCCTCCAGCCCTAATGAGAAATGACTCGCGTTCTCTTTTCTTTTCTATTCCACTACCCCTCTTTCGGGACTGTTTTCCGTTTCCTTATGGCATCTGTGATTATCTCTCAGGCCTTCTTATGGTAAACCCCATTTCTGATTCCCAGCCCTCGATTTATCCCTGCTTGGTCTCTCTGGATAAGATTCTTCCACACTTAGAAGCCATATTCATGTTTTATCTGTCAACATTATTTGGAAGTCTTGTAAAGAAAGCAACAGAAAAAGTCAAATGCTTATCAAATGAAGAATCAGTGATTCTTATCTCAGAACAATGGAAATTATTTTCTCAAAATTGATGATGAAAGATAAATACTGGAGAAGAAACTCCTTTGCCAGCTTTTTGTCTAAATACAAAACTGCCTTTTATTTTCGTTGTAACTTGTTCCTAGTATATATAGCAATAGCTCTTGCTCTACAATTATAGTTTTTATTGTTTTGAAAATCACTTTAGTGACTAAGATAAGTACTGTTACTCCATTTCCTTTCCATCTGACTTTTAAAAAAAGCAGCAAGGTATATGGAGCCTTTTTAAACTTATTGGCTGTTTTCTTTCATATGTTTTCCTTGTCTTGTGTTTTATATTTAGATCAACCATTACTTTCACTTTCAGTTCAGTTGCTCAGTGGTGTCCGACTCTTTGCTACCCCATGGACTGCAGCACACCAGGCCTCCCTGCCCATCACCAACTCCCGAAGTTTACTCAAACTCATGTCCACCGTGTCACTGATGCCATCAAACCAACTCATCCTCTGTCGTCCCCTTCTCCCGCCTTCAGTCTTTCTCAGCATCAGGGTCTTTTCTAATGAGTCAGTTCTTCGCATCAGGTGGCCAAAGTATTGGACTTTCAGCTTCAGCATCAGTCCTTCAAGTGAATATTCAGGACTGATTTCCTTTAGGATGGACTGGCTGGATCTTGCTGTCCAAGGGACTCCCAAGAGTCTTCTTCAACACCGCAGTTCAAAGGCATCAATTCTTCTGCTCTCAGCTTTCTTTATAGTCCAACTCTCATATCCATGCATGACTACTGGAAAAACCATAGCTTTGACTAGACAGACCTTTGTTGGCAAAGTAATGTCTCTGCTTTTTAATAAGCTGTCTATGTTGGTCATAACCTTTCTTCCAAGGAGCAAGCATCTTTTAATTTCATGGCTGCAGTCACCATCTGCAGTGATTTTGGAGCCCCCCAAAATAAAGTCAGCCACTGTTTCCACTGTTTCCCCATCTATTTGCCATGAAATGATGGGACTGGATGCCATGATCGTAGTTTTCTGAATGTTGGAGTTTTAAGCCAACTTTTCCACTTTCCTCTTTCACTTTCATCAAGAGACTCTTTAGTTCTTCTTTGCTTTCTGCTATAAGTTTATGGCATTACTTTAGATCATATCTGATGTATGACATATAAGCCAAAAAATATAAGGGGAAAAAACCCTGCAGTTTTATGACATCTGTTTTTATATGGTGTCCTGGAATTGCTGTTATAAAAGTGTTGTGATAGAGATGGATGGTGGTATCCAGGAATTGCTGTCATAACAGTGTTGTGCTAGAGATGGATCGTAGATTGAGATTCCATGACTATAAATCCCAGCTCCACCAACCTTGGTGCCTCAGTTCCTTCATCTGTGAAATACAGATTTAAACTCTTAAAAGGGGATTGTAACATTCCCTGCCTTGTAGGGTAGTGTAAGGACTAAATGAGATAGTCGAGGTAAATTGTCTAGAGTAATGCCTACCCCATACTGAGATCTAGTAAATGTTTGCTGCTGGTATCATTAGTTAACAGAAAGTTAACTTTTTGAAGGAAAGACATTTTTTGGTTACTTCTGATTCTCTTGTGCAGGAGTTTGAGCTGGTAAATGAAGTTAATGAAGTCCTGTTCTCTTGCAATGCTTCACCTCCATGTCCTGCTGTATAGAACAGTCATCAAGGGAAGGTTTACAATAGCCCCATATGCTCTCTGACATTAGTTGGTAAAGTGTGCATAATATTGCAGATTGTATCAGCTATTTCACAAGAGTAGCCACACTTTGAGTTGCTACTCTTACACATTTAATAATTTTTAGGAGTAATTTCTAGTTTTTCTTTTTGTATTTGGAAATTAATAAAAGAAAGGTAATTTTAAGTAAATTTGTAAAATGCTAGCAGTTCAGATCTTTTAGCAGAACAGATAGATATATTTCCATACAAGATGATGGATTGTCATCATTCCAAAAGTTTAGCAATACTGTTTTTCAATATGCAGATTTGTTAGATGTCTCACACTGGGAACATTTTTGAAAATTTGAGAGCCAAGTCTTTCACATTGCAAGTTGTATTTTTTTTCTTTTCCCTGATGGCTTTTTTTTGGGGGGGGGGCGGTTTACTGTTTATGATCACTGTGCTTCCAGAATCTCTGCTTTAGTTTATGAACTAAAGCATAAAGATTACATTTGAGTATGATATAAGGTTATTTATTGTAATAACCTATGATGGGAAAGAATATGAAAAATATGTATATGACTGAATTACTTAGCTATACACCTGCAGCTAACACAACATTGTAAATCAAATATGCTGCTGCTGTTGCTGCTGCTAAGTCGCTTCAGTCGTGTCCGACTCTGTGCGACCCCATAGACGGCAGCCCACCAGGCTCCCCCGTCCCTGGGATTCTCCAGGCAAGAACACTGGAGTGGGTTGCCATTTCCTTCTCACAATTTTTAAAAAAGCTTATATGCAAGGAAAGTTATGACCAACCTAGATAGCATATTAAAAAGCAGAGACATTACTTTGCCAGCAAAGGTCCGTCTAGTCAAGGCTATAGTTTTTCCAGTGGTCATGTATGGATGTGAGAGTTGGACTGTGAAGAAAGCTGATCGCCAAAGAATTGATGCTTTTGAACTGTGGTGTTGGAGAAGACTCTTGAGAGTCCCTTGCCCTGCAAGGAGATCTAACCAGTCCATTCTAAAGGAGATCAGTCCTGGGTGTTCATTGGAAGGACTGATGCTGAAGCTGAAACTCCAATACTTTGGCCACCTCATGCAAAGAGTTGTCTCATTGGAAAAGACCATGATGCTGGGAGGGATTGGGGGCAGGAGGAGAAGGGGACGACAGAGGATGAGATGGCTGGATGGCATCACCGACTCGATGGACGAGAGTTTAAGTGAACTCTGGGAATTGGTGATGGACAGGGAGGCCTGGCGTGCTGCGATTCATGGGGTCGCAAAGAGTCAGACACGACTGAGGGACTGAACTGAACTGAACTGATATGCAAGTATAAAGCATAAGTTTAAAGATTATTCACATTTATAGGATGGAATACACACATTTATTTTGAAACAAATCTTTTACTCTATGTTGAAAATAAAACCCTTTGAAATGTACTATTATTATTTCCATGGCCCATTTAACTGCATTTCACTTCCTAGCAGCTGAAAAATTAAGGCCAAATATATTTGTTTCTCACAGAGTTGTTAAAGTCACTGTGATTATTTGTCAAGTTTTGGTAGTTGTAAAGGAATCGATTATCTTACTGGAAACCCCAAGATGACTCTTAACTTTACAGTAGAAACTTGGTGTAAATGTTACAGGGATTGCTTGTGAGGCCTGAATATAAATGCATTAAGTGGTGAGTGGGCATGGTGTTCACATAGGCAAGTACAATGTGTGTCATAAAGTCTTAAAATATTTTGTTAGCTGAGGTGTTGACAAGAGGTTTTTATGGCTTAAGTAGTTGTTCTTTCTGCCTCTGTTCTCCCCTTCAATTTATCCTTCAGACCCTGGCAAATGATTCTCAAAATAGCACTGCTCACATTGCTGGATTGCTCAAAACTTTTAATTACTTAGAGAATAAAGTCCAATATCTCTGATAGTCAACATTCTCCTAGTCTCCTTTTCAATATACCAGCCAGCCTTGCTGTAGATTTCTCTGTTTCAGCTAGCCTGTTCTGCTTATTCTCAATCATGTCGCATATATTCCTGTCTTTATATTTTTCTCACCCATCATTTCTGTGATTGGTATTTTTTCTTTCCTCTCCATTCACTTAAGGTCTAACTTTGCTCCAAGGCAAAGCTCATGTCCTCGTTTTTCTTCAGGCATTTCCCAGATGGTTTGCTTTTTACTCAGAATTTCTTTTAATCATTTTCTTTTCACTCACTCAGTATTCATATTACAAGAGTGCATGTATACATATATATATATATATATGTACTTTTAAATGAGAAACCAAGTTTATTAATTTAACTATACAAAAACTTCTAAATTCTACAAGAAAGGAAAAAACTAAAATAATAAATTTATTAAACCTGTGAGCTTACAAATCATAAAAAAGAAACAAATACTGGGGATAATTCTTCAGCTACATAAAGAATCAAATAATATGGGTTAACAATGTCACCATTTCTGTCTTTCACATCAGCAAATTGTGTTCTATAAAAATTGTCACATGGTAGATACTTGTTCACCTAAGAAAATAAATATTAAAAATAAAAATATCTCAAAAAATAATGTACTTGAAATTCAAACATGAAATCATTTGAAATTCAAACATGCAGAGGTATTCACTGTTTACATTTTGCTTTATCTGCTTTTAGATTTTTTTCTGTGCACACGTGTATAAACTTGGGCTCACATGTAGAAATACACAGAAGTATCACATATATTTTCCTAAAACTTGCTTCTTCCACTTAATATACTATGCATATCTTTTTGTGATAATAAATATTCACACAATTATTGTTTATAGTTGCTTACATCCCTGGTGTAATAACATATATTTAACAAAGCCTGTTTAAGATATTTTAATTGCTTTTAATGGTTACAGTTTGTTCCTGTTAAAAAGAATTCTTCAAGGGACATTTTTCTACATAACATCTCTCCTCCCAGTTTTACTGAGATATTAGTGGCATATAGCACTGTATATGAAGGTGCTGTTAAAGTGCTGCACTCAATATGCCAGCAAATTTGGAAAACTCAGCAGTGGCCACAGGACTGGAAAAGGTCAGTTTTCATTCCAGTCCCAAAAAAAGGCAATGCCAAAGAATGTTCAAACTACCACACAATTGCACTCATCTCACATGCTAGCAAAGTAATGCTCAAAATTTTCCAAGCCAGGCTTCAACAGTCCAGGAACTGAGAACTAGATGTTCAAGCTGAATTTGGAAAAGGCAGAGGAACGAGAGATCAAATTGCCACCATCCATTGGATCATAGCAAAAGCAAGAGAATTCCAGAAAAACGTCTACTTCTGCTTTATTAACTACGCCAAAACCTTGACTGTTTGTATTACAACAAACTGTGGAAAATTCTTCAAGAGATGGTAATACCAGACCACCTGACCTGCCTTCTGAGAAATCAGTATGGAGTTCAAGAAGCAGCAGTTAGAATCGGACATGGAACAACAGACTGGTTCCAAGTTGGGAAAGGAGTAAGACAAGTCTGTATTTTGTCACCCTGCTTATTTAACTTATATGCAAAGTACATCATGTGAAACACTGGGCTGGATGAAGCACAAGCTGGAATCAAGATTGCTGGGAGAAATATCAATAACCTCAGATGTGGAGATGACACCACCCTTATGGCAGAAAGTGAAGAGGAGCTAAAGAGCCTCTTGATGAAAGTGAAAGAGGAGAGTGAGAAAGCTGTCTTAAAACTCAACATTCAGAAAACTAAGATCGTGGCATCCAGACCCATCACTTCATGGGAAATAGATGGGGAAATGATGGAAACAGTGACAGACTTTATTTTCTTGGGCTCCAAAATCACTGCAGATGGTGACTGCAGCCATGAAATTATAAGACACTTGCTCCTTGGAAGAAAAGCTATGGCCAATCTAGAGAGCATATTAAAAAGCAGAGACATTACTTTGCTGACAAAGGTCTGTATAGTCAAAGCTATGATTTTTCCAGTAGTCATGTATGGATATGAGAGTTGGACCATAAAGAAAGCTAAGTGCCGAAGAATTGATGCTTTTGAACTGTGATGTAGGAAAAGACTCTTGAGAGTCCCTTGGGCTGCAAAGTCAATTGTAAAGGAAATCAGTCCTGAATATTCATTGGAAGGACTGCTGCTGAAGCAGAAGCTCCAATACTTTAGCTACCTGATGAGAAGAACTGACTCATTTGAAAAGATCCTGATGCTGGGAAAGATTGAAGGCAGGAGGAGAAGGGGACAACAGAGAATGAGATGGATGGATGGCATCACCGACTTGATGGACATGAGTTTGAGTGAACTCCGGGAGTTGGTGATGGACAGGGAGGCCTGGCGTGCTGCAGTCCATGGGGTCGCAAAGAGCCTTGGACATGACTGAGCGACTGAACTGGACTGATAGCACTGTATATAAGTTTTTAAAATTTTTTATTTTATATTGGTGTAGAGCTGATTCACAATGTTGTGATAGTATCAAGTGAACAGTGAAAGTATCGGGTGAACTCAGCCATACCTGTTCTCCCCCAGCCCCCCTTCCCATCCAGGCTGGCACATAACATTGAGCAGAGTTCCATGTGCTGTACAGTAGGTCCGTGTTAGTTGTCCATTTTAAATACAGAAGAGTGTACATGTCCATCCCAAACTCCAAAGCTGTGTCTTCCCTTCACCCTCCCCCCACCCTCTCCAACTGTAAGTTTGTTTTCTAAGTCTGTGAGTCTTACTGTTGGTATCATTTCTTTTTAGATTCCACATATCAGGGATGTCATATGATACTTCTCCCTCTCTGACTTAACTTCACTCGTATGACAGTCTCTGGGTCCACCCATGTTGCTGCAAATGGAATTATTTCATTCTTTCAAGTGACTGAATACTATTCCCTTGTATATCTGTACCACATCTTCTTTATCCCGGCCTCTGTCCATTGCTTCCATGTCTTGGCTATTGTAAGCACTGCTGCAGTGAACATTGGGGTGCAAGTATCTTTTCAGATCATGTTTTTCTCCAAATATATGCCCAGGAGTAGGATTGAAGAATCATATGGTAGCTTTATTTTCAGTTTTTTAAACCAGATGTTATCTGTAGAGCATGATGATCTGATATACATATATCACGAAATGAGTACCACAGTAGGTTTAGTGAACATCTATTATCTCATATAGATACAACAGTAAAGAAATAGGAAAAAAAAGTATTTTTCCTAATGAGAAGTCATAAGATTTCCTGTTTTTATAACATTCATATATAATGTACAGCAGTTTTAACTAGCTTGTTGAACAGTACATCCATAGTACCTGTTTATTTTATAACTAAGTTTGTGCATTTTGACTACCTTCATCTGCACATATGTTTAAATGTATTTACATATATTGTATGTGGAGGGGGCTTTCATTTGTTTTTTTCACTTCATCAAAGGAGTATACTGGTATACCTTTAGGGAAGGGATGCATAATGTAACAACACATTTCAGTTCAGTTCAGTCGCTCAGTCATGTCCGACTCTTTGTGACCCCATGGACTGCAGCACACCAGGCCTTCCTGTCCATCACCAACTCCCTGAGCTTGTTCAAACTCATGTCCATTGAGGTTTTTGGATAGTCAATAAAGCAGAAGTAGATGTTTTTCTGGAAGTCTCTTGCATTTTTGATGATCCAACAGATGTTGGCAATTTGATCGCTGGTTTCTCTGCCTTTTCTAAATCTAGCTTGAACATCTTGACGTTCATGGTTCATGTACTGTTGAAGCCTGGCTTGGAGAATTTTGAACATTACTTTGATAGCATGTGAGATGAGTGCAGTTGTTCAGTAGTTTGAGCATTCTTTGGCATTGCCTTTCTTTGGGATTGGAACAACACATTTAGTCTGTGTTAATATATTTGTCATTGAAGAAATCGTATCTTGGACCTATTGGCAATATTCTGTACGGTTGCCATTTGATTCTTCTAAAATGCAGTTTAAATATGATATTGAAAGATACTTTGGCAATTGTCAGAGTGGTCCTAAGAGACATTTTTCTCTTGTTTGTATTTTATCTGGATTGACTGGACATGGGTGGTAGCTTTTGCATTTCAGGGTGATCTGTAGTTGTGAAACAGGAGTGTAACATGAGCTTTATTGATGTACTGTTGAGATTTAAGGATTTGTTTTTAATTATTTTCTAAAGCAAGGGTTTAAATTAAATAATATATGACTAAAAAAGATGTGTTCTGATTATTAATTAGTTTAACAAGGTTTTGAGATCCCCTTGGTATGGCGGAAAATTACTTCATACGTTTCATGTTGGGCACTTGTAGTTAACTCAGGAATATTTTTGAAGGCTTATAATATCTCTCTGAAATTTTTTTGTCTTTTTTAAGCCTGTATAAATATGCCTATTTAATAGCTTATTTTTTGTGAGTTATATTAAATATATTTGGGAGATGGTATTTAAACACTTTAATCTCCTGTGTACTCTGATATGATGTGTGATATTAGGGAAAGACCCCAGGTTTACTTTGGACGTGAGGTTAATATAACACAGTTACTCTGTTGAAACTTTCTGTTGGATTATGAAGTGCCTTTTTGTACAGCTGAATACAATGTATACTTTTAAATTCTTACCCTACTGGCTTCTGTATCACACTTACGTCTCTGTTGATCATTTTTCTTTCTTGAATCCCTTCTTGTCTTGCCTTCCCACCTCCGCTGCATCTGTGGCTCTTCCTTTTGGTGTCCTTCCTTGGCTCATCGTCCTCTGCCTGTCCCTTACTTGTCAGTGAGTCTTAGAGCTTGTGGCTTGAGGCTCTCCTCGCCCCACTCTGGTCTGTCTGAGACACGGTTCCTGTGGCCATGCTGTCTGGGTGCTGCTGGTTTCCCACCTTGCTCTCTTGCCTCACCCTCTCCTCTGAGTCCTGGATCTGCTTGTGTTTAACTCATTCTTCCGTTCATTCCGTGATTGGTGAGCTCCCTGTGTGCCTGGCATTGTTCCAGGTGTTGGGATACAGAGTTGAACAAGACATGGTGTTTTCTTGAGGAAGGCAGGCAGCAGCCCTTTAATTTCAGAGGACGCTTATTACTGGGAAGACGCGAGGTGCTGGCAGAGAGACTGAGAAGCCCGAGGTCTTTGTGGAGCTCAGATCTGGTTGAGTCGCCTCCCTGCAGAGGTCCCTTTGTTGGCCACTCTGTGTCCTCAGAGTGCAGTCCAGCTCCTTTGAGTCGTCGGCAGCAGTGGCCTCTTCGTTCTCGTGCCAGCCACTACCCGCTCCTCCCCTTACGTGGTCAGCTTCACCAAACTTGACTGTGTACAGGGCTGAGCGTCCGTGTCTCATGTCCTTTGCTTCTAACTTCTGAGTGGATTTTCTGTTTAGTGTCATTTCCCTGCTTCTTTCTCAGTCTCTGACTGCTTGTTCTTCAGGCATGAGCTGGGATGTCAGCCCTGGGACACCTTTCTTGACACATGCAGGATTGGGCTAGTAAATCCACCAGTCCGCATCTGTCTCACGCTGTTAGGACAACTGAGGTACTGTGTTATCTTCACTGTCTTATCTTTGTGTGTAGCCAGCATGTAAGGCATATACAGACATTTAAATAGGATTGTATTCATCAAAATTAATGAACACATGTTCTCAATGAAAAGAACCATATCACTTACACATTTTTAACATAAAACAACCATGTTTTATAGGCGAACTATGCCGTTTTTGGGCCAGGACTGGAGATCTCCTGGATGGAGTTGGATCAAAACAGAAGACGGCTGGAAAAGATGTGATGCGTGGAGCCAGGAACTTGAGGGAGAGAACAGCCAGTGTGACATTGGCCACGGCATGTGAGTCTAGCTCAGCAGAGCCATGGTGTGTCCCATCCAACATTGATGTTGCGTCTGCTGAAGCCCCGTGACTTACCAGTTGGCTGAGAATCACCCCCAGACAGGCTGGTGTGAGGAGACAGGTTACTAGCCAGAGTCTGAGCCTGGTGGAGTGCCTGGTGCCCACACACAGATGCTGCTGTCTTCTTTTTATTTAAAACGTTTACTCCTTAGAGCTTTCTGGGAGATAGATGTTGTTATTATTAACCTCCCATTATAGCTGAGGATGGAGAAGGGAATGGCGACCCACTCCAGTATTCTTGCCTGGAAAACCCCATGGACAGAGGAGCCTGGCAGGCTACAGTCCATGGGGTCACAAAGAATCGGGCACGACTGAAGCGATTAAACGTGCACGCATGGCTGAGGCAGGAGAAGAAATGGAAAGACGCAGTGCTGGTGGCCTTCGTCTGAGGCCATAATAATGGGTTGCACCAGACGGGAGAGGTTTCTCTTGGCGGCCTGAATGGCGCTGTGACTTTGCTCGGGGCTGAAGTGACGTGTCTCATCGCTCTGTAGGTCCCAGAGTGCGGCCTCCCCTGTGCGGTTCAGGGTGCAGCTTCACCCCAGGGCTGCCTTCCTCCTGGCGGGAGAAGGGAGGAGGGAGAACCTGTCCCCACCTCACGAGCTGGTGTGTGAGCAGCAGGGGGTGCTGGGGGCCGTGGTCCTCTCTGGATGGAGGTGGGTGATTGCAGACACAGGAGCAGGCTGGTGGGCCATGGCGTGTCACTCATAGTCTGTGTCGCAAGTGTCCTGCAGCGTTTGGGGAGTGGGAGGTCTGGGGACCTCTTCCTCCAGAAAGTCATGGGTCTTGCGTGGATCATATTGCATATTTTTATCTCACATTGACCGAATTCTCAGCTGTGTATTTTGAACTGACAGCATAAGTCAGACAGCTTAAGTGCATAGGTGTCTGTGCTTTCTCCCTGTACGTTTGTCCCCGGACCGTTCCCTCCCTTCAGATGAGGGGCAGTCTGGCGGCCTGGCGCTCCCAGGGCAGAGTTTGGCAGAGCACACGTGGACGTGTCTCCCCAGTGCCCCTCACTGCTCTCGCCCAGCCAGACGTGTGTCTGAGCCTGCCTCTCCGGGGGCGGGGAGTAGGGTGGGGGTGTGGGGGTGCTGGGCAGCTCCCTCATCCACCACCCGGGTCCCACTTTTCTGATGTCTTTCTGGAGAGCAGCGTGGTTCCGCTCCTCCTGGACACCTTTGTGATTGCCGTGAGCAGAGCTTTTCGGATGTGAGAGCTTCTGCCTTTAGTGCTCGAATCAGCGACAGTGGGCTAGTGTGAGGCTGGGTATGAGAGGCAGACGGGGCCACCCGGTCTCTGGGAATTGGCGGTGTTTAGCACCTGTCGCTGAGCGTGAAGTTGTTTGCTTTGGGTAAGCACTCTTTTGCCTGTCTGGATGATTTACAGTTCTTGCCAGCGTTGTTTAAGTCTGTTCTGACAGTGATGAATGCATTCATTTGGCAAATTCAGCTGTTTTTATTAAAAGTGAATTCGGGTTAGTGGATGGCGCCTGTGTACAATTTTCTTGTCAGAGAGTGGTGGCGAGGAAGCCAGCGGTGTGACCTCCATGGTTTTGAGCATCGGTGCTTGGACCTCTGCTGGCCAGACTCTCCAGGGAGCCCCTCTTTGCCACCAGCTGGAAAGCTATCCAGGGTCAGTGTGCCGAGAGTAAACACGGCGTGCGTCTTCACTTGTGAAGGGGGTGGGCTGCGTTTTGCCTAGTCTTTTTTTTTCTTTTTAAACTATAAGGAAGATTTTTTTTTTTTAAAGAAAGTGTTTTCAAGTTGTTTAGTTATCACCTTATGATTTTATTATCTTGTTTCATCCAAAAGAAAAAAAATGGGAAATCTTTAAATTACGTGTATTTCACTGGATAAAAGACATGTTTTACCTCATCCGGCTTCAGTTAAAGGCCTTAATAGGCAGCATTATTTGATTGATGCTTCGTAAGAATACGTGCCAGTGCAGTAATAGTTCTAGCTGAGTCTTTGGAAACGTGGGGACAAGCAGAAACGTTGGGTGTTTCCTCAGCAATGGATCGGGGAGACAGCAGATCATTAATATCAGGTACTTTTTTTCCAGAGTATAGATTATAAATATAAGTTTTAAAGTCTGAAATGACCTCGGTTGAGCATGTCAAAATCCTTAGGAGATTCTAAAAATGTACATCACCTCCTGATACAACTTTCTGATAAGAGCCAGGATAAAGCTCAGATTTCTCAGAACAAACAAAAAACTTAAATATTAGCCTTGTCATTTCAAACGTGTGATTTATTGCTTTGAAAATTAAGTGATTGCCTTCAGATTTTAACATGATTTTTATTTTGGGCTCCTGAATTGTAAAAGTATTTATTGTCCAAATAAACCAAGCTTTATTTATTTATTTTACAAAAGAAAATCCAAATGAAGAAATCCTGGTAAAAATTTTAATAAAATGTATCTTTGTTTCAGTATCTTAAATAGTGAAGATGAAGAAATATTCAGTAATGAAGAGCACGAATATGCATCCAAAAAAAGGAAAAAGGACCATTTTAGAAATGATACAAATGCTCAGTGTAAGATCCTTTTCGTTAATAATCTCATGATGTTTGCTTGTTGACTGTTTTGATAAATTGGATTGTGTTGACAGTGCTGTTCTAGGGCAGAAATGCTGATCCGGTTACATAAGCAATAGTATGTCCAGAGGTGGTCAGACCTGGTGGTCAGAGTCTTGCAGCTCTGCCGTTTGCTTGACTGAGTCATCAGTAAGATTTACAGCAATGAAATAAAAGACAGGAAAACCCACAGAACAGCCGGGCTGAATGTTGAATTATGTGTGTTTAGTCGCCAAGTCCTACTCCTTGCGAGCCTGCCAGGCTCTTCTGCCCATGGAATTCTCCAGGCAATAATACTGCAGCAGGTTGCCATTTCCTCCTGCAGGGGATCTTCCCAACCCAGGGACTGAACCCTGAATGTGTCTCCTGCGTTGCAGGTGGGTTTTTTACCACTGAGTCACAGTAGCTGTCCTGAATTCAGGTCTGTTCACTCCCAAGCAGTGAAACTGACCTTCAGAGGCCTTGACACTGCTTTGTTGCAGGAGACACTGCTGGTTCGGAACAGGAGATAGTTGTGGTCAGAGCTGGAGCCTGTAGGCAGGGTGGGTGAGGGCCTGGAGATGGGGCAGCTCTGAGAGGGTGCCTGTGCACGTGCTCAGCCCTGAGTACTGAGGGCCTGTTAGTGTGATCAGTTGTGTGCCCCCTGAAGGCTCCCATGGGCAATGTAGTCTCGATCCTTGAAGCTCTGGGACATGAGTTACGTGGAAAGTGTATTTAAATGGAATACCATATAGGGACAATGAAAGAGGAAGGGAGTTTTTATTATGGTATATACAAAATGCACATTTATAGCCATTTACGTTTGGAGATGACTGAAGTCACTGGTGACACTGTTTTCTTCTAAGTCACCAAGATGTGGCCATGCCATGTCAACATTCACGCAAAGACGTTTCAGCACTTTGTAAACTGATGTTGGGAAGCGAAGCATGTGGCTGAATTAGGGGGTCTCCTGTCCACATGGCATCAGACAGTGTTGCTACACATGCAGCTTTTGAAGCTCCTCAAAATCTTCATTTGGTAATGAGTCACCAGATGTTAAAAACAAATTTTTATCCTAGGTTTTTATCGTGAAAACTGGATCTATGTCCATAAAGAAAGCACAAGAGAAGTAAGTATTCTGTTATAAGTAAGAGTGTGTTTTGTATTGTTTCTGTTGGATGTGTGATGTCACATGAAGTAAATTGTTTCTTTTGCAATATCAAATCAGTGTCCAAATTCTGCAGGTGAAAGCTTTATGAGGGCCCTTCAGACAGTGTTTGCATGTGCATGAGTGTGTGTGTGTGTGTGTGTGGTGTGAGTGTGTGTGTGGTGAGTGTGCGTGTGTGCGCCTGTGTGGTATATGTGCCTCTGTGTGTGTGTGTGTGGTGTGAGTGTGTGTGTGTGTGCACGTGTGTGGTGTATGCCTGTGTGTGTGTAGTGAGTGTGCGTGTGTGCGCCTGTGTGGTGTATGTGCCTCTGTGTGTGTGTGTGTGTGTGCACGTGTGTGGTGTATGCCTGTGTGTGTGGTGAGTGTGCGTGTGTGCGCCTGTGTGGTGTATGTGCCTCTGTGTGTGTGTGTGTGGTGTGAGTGTGTGTGTGTGCACGTGTGTGGTGTATGCCTGTGTGTGTGTAGTGAGTGTGCGTGTGTGCGCCTGTGTGGTGTATGTGCCTCTGTGTGTGTGTGTGTGCACGTGTGTGGTGTATGCCTGTGTGTGTGTGGTGAGTGTGCGTGTGTGTGCGTGTGTGGTGTATATGCCTCTGTGTGTGTGTGGTGAGTGTGCGTGTGTGCGCGTGTGTGGTGTATATGCCTCTGTGTGTGTGTGGTGTGTGTGTGTGTGTGTATGCAGTGTATGTGCCTCTGTGTGTGTGTGGTGTGTGTATGTGTGTGTGGTGTATGTGCCTCTGTGTGTTGTGTGTGTGTGTGTGTGGTATGTGTGCCTGTGTGTGTGTGTGTGTGCGGTGTATGTGCCTCTGTGTGTGTGTGTGGTGAGTGTGCCTCTGTGTGTGTGTGTGTGGTGTATGTGCCTCTGTGTGTTGTGTGTGTGTGGTGTGTGTGCCTGTGTGTGTGTGCAGTGTATGTGCCTCTGTGTGTGTGTGGTGTGTGTATGTGTGTGTGGTGTATGTGCCTGTGTGTGTTGTGTGTGTGTGTGGTGTGTGTGTGTGTGTGTGTGTGTGGTGTATGTGCCTCTGTGTGTTGTGTGTGTGTGTGTGTGGTGTGTGTGCCTGTGTGTGTGTGGGGGGTGTGTGTGTGGGGTGTGTGTGTGTGTGTGTGTGTGGTGTATGTGCCTCTGTGTTGTGTGTGTGTGGTGTGTGTGCCTGTGTGTGTGTGTGGTGTGTGTGTGTGTGTGCGGTGTA
This sequence comes from Moschus berezovskii, assembly GCF_049115385.1. Classification (NCBI taxonomy): domain Eukaryota; kingdom Metazoa; phylum Chordata; class Mammalia; order Artiodactyla; family Moschidae; genus Moschus; species Moschus berezovskii. The sequence continues at coordinate 4,574,909 of NC_142460.1, forward strand.
TGTGCCTCTGTGTGTGTGTGGTGAGTGTGCCTCTGTGTGTGGTGTGAGTGTGTGTGTGCGTGTGTGTGGTGTTTGTGCCTCCGTGTGTGGTGTGTGTGTGCGCATGTGTGGTGTATGTGCCTGTGTGTGTGTGGTGAGTGTGTGCGTGTGCATGTGTGTGGTGTATGTGTGTGTGTGTGTGGTGTGTGTGTAGTGTGAGTGTGTGCGTGTGTGTGGTGTGAGTGTGTGTGTGTGCGTGTGTGGTGTATGTGCCTCTGTGTGTGGTGAGTGTGCATGTGTGTGTATGTGTACGCGTGTGTGGTGTTTGTGCCTCCGTGTGTGGTGTGTGTGTGCGCATGTGTGGTGTATGTGCCTGTGTGTGTGTGGTGTGAGTGTGTGTGTGTGCATGTGTGTGGTGTATGTGCCTCTGTGTGTGTGTGGTGTGAGTGTGTGTGTGTGCATGTGTGTGGTTTATGTGCCTGTGTATGTGTGGTGAGTGTGCATGTGTGTGCGTGTGTGTGTGTGGTGTGAGTGTGCGTGTGTGCGCGTGTGTGGTGTATGTGCCTGTGTGTGTGTGTGGTGTGTGTGTGTGTGCATGTGTGGTGTATGTGCCTCTGTGTGTGTGTGTGGTGAGTGTGCGTGTGTGTGTGTGTGTGCATGTGTGTGGTTTATGTGCCTGTGTGTGTGTGGTGTGAGTGTGTGTGTGTGCGCGTGTGTGGTGTATGTGCCTGTGTGTGTGGTGTGTGTGTGTGTGCATGTGTGGTGTATGTGCCTCTGTGTGTTGTGTGTGTGTGGTGTGTGTGCCTGTGTGTGTGTGCAGTGTATGTGCCTCTGTGTGTGTGTGGTGTGTGTATGTGTGTGTGGTGTATGTGCCTGTGTGTGTTGTGTGTGTGTGTGGTGTGTGTGTGTGTGTGTGTGTGTGGTGTATGTGCCTCTGTGTGTTGTGTGTGTGTGTGTGTGGTGTGTGTGCCTGTGTGTGTGTGGGGGGTGTGTGTGTGGGGTGTGTGTGTGTGTGTGTGTGTGGTGTATGTGCCTCTGTGTTGTGTGTGTGTGGTGTGTGTGCCTGTGTGTGTGTGTGGTGTGTGTGTGTGTGTGCGGTGTATGTGCCTCTGTGTGTGTGTGGTGAGTGTGCCTCTGTGTGTGGTGTGAGTGTGTGTGTGCGTGTGTGTGGTGTTTGTGCCTCCGTGTGTGGTGTGTGTGTGCGCATGTGTGGTGTATGTGCCTGTGTGTGTGTGGTGAGTGTGTGCGTGTGCATGTGTGTGGTGTATGTGTGTGTGTGTGTGGTGTGTGTGTAGTGTGAGTGTGTGCGTGTGTGTGGTGTGAGTGTGTGTGTGTGCGTGTGTGGTGTATGTGCCTCTGTGTGTGGTGAGTGTGCATGTGTGTGTATGTGTACGCGTGTGTGGTGTTTGTGCCTCCGTGTGTGGTGTGTGTGTGCGCATGTGTGGTGTATGTGCCTGTGTGTGTGTGGTGTGAGTGTGTGTGTGTGCATGTGTGTGGTGTATGTGCCTCTGTGTGTGTGTGGTGTGAGTGTGTGTGTGTGCATGTGTGTGGTTTATGTGCCTGTGTATGTGTGGTGAGTGTGCATGTGTGTGCGTGTGTGTGTGTGGTGTGAGTGTGCGTGTGTGCGCGTGTGTGGTGTATGTGCCTGTGTGTGTGTGTGGTGTGTGTGTGTGTGCATGTGTGGTGTATGTGCCTCTGTGTGTGTGTGTGGTGAGTGTGCGTGTGTGTGTGTGTGTGCATGTGTGTGGTTTATGTGCCTGTGTGTGTGTGGTGTGAGTGTGTGTGTGTGCGCGTGTGTGGTGTATGTGCCTGTGTGTGTGGTGTGTGTGTGTGTGCATGTGTGGTGTATGTGCCTCTGTGTGTGTGTGTGTGCATGTGTGTGGTGTATGTGCCTCTGTGTGTGTGTGTGGTGAGTGTGCATGTGTGCGTGTGTGTGCGCGTGTGTGGTGTATGTGCCTCTGTGTGTGTGGTATGTGTGTGTGCGTGTGTGTGGTGTATGTGCCTCTGTGTGTGTGGTATGTGTGTGTGCGTGTGTGTGGTATTTGTGCCTGTGTGTGTGTGTGGTGTGAGTGTGTGTGTGTGCATGTGTGTGGTGTATGTGCCTCTGTGTGTGTGTGGTGTGTGTGTGTGTGCACGTGTGTGCGTGTGTGTCGTGTTTGTGCCTGTGTGTGTGTGTGGTGTGAGTGTGTGTGCGTGTGTGGTGTATGTGCCTCTGTGTGTGTGGTGTGTGTGTGCGCGTGTGTGGTGTATGTGCCTGTGTGTGTGTGGTGTATGTGCCTGTGTGTGTGTGGTGTATGTGCCTGTGTGTGTGTGGTGTATGTGCCTCTGTGTGTGTGTGTGTGGTGTGAGTGTGTGCATGTGTGGTGCATGTCAGTGCCCCGTACTGATCTGATTCAGCCGAGGGCTGTTTGAGAGCAAGTATGCGCCCGCAGGTGCTTTGATATTTTCTCCCCGCCCTCCCTGAGCTGTTCACAGTGAGCTGCTGTTGCTCGTGGGGCTGTGTCTTGGCCCCTGTGTGTTCTGGGAGGGTGGGAACAGCTTGTAAACCTTCGTTTATCTGTAGAGTAGTGAAGGTGGTGGTAGTTGGAATCTGCAAAGAGCAGTTCAAGCCCTGCCATCCCCCTTTCTTGGCGAAAGGTCTGGTCTCTTCACCTCAGCTGTCTGTTTCCTTTTTCTCTGCCTGGTGTCTGGGGAAGCTTGCTTCCATCTGTCGCCTGAAAGCCCCTTTTGCTTTTGCCTTATTTTGTGACAATTGGGGGAAATGATTTGGGAGGAGTCGTTTAGCGTGTGTTTAGACTGTGGTAGCATGAGTGAAGTGTTCTGGCAGTGTTGGTAGTGGATGTTCTGAAACCAGCCGCATTTCCTAGAAGCTTAAGGGTTAGATCCTGAGACAGGAGTTAATCTGAGCTGTCTGGCAGTAGTTGCTGTTGTTGAATGGATGTGCCGCCGGGACAACCTTTGTGAGCTCATGAGGGACCCCAAGGCAGAGCAGAGGTCCTGCTTTGGCGCACACGAGGCGGAAGGGGAGGGGGCCGTGAGGCTTCGGGCGGGCTGGGTCCCGGGAGTAGGGCACAGGCAGACGTCGGGAGGACCCCCGCAGCCTCGCACCTTTGGTCTGCTCTGGGCCCGCCGAGTGTCTGCTGCTCGTATGGGGCACGTGTGCGACTGCAGCCCTGTGGTGAGACGGGTGGCTGCCAGGGAGGAGCCTGTCACACCAGTGTCGTCTGTCACACCAGGGTCTGGGTGCTGTTCACGAAGAAGGAGGAACGTTCCTGGCTGTGGTGGGTTTCACGTTATGACCGATGCCCCCTCCACAGCTCCCAGGGAAACATTCTGCCGCTAGTGGTGTTGAGCATTTGCGATGAGTGTGTCTTGCTGACTTGTGTGCACCTCGAGGCTGCTGCGGTTTGGGGGTGTGTCTCGTGTCGGAGACCAGGCGTCCCCTGCGCCGCCCGCCCCGCTGGGCCCGCTCCTGTCTCTGTTTGAAACACGAGGCGTGTCTGTCTCCTGTTTTCTGTGATTATTCCCACGCTTTATCCTCACAACTCTGAACTGAAAACCGCTCTGTGTTCTAAGTGTTCAAAAACAGATAGAGTTTAAAGTGTCTTCTGAAACCTAGGGTTCAAATCTGTACAGCACTTAATATAGAATATGGGGCATATCATTAAGGAAAAACATGTGAAATAGCAGTGTTTCTGATAATGAAAAAAAGTCACATTTCCTTTGTGGTCTTTGACTCTTGAACCCGTGAGCTGTATTACCACATGCTTGGGTTTTGGGGTGCTCGGCCCTCTGTTCCCGACCTGAACACTGCCCATTGTCACGTCCCATTGCCTCCAGCCCTGTCCACCTAAACACTGGTATTCAAACCTACTGCCCACTCAGGTGCGTCTTGGCCGTGATCCTGAGTGGCTGGACATACACAGGACTGTCTGCAGAGGAATTGAATGGCAACATGTGTGTTCATAGAAGAGGCCTTTTTATAGTGGCCAAGCATGACTTATGTATTTGTAGTTGCACAGCCTAGAATACATCTGGTTATTTTATTACTTTAGGCTTAATTTTGGCCTCCCCAAATGCATGTCAACAAAGAAACTGACAAGTATTGAATCAGTGTTTATCTTTGTATCTGCAGTGGTGTAGAGTGTCAATGCATATACATAATTGATTATGCATAAATGACGGATTTAGAATGGCTTTAATTTTACTCTAAAATTAAATCTAAATATGGAATAAATCATAGTAAAAATGAATATCCTCTACGAAAATTTTTTAAAAAAGGTGCACAGACTAATTCCCATTAGCTGTCCGTTCATTTTGCCTGGTTGGCTGATTTGATGTATCGTAACTTGTGTCTGTTTTTCCAGAGACATGGCTACTGTACTTTGGGAGAAGCTTTTAATCGCTTAGACTTCTCGAGTGCGATCCAGGACATCCGAAGGTTCAATTACGTGGTCAGGGTGAGTATTCATTTCAGAGCCACCCGAGGACACGTGGCGTGGTTGCACCCTAAAGATTATCCTGTGCCATGTTTAAGGTGCTTTTGGCAGCTGCGTAGAGCTGTGGTTGTTCTGGTGGAGAGCCATGGGATGGGCGGTGGGAGTCGGGAGGAGGAGGGTTGAAGCTCCCTCCAGCCCGCCTCACGTGTCATGTTGGAGATGGAAGGAGAGGCGGGAGTTTCTCTCAGCGTTTCTTACCCGGTGGTTGCATATGCGTTTTCTACTTTGTGTTTTTCCCAGAGCATGAGCCCTGCTCGATAGAGGGGAGCAGGCTAGTGGAGAGAACGGAATTGGTACAGAACAGAGCTGCTTAGAAGCCTGATTGTGTTAATGATACATGTTTAGAAGAAATTTTTACCTTTTCCTGCATTCAGAAAATAAGCGATCTCACTATATATTCCATTTATTGTTTGGTTTTATTTGCCTAGCAAGTTTACTCACCTGACTGTCCTAGGCCAAGAGTAGGTGATGAGTCATGAAACTATTAAATTGGGATTTTTAATAGTGCCACGAGGCTGTGGTAGATACTCCCAGTAGTGGCTGTAGGAGTGCTCCTGTAAGGACAGAACGCTGGCTGGTTAGGTGACCTCCAGCCGGGCCTGGGGTGTGGTTTCTGTGATCACAGCAGCACAGGACACATTAGAATTAGTGGCGTGATCCTCCCCAGCAATTATCATGTGATTGTCACGTTTGTCGTTTTGGCCTCCACAGTCAACACAGTGTGAGTGTGTGCGAGAGTGTGTCTAAGCAGGGAGGGCTGGAAAGGACGGATAAAGAATCCCTTTTCAGAGACACAGGAGCAGATGCGATCTGGGTTCTGGAATGTGTTTACGGCTCACCCAGAGGGGCTCGGATTGCTCAGTAACAGTACGGGCAGCAGTGAACGGGTGTGTGCAGGTGCGGGTTTGACCAGCACCATGGACAGGCATGGCCACAGTGAGGGCCTGAGCGGGCACAGCAGTTACAGCATGTGAGGGGGTAGGGATGGGCTGACAGGTCTCCTGAGCCGGTGTGCACAGAGCTGGGCCTGGGTCACTGGAGACTCCTGCAGATGAGCTGTGTTTTTGATGACTGGAGTCCCTGACGTGCAGCGGGGAGGGGCAGCTCTGTGACCGAGAAGCCGGCACTGCTGCCGCGTCCCCCTGGGTCCTCCCCGCTGGCCTCCCTGCCGGCCACCAGGATCACTTCTCCCTCAGAGTCGAGGAGGGGTGCAGTGGCTTCCGTGTGCTGAGAGCAGCCAGCCTCTGACGGAGGGGGAGCCCGGGAGGCAGGTGGACGTCGGGGCCGGATGGACCCGCAGGAGCAGTGGGAGGGCAGCACTGGCAAGGAAGCTGGGGGGACAGAGGGACAGATTGCTGGGGGCCATCAGGGAAGGTCTGGCTCCTGTGAGGCCGGGGCCGTCCGAGGGGAGGGCCCAGAGCACAGCAGGGTGGCCAGGACACCGGCCGGGGCTGGAGGGTGGGGGTTGAGCAGCAGCCATACCTGCATCCTTTGCTTTCTTCTCAGGCCACTGGGGTGGGGAGGTGGGCTTCCCTTCAGAGCTGATGCTCACCTGTAACCCCTCCCCCCAAGCTGTTGCAGCTGATTGCAAAGTCCCAGCTGACCTCGCTGAGTGGCGTGGCCCAGAAGAACTACTTCAACATCCTGGATAAGATCGTTCAGAAGGGTAAGGCGAGGACTGACATTTTTGATGATCTCAGTCTTAGTTAGAAACTTAGTACAAGGAGATTGGATTTTTCTTTCATTTACCCCCAGTATTAGTGGTGTCAAATAATGTGATGGGCTCAGGTTGGCCGTTTGGTACTTTATGTTCTTAGTGTTGTTCTTTAAAAGATGCTTTTGGACACAGAAGGATATATTGTAATGAGAAAGACAAGTTGGGGGCACACCTTGAGGCTTGTGGGGTCTTAGTCCCCCACCAGGGACTGAACCCATGCTTCCTGCAGGGAGAGTGCAGACTTAACTGCTGGGCTGGCAGGGAAGTCTCTGAGAAAGTAATCCCTGAGTTTTAAACGGACACTTACTCCTTCGTGGTTAACTAATCATAGCTCACTTTTGCTATATAGTGATTCTGTAATTAGCAAGGTTGTGACTTAGTTCTTAGGCATCAGATAAGCCTGTAATTTTCTTTTTAACTTAACGTTTGTCTTGATTAGTTAGTGGCCAATAATAAATGGAACTTAAGAGTTTATGCATGTATTTGCCATTTTAACGATCAGTTCTCTTTATGATTAAGTATAAAAGAAAGTAGAGATCGTTTTAGAGACAAAATTTAGACAGCCACAAACACACTATCAGACAGCATGTGGAATTTTTCGAATCTCATCATACTTGTGATACCTCGAAAATGATGCCATTTTAGGTATGCAGTGAAATTAGATCATTATTTTCTTTTTGTGGTGAAACATACATAAAATACCATCTTTCCTGTGCATCTTGAGTGCACAGCTCGGTGGCACTGAGCATAGTCACATCACTGTGGCTGTGACCACCACAGCGGTGACACGCTGTCCCCATACACACTAATCCCGCCTCCCCAGCACCCACCATCTACTCTCTCTCTGAATTTGACTATTCCAAGAACCTCATATTAGGAGCATCAAACAACACTTGTCCATTTGTGACTGGTTCTTATCATAAGGTCTTCAGGTTTCACGTGACACATGTCAGCATTTCTGCCCTGTTTAAGGCTGAGTAATATTCCACTGTGTGTATAAATCACATTCTGTTCACCTGTGGTATCTGTTGAGAGGCCCTTGGGTTGTGAAAGCAGGTCATTTAAAAATCATTTTACTTATTTACTTATTTTTGGCTGTGCCGGGTCCTCGTTGCTGCACAGGCTTTTCTCTGGGTGCAGAGAGTGGGGCTGCTCTCTGGCTGTGGTGCCTGGGCTTCTCATCGCGGCAGCTTCTCTGGTTGGGGAGCACAGTCTCTCGTTGGGGAGCACAGCCTCTCGGGCTCTCGGGCCTCAGTCGCTGCAGCCCACGGGCTCAGTAGTCGCGGCTTCCAGGCTCTGGCGCGCGGGCTTAATAGCTGTGGCTCACAGGCTTAGTTGCTCTGAGCCATGTGGAATCCTCCCGGATGCAGGAGGGAACCCGTGGCTCTCCTGCATTGGCAGGTGGATTCCTCACTGAGCCCCAGGGAAGCCCGAAAGCAGGTCACTTTTAACGATGGGGGCTGACTGTATTGTTGCATTGTTTCGTCTTTGTTTATTCCAGTTCTTGGTGACCACCAAAACCCTCGCCTGATCAAGGATCTTCTCCAAGACCTCAGCTCTACTCTGTGCATTCTGATCCGAGGAGTGGGGAAGTCCGTGCTGGTGGGAAACATCAACATCTGGATTTGCCGATTAGAGACCGTTCTCCGCTGGCAGCAGCAGCTGCAGAATCTTCAGATGACTGAGGTATGTGCTTTCTGGCCTGCAAGTGAGTGGTCTCTGCTGTCGCATCCCAGAAGCCACTGCTGCTTCTCAGTGTGTGTGGAAGACCGTCACAGCTTTTCCAAAGCTTTTTTCCTCTTTACATTTCACGAATACATATTAAACTGTCGTAAGATGGATTCAGGCCAAAAGACTCCTCAATGGCTTATAGCTGTCACTGGAAAGACAGTGGGGATGGTAATTATTAAAAACAGCTGGTCCTATGGGTGATGAGGTGGTAAATTAATTTACCTTGACAGCAGATTAGATATTTTAGGCTAGAGTAACAGTCGGTAAGTTAAGACTGCACCGTATAGTAGTGACCCTGTTCACCTGCAGTTGCTTCTCAGGGTTGGTGTTTTCGTCTCCATTTCTTGCTTTCTTTGATGTTTTGTGTTTGTTCTGATAACTGGTTTCACCAAGAGAAATGTTGGCCCCATTCACTAAAGTGTCTTAGGCTGTATTTGGTTTATCTCTGGTTGGGTTCAGGGGTGACCCGTGTATTTGTCATGTAAATGCGGGATTTATAGGGAGTGATGATCCCCTAGTTTAAGGCCCTGTAGTTGGCAGGGGTGATCTGACGTTCTGTGTCCAGGCAGCCTCGTTCCCGTGCTCAGGGGCTTGTGCTGTGAGGGCCACTCGCCTGTAAGACACTTACATGTGGGTTGTGTCTGCTTTCCAGACCTTGACCAGGCCACGTGCCCAGGTGCCGCTGTCCCCACGTCGCTGATGTGCAGTGGTGCCACATCACTCAGCGAACTCTGGGGCTAGGGTATCAGTGTCCGGGACCCCAGGCTCAGCCAGGGCCGCTGCAGGGTGTCATCTGGGAGGAGTGGGGAGGAGGGAGTCGTCGTTGTGACCGATGTGCTCCTGTGTTCGCGCTGGCGTAAGTGTGCGGGCTCTCCCAGCAGGTGGACAGTGGCCTGACACTCAGCGACCTTCCTGTGCACATGCTCAGCAACATCCTGTACAGGTTCTCGGATGGGTGGGACATCGTCACCTTGGGTCAGGTGACCCCGACACTGTCCGCGCTCAGCGAGGACCGGCAGCTGTGGAAGAAGCTCTGCCAGTACCACTTTGGGGAGAAGCAGGTGAGTGGAGGTCGTGGCCCTGGTGGCTGAGCCTGGCCACTTCAGGGAGTGGACTAGAATCACTGTGGGAAAGCTTGCTTTTCATGTGGAGAAAGCCATAATTTTTAAAATGACCCAGAACAGAGCAGCAGAACCGGGGCAGTTTCTTTCCTGTAACTGGAGGCCCCTCTCCAGGCAGCGTGTCCCCTTGGAGACTCACGGGTAGGCACCTGCTCACTGCACCTTGCCCTCCCAGGATGGGGCCAGCCTTGGGTTCCTGTGGATACTGTGTGTCTTCCAGTTATCGCTGCCCTTCCCTGCCACCCCCGCCCTGTGTGGTTTTTGGAGCAAGCATAGCACCGCCAGTTGGGTGCCCATGACACACACAGCAGCGTGTGGGACCGAAGCAGACACAGTCTTGCCCCAGGGAGGGCCAGATGTCATGTGTCTCCTCAGACACAGGCTCGCAGACCTGAGGGGTCACGTACCTATCCAGGAGAAAGTCAGGTGGTGGAGGCAGCGAGCAGGTTCCCGCCTGAATCAGAGAGTGAGAGGTTGGGCACAGCCAGGCCGTGGGGCCACCATGGTCGCCTTCTGCTGGGGATACGGGGCTCCAGAGCGGAGGGTAGCATTGTCAGGAACCATGAAGATGCCGCTGCGTCGGGCAGCCCCTGGCCACGCCCAGGCCTGCCTGCTCAGCATCCCGTCCATGCCTGTCCCTCTGAGGGTGTGGTCTCTGCCCCTGCCATCGCTTGGGCCCAAGACACTGAGTGTCTTTTCATGTGCTTATTGTCTGTCTGTGTGTCTTTCCAAATCCTTTGCCTGTTTTATATTTGGATACTTTCTGCATTCTGGTTACAAGTCCCTGTCAGACTTGATAACATGTAACTTATTGTTAACTTAATAGACATCGTGGAGCTCACTCCAGATAAAAACCTTTAAGTCTGTTAACAGCTGCTTGCTGTCCCATGGTATAGATTCAGCTCAAATCCGATTTCAGATAATTGGACGTTTCCTGCAGTGTGCATGTGACACTGCCGTGAAAGTCATCTGCTTCTGAGCGGAAGTCTGTCTGTCTAGTTTTGTAGACACTTGATCCTTTCAGAAAAAGGTCATGTGGAGTGGAAGCTGATGTATTTTGCGCTTCAGAAGCACTACCCCACCAAGGAGCAGTACGGAGACACCCTGCACTTCTGCCGGCACTGCAGCATCCTCTTCTGGAAGGTAAGGACAGCACCTGTGCTCCTGGAGAGACACACGGCGCAACTGCATGTAGAGCGTGGTGACCTGACGGCGTCTCCCCAGGGACGGTCCACCCGAGTGTAGAGCGTGCTGACCTGACGGCGTCTCCCCGGGGACGGTCCACCCGAGCGTAGAGCGTGCTGACCTGACGGCGTCTCCCCGGGGACGGTCCACCCGAGCGTAGAGCGTGCTGACCTGACGGCGTCTCCCCGGGGACGGTCCACCCGAGCGTAGAGCGTGCTGACCTGACGGCGTCTCCCCGGGGACGGTCCACCCGAGCGTAGAGCGTGCTGACCTGACGGCGTCTCCCCAGGGACGGTCCACCCGAGCGTAGAGCGTGCTGACCTGACGGCGTCTCCCCAGGGACGGTCCACCCGAGCGTAGAGCGTGCTGACCTGACGGCGTCTCCCCAGGGACGGTCCACCCGAGCGTAGAGCGTGCTGACCTGACGGCGTCTCCCCAGGGACGGTCCACCCGAGCGTAGAGCGTGCTGACCTGACGGCGTCTCCCCAGGGACGGTCCACCCGAGCGTAGAGCGTGCTGACCTGACGGCGTCTCCCCAGGGACGGTCCACCCGAGCGTAGAGCGTGCTGACCTGACGGCGTCTCCCCAGGGACGGTCCACCCGAGCGTAGAGCGTGCTGACCTGACGGCGTCTCCCCAGGGACGGTCCACCCGAGCGTAGAGCGTGCTGACCTGACGGCGTCTCCCCAGGGACGGTCCACCCGAGCGTAGAGCGTGCTGACCTGACGGCGTCTCCCCAGGGACGGTCCACCCGAGCGTAGAGCGTGCTGACCTGACGGCGTCTCCCCAGGGACGGTCCACCCGAGCGTAGAGCGTGCTGACCTGACGGCGTCTCCCCAGGGACGGTCCACCCGAGCGTAGAGCGTGCTGACCTGACGGCGTCTCCCCAGGGACGGTCCACCCGAGCGTAGAGCGTGCTGACCTGACGGCGTCTCCCCAGGGACGGTCCACCCGAGCGTAGAGCGTGCTGACCTGACGGCGTCTCCCCAGGGACGGTCCACCCGAGCGTAGAGCGTGCTGACCTGACGGCGTCTCCCCAGGGACGGTCCACCCGAGCGTAGAGCGTGCTGACCTGACGGCGTCTCCCCAGGGACGGTCCACCCGAGCGTAGAGCGTGCTGACCTGACGGCGTCTCCCCAGGGACGGTCCACCCGAGCGTAGAGCGTGCTGACCTGATGGCGTCTCCCCAGGGACGGTCCACCCTAGTGTAGAGCGTGGTGACCTGACGGCGTCTCCCCAGGGACGGTCCACCCGAGTGTAGAGCGTGGTGACCTGAAGGCGTCTCCCCAGGGACGGTCCACCCGAGTGTAGAGCGTGCTGACCTGACGGCGTCTCCCCAGGGACGGTCCACCCGAGCGTAGAGCGTGCTGACCTGACGGCGTCTCCCCAGGGACGGTCCACCCGAGCGTAGAGCGTGCTGACCTGACGGCGTCTCCCCAGGGACGGTCCACCCGAGCGTAGAGTGTGGTGACCTGACGGCGTCTCCCCAGGGACGGTCCACCCAAGCGTAGAGCGTGCTGACCTGACGGCGTCTCCCCAGGGACGGTCCACCCGAGTGTAGAGCGTGGTGACCTGACGGCGTCTCCCCAGGGACGGTCCACCCGAGTGTAGAGCGTGGTGACCTGACGGCGTCTCCCCAGGGATGGTCCACCCGAGTGTAGAGCGTGGTGACCTGACGGCGTCTCCCCAGGGACGGTCCACCTGAGTGTAGAGCGTGGTGACCTGATGGCGTCTCCCCAGGGACTGTCCACCCACATGTAGAGCGTGGTGACCTGATGGCGTCTCCCCAGGGACTGTCCACCCGAGTGTAGAGTGTGGTGACATGATTGTGTCTTACTAGGGACGGTCCACCTGAGTGTAGAGCGTGGTGACCTGATGGCATCTCCCCAGGGACGGTCCACCCGAGTGCAGAGTGTGGTGACATGATTATGTCTTACTAGGGACCGTCCACCTGAGTGTAGAGCGTGGTGACCTGATGGCATCTCCCCAGGGACTGGGGCTGGGGGTAGGTTCACCAAAGCAGAACTGTGGTTGGACCTGAATGTGGGGTCACCCACCGTGCCTGGTGCAGGATGGTAGGGCAGGACCTGTCCCCCGGGCCGTGAGCACGCTGAATGTGCTGCGGCCCGAGTCCTGGTGGCTCCTTCCCCCTGTTCTCATGGCCCAGCCTGAGAGGAGGGTCAGGATCCCCGCCTCTTCTGGAAGTCAAGGGAGGCCACCCCCCAACGCCCATTCTCCACACTTGGCCTCAGCTCCACTGTCAGGACCCCCAGCAATGGTGCCTCCAGGGGCTTTCCTCCCAGCACAGCCCTGGAGCAGCGGACAGGCCCGTGAAGGCGCCCGGGCTCCTCCTGTTGTTTTGAGCCGAACTTAGCGTGTCTTGTCGTTGTGGAGACTGAGCTGTGTCCGCAGTTGTCAGGCTCATCCTCTTCCTCTCTGGTCCCTTCCTCTCCCGTCCAGACTCTGATAAAAACAAGCTTCTGGGGGAGGGACCGGTGCTTCTGTTCACCTCGTCTTAGAAAGACCATTTCCGTAGTTTACCTGAGTCTGAATTTGTTTAACGTTGTGAAATTTCACTGGGGAGGAGGGTGACAGGCGGTCTGCCCCTGCCCCTCGGTGTCCTCCCGTGGGGCCATGGGGCCATATGCCTTCTGCCTGGTCTGAAGCACCATGGCTGTTTTTTGTTTTCTGTTTATCTGTAATGTTGGCTGGATTATAAGGCAAACTCTAAACTGCTGAAAAACAAATGACGACTTTAAATTGTCTTCATTTCAGGTTATATACATGAGAGTGTGGGCTTTTTTTCACCTGTGCCCCTGTGGTTCTGTGGTGGGAGTCCCATGAGACAGGGCTTTACTGCTGGTGCTGCAGGGCGCCAGCCGGAGGCCGTGTTGTTTCTGGCTTGTTTTGGAGTCTGGTGTGGCTTGCTCTGCACAGTCAACAGGAGGAAAGGTGTTGCATGACTGCAGTGGTGGTTCTGTGGAACCCGTTCTCCCGGGCCAGCACCGCACGCTCAGTCTCACCAGAGTGCTAGCGGGACACGGGTGAACCAGCCCGCCACAGCACACAGAGGGTGGTCCAGACACGCAGCAGCTCCAGGGCCGAGTTAGCGGGTGAGAGCTTGTCTGAACCCCGCTTCCCCCGAGCCGGTGGTTTATTCCAGAGACACTGGGAGCAGTGGTGCCTCCCCTGGGACAGAGGCTCCATCTTTGCATGTGCAGGCCATCCTAGGCCGTCTGAGAACACTGTCTCTGATGTAGTGAACAGAGAAACACGCTTGCTGCTTTCTGTGTTGGCATACAGAATGTTCAGGTGAAGTATCAAGAAATAGTGGTGTTCTGGGTTTTTAAAAATTGAGAGGTAATTTTTTAGGTTTCCAGAAGAATTTGCCTACAGATTTTTTCGTTTGTGAAAATTCAGAACGAGTGTCTTGCTAGCCTTTGGGCTCCAAAATGTTGTTCACAGTCTTGCCTTGAAGGCCGAGCGCCTTGACCTCTGTGCAGCCTTGGGGACTGGCTCTGTCTATCTGTGGGGTCACATGGCAGCTTTTTCTCCCAGAGGCCATTCCACTTTCTTCTGAGTCTATGGGTGGAAGTTTAAAGAAAAGACGAGTGTCTGGAATTTGTGGTGGACCCTGCTGCCTGTGTCAGCTCCTGAGCAAGTCCCCTGGCTGGCCACCGCCCCCGCCCCCCCACAGCTTGGCTCCCGCAGGCCTCAGCCCAGTTTTGTGGCACCTCTGCGAGGGCAGGCCTGCTGCGTGGAGGCTGCATGGTGCTCAGCCCCATGTGGGGCGATACCCCACTGTGCCCGTGCTGCCCGCGTCCCACCGGACCTGTCCTCTACTACACACACAGGCTGGGGCTCTGCCGCGAGCTCATGCTGCCGCCCCAGCTGCCCCAAGCCATCCTGTCTGATCTGGCTTCGCTCTCTGGACACTGGGTCAGTTTTTCTGCTTTGCCTTTGGGGGATGTCGGCAAGGTGAAAGGAGGTCTTGGAGTTGTTGAATCAGCCGTGGGCACACAGGCTCAGCTCAGGTCTGTCTGTCGTGGGGTGGTCCTCCTGTGAGACCACTGTGCTCACCCCGTCCTCTAGCTATTTTTCAGGGAACTTCAGCTAAAACCAGGTATTGAACGGGCTGGAAGCCAGCCAGAATGAATCCAGTTAAAGGCAGGGATCGTGACTTTTGGTCTCTGTGTGTCCACTGGCAGGTCCACACTGCGGCTGTGCAGCAGGGGCTGGGACTGGTCCTGGCCTGTACTGACAGCCAGCCCCACGGACCCCCGGGCTGTGGTGAGGGTGGGGCAGCCAGCCCGTGGCGAGAGGGGCAGGTTGGTGCTGACCTTGACTTGAAAACCATGGGTGAGCAGGAAGGAGCCAGCTCCCGTGGAACCTGCGTTGTTCACTTAATTCCACTGAGCTGACTCAGACTGTAAAGAGGGAGTGAGTGGGCTTCAGGGAAGCCTGCTGGAAACACTCCCAGTGTGACCCGCGCTCTGCATGTGCTCAGTGAAGTCGTGACGGTCGTTTAGCTCTGCTGTCTCACCAGCTGCGGGCCCGAGACTGGAGGAGGTGGAAGCCAGGTCGGGTCCCAGATGGCCTGCGGGTCCTGTGGCTTCTGGCTGCTGCATGGGGCCTCGGGGGCAGCTCTCCCGTTTCACTGCTCAGTGATGTTGGTCAGTTTCATAAACGATTCATGTTCAGCCTGAGTCCTGGTGTGGCCTGGCTCTTCCTAACCCTTTTTTCCCTTTTTTCCTCCCTTCACTGCTCTCCTCCGCCACCTCCAGGACTGCCGCCTTGCTTTATTACTCGAGGTACCTCCTCTCTGCCTGCGTCTGTGTGCGTCCCCTGTCTGGGGCTGGGCCGATGAGGCCGCAGCCTCTGCTGACATGTGACTGGCCTTCCTACTTGGCCACCATTGGGGTCCCGCAAGCTGCCTTTAGACCAGGGGTGTAGGCTTGGCTGGTGGGGGGGGTCCCTTCTCCAGACAGTGGCCTAACTGGCCCCTCGGGCCTGAGGTTGTTCTGTCTGCTGACACAAGCAAGCCCTGGGTGTTTCTGCCTTGGGACGTGGTGCTGGGCCCTCGGGTGAATGTGGGTGGGTGGTGCCCAGAGCAGTTCCAGAGTGGATCCTGACCCACCACCGGGGGAGGGGGCAGCATGACCAGGACGGGCTGGGGAGGAGGGAAGCGTGGGCTCCTCCTGGCCCCCGACTCAGGGCCGCCTGTCCCCCACGCACTGGCACAGGAACTCTCCCCGCTGAGCAGCCACATGTTCCTAGTTCTCGCTTGCTGTCCACATACCTGTGCAGTGGCGTCCAGGTGCATTTAAGAGAACGCCTGGTGACTTCTGAGCTGTCTTCCCTCTGGCACATGTGGTAACGCCCTGCCCCTCCCACAGGACTCGGGCCACCCCTGCACGGCCGCCGACCCGGACAGCTGCTTCACGCCTGTGTCACCGCAGCATTTCATTGACCTTTTCAAGTACTGAGGGTCTGGCCGGGCCCACCGTGACCTGGAGCCTGCCTTGGAGACAACGTGAAAAGGGCCTGTGGGCAGGGGCGCCTGTGGTTTCCACCTCTGAAGCCGGGTCAGGGAACCCCAGCAAGATCCACCTTTGAAATGGGGTCAAGGAACCCCAGCAAAATCATTTCTGCTTCTCTCTTTAAAAAATTCTTCTAAGCACATTAAAATTTGGAACTTTGTGTATTTGTAAATATGGTTCAAAAAGAGTGTGTTTTCAGCACCACATCCTTGCTGAACTGACACTGACAGCCAAGAAGACTGTGCCTCTTAAGTCAGACGATGGTCCCGATTTTGCAGTGATTGGGGTGAGCGCAGATCGTGGGTCCTTGTAATGACACTGTACAGAATATTTATTTTTCTTAAGGTGTATATTAACTGTATTGGTTGTGTCTGCACGAGTCTTCTCAGATACAGAAGGATCCAGGGAAGTATGTGCCTGTGTCCTGGATGCTCAGCAGTGGGTTGTGAATTGTGCAGATGGCTGAGACCCACAAGGGCCTGAGTCTGGGGCTGTGGTCCTGGGCTCATGCCCAGTGCTGACAGGCAGGGCCCTGACCTGGGGGAGCCTGGTGTGGCCTGCACCACACTGCTCGGAATCCTCTTCTAGCAGAGTAATAAATCATGTTTGTCTACCTATTTTAACTCTGTCAATTTTGCATCTTACTGAAAAAAGTAGTGTCAATGATTTTGATAATCGTTTATTGAAACCTCTCAAAGATCATTTTATTTTAAAAATATTGCATGTACATTTTAGAAAATTTTGAAAATAAAGATTTATAAAAGAATAAAACTGGTGAATAACCCTGGCACCCAGAATAGCTGTGCTTGCCAGAAAGGACGTTGGAATGGCCCCTGCGGATGCAGGGGAGTCATGAACAGGGTCAGGGACCCGAGTCCAGTCACTTCTGCTTCCTTCTTCTTAGCGGATGGAAATGTGCAGTTTTGCGTATTTGTAAATAAAGAGTCTATGCTTTCAGCACACATTCTGTGCCCAACTGGTGCAGCCAACACTGTGCTTAGTTGTCAGATGATAGTTTCCCTGTGTGTGGATCAGGTGGAAGCTTTTCATAAAACCATCAACGGCATGTATATTGTTATTTTACAACCAGCTCCTTCACAAGAGTTTGTGGAAATATGGTTTTTATTGGTGACACGGTACCCACCAAAGAATCACTCTGTGATCTGCAACACTGCACAGCTGCTTACATCCATCTGATGATGCTCTCCTCACATCAGACAAGAAGCAGAGCCCAGGAAGCAAGTCAGAAATCTGCAGGGACATTCCCAGAGCGGTGGCGAGAGCGGTTGGCGGCATCTTTCTGCCCTGAAGACGGATGCGTGAAGAGGCTGTGAGGGGGGAGCGTTTCTCCTGAAAGCTTGCTGGTCGCTTTTACCTCTGTTCTGTTTTACTTTTGGCAAATTACCTAGTGTGTTTACTTTTGGGGTGTTGGTCTTTTTTGTGTTAATTTCTTAAGAAGACATTAACCTCTTGAAGTGAGTTCTTCCCCCTCAACAACGTGAAAAGTCTTGGGAGACGTGTGTAGCTGTTCCCCATTGATGAGCCGGTCTCCACAGGCAGTAGATGTGCTTGGACCAGAACCCACGTACAGGCGTCGGCAGGACTTCCAGCGCTTGTGCGGGGCGGGGGTGTAACTGGGGTACAGTGGGGGAGGGGCAGAGAGACCACGCACAGAGTCCCTGGGCCCCGACCAGTCGTTTCCCGACGATCGAACGGCATGGATCAGGAAGAGGGGGGCTGTTCTGGGCCACAGGTTTTTGTGGCACTCCTTCGTGTGGTTCCCTGCCCATGATGTGGCACCTGAATGCCCTCTGTGCTCGTGGGACAGCTGCAGGGGACCCGCAGCACCTTTGGGAAGCCCTGCCCCCAAGAAGTGCCGTCAGTGCATCCATGGTGTCCGCCTTGGCATTGAGGTACATTTTCCCACCCAGGTTGTGGCTTGTGGGTCAGGAAGAGCCACAGTAGGTTCTGCAGCCAACACAGGAGCTGCTTTCGGGGCTCCACAGAGTCTGCTGTGCATGCTCAGGGCTGTCCACAGAGAACCACATCTCCTTTTGGGACAGTATTGAAGGGTTTGGTGTTAGTTTTGCTGTAAATGCCACTTTTAGAATCATAAACAAGATAAAAGGTGTTTGTACACTGATTCTGTATACTCTTAAGAAAGAATGAAAGTGAAGTCGCTCAGTCGTGTCCGATTCTTTGCGATCCCATGGACTGTAGCCTACCAGGCTCCTCTGTCCATGGGATTTTCCAGGCAAGAGTACTGGAGTGGGTTGCCATTTCCTTCTCTAGGAGATCTTCCCAACTCAGGGATTGAACCCAGGTCTCCTGCGTGGTGGCCAGATGCTTTACCGTCTGAGCCACCAGGGAAGTCCTCTTAACCTTGTATACTCTTAACTTTGCTGATGTTGAAGCTGAAACTCCAATACTTTGGCCACCTGATGCGAAGAGCTGACTTGTTGGAAAAGACCCTGATGCGTGAAGATTGAGGGCAGGAGAAGGGGTCGACAGAGGATGAGATGGTTGGATGGCATTACCGACTCAATGGACATGGGTTTGGGTGGACTCTGGGAGTTGGTGATGGACAGGGAGGCCTGGCGTGCTGCGGTTGGTTCATGGGGTCGCAAAGAGTCGGACATGACTGAGTAACTGGACTGAACTTTGCTGAAATCACTAAATGTATCTAGTGGTAGTTTGTAGACTCCCTGGGATGTGGATGTACATTGTGAGGTCTGCCCGTGAAGGGGGCTCATCACCTTCTTTCAGCGGGATCCCCTTTCTTCCTTCCTCGCCAGCTTTCCTGCCAGACCCCCATGGGTGTGGACGGTGGTCCCTGGGGGGTGTCTGTCCTTCACCTGTGGATGTGCTGTGAGCTGGGCGTCTCTGGGCACCTCAGGCTGAGGTGCTCCCTTCCAGCCCCATGTTGTTGGGGGCATTTTACACGAGAGGGTGTTGGGTTCTGTTGAGTTCCCTCTCTGCATCCACAGAGGTGGTCTTGTGTTAACTTGTTGGCTGAACCTGCCTTGCACTTGGTGGTTTTGGTTTGTTTCTCTGGATGGGACTGCTGA
The DNA here is from genome assembly GCF_049115385.1 of Moschus berezovskii. Classification (NCBI taxonomy): domain Eukaryota; kingdom Metazoa; phylum Chordata; class Mammalia; order Artiodactyla; family Moschidae; genus Moschus; species Moschus berezovskii. Next base: position 4,593,748 of record NC_142460.1, read on the forward strand.
AGACACGCTGCGTAACTGGCATCTTTGAGTATCTGTCTCATCCACATTGTAGCATGGCGTAGGCTTTCACTCCCTGTGGGCTTGCCTGTCCTCCACATTCTGCTTCTGCATCCCCTGCTGATGTGGAGGTGCTCCCCTACTTTGAGCTGCTGTGAACATGCTATACACATCTCTTTGGAGATACACCCACAAGTGGAACTGCAGGACTGTGGTAAATACATGTTTAATATTTTGAAGAACCACCATACTATTTTCCATGGTGGGAATGTAAAATGGTGCTGCCTCCGATAGTGTGGAATAGTTCCATCTCTCGCCATCCTTGTCCTTGCCAACTCTTGTCAGGTTGTGGGGTTAAGTTTTGGGTTTGATAGTCATCATCCAAATGGGTGGGAGGTGGTATTTCATTGTGGCTTTGATTTGCATTTCTCTGTTGTGAAGTGATGTTGAGCATCTTTTCGTATGCCTGTTCAAGAACTTGCATGCCTTTTAATTGAGTTGTATGTGGTTTTGTTGTTGAATGTAGAAGGAACTACTACAGCTCTGGACACTTAAGCCCGTACCAGCTAGATGACTGGAAAATGTTCTGATTCCCTAGGTTGCCTTTTTCACTCTATTGATTGTGTCCTTTATGGCACAGACTCTTCACAATATGAAATGAAAGACATTTAGGTTAGAGTAGTGCTTTTTCTGAAAACTTAAGTGCATTCAACTGGCTGAACAGTCTGGCAGCTGGCCAACACCAACTGGACTGGGCTGGGACGGGATGGGACGTAACACAGTTACAAGCGATAAACACAGCTGTGGGGACGCACACTCACCACGAGGGCATCATGTGCAGGCCCCTCAGACACTCGTGGTGAAGCAGCAACTACAGGAAGTGGTGGTGTCTGTCTCTGGGGCATGGTGCCACAGAAGCCCCTCAGAGGGGTCCTTGCCTCACATCCACCACCAGAGCCACGCTTCTGCCAGACGGCAAGTGGCGGCCAGTCACTCAGCACCGTCTGCACCCACTGTGGGCTATTTTATCAGTGACAAAAATTTTAGCCAGTTCCTGTCTTAAAGCTTATTATAAATAGTGCCCTGCCTATCTTTTGTTCAGTCAAGAATCAATTAACCATACAATCTGGAAGGAACCTAAATGGCTAGAAGTAAACTGGGAGAGAGAAGAGAAGGCCCTTTGCCTACAAGAATCGGAAGTACCTGGTGAGGTGAGTGAGAACCCGAGGGTGGGGGTCTGAGGCTGCCACGGAGCCATAGGCCCCCAGTGGGCAGCGCAGAGCAGGACGTGGGGGAGGGCACAGGCCGCTAGACCGGCGAGGACAAGGCTGCCCGGGACACGCACCACTGGGAAGGGGGCTGGGGGGACGCGCGCTCATCACCCGGCTCGAGACAGCACCGCAGGTGCTAACCAGGTCCTAACGGGAGTCCGGGTTTCTCTCCAAGAGGCCCCTGTTTGGAAAGAAGAGATGAAACCTTAAAAGACGATTAAAGAACCTACTCAGGCTGGTGGCTGAAGGGGAGGCTTGCTTCAGACTCCCCCTCCTCAAGTGACTGGAAAAAAGCAGGGCCCAGGGCAGGCGGCTCAGACGTGGGGCTCTGCTGCTGCTAAGTCGCTTCAGTCATGTCTGACTCTGTGCGACCCCATAGCTAGCAGCGCTGATTACTCCGAACAGTGTCTGAAGGCCGTTCGTATGTAAAAGCTACATCCTGAGGTTGAAGTTGGTCATTTGTCCATGAATCTACACATTTCGTTGGCATCTTGAAAGACACTGAAAGTGTTGAGATGTCATCAGCTCTAAGTCGTCAGAAGCAGATGTCAATAACCATGCAAACTAACAGGATATAAACCATGTTTTTATTTTTAAAAAACTTCAGCATTATGGATGAATTCAACTTCCTTTAAAACCAATCATTTCCTGTTAATGACAAAACAACAGTCAAAAGAGCAGACACGTCATTCTTCAGAGAAGCTGTGCAGTTTACAGAATTGAAACAGACCCGCTCTCTCATCAGCCAGTGAATAAAATAAAGTCGCTTTGGTAAACTCCATCAAGAAAAAAATATCTTTCCCCCAAAGCACACCAATAAATATTTATATTAAAATCCAGTTATTTTAATCAGACACAACAGAAGAAGAATTCGTTTTTACATTAACGTTTGTAGATAAGAAAAGCATTATTCACGTGCATAATGCAACCCCCTCTGGCTTGCATTCGGTTGTGAGGAATGAGGGTCTGAGGGGCCCTTCTGCCAGCTGTGCGTCACGTGTGTCCCCAAGGGGATCGCAGGCACTTAGCATCACAGCACACCGGCACAGGCTCCCCGAGCTGGAGGCCGTCCCACCTGCCCCCCTACCCCGAGCGCTCTGCCTAGAACCTCAAACACACAAGTCCCTTCCCTGCACCTCATCACAGGATTAGCCCAAGATGAGCCCGAAGCTCCTGCTTCAGATAGCTCATCTCGGTCACAGCAAGTGTCTCTAGGGAGAAGGACTCCGGTCAATGAGCTGATCTGTTTACCTGAGGAAACACGGTTTTCAACTCCGCTATTAACCACTTCAAGGTTCTAACACAAACAGGATTTTACCACCACTCACATGTCCCCCTTTCAAGGCTCAGTGAAGTCAACTTATCTATTAGAAAGAGAAGGACATAGGTGATTTTGACAGACGCTACACAGATGACAGACACAGACGGTGAGGTGACACATGTAGATTGTGGCCAGACGGCTGGTAGATAGATGACAGAGTGTACACAGACTGATCGACCGAGAAATGGCAGGTGACAGGCAGGCACTCTGTCACCCCCTTCACCCCGTGGAGTCCACAGAAACACTAAATGGCACCCCTTGTGTGAAGTAGCACAGAATTGCTCACTGAATACCTTGAAGACTGTGGCTTTCACAAGAGAGGAATGCACAGTGTGACTGGAGGTTTTTCTTTTTAACCAAAAACCCCTCCACCTCTTCTGACCTCAGAGACACGTGGTCCTCCTGTGGGGTGGGTCTGTCTTGCTGAGGACGCACGTGCTGCGCACCTGACCTGGGGCCCACTCTGTCCAGGAGACAACAAGCAAGCTCGGAGACACAAGAGATGCTCAGTGATGCTCCTGAACCAGCACAACACACAGCTTCTCAGGCTCCCACAGTCTCGTCTGAAAAAACAAAACCCTGGGTGTTACAGAAAAGAGGCACTTTCAGCATTTTACCTACAATTTCAACTCTAACAAGCAAGTTAATATTTTCCAAACAAATTTAAGTGTCAAGTTATTAAAACTGATCCATGCTTTATAGCATAAGAGAACAAACTTTTAGAAGAAAAGAAACATCAGTATTTAAAAGTTCAGGAACCTCAAGATGGGAACACTGTCACCATCAAATATGCTCGTGGGAGGTGAAGCTGTGTTTGCAGACAGTGTATTTCTGGGGATCAGATACAGCCTTCACTTCTCCAGCATTTAATTTGCTTGCATATTTCACGGTTTAATACAAACGAAGAGCTAGCACAATGTGACGTGACCTTTGGAAGATTCACGTTACACCTGGATTGCACGTTTCTGGCAACAGAAAAGAAGTGTGTGGCCGCTACATTCTTGTGTCATAGAGTACAGGTATGTGCTACATGCAGAGACACGGATCAAGTCACAGAACACAGAACCGCAACTCAAGACACAGAAAGACAGTGTTGTGGCAAAAAGCAAATCCCCACTGTGGTGAACTTCCCATCTAAGGTCAGCAACACGCGGATGACAGGTGGACCCTGTGTGTGTCCACTGAGAAATCACAGGATGCCTGGAATTTCCTCACTTGGCATTTGAAGAGGAAAGCCAAATGAAATAGCAGAGAGCAGATCCTCTGTGATTTTCATCTGGGAAAGACCAAACAGGACACTATACTAATAAACACCACGACACCGCAGACTCTAGGAACGTGGAGGAGATGAGATACGAAGGTGCACGATCAGGCAGACTTGGTGTGAGGACACGTGGGGGCTGGGCGGTCACTCCAGCTCCTCCCAGTCGTCCGTCAGGTGGCCTCTGCTCTGACGGCGGATGCTGACCAGCTTCCCGGCCGACCTGAGGCTCCAGCGCGAGCTGCTCCCTGCACCAGCCAGGCTGGTGTACTTGGTAGAGCCCTTGGCGTCCTCCTGCCAGCCTGGCCGAGACACACGGTCACTCACAGGGCTGCCCGAGTCTGCTGCCACGTCTTCAAGGGCAAGTTTTGGAGGTTCCCAACCTTCTATCTCATCTGGTTTCTTTGACTGTATGTTCTGTTTCAAAACCAAATTGTCCCAAAATCCAGACTTCTTCTCTGTCTTCAACTCTTCTTTTAATCGTAAGTTAGTGCTATAGGAGACAAAAGAGTTAAGTGTTGGTGATCAGTCATCTTAGGATGTCAAGTTGTGTTTATTTTATAAATAAACTCAAACAGACACATATGTAAAACCTGAATATTAATATGGAAAATTCAGTCAGTACATGTGATTAATTTGTGAATGCCATATTTAAGGTACCACCACTTGGCAAAACTCAAGCAAAGTCAGCCTCAGAGGGAAGACAGAAAAGCAGACTGTCTCAAGGCACACAGAAGGCCGAGCTCGTCTCTGAAGATATGTGAGAAAAGAAGCCCCAGATCCCAGATTCAGAAACAGATATTATTCCATGTACCAAGTCAGTTTGCTATAGGCTTATTCAGCTGCAGCCTCAGATGTTCAGAGCACTGTGTGCCCTGAGGAAAACGCAGCCAACTGGAAGTGAGTCCCCACAAACGACACAGCGCCCTGGCCGCAGGTCCCCTGGCCTGGCTGCAGAGAGCATCCCCAGAACATAGGCCCAACCTTCTAAGTCCTGTTTAACTGGACTGAGGGGCAGAACACAGGCATAGGTTCAAGGCCCCCAGGAGACGCTGGCCTGTTGGCTGCCACCCAGACAGCCCAGAGGACTGACTTACACAGTCCTCAGAGAGAGGGTGGGGAGGTCACAGTCAGGGGTCAGAGGAGGGGAGGACTGGAGGCTCTGATGGTCCTGAGTGCTGCCGAGGTGCCCTGTCCATGGAGCAGCAGCCTCTCTATGGGTAGATTCCCCAGGATTCACCTGCTGTTGGTAACACCATTTATATTCTCAAATTTAAATTTATATTTTCCTCTTTAAGTACATTTTTTTGTTGGCCATGCCACATGGCTTGTGAGATGTTAGTTCACCCACCAGGGATCAAGCCCAGGCCCACAGCAGTGAAAGCACCAAGTTTTAACCATTGGATTACCAGGGAATTCCCTAAATATATATTTTTAAAATTCAAAATATTTAACTAGCAGTATTTTCAGCACATAAGTATAGTTTACAGGCAATCTTTGCATTTTTAACTGAGTTTTTCCTTGATTCTCTGGAACAGCTGCCACCTGCCCACCTTAAACATGTGGCTACCATCTGCTTTAAGGCTTGTAAGTTTAGTTTACGGCTGGAAGTTCAAGAGCTGGTCTGAGAAGCTTTTTTAAATTATTTTTTCCATTTTTCTACAGTCTTAGAACAACTCACTTCCATCTCCTCACAAGGGAGGAAGCCCCTCTTGTCCCCTCTCATGGCCCTGCCTCCGTCTCTGGAATGCCCGCTCCCCTGACAGCGGCTACTCACGCTCTGGACTTGGGGGATTTTCGTCCTTCCAGCAGCTGCTGCTCGTCATCCTTGTTAAACAGAGAAGTCACTTCTTTCCAGCCTCGGAAACTCGCTCCTGGAACCTAATGAAAGGTTAAGAGAAGATCAGACCTGATGCAGTAAGCACACAGGTCACAGCTGTGTCACCCAGGGGTCGTGAAACTGACGCTTCAGCAGAGAAGCTGGCCCACATCTCCCTATCTGTGTGTCTGCACAGCAAGTTCTCCCATCAGCTGCAGGTAGTCTCCATGTGGCTGAAGACAGTCACCCGCGTGTAGTAACTTCAGCTAAACAAGATCAGGTTGATGGGACTCCCAACCGAGGGCGGAGGGGTGCTGAAGGGTGGGGAGGCTGCACCACCACACATTTTGTAGATTCTTAGAAATGATTTTCTTTTTCCTTTCTGAAATCAGGATATAATTAATCCCTGGCACCTTAGAGTCAAAGAAATACAGTAATAAGAAGGGAGGGATGGAGAAAAGGAAGTGCATCTGCAGAGCTCTCCTGTCAAGTGCCTTTTCCTGGAGTCACTCTGATGGCTCTGGAGCCAGAAATCACAAACAGCAGGCAAATGTGACACCACCTAGTTCAGTTGCTCAGTTGTATCTGACTCTTTGAGACCCCATGGAATGCAGCATACCAGGCCTCCCTGTCCCTCACCAACTCCCGGAGTTTACTCAAACTCATGTCCATCGAGTCGGTGATGTCATCCAACCATCTCATCCTATGTTGTCCCCTTCTCCTCCTGCCCTCAATCTTTCCCAGCATCAGGGTCTTTTCAAATGAGTCAGCTCGTTGCATCAGGTGGTCAAAGTACCGGAGTTTCAGCTTCAACATCAGTCCTTCCAATGAATATTCAGGACTGATTTCCTTTAGGATGGACTGGTTGGATCTCCTTGCAGTCCAAGGGACTCTCAAGAGTCTTCTCCAACACCACAGTTCAAAAGCATCAATTCTTTGGCGCTCAGCTTTCTTTATAGTCCAACTCTCACATCCATACATGACCACTGGAAAAACCATAGCCTTGACTAGACGGACCTTTGTTGGCAAAGTAATGTCTCTGCTTTTTAATATGTTGTCTAGCTTGGTCATAACTTTACTTCCAAGGAATAAATGTCTTTTAATTTCATGGCACCTAAGGGAGCTAATAAAGCTTCAATAACTGACCCTAAAGAAATGTGGTACGTATGAACTATCAGGGAATTAAGAATAACCCTACTGAAGTTTAGTGAACCACAAATACACAAGATAGATAAATGAAATTAGGAAAACAACACATGGAACAAACAAATAGGAACCATAAAAAAAAATCTTAGAAGTGAAAAATATAATCACAAACCAAAAATTTTAATAGGGTCAAAAATATACTTGACAGTGCACAGAAACAAAGACATCTGAAATTACCCAGTAAGAGAAGAAAAAACAAAAAGAATGAGGAAGAATGAAGAAAGTCAAAGGGACTTGTGGAACGTGACTGGGAGAAACAGTACCTACACTCCTGGAATTACAGACAAAAGAGAAAGGACAGAGAGTATACTTAAAACAATAAAGGCTGAAAATATCTCAAACCTGGGGGGGAGAAATGGATATCCAGATCCATGAGACCAAATGGACCCCAGATAAGTGGAACCCAAGTTGATCAACACCGATACACATAATTGAATTGTTCAAAGACAAAGAATTTTGAAAGTAGTGAAAGAGACTAAATACATACAAAGGAACCCTTCATCCCAATATGGAGAGATTTCTCAAGAGAAACTTTTCAAGTTAGGAAAGGATGAGATGATATAGTCAAAAGATTTTTAAACTACTACCAAGGGAACATTTCATGCAAAGATGGGCTTGATAAAGGACAGAAATGGTATGGACCTAACAGAAGGAGAAGATATTAAGAAGAGGTGGCAAGAATACACAGAAGAACTGTACAAAAAAGATCTTCACGACCAAGATAATCATGATGGTGTGATCACTGACCTAGAGCCAGACATCTTGGAATGTGAAGTCAAGTGGGCCTTAGCATCACTACGAACAAAGCTAGTGGAGGTGATGGAATTCCAATTGAGCTATTTCAAATCCTGAAAGATGATGCTGTGAAAGTGCTGCACTCAATATGCCACCAAATTTGGAAAACTCAGCAGTGGCCACAGGACTGGAAAAGGTCAGTCTTCACTCCAGTCCCAAAGAAAAACAATGCCAAAGAATGCTCAAACTACCGCACAATTGCACTCATCTCACACGCTAGTAAAGTCATGCTCAAAATTCTCCAAGCCAGGCTTCATCAATACGTGAACCGTGAACTTGCAGATGTTCAAGCTGGTTTTAGAAAAGGCAGAGGCACCAGAGATCAAATTGCCAACATCCGCTGGATCATGGAAAAAGCAAGAGAGTTCCAGAAAAAACATCTATTTCTGCTTTATTGACTATGCCAAAGCCTTTGACTGTGTGGATCACAACAAACTGTGGAAAATTCTGAAAGAGATGCGAATATCAGACCACCTGACCTACCTCTTGGGAAACCTGTAATGCAGGTCTGGAAGAAACAGAACTGGACATGGAACAACGGACTGGTTTCAAATAGGAAAAGGAGTACGTCAAGGTTGCATATTGTCACCCTGCTTATTTAACTTATATGTATAGTACATCATGAGGAATGCTGGGCTGGAAGAAGCACAAGCTGGAATCAAGATTGCCTGGAGAAATATCAATAACCTCAGATATGCAGATGACACTACCCTTATGGCAGAAAGTGAAGAGGAACTAAAAGCCTCTTGATGAAAGTGAAAGAGGAGAGTGAAAAAGTTGGCTTGAAGATCACATTCAGAAAACTAAGATCATGGCATCTGGTCCCATCACTTCATGGGAAATAGATGGGGAAACAGTGGAAACAGTGTCAGATTTTATTTTTTGGGGCTCCAAAATCACTGCGGATGCTGATTGCAGCCATGAAATTAAAAGACGCTTACTCCTTGGAAGGAAAGTTATGACCAACCTAGATAGCATATTAAAAGCAGAGACATTACTTTGCCAATCAAGGTCCGTCTAGTCAAGGCAGTGATTTTGGAGCCCAAAATAAAGTCTGACACTGTTTCCTCTGTTTCCCCATCTATTTCCCATGAAGTGATGGGACCAGATGCCATGATCTTCGTTTTCTGAATGTTGAGCTTCAAGCCAGCTTTTCACTCTCCTCTTTCACTTTCATCAAGAGGCTTTTGAGTTCCTCTTCACTTTCTGCCATAAGGGTGGTGTCATCTGCATATCTGAGGTTTTGATGTTTCTCCGGGCAATCTTGATTCCAGCTTGTGCTTCTTCCAGCCCAGCATTCCTCATGATGTACTCTGCATATAAGTTAAATAAGCAGGCTGACAATATACAGCCTTGACGTACTCCTTTTCTTATTTGGAACCAGTCTGTTGTTCCATGTCCAGTTCTAACTGTTTCTTCCTGACCTGCATACAGGTTTCTCAAGAGACAGGTCAAGATGGTCTGGTATTCCCATCTCTTTCAGAATTTTCCACAGTTTCTTGTGATCCACATAGTCAAAGGCTTTGGCATAGTCAAGAAGCAGAAATAGATGTTTTTCTGGAACTCTCTTGCTTTCTCCATGATCCAGTGGATGACCAACCTAGATAGCATATTAAAACGCAGAGACATTACTTTGCCAACCAAGGTCCATATATCAAGGCTATGGTTTTTCCAGTGGTAATGTATGGATGTGAGAGTTGGACTGTGAAGAAAGCTGATCACCGATATATTGATGCTTTTGAACTGTGGTGTTGGAGAAGACTCTTGAGAGTCCTTGGACTGCAAGGAGATCCAACCAGTCCATTCTAAAGGAGATCAGTTCTGGGTGTTCATTGGAAGGACTGAGGCTGAAGCTGAAACTCCAATTCTTTGGCCACCGCATGCGGACAGTTGAGTCACTGGAAAAGAGTCTGATGCTGGGAGGGATTGGGGGCAGTAGGAGAAAGGGACGACGGAGAATGAAAGGCTGGATGGCATCAGCGACTTGATGGACATATGTTTGAGTGAACTCCGGGGGCTGGTGATGGACAGGGAGGCCTGGTGTGGTGTGATTCATGGAGTCACAAAGAGTTGGACACGACTGAGCTACTGAACTGAACCTTTTTCTTAATTTACTTAATGAATTGTTGTTACCATAGGATATTATAACAAAAGAAAAAAACCTATCAATCAAGATTTCTATATCAGCAAAACCGTTCTTCAGAAAAGAGGGGAGATAAAGACTCTCCCAAACAAACAAAAGTGGAGGGAGTTTGTCACCACTAGACCTGCCTAACAGAAACTGCTTAAAGGAGTTCCATGAGTGAAAATAAACACGAAGGTTGAGTAAAACTCTCTAGTACAGGTAAATTTATACTCAAGAGTGTAATACAGTAATGGTGGTGCATAAATCACTTATAACTCTAAGTTAAAATTAGAAAAAAAGCACTAAAAATAATTCCAACTACAGTCATCTGTCCTTGGATACACAAAAATATGTGTAAACTGTAATGGGTTAACAAGACCCAACTATAAGCTTCCTACAAAGAGACTCCCTTTAGCTTTAAAGACAGACATAGCCTCAGTGAACTGATGTAAAACTAACTTCAAGCAAATGGTGATCCAAAAACAGGAGGGATAGCTATACTTACGTAACAGAAAACAGACTTTACAAATGATGAAGAGGGAGAAAGGAGGTCAGTATATAATGATAAAGGGGTCAATTCTATCACAAAGATCCATTTATTAAATATTTATGCACCCAACACTGGAACACATAAATGTATAAAGCAGAAATTAACAGAATTCCCTGGTCGTCCAGTGGTTAGGGCTTAGCCTTTTCACTGCTGAGGGCCTGGGTTTGATCCCTCGTTGGGGAACTAAGATCCCACAAACTGCATGCTGCAGCCAAAACAACTACTGCTAACAGCTAAAAAGAGAAACTGCAGTACAATAGCAGCTAGGGAATTTAATATCACACTCTCAACAATGGATACAGATCATCCAGACAGAGAATCAATATGGAAACCGTCTGGACAACCTTACAGATGAAATGAACCTCACAAACACATACAGAATATTGTATAACGTGACTGCAAAATACACATTCTTTTAAGCACACATGGAACCTTTTCTATGACAGACCATATATTAGGCCACAAAACAAGTCTGAGCAAATTTAGGAGACTGTAAGCATAGTATCTTTTTTGACTGCAACATATACCATCAGAGGAGGAAAAGTGGAAACTGCATGAATACATGCAAACTAAACAATACTCTCCTGAACAATGTCAAAGAGGAAATAAAACTATTTATTTGAGACAGACAAACACAACATACTAAAACTTACAGGATGCAACAAAAGCAGTTCTAAGAAGTTCACAAGTCAAAATAATGATCCCGAATAACATAACTCTATGCCTTAAGGGATGAGAAAAAGAAGAACAAACTGAGCGCAAAGTTAGTAAAATAGAGTGATAAAGAGGAGAAAAAGAGAACAAGGAAATGACAGAAAAGATTTATAAAACTAACAGTTGGTTCTTTGAAAACATAAACAAAATTCACAAACCTTTAGCTAGACTCACCAAGGAAAACAAAGAACCAACTCAACAAAATTCCAAATGAAAGAAACATTACAGTTGATACCATGTAAATACAAGGATCATTAGAAGTTACTGTGAGATTACAATTATCACTCTGCTCCCCAGATGGGGGCTCTGCATTCATCCAGCTGACCCTTTTAATCTGTTAGGATGACACTCAGCAGTAAACTCTACAGAAATTCCTTAGACTAAGTAGAGAAACAGCTAAGGCTTCACGTGGCTCGCTCTGAAAACTACGTACTGTACAATGGTCTGCTGTGGACCTGCTCGTCAGTGGGAATGCACAGATCACAGTGGCTCACCAGCAGAGCACAAGGAGACCCGCACTTGTTGTAGAGTGTGTGTTTGCTAATAGTAACAAACACACGTAGTAGTCCTAAAATGTGAAAATTGTTCCCGATCAACCGCCAATTAAACTCTGAGTTCTTGGTTTGTTTGGTCACTTGTGCAACAATGTTTGTATCTTGTCAAAACCCAAATCAGTTGTCAGTCAATTCAATTATTCATGCTAATAGAAGAGAAAAGAGAGGTTCCTGACTCAAAGCCAAGTGCATCTTTGTGCCAAAAGCATGAGCAGGAAAATGCACTGTGGAATCCTGAGGGGGTGATCTGAATGTCTGTCAGCTGAGGCCTCTTTAGGCAGCCAGAAGGGGCTGTGGGGACTAACCCAAGCCCACCAGCTAGACACCAATGTACTACCAGCTATCCATGCAAATCTAGGAACTCACACGCTCCCTTTTTGTACATGTGACATCTGTGTGCATATTAACACGTCCTGTGCTTATACATTATATGCAGATAGGACCTCTAGAGGAAAGAGCCAGAGCTGTGAACTGGAGAACTGGGTGGCAGGCAGAGATGAGACTCACCACATCCCCTTCAGTCCATTTTCAGTCTTAGATCATGTGTCCCTGCTGGAAGGAGCAGGAAACAGGGCATCCTGGAGTGGTGGACTGGCCATGGGAGGAGGCGGCCCCAAGAAACTAAACGACAGATGGTGGGCAGAAAGAGCATGAGGTGTTGCCAAGCAGGTACTGAGTTTTCTGGGAGGAGGAGAACAGGGAAAGTCACCAGATAGAAACTGGTGCAGGGCAGAGCTCAGACACTCAAGATATAAATGCAGTTAAGAGGAGTTTTGTAAGGAAAATCAATAAAAGGCAGATGCGCAGTGGCCACGAGAAGCAGCCTCCGGTTCAGAACAAAGCTCCCCACTGTGGGGACCACTCAGCCACTGGAGGACAGTGCCCACCTGGACACTGCAGAGAGGGACATGTCCAGCAATGCAGACTCAGGTGTCAGCAGACATCTGACCTGCAACAGAGGCCGTGACGAGTGGTGTCTTCCAGGGGCTGAGGGCAGGCACGTGCCTACCCAGAAATCTAGCAAGTCCAATCAAACACACCTCACCCTGCCCCCGGGGAAACATCTCTCTGATGCAATGGAAAAGACTGCTCTGAATAGCGCCCTCCTCTGAAACACAGTAGCAAACAGTTCACATGCACAGGGGTCGGTCTCTAGGGAGACTGCTTTCCACAGGGTCCCACTGCAATGTGAGACAAGCACTGAGCTTGCAAACCGGCTCGCAAGTATCTTGAGAAAGAGCTTCAGCATTAACAGTGGTAACTTCTGAGAGCAGAATTCATGGTGGGGAGGGGAGAAATGGGTACTCTTCTTTTAATTATAAACTTCACAGTTCTTTCCGAATTTGAAAAACAAAAAGACAAGCTACTTTGCTAGGAAAGATAGTAATGTATAATGATAAAAATCTAATGTCTTTAATATAAAGAGTTTTATAGAACAATTAAAAAAAAAAATCAAATGACCTAGTAGGAAAATGGGCAAAACAAAACAGAATCTTTTGACTTGGGAAGGCTGAGTATTTGGGAGAAGCCAGTCATGTGACTACGTCTTCAGGCCGGGTGCCTCAGGAGGTGACCCTGTCAGGCAAGCCTTCTGGTTCTGGACCAGAGGGAAGGGTGGGCTCTGGGCCTGAAAGGACCTGGATTTTCTGTCACAGACAGCACCTAGCAGCTCTGCACCCCCTGCTGCCCAGGACACTGTCTGCTCGGTAACATGCCCTTTTTTCCTTTGGTTTTCTTTCTCTTGTTTAGCTTTGGGGTGCAGTCAGGAAGTGTTATTAAGAGTCCTGAAGCTGGTAAAAAGTCCCCAGCAAATCTACTTACCACATGAGGTGTGAACTGAGATCTCCAGGAGGCACAGGGTGGTGGACACTGTCCCCAGAGAGGTGGGTGGGTCTCTGCACCTGCTTGGGCACCACCTTGTCAGCACCCAGCACCTCTGGAGGGGGAAGGCCAGTGCTTGGCTGCCCCATGAGCACTCGGCCGCCTGCAGGCCCGGTTCCCCGTGAGCACTCGCCGTCTACACGCCCGGTTCCCCGGGAACACTCGGCCGTCTACACTTCCGGTTCCCCGGGAACACTGGGCCCTCTACACGCCCGGTTCCCCGGGAACACTCGGCCGTCTACACGCCCGGTTCCCCGGGAACACTGGGCCCTCTACACGCCCGGTTCCCCGGGAACACTGGGCCCTCTACACGCCCGGTTCCCCGTGAACACTGGGCCCTCTACACGCCCGGTTCCCCGGGAACACTCGGCCGTCTACACTTCCGGTTCCCCGGGAACACTCGGCCGTCTACACGCCCGGTTCCCCGGGAACACTGGGCCCTCTACACGCCCGGTTCCCCGGGAGCACTCGGCCGTCTACACGCCCGGTTCCCCGGGAGCACTCGGCCGTCTACACGCCCGGTTCCTCGGGAACACTCGGCCCTCTACACGCCCGGTTCCCTGTGAGTACTCGGCCCTTTACACTCCCAGTTCCTCGGGGGCACTCAGCCGTCTAGGCTTCCAGTCTCCCACAAGCACTCTATATTCCCGGTTCTCTGCAAGCACTGCCCACCTACACTCCAGGTCCCCGATTTCTTTGTGCTTCACTGTCTCAGGAAGCGAACACAGAGATCTCAGTGTGTTTAGATTGTAACATACCAGAAGCTATTCAGAGACAGTGATGAGATGTAAAACAAAACAACTTGTCCTCTGCGTTTGCACATTTGGGAACCAAATATAATACATTCATTCAGAGTTTTTAAACTGCATTTTCAATCATTTCATTACTAAAAACTTCCACTTTATGTCCTTTTAAGAGCTATTTGAAAACTAAGTGGCTAACAGTAGTGGTAATTAATTGTGGCAATTACTTTTTCAGAGTAGGATTACAGTGGGGAAAAGCAAATTTTTCCTTTCCACACCAAATTTTTTAACAAACTGTTTAGCTGAAATAAAAATTAACCTTAAATGATGACTTAATTTATGTAACTAGTATAAATTACAACCTTCACATAATTTTGTAGGCCTGATGAAAACAACCATCATTTATACATGTGGTGTACTCATGGAACTGAAAATCAGAACCTCTGCACATGCCCGCTACAACCTTCCTCGATCTAAACTGTGCAGCAGGTCTGCAAGTGCTGGAAAGGACCCACCCAGCAGGAGCGTTAACTGCCCATGTGAATGCACACTGGCCATGGAGTGCTTGACGGCTTTAATGACAGGTACACTCTGGGGCCAGAGGGCCTGCCAAAGGGAGAAACGTTGGTCTTCGGCTCATCGAAGGCAATGGTCTAAATGGATGTCTCGCCCCATAATTCCCCTGCTGGAATCCTAAACTGGGACGTGATGGTATGTGGGGGTGAGGGGTTGATCAGGCCATGCAGGTAGAGCTCCGTGATGGGATGGGACGCAGCCCAGCAGGAAGTGTCCTGCTGGTCTCACCAGGGACCTTTGAATCCCAGTCCCTGGTATTATGTTACAGCAGCCTGATCCCATGAACACAAAGGTGCCACAGAGAAACTGGAAAAAGCAATCCCGATGAAGAAACACAGGTCTTCACTTTGCCAACCAAAATCCAAAATATGTGGGGTTTTTTGCTAGAAATATTTTAGACAGATGAACTTAACCTGTTGAAAGAAGCCAAAGGAAAATTCCATCTGCTCCCCCCACTTCCTGCAGCCTCTGAATACCCTGAATACAGCAATGGGAATAAAAAGCTGACAAAACCCAACATTATCAGATAACCAATACATCAACGAGGCTTAGGTAGAGCAAAAGCAAAAACAGCTCTTCTCAGAGCCCAGACTTCATGAGGCACGGTGTGTATGCCCTCTGGGGGGGGGGGAGCCCTGGAAGGAGGGGGCTGCCAGGGAGTAGCACAGCCAGGTGGGTCCTGGGCCCAAGGGCACTTGGGGCACTGGCTCCTGCTGTCTTCCGGCTGGCCTTCCTGCTTCCTGTGAGCAATCCGCCCTTTGCTCTGGCCCACCTGGGAGGGGGCGGCTCTGGTGCCCTGCCAAAGTGGGAGGGGGAGTCCCGCCTTTGCACTGGGTCCTGGGCTGTTTCCACCTCCCTTTTGAGCCAACGGCACCACCACCCCCACCACTGTCCTGGCCCGTCCTGCCCAGCCACCATGGGCCTCGGTCCCAAGAGAAGGCCAGCTCAGCCATGGCCTCGAAGGCAAGCCGCTGAGCTCTCACAGTCAGAAGGGGTGCCAGTGAGCTGGCGGCAGTGGGTGGAGCAGGAAGCAGGAAGGGAAGCTGGTGGAACACCCACCAGGTGCCCCTCAGAACTGTCCACAATCCTATCAGAAATTTAGGTTCCATGCTCCACTCCAACAGTGAGATGACAAGCTAATCGTTAACTGTATATAACAACCATATAATCATGAGCAATACTAGAATTTTAAGTATCTGCAATGATACAACTAAAAATAGTAGTAAGAACCTAACCCAATTTGTTAGGTTAACCTAACCTAATTTGACACCTAAGTGTCAAAACAGAGGAATTCCAAATTGCATAAATAAACATATAAAACAAACAAAACAAACATATAAAACTCAAACCAAAGGAAGCCAGTGATTACAGGTCATGGCAGTATTCTAAGTTACTACTGTAAAAATAAACTTAAAAAGATGGATGGGTATATGTAAGAGCTGGAAATAACAATAAAGAAAATAAATCACATCTTAATCCCTTGTTCCCTTTGAAAGTTATTGGAGACAGAAAAATACACTCAATAGCACTGATTCTAAATGCTGATTTGAAACAATTGATTCCAGCAGCAATGATAAACGAGAGTCCGACCTCAGAGCAGAGCTGTGCCGGCAATCATAGTGTGGCAGAGGGGCATCCTCTCTCCACACAGCCAGATGAATGCCAGGAACAGCGGAATTAACACAAGACTTCTACCTCACACACTCCCACCCCTCCATCATCATTTTGACAAATGAAATTCATTAACTCAAAATTAAGAAAATGTACAGAAGGCATGAGAAACGCTGGGCTTGAGGAAGCACAAGCTGGAATCAAGATTGCTGGGAGAAATATCAATAACCTCAGATATGCATATGACACCACCCTTATGGCAGAAAGTGAAGAGGAACTAAAGAGTCTCTTGATGAAAGTGAAAGAGGAGAGTGAAAACGTTGGTTTAAAGCTCAGAAAACTAAGATTCAGAAAACTAAGGTCATGGAATCCGGTCCCATCATTTCATGGCAAATAGATGGGGAAACAGTGGCTGACTTTATTTTTCTGGGCTCCAAAATCACTGCAGATGGTGATTGCAGCCATGAAATTAAAAGACGCTTGATAACTGGAAGGAAAGTTATGACCAAGCTAGACAACATATTAAAAAGCAGAGACATTACTTTGCCAACAAAGGTTCGTCTAGTCAATGCTATGGTTTTTCCAGTGGTCATGTATGGATGTGAGAGTTGGACTATAAAGAAAGCTGAGCGCAGAAGAATTGATGCTTTTGAACTGTGGTGTTGCAGAAGACTCTTGAGTGTCCCTTGGACTGCAAGGAGATCCAACCAGTCTATATCCTAAAGGATATCAGTCCTGAATATTCATTGGAAGGATTGATGTTAAAGCTGAAACTCCAGTACTCTGGCCACCTGATGCGAAGAGCTGACTCATTTGAAAAGACCCTGATGCTGGGAAAGATTGAGGGCTGGAGGAGAAGGGGAGGACAGAGGATAAGATGGTTGGATGGCATCACCGACTCAATGATGGGTTTGGGTGGATTCTGGGAGTTGGTGATGGACAGGGAGGCCTGGCATGCTGCAGTTCATGGGGTCGCAAAGAATCGGACACGACTGAGCAACTGAACTGAACTGAACTAAACAAAAGGCAAGCAAGCCCTGGTTGCACCTGAGCCCAACCACAGCCCCCAGACCCCTGGCTGGCTGTAGCACAGAGTCCAGTCTCCCCCAGCCCCCTGGTGAGGGGCTGGGCTTCTGCACTTCTCATCCTGAGGCTCCCCAGGAGTGGGCCCTAGAGGGGCTCCTTCCGTCCATCCAGCCCCCCTCAAGGGTCAGAGGCTCACCTGGCCTGGCTCATGTAGTGGCATCCAGAGTGCATCAGGAGACCCCAGGCTGCTGCCCACCCCCCAGCAAGTGCTTGGCTCCGAGAGTGGGTGCCACTCAGAGAGAAGCCTGTCATGGCCTCTACACCTGCTCCAGAGCCCGGCTCAGAGAGCCTGCAGGAAGAGCAGGACATGAGACACTGTGAGCCTGTAGGAGCTTCTGGAGCCGTGGACCAGAGACCCTCCCACAGGCACCCACCTCGCTGTAACAGAGCACAGAGGAGCTTTCCAGAGCAGTTCCCACCCTCCGCAGACTATCAGTGAAAATAACTGAGCCACAACCTGAGGAAGAAATGGGCAGAGGATCTCAGCACGTTTTCAAAGACAGCATACAGCTGGCCAACACGCATGTGAAAAGATACTCAACGCCACCAGTCCTCAGGGAGATGC
The DNA here is from genome assembly GCF_049115385.1 of Moschus berezovskii. NCBI lineage: Eukaryota > Metazoa > Chordata > Mammalia > Artiodactyla > Moschidae > Moschus > Moschus berezovskii. The sequence continues at coordinate 4,611,823 of NC_142460.1, forward strand.
AAGTTAAAAATCACAAGGAATCACCTCACACATGTGAGAATGGCTCTTATCAAAAAGACAAAAAATAACAAGCACTGGTAAGGATGTGAAGAGAAGGGAACCCTTGTGCATGGCTGGCGGGAATGTAAATTGGTGCAGGCACTATAAAAAACAGCATAGGGATTTCACAAAAAATTAAAAATAGAATGACCCAGCAATTCTTCTGTGTATTGATCCAAAGGAAATGAAAACACTAACTGGAAAAGATATATGGAAATATATATGTACTTCATGTTCACTGCAGCGCTATTCACAATAGCCAAGACATGGAAACAACCTAAATCTCCATCAACAGATGAAATGAATAGACAATGTGATGTGTACACACACACACACATGGTTTACTATTCAGCCATAAAAAAGAATGAAATCTTGCTGTTTGCACCATGGATGGACCTTGGGGACATTATGTTCAGTGAAATAAGTCAGATAGATAAGGACAAATACTGTGTGATCTCACTTATATGTGGAATCAAAAACAAAACAAAGTAAAACAAAAAAGAACCCAGCACATAGGGCTTCCCAGGTGGTGCTAGTAGTAAGGAACCTGCCTAACAGTGCAAGAGACTAGAGACTCGGTTAGAAATATCCCTTGGAGGGAAGACACAGCAACCCACTCCAGTATTGGAGAATCCCATGGATGGAGAAGCCTGGTGGGCTACAGTCCCCACAAAGAGTTGAAGCAACTTGGCATACACACAGTTCTCACAGAGACGGAACAGACTGTGGTTGTCAAGAGGCAGAAGGGGAAAAGGCACAAACTTCCAGTTATAAAATACGTTAAGTCATGGGCATGATGGTGTAATGTACAGTGTGGTGACCACAGCTAACAGTACTATATGTGTAAGTTATCATCACAAGAGAAAGCTCTTAACTGCGTACAGTGATGGATATTGACTAGACTTATTGCAGTGCTCATTTTGCAGTATATGTATCAAATCTTTATGCTATGCACCGGAAACTAATATACTGTTATATCCTAGTTACACCTTAGTTTTTAAAAATTTAAATAGAATAAAATGTCCATTTTCTAATGAAAAATTCTGAAGCAGCCAAAAAAGGAGGAAAGAAGACCCATGGACCAAAAAGAAAGTGGACAAACAGACTCTGAGAGCAAACCAGATTTTGATTTGACAAAATGGCCATCACAAACACATTCACAGGACAGAAGGAAGTGCCATTAAAGAATCAAAAGAAGGCATGCCAGCACTGCGGCACCCAATAAAAAAGGGCAGAGGCAGAAGCAACCAAAGAGAACCAGGCAGAAATTCTGAGGTCAAAAAGTACAATAAAATTAAAAATTCACTACAGGGGCTCAAAAGTTGGTCTTAATTTGGAGAATAAAGAATTATTGAACTTGAAGCCAAAAACCAGAAAGAAAAAATGAAAAAGATGAAGAGCCTCAGAAAAATGCCTGATACCATTAAGTACATCAACATATTCAAAATAGAGTACCAGAAGACAGAAATTAGCAAAAAAAAAAAAAAAAAAGAAATAACAGAACATTACCAAATTTATTGAAAACCAAAAATCCATACATCAGGAAGCTCAAGAAACTCCAAGTAGGATGAACACAGAGACCCACAAGCACACACACTCTAGTAACACAGAGTCAGAGCCCGCACCAATCCTGAGACCCATGAACACACACACTGTAGTAACACACAGCCAGAGTCAACATCAATGCTGAGACCCACAAACACACAGACTGTTGTAAAGCAAAGTCAGAGTCAACATTAATCCTAAGGCTAACCACCTGGAGTCTGTTTCGGACTCAACAAGTTCAAGGCTCAGTCCCCCTCAAGACTGTCTTTACCAAAGTCACCTGCCTCACTTCAGGGGCTCACTTAACCTGCACTTCTGATCAAAGGGATATAAATTCAGAGGATGGGGAATGCGGAGCTTCTCGCAGTCTCCCTGTGAACTCAGAGCCAGCCTGGGTGCCTCTCTCTCTCACACACACACATCAACATGTTTACCAACCATAAAGCTCCACTGAGTCTTTACTGGAATTTCATTATGTCGGCATGATTGATTAAATCATTAACTATGTGAAAGAATTCAGTCTCTAGCCCTCTCCATTCCCTGGGGGTGATGGCTGAAAACCCTAAACCTCTATTCCTATGCCTAGTATTTGGTACCAGAACCAAGCCCCATCCTTATGCTAATGGAGGGGCACAGGGGAGTCACATCCCTGGTATAACAATGACTCCTAGCCCTCAGGAATCCCAAGGGTTTAGAACCTTTGTGCTAGGAATGGGGGTTGGAGAGAAGGCCAGACATCATCTTTACCACAGCATATAAAAAGAAAGTCTTGAAAACTACAAGAGAAAAACATCTGGTCACTTACCAAGGAAGCTGCAGTCAGAGTAGGAGCTGACTCTCAGAGAAATAATGAAGGCCAGAGGGAGTAAGACAACATACTCAAAGCACTGCATGAAAACACTGAAAAACAAGAATCCAGAGCCCAACAAAGCCATCGCTCAGAAATGAAGATGAAATAAAGGCTTCCCCAAATAAGCAAATCTGAAAGAATTTGTTGCGAGCAGATCTGTCTTATGCTGCTGCTAAGTTGCTTCAGTCATGTCCGACTCTGTGACCCTATAATAGAGGGCAACCCACCAGGCTCCCCCGTCCCTGGGATTCTCCAGGCAAGAATACTGGATCTATCTTATAAGAAACACTAAATAACGGTCTAGACTGAATCAAGTAACTCCAAATGGTAATTCAAACCCACGTGAGGAAACAAGGACCACTGGTAAAACTAATTATGTAATTATCAACATAAAACTAATTATGTAATTATCAACATAAAACACAGTAAAACGCATGGTTTTTACTACTTATAACTAACTTAAGTAAGTATATACACTAATATATATTTAACGTAATGCTGGACCTATGTAACATAGGTGTAATGTATTTGCCAGTAACAGCATAAAAGAGGTAGGTGGGAATATTGGACTACAGATGGTAAAACAATAAGATATTAAGATGTTCAGTTCAGTTCAGTTGCTCAGTCATGTCCGACTCTGTGACCCCATGAATCACAGCATGCCAGGCCTCCCTGTCCATCACCAACTCCCAGAGTTCACTCAAACTCATGTCCACAGAGTCGGTGATGCCATCCAGCCATCTCATTCTCTGTCGTCCCCATCTCCTCCGGCCCCCAATCCTTCCCAGCATCAGAGTCTTTTCCAGTTAGTCAACTCATCGCATGAGGTGGCCAAAGTATTGCAGTTTCAGCTTCAGCATCAGTCCTTCCAATGAACACCCAGGATTGATCTCCTTTAGGATGGACTGGTTGGATCTCCTTGCAGTCCAAGGGACTCTCAAGAGTCTTCTCCAATACCACAGTTCAAAAGCATCAATTCTTCGGTGATCAGCTTTCTTCACAGTCCAACTCTCACATCCATACATGACCACTGGAAAAACCATAGCCTTGACTAGACGGACCTAGGTTGGCAAAGTAATGTCTCTGCTTTTTCATATACTATCCAGGTTGGTCATAACTTTCCTTCCAAGGAGTAAGCGTCTTTTAATTTCATGGCTGCATCAGCATCTGCAGTGATTAAGATGTTACATTAGAAATCTTCCCTACCCAGAGACTGAACCCAGGTCTTCTGCACTGCAGGTGGATTCTTTACAGTCTGAGCCACCAGCAAAGTCCTGGTGGACTTTAGAAAAATATACATTTAATACAAAAGAAAGGACTAAAGGAGGAATCATGGGACAAAAAAGACACGAGACATATAGAAAACAAAAAATGGCAATATGATTTCAACTAAGCAATAATACTATTAAATGTAAACTGATTAAACAATCCAATCAAAGGCAGAGATTGTATTTAAAAACTGATCCAAATAAATGTTGCCTACAGGAGACTATTTGCGATTCAGAAATAAAAAAGATTAAATGTAAAAGGAAGGGAAAAGATAAATCATGCAAATAGCAACCACAAAAAAAGCTATAGTGGCTATATCAATAAGATAAACATTAAAATTTTTGAAGTTACTAAAGATAAAGAGATTATTTTATAATAATAAATGGAAGGAATGGAAATTGGATAAACAGAAGCTGTTATATTTTATCATCAGAAGTATATAACAAAACATATGGGCATATAATAACAGAAAAAATACAGGAAGGAAAAATGCCGAGAAATTAAAAGAGAACTAGACAACCCAACAACAGAAGAGACTTCAGTATCAACACTGGATAGAACTAGACAGAAAATAAACAACGGAGGACATGAAAAACACTACTACAGCCATGAAATTAAAAGACACTTACTCCTTGGAAGGAAAAGTTATGACCAGCCTAGATAGCATATTAAAAAGCAGAGACATTACTTTGCCAACCAAAGTCCATCTAGTCAAGGCTATGGTTTTTCCCATGGTCATGTATGGATGTAAGAGTTGGACTGCGAAGAAAGCTGATCGCCGAAGAATTGATGTTTTTGAACTGTGGTGCTGGAGAAGACTCTTGTGAGTCCCTTGGACTGCAAGGAGATCCAACCAGTCCATTCTAAAGGAGATCAATCCTGGGTGTTCATTGGAAGGACTGATGCTAAAGCTGAAACTCCAATACTTTGGCCACCTCATGCGACGAGTTGACTCACTGGAAAAGACTCTGATGCTAGGGGGGATTGGGGGTAGGAGGAGAAGGGGACGACAGAGTACGAGATGGCTGGATGGCATCACCGACTCGATGGACATGAGTTTGGGTGAACTCCGGGAGTTGGTGATGGACAGGGAGGCCTGGCGTGCTGTGGTTCATGGGGTCACAGAGAGTCAGACACGACTGAGCGACTGAACTGAACTGAACTGAACGAGACCTAATAGATATCAATAAAACACTCTGTCCAACAGTAGAATACACATTCTTCTCAGTGCACGTGGAACACGGACCATATGCTACTCCATAAAATAAACATTTAATACAGTTAATTAGGATAAAATTGTTCATAGTTGTCAGATCATTCCTCTGACACAGAGGAATGAAACGTCAATAGCAGGAAAAACTCACAACTAGGTAGAAGTTAAATAACACATGCCTAAATGACCAAGGAGTCAAACAAGAACTCAAAAAGGAAATGAGAAACAGTTTGAAATGAATCAAAGTAAAGACACAAACATTCAAGTTTTAACTGTAACTTACACATATTGCATAGTTATAATAGAACTGTCACTGTATGCTCTAAGTATGGCAGCAATAAGTTTTCAGTGTTTCTTTTGCTTGGTATGCATTTAAAAAATCAATTAGTATTTTTTTTTTTTTAAAGAGAGCTCCCTCAATCTGATAGTGAGCATCTATGAAAAACTCACAGCTAACATTAGAGTGTATGGTGAAATACTAAAAGCTTCCCCGCTAATGAGGAATGAGACAAAGATGCGTACTGCTACTCAACACTGGGCTGAGGGTGCCAGCAAGGGAATTAAACACGAAGAATAAATAAAAAAGATCCAGATTCGAAAGGAAAAAGTACAACACTTCTATTTGTAGATGACATATTTTACAGAGAAAATCCTAAGGAATCCCCTAAAAACTTACTAGAATAAACCAGTTCAATGAGGTGACAGGATACATGATCAATATACAAAATCAGTTGTCACTATATACCAGCAATGAACAATCAAAGAAAGAAAAGTGCCATTTACAAACACATCAAAAAGAATACTTAGGAATACAGCTTACAAAAGTTCAAAGTTTCTTTCCTGAAAACTACAAAATATTACTAAAACTTTTAAAAGGTCTGAATAAATGAGAAAATCATACAATGTTCATGGATCAGAAACTATAACACTGTTAAGACAGCAATTCTCCCCCTAAACAGATCTACAGATTCAATGCACTGCAATTCTATCTGATTTCTTTGTAGAAATTGTTAAGCTGATTCTAAAATTCATATGGACTCACAAGAGACTCAAATAGTCAAAATAATCTTGAAAAAGAACTCATACTTACTATTTCAAAACATTCTACCAAGCAATAGTAATCAAGACACTACTGGCAAATGGAAAAATAAACTGATCAATGAGACAGGACTGAGAATCCACAAACAAACCTACACCTCCAAGCTCAACTAATTTTCTTGAAAAGGAGCCAAGACAAACAGGAAAAGAATCGTGTTTTCAATAAATGGAACTGTCACAACGGGTAATAATAGGTAAAAGAACAAAACTGGACTGTTATCTCACATCATATACAAACATTAACACAAAACGGATCAAAAAAAAACAACTAAATACAAGAGCTAAAATTATAAAACTCTTAAAAGAAAACATAGGGGTAATCTTTATAACCTTAGATTTGGATATTCTTAGATAAAATGCTAAAACCATGAGCAACAAAAGAAAAAATAAACTGATTAATCAAAATTTAAAACTTCTGTGCTTCAAAGGACACTAGCAAAAAAGTGAAAACAATCCACAGAATGAAATAATTTACAAATCATATATCTGATAAAGTTCTTATATGTATCTAGAACACACATAGGAACTTTACAACTCAATAATAAAGAGGTAACTAAATATTTTTACATAAACAAGGCATCAGAATAGACACTTCTCCAGGAAGTTATACAAACAGCCAGGAAGTACACAAAAAGATGCTCAGTACATGTGTCATCAGAGAAATACAAGTCAAATCACAGTGAAATACTACTTCACACCCACAAGGATGGCTAGAATCAAGAAGTCAGAGCAATACATATGTGAGGAAGTAGAGAAATCACACTGCAACACACACTGGGGGAATGAAAAGCAATGCCATCACGTGGAGGAAACAGCCAGCAGGTCTGTAAAATGATTACATGCAGAGAAACCATGTGACCCAGTGTCTCAGTCCATCTGCACTGCTGTTAACAGAAGACCATGGACTGGGTGGCTTATAAACAATGGAAGTGTACTCCTCACAGTCCAGAGGGTAGGTAGTCCAAGATGAGGTGTTAAGGCTGAGTGGTGAGGCACTCTTCTTGCCTCACAGCTGGCTACGCTTGGTGTATTTCCATGTGGTAGGAGAGGCAGGGAGCTCTCAGGGTCCTGGTCATGAGGGACACATGACCCTCCCAAAGGCCCCACTGCTTAGCCCCCATCACATGGGGTAGGATTTAACATGAATCTGGGAGAATAAACATTCAGTCTGAGGCACCTAGGAATTCCACTCCTAGATATATACCCATCAGAAATGAAAACAAGGCCACAGCCATGCAAAATATTTTACACAAATGTTTATAGCAATGTTATTCATAATAGCCAAAAAGTGGAAACAACCAAACATTTGTGATAAATTGATAAAATGGAGCATCAGTCAGTCAAAAAAAGTAACTAAGTACTGACATAAAATACAGCACAGATGAACCTTTTAAAACATTGTGCTCAGTGAAAGTGGTCAGTCACAGAAGCCCACACATTACACGATCTTCTGATCTTCTGTTCAAATAAAAGTCGAGTAATGAAGATGCAGTGACACAAACAGAGCAGCAGCTGCTTGGGGAGGGAAAACGGGGGGAGAGCCACAGGGCTTCTTCCTGAGGTCCTGAAAGCGTCCTAAACTTGGTAGGTTGTAGTCACATATCTGTGACTACACGGAGATTTGTTTAGTTGTACCGTTTCAGTGAATGAATTAAGGGAGATGCTTGTACTTTAACGTGCTGTGGAAGGCGTGCAGGACACACCCAGAAGTCAGAAAGCTTCTTCCCACACCTCCACCAGCCTTGGCCAACAACAGAGGAAGATGCTGGGAATATCGGGTCACATCACAAAACTCTTAACGGCAGGTTCACAGGTGCTGCAGTGCACAACAAAAGCACGGCATGCACTAGCCTTCTCGCTCCTCTGTGAAGATGCCTGAACACGACACCCACTGCCGTGATGCTCCTGACATGCCTGAGTCCTGGCAGCAGCACACCCAGGGCCCACAGAGCCTGGCACAGACAACTAACACCAGCCACCACTTAACACACACACAAATTTAACAGAAAAATGCGTCCAACGGCATGAAGACTGAGGGATGGGACTCCACACAGAGCCCGCGTGAATGACCCCCAGGAAACTGGACCACAGCGGACCTGCCAGGGACACACTGGCCACAATCACATTAAGCTCCTCTAGACCAACATGCTCAGCAGAAACCCAGTGGCCAGCAAGCCTCTGCCTACCCTGCTAACTCCTCAGCTCACAGCTCACACATGCTGACACAGGATGCCGTCTGGACTCGAAGCTCCATATCAGCACATGGGAGGTTCTCTGTAAGTGGCTGCGGGGACTGGCAGGCCTCAGAGGCACTGGGAAATGGCAAACTCAGTTTTCCTGCTCCAGGGGCAGGAGTCCCATCGAGACCACGGGGACATGGGCTGAGAGAGACCACTGGCAGCTCTCCTGAGCCACCACCCTCACCCCCCCACCCCTGCCAGAGGCTGCCACCAACACGCTAAGAGTATTTGTTTCTGCCCTTGAAGGGCCACCTAAAACAAAGATCTTCATCTCATAAGTCAGTGGAACTAGATCTTGATGGACTCTATCCTAAAAAAAAAATCTAGGAAGGGAAACATTTTGCAATTCAGATTTTCCTACACTTCAGCTAATATTTCTGAATAAAGATACCATAAATACTGGGAATGCAGGTCAGGTCAGGGCCCCATGTACATCTGTAGCCTACCAGAAAAGTAGTACCTACTCAGCCAAAAACTCATTAAACTTGGCAAATGCTGACCTCTGCCTGAAGAGACAGCCATGGGACTGGATCTTAGGTCCCTCCACCACCCTCACTTTAAATATAGCTACTGATCTACATTTTTGATGATTTTTAAATACTCACTAATCAATCTCTTGGCCAGCCAAAAAACTGTATCTATGAAACCTACCTCTGATTAAACTTACAAATGCAGGCATTCAAAACATTGTACGTATGAGAATGCTTACAGTACTATCAAAATAAATGATATTCTACCCGGCATAACCCAGTAAAGTCAGAAAAAAGATATGGCCACCCTCCCACATTATTACTCAGTATTATTCTGTAAGTTCTAATCAGTACAAGGCATAAAACAGAAAAGAGTTAAAACTACTGGGAAGGAAAATACAATCACTATTATTTAGGCAAAGACCATATAACTAGAAGATGGAAAAAGCATCAAATGAAGAACCATTAGACCTAATGAAATGGCTAAATATAAAAAAAAGTACAAAACTAAATAACTTTCTTGCAATTAAAGACAATAGAAAAAATACTGTTCTGGAGAGAACATTTAAAATGTTCAGAAAAAAACTTTTAAATGTTACCTAGATAGATTATGTGCAAAAATTTTAATAAATGAAGATAAAAAAATCTTAGAATAAATATTCAGTTCAGTTGCTCAGTTGTGTCTGACTCTTTGTGACCCCATGAATCGCAGCATGCCAGGCCTCCCTGTCCATCACCAACTCCCGGAGTCCACCCAAACCCATGTCCATCGAGTTGGTGATGCCATCCAACCATCTCATCCTCTGTCGTCCCCTTCTCCTCCTGCCCCCAATCCCTCCCAGCATCACGGTCTTTTCCAATGAGTCAACTCTTCGCATGAAGTGGCCAAAGTACTGCTTTAGCATCAGTCCTTCCAATGAACACCGAGGACTGATCTCCTTTAGGATGGACTGGTTGGGTCTCCCTGCAGTCCAAGGGACTCTCGAGAGTCTTCTCCAACACCACAGTTCAAAAGCATCAATTCTTCGGCGATCAGCTTTCTTCACAGTCCAACTCTCACATCCATACATGACCACTGGAAAAACCATAGCCTTGACTAGACGGACTTTGGTTGGCAAAGTAATGTCTCTGCTTTTTAATATGCTATCTAGGTTGGTCATAACTTTCCTTCCAAGGAGTAAACGTCTTTTAATTTCATGGCTGCAGTCACCATCTGCAGTAATTTTGGAGCCCCCAAAAATAAAGTCTGACACTGTTTCCACTGTTTCCCCATCTATTTCCCATGAAGTGATGGGACCAGATGCCATGATCTTCGTTTTCTGAATGTTGAGCTTCAAGCCAACTTTTCACTCTCCTCTTTCACTTTCATCAAGAGGCTTTCTAGTTCCTCTTCACTTTCTGCCATAAGGGTGGTGTCATCTGCATATCTGAGGTTATTGATATTTCTCCTGGCAATCTTGATTCCAGCTTGTGCTTCTTCCAGCCCAGAGTTCATTAGGAAATATTAATTTCTTCTCAGATACAGGTCTGGTAGTTTGCTTTCCACATGGGGCGGGGCAGAGTCAGAGAAGAAAGTCTAAGCCCTGGGCTTCTCCCTGAGTCCCTTCAGGCAGTGAGCTGCCGTCCCTACCGGCACCACGTCACAGTCCTCAGGAGTGTGGACTACAAAGAAAACAGTGAAAATTCTAGAGAGAAGAAAATCCACAGACTTGAAGAAAACATCTGCAGAAGACACACCTATCAGGTATTAGAATAATGTCCAAAACACACAAAATACTGACACCACCAAATGCTGGTGAGGATATGGAGCAACAGGAACTCTCATTCACTGCTGGCAGTAATGCAAACTGGAAAAGTCACTTTGAAAGAGTTTGGAAGTTTCTTATGCAAATAAATATACTCTAACTAACTGGAAAAGACTCTGATGCTGGGAAAGGTTGGGGGCGGGAGGATAAGGGGACGACAGAGAATGAGATGGCTGGATGGCATCACCGACTCTGTGGACATGAGTTTGAGTGAACTCCGGGAGTTGGTGATGGACAGGGAGGCCTGGCGTGCTGTGATTCATGGGGTCGCGGAGAGTCGGACACAACTGAGCGACTGAACTGAACTGAACTGACTGAACTATAAAGTACCCCCTTCATGGATCACACACAGCCTTGTCATGGCAAAGAGTCTTGCATAACTCAATGAAACTATGAGCCATGCTGTGTAGGGTCACCCAAGATGGATGGGTTACAGTTAAGAGTTCTGACAAAATATGGTTCACTGAAGGAGGGAATGGCAAACCACTAACGTATTCTTGCCGCAAGAACCCCATGATAAGGCAAAAAGATATGACACTGGAAGATGAGCCCTGCAGGTCGGAAGGTATCTAGTATGCTACTGGGGAAGACCAGAGAAATAACTCCAGAAAAAATGAAGTGGCTGGGCCAAAGCAGAAACAATGCTCAGTTGTGGATGTGTCTGTTGGTAAAAGTAAAGTCCGATGCTATATAGAACAATACTGCATAGAAACCTGGAAAGTTAGGTCCATGGATCAAGGTAAGAAGGACATGCTCAACCAGCAGTTGTCAAGAGTGAACACTGACATCTTAGGAATGGGAATGGGTGAATTTAATTCAGATGACCATTATATCTACTACTGTGGGCAAAAATCCCTTAGAAGAAATGGAGAAGCCCTCATAGTCAACAAAAGAGTCCAAAATGCAGTACTTGAGTGCAATATCAAAAACAACAGAATGATCTTGGTTTGTTTCTCAGGCAAACCATTCAACATCACAGTATTCCAAGGCTCTGCCCAACCACTGAAGCCAAAGAAGCTGAAGGTGACTGGTTCGATGAAGACCTGCAAGACCTTCTAGAACTAACACCTTTTCACCATAGGGAATTGGAATGTAAAAGTAGGATGTCAAGAGATAGCTGGAGTAACAAGAAAGTTTGGCCTTGCAGTACAAAATGAAGCAGGGAAAACAATAACAGAGTTTTGCCAAGAGAACGCACTGGTCATAGCAAACATCCTCTTCCAACAATAAAAGAGATGATTTTACACATGCACTCACCAGACAGTAAATGGCAAGATCAGACTCATTTTATTCTTTGCATATGAAGATGGAGAATTCTATACAGTCAGCAAAAACAAGACCAGAAGCTGACTATGGCTTAGATCATCAGCTCCTTATTGGAAAATTTAGGCTTAAATAGAAGAAAGTAGGGAAAATTCAGTTCAGTTCGGTCGCTCAGTCGTGTCCGACTCTCTGCGACCCCATGAATTACAGCACGCCAGGCCTCCCTGTCCATCACCAACTCCCGGAGTTCACTCAAACTCATGTCCATCCTGTCGGTGATGCCATCCAGCCATCTCATTCTCTGTCGTCTCCATCTCCTACTACCCCCAATCCCTCCTAGCATCAGAGTCTTTTCCAGTGAGTCAACTCGTCGCATGAGGTGGCCAAAGTACTGCAGTTTCAGCTTTAGCATCAGTCCCTCCAATGAACACCCAGGACTGATCTCCTTTAAAATGGACTGGTTGGATCTCTTTGCAGTACAAGGGACGCTCAAGAGTCTTCTCCAGCACCACAGTTCAAAACCATCAATTCTTCGGCGATCAGCTTTCTTCGCAGTCCAACTCTCACATCCATACATGACCACGGGAAAAACCACAGCCTTGACTAGACGGACCTTGATTGGCAAAGTAATGTCTCTGCTTTTTAATATGCTATCTAGGTTGGTCATAACTTTCCTTTCAAGGAGTAAGCGTCTTTTAATTTCATGGCTGCAATCAGCATCTGCAGTGATTTTGGAGCCCCCGAAAATAAAGTCTGATACTGTCTCCACTGTTTTTCCATCTATTTCCCATGAAGTGATGGGACCAGATGCCATGATCTTTGTTTTCTGAATGTTGAGCTTCAAGCCAACTTTTTCACTCTCCTCTTTCATTTTCATCAAGAGGCTTTTGAGTTCCTCTTCACTTTCTGCCATAAGGGTGGTGTCATCTGCATATCTGAGGTTATTGATATTTCTCCCAGCAATCTTGATTCCAGCTTGTGCTTCTTCCAGCCCAGCGTTCCTCATGATATACTCCGCATATAAGTTAAATAAGCAGGTGACAATATACAGCCTTGACGTACTCCTTTTCCTATTTGGAACCAGTCTGTTGTTCCATGTCCAGTTCTAATTGTTGCTTCCTGACCTGCATACAGGTTTCTCAAGAGGCAGGTCAGGTGGTCTGGTATTCCCATCTCTTTCAGAATGTTCCACAGTTTATTGTGATCCACACAGTCAAAGGCTTTGGCATAGTCAATGAAGCAGAAATAGATGTTTTTCTGGAACTCTCTTGCTTTCTCCATGATCCAGCGGATGTTGGCAATTTGATCTCTGGTGCCTCTGCCTTTTCTAAAACCTGCTTGAACATCTTGGAGTTCACGGTTCACATATTGCTGAAGCCTGGCTTGGAGAATTTTGAGCATGACTTTACTACCGTGTGAGATGAGTGCAATTGTGCGGTAGTTTGCACATACTTTGGCATTGCCTTTCTTTGGGATTGGAATGAAGACTGACCTTTTCCAGTTCTGTGGCCACTGCTGAGTTTTCCAAATTTGCTGGCATATTGAGTGCAGCACTTTCACAGCATCATCTTTCAAGATTTGAAATAGCTCAACTGGAATTCCATCACCTCTACTAGCTTTGTTCGTAGTGATGCTTTCTAAGGCCCACTTAACTTCACTTTCCAAGATGTCTGGCTCTAGGTCAGTGATCACGTTATCGTGACTATCTTGGTTGTGAAGATCTTTTTTGTACAGTTCTTCTGTGTATTCTTTCCTCCTCTTCTTAATATCTTCTGCTTCTGTTAGGTCCATGCCATTTTTGTCCTTTATCGAGCCCATCTTTGCATGAAATGTTCCCTTGGAATCTCTAATTTTCTTGAAGAGATCTCTTGTTTTTCCTATTCTGTTGTTTTCCTCTATTTCTTTGCATTGATCACTGAGGAAGGCTTTCTTATCTCTCCTTGCTATTCTTTGGAACTCTGCATTCAGATGCTTATATCTTTCCTTTTCTCCTTTGCTTTTCGCTTCTCTTCTTTTCACAGCTATTTGTAAGGCCTCCTCAGAGAGCCATTTTTCTTTTTTGCATTTCTTTTCCATGGGGATGGTCTTGGTCCCTATCTCCTGTACAATGTCACGAACCTCCGTCCAGAGTTCATCAGGCACACTATCTATCAGATCTAGTCCCTTCAATCTATTTCTCACTTCCACTGTATAATCATAAGGGATTTGATTTAGGTCATATCTGAATGGTCTAGTGGTTTTCCCTATTTTCTTCAATTTGAATGGTCTAGTGGTTTTCCCTACTTTCTTCAAGTCTGAATTTGGCAATAAGGAGCTCATGATCTGAGCCACAGTCAGCTCCTGGTCTTGTTTTTGCTAACTGTATACAGCTTCTCCATCTTTGGCTGCAAAGAATATAATCAATCTGATTTCGGTGTTGACTGTCTGGTGATGTCCATGTGTAAAGTCTTCTCTTGTGTTGTTGGAAGAGGGTGTTTGCTATGACCAGTGCATTCTCTTGACAAAACTCTATTAGCCTTTGCCCTGCTTCATTCCGTGCTCCACGGTAAAATCTGCCTGTTATTCCAGGTGTTTCTTGACTTCCTACTTTTGCATTCCAGTCCCCTATAATGAAAAGGACATCTTTTTTGGTGTTAGTTCTAAAAGGTCTTGTAGGTCTTCATAGAACTGTTCAACTTCGGCTTCTTCAGCATTACTGGTTGGGGCATAGGCCTGGATTACTGTAATATTGAATGGTTTGCCTTGGAAATGAAGAGAAATCATTCTGTCATTTTTAAGATTGCATCCAAGTACTGCATTTCGGACTCTTTTGTTGACCATGATGGCTACTCCATTTCTTCTAAGGGATTCCTGCCCACAGTAGTAGATATAATGGTCATCTGAGTTAAATTCACCCATTCCAGTCCATTTTAGTTCACTGATTCCTAGAATGTCGACGTTCACTCTTGCCATCTCCTGTTTGACCACTTCCAATTTGCCTTGATTCATGGACCTAACATTCCAGGTTCCTATGCAATGTTGCTCTTTACAGCACCGGACCTTGCTTCTATCACTGGTCACATCCACAACTGGGTATTGGTTTTGCTTTTGCTCCATCCCTTTATTCCTTCTAGAGTTACTTCTCCACTGATCTCCAGTAGCATACTGGGCACCTCCCGACCTGGGGAATTCCTCATTCAGTATCCTATCATTTTGCCCTTTGATACTGTTCATGGGGTTCTCAAGGCAAGTATACTGAAGTGGTTTGCCATTCCCTTCTCCAGTGGACCACATTCGGCTGTGGTCCATGTGATCAGATCGACTAGTTTCCTGTGATTATGATTTCAGTTTGTCTGCCCTCTGATGCCCCCTTGCAATATAAGTAGGGAAAACCACTAGGCAATTCAGGTATGACCTAACTCAACTCCCTTATGATTATAATACAGTGGAGGTGTCTAACAGACTCAAAGGATCAGATCTGGAAGACAGAACGCCCGAAGAACTATGGATTGGGGGTTCACACGGCACAGGAGTCAGTGACACAAACCAGTGAAAAAGAAATGCAAGAAGGCAAAGTGGTTGTCTGAGAAGGTTTTACAAATAGCTGAGGAAAGAAGAGAAGCAAAAGGCAAGGGAAAAAGGGAAAGATATCCCTACTGAATGTAGAGTTACAGAGAATAGCAAGGATAAGAAGGTCTTCTTCAAAGAACAGTTCAAGGAAGTAGAAAACAACAGAATGAGAAAGACTAGAGATCTCTTCAAGAAAACTGGAGATGGCAAGGGAATTTTCATGCAAGGATCAGCACGATGCAGGACAGAAATGGTAAGGACCTGAGAGAAGTAGAAGAGATTAAAAAGAGGTGGCAAGAATACACAGAAGAGTTATACAAAAAATGTCCTTGACAGCCACAACGGTGTGGTCACTCACCTAGAGCCTGACATCCTGGAATCTGAAGTCAAATGGGCCTTAGGAAGCATTACTACAAACAAGGCTAGTGGAGGTGATAGAATTCCAGTTGAGCGATTTAAAATCCTGAAAGATGAGGCTGTTACTGTGCTGTACTCAGTATGTCAGCAAATTTGCAAAACTCACCATCTCCAGTTTTCTTGAAGAGATCTCTAGTGGCCACAGGACTGGAAAAGGTCAGTTTTCATTCCAATTACAAAGAAGGCAGTGCCAAAGATGGTACATACTACTGTAAAATTCAACTCATTCTGCATGCCAGTAAGGCTATACTCAAATCCTTCAAGCTAGACTTTAGCATTACATGAACTGAGAACTTGCAGATATACAAGCTGGGTTTAGAAAAGGCAGAGGAACCAGAGATCAAATTGTCAACATCCACTGGATCAGAGTAAAAGCAAGAATATTCCAGAAAAACATGTTCTTCTGCTTCATTGACTACGCTCAAGCCTTGACCGTGTGGATCACAACAAACTGGAAAATTCTTAAAGCGATAGGAATACCAGACCACCTTACCCATCTCCTGAGAAACCTGTATGAGGATAAAGAAGCAACAGTTAGAACCAGACATAGAACAACTGACTTGTTTAAAATTGGGAAAGGAGTACGACAAAGCTGTTTATTTAACTTCTATGCAGAGTATATATCATGGGGAATGCTGGGTTGAATGAATCACAAGCTGGAATTAAGAGTGCCCAGAGAAGTAACAACCATAGATATGCAGATGGAACCACTTTAATGGCGGAAAACAAACAGGAACTAAAGAGCCTGTTGATGAAAGTGAAAGAGGAGAGTGGAAAAAGTTGGCTAAAACTCAACATTCATAAAACTAAGATCAGGACTTAACCACTGGTGGTTCAGTGGTTAAGATTCTGAGATTCAGTGGTTCTCAGTGGTTAAGATTCTTTGCCCACCCAATGGACGGGGCATGGGTTTGATCCCTGGTTGGAGAACTAAGATCCCATATGCTGCATGTTTAATAAATAAATAAAATAAAACATTAAAAAAAAAAAAAAAAAACTAAGATCATTGTATCTGGCCCCATCACTTCATGGCAACTAGATGGGGAAAAAGGGAAAGCAGTGACAGATTTTACTTTCTTGGGCATCACTGTGGATGGTGACTGTCGCCATGAAATTAAAAGACAACTGCTCCTTGGAAAGAAAGCTACGATAAACCTAGACAACATATTAAAAAGTAAAGACATCCCTTTGCTGACAAAGGTCCATATGGTCAAGGCTACGTTTTTCTGCTAGTCGTGTATGGATGTGAGAGTTGGATCATAAAGAAGGCTGAGCGTCAGGAACTGATGCTATGAACTGTGGTGCTGGAGAAGACTCTTGAGAGTCCCTTGGACAGCAAGGAGATCCAGCCAGTCCATCCTAAAGGAAATCAAGCCTGAGTATTCATTGGAAGGACTGATGCTAGAGCTCCAATACTTTGGCCACCTGATGTGAAGAGCCAGCTCACTGGAAAAGAATCTGATGTTGGGAAAGATTGAGGACAAAAGAAGGAGGCGACAGAGGATGAGATGGTTAGATGGCATTTCTGACTCAATGGACATGAATTTGAGCAAACTCCAAGAGACAGTGAAGGACAGAGAAGCCTGGCATGCTGCAATCCATGTGGTTGCAGAGTGAGACACAACTTAGCAACTCAACAACAACAACAAACTGTAAGGTCCAGCAATCACTGATGCTAAAGCTGAAACTCCAATACTTGGGCCACCTCATGCGACGAGCTGACTCACTGGAAAAGACTCTGATGCTGGGAGGGATTGGGGGCGGGGGGAGATGGGGACGACAGAGAATGAGATGGCTAGATAGCATCACTGACTCGATGGACATGAGTTTGAGTGAACTCTGGGAGTTGGTGATGGACAGGGAGGTCTGGCATGCTGTGATTCACGGGGTTGCAAAGAGTCGGACACAACTGAGCGACTGAACTGAACTGAGCAATCCCATGCTTTAGTACTTAACTAAAGGAATCAAAAACATATGATCACACATAAACCTGCACATGGATGTTTACAGAAGCTTCATTCTTAACTTCTAAAACTTGGAAGCAACCAAGACATCCTTCAGCAAGTGAATGGACAAATAAACCTAGTATTTCCAGACAATGGGACATTAGTCAGCTGAAAAGAAATGAGCTACCAAGGCATGAAAAGACATGGCATGAAGGAAAGTTAAATGCATACTGAGTGAAAAAAGCCAATATAAAAAGACCACATACTATACATTCCAACTGTGTGACACTGTGGAAAAGGCAAAACAGTGGAGACAGTAATAACACCAGGGTTTGGAGGAGGGAAACTTCCCTGGTGGCTCAGACGGTAAAGCGACTGCCTACAATGCGGGAGACCTGGGTTCGATCCCTGGGTCGGGAAGATTCTCTGGAGAAGGAAATGGCAACCCACTCCAGTATTCTTGCCTAGAAAATCCCATGGACGGGAAGAGCCTGGGGTGTCCATGGGGTTGCAAAGAGTCAGACACAGCTGAGTGACTTCACTTCACTTGGAGGAGGGAAGGTGGAGCACAGAGGATCTCTGGGTCACGAAACCCCTCTGTGTGACATCATAATGGTAGATCTGTGTTGTTACATGTTTGTCCAAACCCACAAAATGGGCCAGGAGTGAACCTTGATGTAAACCATGGACTGGGAGATGACAATATATCCAATTGTAACAAACACCCCATCTGGTGGGGATGGTGACAGTGGGGAGGCTGTGCCTGTGTGGGAGCAGGAAGTGGAGGACTGGGGCTCACGGGAAACCTCTGTGCCTTACCCTCAGTTTTGCTGTGAATCTAAAACGGCTCTCAATGAAATAAAAAGCATATTAAAAACAAAAAAGAAGATAATAATCTAGCTTCCGTTCCGTTCCGTTCAGTCGCTCAGTCGTGTCCGACTCTTTGCGACCCCGTGGACTGTAGCCTACCAGGCTTCTCCGTCCATGGGATTCTCCAGGCAAGAATACTGGAGTGGGTTACCATTTCCAGTAACATACAAAAAGTAAACAGGAAAGCGTCAACTGGAAGAAAAAAAACACAACCTAAAGTTGACAACAGTTTCATCTGAAGAACTTCCTGAGGGCGCAAGCCTGGGGCAGCTCCCAGGTAGCCCTGAGGGACTGCTCTCAAGAGTAAGACAGCAGCAGCTGGATCTATACGAATTTTTGCAACACAGACCAGGTAGTGGGAACATCCAAAGATTACTGACAATTAAAGAAAACCAAGGTAAGGAATTTAGTGCTTCTCTATGCATGGCAAGATGTAAGAGTCTGGGCTCACTGAAATCATTCCTCTGCTGTGCACCTCACTCTTTGGGGCCAGAATCCTGTGCTTTGCCAGCCTGAGTCCCCTCTGGGCTCACCACTGGGCAGCTCTAGTGGTTTGATGGCTCAAAAAATCTGTTTTTTAAGAATGTGGCATGTAATGTTTTTAATTCACAAAAACAAAGACATTTTAAAAAGGCTAAAAAAAAACAATTTGTGCCACCAGTTATGAAATATATTATAAAACTTCAGTAAGTAAGCTGTGGAAAGGGAATGAGAATACCCAGAGTTCAAGAGAAGAGAAGCGAAAACCCTACAAACCCTAACAGAGAAGAAGTTTAGTAAGAGCGATGTGACAAAGAGGGTAAAAGAAAAATGATTTAAAGAAAAACAAAACAGACTTAGAACAATCGGTTATCTATTGTGAGAGGAAAAACTTAAATCCTTATTTTCACAGAAAACTTAAATTCCACACAGATGAAAGAGCTGTTCCTTTTAACTGAAGCCATAAAGGAACTAAGGAGAATCTGATCTCAAGGAAGGAAATGCCTTTCTCAGCAAAATAGCAACAGGAAAAAAACACAGAGAAAAATTGAGACTTCATCTTTTTTTAAAAGATTTTAAAGAAAACATTTACATATTTTAATAAAAAGTCTAACTTAAAATCCACATATATTTACAATAAATCAAATACTGGGGATCTAGTACAGTAAAAAAAAAAAAAACCACTTGATCTTTCCTGGCACAAAGTCACCAAAGTCTGGGAATTTATAGTCTTTTGAATGCTAATATGATGACACAGGAGTCTTGGGGGCTTCAGAACTTCAGGACTGGGGGTGGGGTGGAGTGGGGTGGCTGGTCACCAGAAAAGCGACTCCTGCAGTCACAACTCTCCTTCAGTACCACCGCCGTGCCTCCCCTGATGGCTGAGAGAGGCTACACTGACTCTGAGCAGTGACCAACCAGTCATTTAACCTATCCTGCTCAGTGTTGGAAAACTGAAAGCTTTATAGGATATATATATAAAATATATATGTAATATGTATAATCATGATGACCCTCTTTGTCTCTTGTGAGGATCTTTGACTCAAATTTTTGTTTGATGTACATGCATACTTATTTTTTACATTTATTCTGCTACTCTGCATCTTTTGATTGGGGAGTTTAAGACATTTACACTGAAAGTAATTACTGATAGTGAAAGTGAAAATGTTAGTCGCTCAGTTATGTTTGACTCTTTATGACCCATCTGGCTACTGCGTCCATGGGATTCTCCAGGCGAGGATACCAGAGTGGGTTGCCATGCCCTTCTACAGGGGTTCTTCCTGACCCAGGGACTGAACCCAGATCTCTTGCATTGCAGGCAGATTCTTTTCCATTTGAACTACCAGGGAAGCACTTACTATTTCCGTTTTGTTGACTGTTTTTTTGTCTTACAGTTTATTTGCTCCTCTTTTCTTTCTTGCTTCCTGCCTTCATGCTTCCTTGGTGTTCTGCAGTGACATGCTTTGATTCCTTTCTCATCTTCCATCTATATCCTATGGGTATTTTCTTTGTGGGGAGGTTACATAGCACATTATATAGTTACAATAGTTTTTTAAACTAATTACTGCTTAATTTTGATCACATACAAAGATTCTACTCTTGTACATCTTCCCCCATTTAGTTATTCACATCACAAATTACATCTTTTTATATTTTATAGTCACTACAGTTACCGGTTTTTATTTTTTAATTTATGTACCACCATGATGGTATTACAGATTTTGGACCTTTCTATATGGGCTTCCCAGGTAGCTCAGTGGTAAAGAATCCACTTGCCAACAAAGGAGCCCCAGGAAACGTGGGTTCGATCTCTGGGTTGGGAAGATCCCCTGGAGGCAGAAATGGCAACCCACACCAGTATTCTTGCCTGGAAAATCCGATGGACAGAGGAGCCTGATGGGCTACAATTCATGAGGTCACAAAGAACTGGACATGATTGAGTATCCACACACCTGTCTATATATTCACCTTTAACAGAGTGTTATGTTTTCATGTGCTTTCACGTCACACCTTGCATCCTGCCATTAGCATTTCTCTCAAATCAAGTCTAGCGATGTGCACTCCCTCAGCTTTTACTTCTCTTGGAAAGTCTTATTTCTCCTTCACTTTTGAAGGACAGTTTTGCAGATCCAGTTTCCTTGGCTGGCGCTCTTTTCTTCTAGCGCTTTGAATACGTCGCCCCACTCCCTCTTGGCCTATGATGTCACTGCTGAAACACCTGCTGAGAACCTTATGGGAGCTCCCCTGTGACAACTCGCTTTTTTCTTGCTGTTTTCAAGACTCTCTCTTTGCCTTGGCCTTGTGAGTTTTATTACAATATGTTTCAGTCCAGGCCTCTTTTAGGCATCTTGAATTTGGATGTCCGTGAGTTTCAGAAGCTTCCTGACCTTTCTCCTAGGTCTCCCACGTGACATACACCGGTCTACTTGTTCGCGTTCCATAAGCCTCCGAGGCTTTCCACACTCTTCATCATTCTTTTTCCTTTTTTGCTCCTGACTTAATAATTTCAAGTGACTTGCTTTCAAATTCTGATTCTTTCGTCTGCTTGGTTAATTCTGCTGTTGAACATGCTAGAGAATTTTTCAACTTAGTTATTGTATTCTTCAGCTCCAGAATTTGTTTGGTTCTTTTTTATACTTTCTCTTTCTTGATATTTGCTTCCCTGGCGGCTCAGACGGTAAAGAATCACCTGCAATGCAGGAGACTGTGTTCGATCCCTGGGTTGGGAAAATCCCCTGGAGAAGGGAATGGCAACCCGCCCCAATATTCTTGCCAGGACAATTCCATGGACAGAGGAGCCTGGTGGGCTACACAGTCCATGGGGTCACAAAGAGTTGGACATGACTGAGTGACTACATTTTCTTTTCTTTCTTCTGTTGGTATTTACATTTTGTTCATTTTCACAACTGCAGTTATTTCACTATGCTCTCTTGTAGCATTCTACAGTTTAAGAGTATTATTTTGAATTTTTCGTTAATTCACACACCTTAGCTTCTTTAGCGGAGAAGGCAATGGCAAGCCACTCCACTACTCTTGCCTGGAGAATCCCATGGATGGAGGAGCCTGGTAGGCTGCAGTCCGTGGGGTCGCTAAGGGTCGGACACGACTGAGCGACTTCACTTTCACTTTTCACTTACACATTGGAGAAGGAAATGGCAACCCACTCCAGTGTTCTTGCCTGGAGAATCCCAGGGACGGGGGAGCCTGGTGGGCTTCCGTCTATGGGGTCACACAGAGTTGGACATGACTGAAGTGACTTAGCAGCAGCAGCAGCAGCTTCTTTAGGGTCAGTTTCCGGATATGTATTTTGATCCTATGACTGGGCCACATTTCCCTGTTTCTTCATCTGCCTCATTATTTTTAGCTGGGACTTGGGCATTTATAAAAACTGCCACCTTTCCCAGTCTTTCTGAACTGGCTGCATACGGGGAAAGACTTTCACCAGTCAGTCTGGCTAGATCCTGGGAGCCTCCAAACCTTCTCTGGGGATGTGTCTTCTCTCCACCTGCCACTGCCCAGGGCTGTAAGCTGCTTCTCCCTGCAGCATCCATTTCTGGGGCTGCAGGTTCTCTGGCCACAAGCAGCTGAACTCTCCTTGTTCTCAGTGGCCCCAGGGGTGCCAGTCACGTGAGAGAAATCGACCTGTGAGGAGCTTCTCTTTGGCATGTAACCAGAAGCTGTTCACTGAGTGTCCTGCTGAGGGGCACTTGTGGATGTGGCTCTTGTGAGTGAGGTAAGTGGAGCAGCCTGTCACCACTTCAGTGCAGCTGCTCTTGGCTTTCTGCTGGCCTGGATGACTGTAACTTCTTAACTGGTTTCTCGAGTCATAAAAGCTTCTCTGGACCATTTATTGTTAAGGCAATGTGACTGAGGGTGAACAGATCTGGGTTCCCTTTGCACCATCATGCTGGCTTCGCTCCTCTTCTGTTTGCCTGGCCCACCCGTTGGCGGCTGACTTCTGACGTGAGGGCAGTTGTATGGGACTGAGCCCGTAACCTGAGGGGTCTGTGCTAACTTGAGGCTGAGTCAGAACGGAACTGAATTGGACGACACCCAGTTGGTGTCAGAGGGCTGGAGAACTGCCTGGCATCAGGAAAAAAATCAACATGGGGATATACATATTTCTTATAATAAAAATGGAAATGTGTGAAGATGACCACTCTTCTGTTTTTTCTCTATAAAATTTCTTAGCACACTTTCTTGCCACATCAACCAATGTCTATAATTACACCTTAGGACAAAACTTCTCCATTTATTGTTTAAAACACCACTATAAAACAACTTTCTTTTTAAGAAGTATTATCTTCAGTCAATAAACTTACTGTGAGCTATAGCTAAATACCTAGCAAAGAAAATCTAAAATGAGATATAATAGTTACAAGGAAATACTAAAGTTTTATTTTAAAGTTTAACTGATATAGAAGAGGGAGAATGAAGTAACTGGTACATGACATAAAGCAGGTCACTAGGTAGATGCAAAGAAATAGAGGAAAACAATAGAATGGGAAAGACAGAGATCTCGTCAAGAAAATCAAAGATACCAACGGAACATTTCATGCAAAGATGGGCACAATAAAGGACATAAATGGTGTAGACCTAACAGAAGCAGAAGACATAAGAAGAGGTGGCAAGAATGCACAGAACAACACAAAAAAGATCTTCATGACCCATATAACCACAATGGTGTGATCACTCACCTAGAGCCAGACATCCTGGGATGTGAAGTCAAGTGGGCCTTAGGAAGCATCACTACCAACAAGGCTAGTGGAGGTGATGGAATTCCAGTTGAGCTATTTCAAATCCTAAAAGATGATGCTGTGAAAGTGCTGCACTCAGTATGCCAGCAAATTTGGAAAACTCAGCAGTAGCCACTGGACTGGAAAAGGTCAGTTTTCATTCCAATCCCTAAGAAAGGCAATGCCAAAGAATGCTCAAATTATCACACAACTGCACTCATCTCACATGCTAGCAAAGTAATGCTCAAAATTCTCCAAGCCAGGCTTCAACATAACGTGAATTGTGAACTTCCAGATGTTGAAGTTGGATTTAGAAAAGACAGAGAAACCAGAGATCAAATTCCCAACATCCGTTGGATCACTGAAAAAGCAAGAGTTCCAGAGAAACAGCTCCTTCTGCTTTATTGACTATTCCAAAGCCTTTGACTGTGTGGATCACAACAAACTGTGGAAAATTCTTAGAGATGGGAATACGAGACCACCTGACCTAACTCCTGATAAATACGTATGCAGGTCAAGAAGCAACAGTTAGAACTGGACATGGAACAACAGACTGGTTCCAAATCATGAAAGGAGTACGTCAAGGCTGTACACTGTTACCCTGCTTATTTAAGTTACATGCAGAGTATATCATGAGAAATGCTAGGCTGGATGAAGCACAAGCTAGAATCAAGATTGCCAGGAAAAATATCAGTAACCTCAGATATGCAGATGACACCACCCTTATAGCAGAAAGCGAAGAAGAATTAAAGAGCCTCTTGATGAAAGTGAAAGAGGAGAGTGAAAAAGTTGGCTTAAGACTCAACATTCAGAAAACTAAGATCATGGCATCTGGTCCCACCAATTCATGGCAAATAGATGGGGAAACAGTGGAAACAGTGACAGACTTTATTTTTTTGAGCTCCAAGATCACTGCAGATGGTGACTGTAGCCATGAAATTAAAAAACGGTTGCTCCTTGATAGAAAAGATATGACCAACCTAGACAGCATGTTAAAAAGACATTACTTTGCAGAGACATTACTTTGCCAACAAAGGTCCACTAGTCAAAGCTATGGTTTTTCCAGTAGTCACGTATGGATGTAAGAGTCAGACCATAAAGAAAGCTGAGTGCCAAAGAATTGATGCTTTTGAATTGTGATGTCTTCGTGGACTGCAAGGAGATCCAACCAGTCCATCTTAAAGGAAATCAGTCCTGAATAGTCACTGGAAGGAATGATGCTGAAGCTGAAACTCCAATACCTTGGCCGCCTGATGCAAAGAACTGACTCATGTGTAAAGACCTTGATGCTGGGAAAGATTGAAGGCAAGAGGAGAAGGGGATGACAGAGGATGAAATGGTTTTATGGCATCACCAACTCAATGGACATGAGTTTGAGAAAACTCCAGCAACTGGTGATGGACAGGGAATCCTGGCCTGCTTCAGTCTACGGGGTGGAAAAGAGTCAGACATGAGTGAGCGACTGAACTGAACTAGGTAGATGTATGTCATAAAGCCTCTCAGTTCAGTTCCGTCGCTCAGTCGTGTCCGACTCTTTGCGACCCCGTGGACTGTAGCCTACCAGGCTTCTCCGTCCATGGGATTCTCCAGGCAAGAATACTGGAGTGGGTTACCGTTTCCTTCTCCAGGGGATCTTCCCGACCCAGGGATCGAACCCGGGTCTCCCGCATTGGAGGCAGACGCTTTAACCTCTGAGCCACCAGGGAAGAGCAAATAGTAAGCACCATAAAGCCTCTAGTTATAATAAAATTTGCCGCAAGAATACAGCACAATAGAACAGAGCACTACACCAACACCATACCCCACCTTACCCCCATCCCCTCTGGGGCAAAGGACAGCCCCACCATCATTGACCAAAGTTCCAAGGGAATGGGAAGCAGGAGGGCAGGCGCACTTGGTTCCTCCCACGTGACTACCCAGACCTGGAAGCAGAGCGCTTGCTGGTGCAAGGCATGCTGGGAGTGAAATCTCCAGTTAGTGGGAAGTCAGCAGTCTCTCCCAAAAGGGCATCTGCCAGTACCTAGGCTCTGAAGAACTAAGATGAACACCACTATGGTGCTGCTGCTGCTGCCGCCAAGTCGCTTCAGTTGTGTCCGACTTTGTGCGACCTCATAGATGGCAGCCCACTAGGCTCCCCCGTCCCTGGGATTCTCCAGGAAAGAACACTGGAGTGGGCTGCCATTTCCTTCTCCAATGCGTGAAAGTGAAAAGTGAAAGTGAAGTCGCTCAGTCATGTCTGACTCTTAGTGACCCCATGGACTGCAGCCTACCACGCTCCTCCGTCCATGGGATTTTCTAGGCAAGAGTACTAGAGTGGCTTGCCATTGCCTTCTCCGGAACACCACTATGCACAGTTCTTAACTGTCAACAAAATGCCTCCCAGTTCCCTTCGCCTCCAGGTGCTGTTTGGGTTGAGATGATGCACAAGATCACTGTGCTGTTCTTAATGTTGTCTCCTTGACTATAAAGCATGACTCATTTCATCATGGAATGAGAAGTAAAGGATCAGAGTAGACAATTTATGTGAAAGCACAGAAAGATACACAAATGTTCACTGGCCAATTAATAAAATGTAAGCCCAGGAAGAATATAAATGAACTCCAACATCTGCCATTAATTTCCAAATTTAGCAACTAAGACTTCCTATTTGTACCCTAATCACAACAAATTCCACACTGAAAAACTCTGATGAATTAGGTTGCCTCATAATTAGCATAGACTTCAAAGATCCTTTATTCTAAACCAGGGTCAGCAAAGAATGGCCCAGCCCTGCCCGTGTAAATACAGTTTTACTGGAGCACAGCCACGCTTGTTCACCAACACAGGTCATAGCTGTCTGCACACGACAGCTGCAGAGTCGCAAGTCTGTGACGGACACCGTGTGGCCCTTTACAGTCAGCTTCTCCACTCCTGCTCTAACCCTCTGGCTTAGAACAGCGCATCTGCAGATGAATAATGCACTCACTGGCCCCATGTATCACAACTGCTGCGGGGGGGGAACCAGGACTGTCTGCTGACACCAGGCTACCGACTCCCTTTCCAGTGGTCCCAGTTCATTCATCAACGGAGATCCAGGCTCTTGCAGTTTCTCACAAATGATGAGTCCTCTGGCTCCTACCCAGCACTCTACCTGTGTGGTTCAGCCATGGGGGTGTCTGGCAGAAGCTGCTTCTAAGTCACATGTCCACAGTCAACGCACCCAGGCAGGATTCCCTGCTGCTCAGAGGTGACATCATCTT
Source organism: Moschus berezovskii (assembly GCF_049115385.1). Taxonomy (NCBI): domain Eukaryota; kingdom Metazoa; phylum Chordata; class Mammalia; order Artiodactyla; family Moschidae; genus Moschus; species Moschus berezovskii. The sequence continues at coordinate 4,638,852 of NC_142460.1, forward strand.
CCCCATCACTCCAGGTGCCCTTCAGCCTCTGACCTTCACTTCAAAAGGCACCAGGTCTCTTTTCCATTGGCTTGGCAAGCTCGCTTCCTCCTGCTTGTCCTGAACCGAATCCATCTAGAATTCAGGCTCTTATTTGAGCCTGATCTTCGATACCAGGATCCTACCTGTTTTACCTGCACCTCGCCTCAAATTTCTCCTCCCCAGACAAGAATTCCTGGTGAAGTGGCAGGAAGCCATTACTCAGAGGCCTTCAAAATTTACCTCCAAGGTGAAGTCTAACCACCTCAGTGGGGTTTCACAGTTCTCCCTGTACAAAACTTCTATACCAATTAAACTGGCTCGTTTTCTATTCCCCAAGCTATTTGGGGTCCAAAGCTATGCCATTTCCTCCCTCCCTCCCTATCTTTCTTCAAGAATCAGCTTAAATTCTACTGCTCTTCTTCAAATAATGAAGTTAAAAGGGAGGTGAATAAAGAAAAGGGTGTGTGCATGACAGTTCTTTATTTCACCTGCTAATTCACCAGAGAGCCATTTACCTTCCACAGTAAGACTTCTATAAATATACTCATTATTACAATAATGAGTATATTTAAGCACAGCAAAAAAAAAAAAGTGTATTAGGATGTTTGTTACACTGAAATTTGAGCCAAGACATAATTTTATCAATGCTTTTAAGGCACTAATTATTGAAGCCCTAGTACTTTAAATACAAAATATGAAACTTAGATTCAAATTCCTGTTAGTAGCTACATAACTCTACACAAGTTCTTTAGCTTCCTTAAGTTACTCAAATGTAAAATACAGTTGATTTTCAATATTCAAGACAGCTATGAATCAGCAAATAATGAATTACTGCTCTTACAGGAAATATGGGGTCAGGTTCCTGTGAGCCTCTGGTTACATTTTCTTCAATCGTTCAATATATATCCTTGTTTTGTGTGTGTTTCTGTAAGAAACCTTGTTGTTGTTGCTGTTTAGTTGCCAATTCGTGTCTGACACTTTTGAGACCCCACAGACTGTAGCCCGCCAGGAAGACTCCTCTGTCCACAGGATTTCCCAGGTAAGAATACTGGAGTGTGTTGCCATTTCCTCCTGCAGGAGATCTTCTCAATTCAAAAGACTGAACCCATGGTCTCCTGCAATGGCAGGTAGAGATTCTTTCCCACTGAGCCACCTGGGAAGTGTATAAAATTTATTTAACATATATTGCATAGTTATTAATGTTGAGCTCACAGGCAACACACTAACTTACCATAAGAGACTTCAACAGACCCCTCCCAGCACCACACAAGAAAGAGTCTGTGTTATCTCAACTAAAAACTCTTGGTTTTTCCTATCCTCAGAGCAGCCTGAAAAGTTCTCTGACTTTTTTTGGAATGCCTACAGAGTATGTCTAAGCCTTTTAAACTTTTAAATAAAGTCTTTAAAATTTTTAAATAAAGCTTTTTCATATTTAAATGAAAATACGCCCAAAATGCCCTGAGTTTTGTTTCTGAAGACGTTCAACTGCAGCTGGAGAAGGAAATGGCAACCAACTCCAGTATTCTTGCCTGGAAAATCCCATGGACAGAGGAGCCTGGTGGGTTGCAAAGAGTTGGGCATGACTGAGTGACTAACACTCACGACCCTGTCCAGTGCAGCTTGAAGCAAGTGAAAACCAGCTGAACCCTCCCTCATGTGGATTATCTCAGACCAACTTTTCCTCTTACCACTCACACAGCTCCCAGGAGCAGCGCCTAAAGACAGCCACCTCCACATCCATCAGGAGAGGCCCAACCTGATAAATTTTGGCATTTAATAATACCCAGCCTTAAGGATGGTTTTTTCCCAGCTATAGGCCTGAGACAGGAAGTGCCCCGTGATACATATATTATTTATCGAGGGAAGCATTCCAAGTACACAAAAATGTTTGGGGTGGAAAAGGAAATATGTGATTTTAAACATACATTTATGTATGTACATAAATGCTTCATGGATAGCTATATTAAAAAAAGTAATGGTACTTCCTACTGGAAAGAGGAAGAAGACCCAATATTGAACATCCAGAAATGTTTTACTATATGCATAGCAGATGCTGTGTAAACTAACATTAGATTCATTAAAACTTCTAAATCTCTTTTTAAATGATTACAATAAACGTTTCAGCTTAAAAACCTACTGTTATACCTTAATACAAAATAGATGCGTATTCATGACAAAAAAAGCTAATCGCCTACAGAGAGGCTCAGATAAATTTGCTTTCTATAATGTTACAGCTATTTTAGTAACAGCTAAGTGTTCCTTAAATCCAAGGAATGACTGAATGCCTCACATTTCAAACTTACTGAACCTAACATTAAGCTATTTTTTCTTTTTTTAAAAAACGACACAGATTATAGTTGTGTGACCTGATTTTCAAGTAAGTCGACTGACCAGATTTGAACACAAATTAAATGCCTTTCTGGAATAAGACAAAGTGCACTCCCAGCCTACATGTTTTAATATGAACTGACTTTTTTGAGGGCACACGGAGGGGTAGGGGGAAGGTACAGACTGAAAATGAAGTAAAATGAGAATGAGGCATGAGAATGTCTTTCTAATGAGACACAATTTAACAGATCCATTAAATCCTTCTGTATTAACTCCTACTTCTTTCAACTTTAAAATAAAATTTTGTAGGCAGAAGTTTTATGGTAGACTTGTCAGAACTAAATTTAGAGTATGACTAACTTGCCACAAAAAGTCTTTGTTTTTCTATAGCAAAGTTTTTCAACACATCAAACTACAGATACACTTGATAGAGTAAGATAGAAACTGCAGTCACATCTCACTCTTGGAAGGTAACCCAGGATAAAATGCAGACGCCTTTGGGAAACACCACCAAAGATGTAATCTATGAAAGGGGTAACTGATAACCCAGACTTCATTAAAATTAAAAACCTCTGCTCTGTGAAATATTATGTTAAGATAATGAAAAGATATGTCATAGACTGGGAGAAAATATTTGGAAAGACACATCTCATAAATGCTGCTGCTGCTGCTAAGTCGCTTCAGTCGCGTCCGACTCTGTGTGACCCCATAGACGGCAGCCCACCAGGCTCCCCCGTCCCTGGGATTCTCCAGGCAAGAACACTGGAGTGGGTTGCCATTTCCTTCTCCAGTGCATGAAAGTGAAAAGTGAAAGTGAAGTTGCTCAGTCGTGTCCGACCCTCAGCGACCCCATGGACTGCAGCCCACCAGGCTCCTCCATCCATGGGATTTTTCAGGCAAGAGTACTGGAGTGGGTTGCCATTGCCTTCTCCATCTCATAAATGACACATCCAAAATACACAAAGAATTCTTAAAACTCAACAATAAGGGGGAAAAAGCAACTCAACTAAAAAATGGGGCAAGAAAATCTGAACAGTCATCTCACTGAAGGAGACATGAGTGAGTGAAAGTCAATCAGTCATGTCTGACTCTTTGTGACCCCATGGAATATACAATTCATAGAATTCTCCAGGCCAGAATACTGGAGTGGGTAGCCTTTCCCTTCTCCAAGGGATCCTCCCAACCCAGGATTCAAACCCCAGTCTCCTGCACTGCAGGCGGATTCTTTACCAGCTGAGCCACAAGAGAAGCCCAAGAATACTGGAGTGGGTAGCCTATATGGATGGCAAATGAGCAAGATGAAGAGATGCTCTGCATCAGATGTTATCAGGGAAATGCAAATTAAGCTAGAGTGAGATGCCAGTACACATCGATCAGAATGACCAAAATCCAGAACACTGACATCACATGCTGGCAAGCGCAGGAAGCAACAGGAAGTCTCACTCATTGCTGGTGGGCATGCAAACTGGTACAGCCACTGTGGACACAGTCTGGTTCTAACAAACAAAATATACTCTTACTCTATGATCCAGGAATCACACAGTCCTTGGTATCTATCCAAACGAGTTAAAAACTAACGTCTACACAAAACACTGCACATGATATTTTACAGCAGCTTTATTTATAATCGCTAAAACCTGGAAGCAACCAAGATGCCACTCTGCAGTGAACTAGTAAACTGGTACTCGAGACAATGGGATATTATTCAGCATTAAAAAGAAATGAGCTATCAAGGCGTGAAAAGACACAGGATCCTTAAATGCACACTGCTCAGCCAGGAAGAGAAGTCAATCTGTAAAAGCTGCATATCTTATGCTTCAACTCTGATATTCTGGAGAAGCAGAACTATGAAGACAGCAAAAAGATCAGTGGTTGCGGGGGGCAGGGGAGGGATGAACAGGCAGAGCAGAGGGGATTTTTAGGGCAGTGTAACTATACTACATGGCACTATAATGGCGAATTCATGTCATTACACACTTGTCTAATCCACAGAATAGACAATACCAAGAGGGAACCTTAATGTAAACTGTGGATTTTGGGCAATAATGATGTGCCAGCGGAGATTCCATGGCTGTAACAAATGGGATTTTCTAGGATGGGGAGGCTGTACATATGTGGGGACAGGGGGTATATGGGAACTCTGTTTTCCACCGAGTTTGTTGTGTACCTAAAAATAAAAGTCTAGTAAAACACACATACAACTATACACAGAGGAAAAAAAGGTATAGACTATAATTCTGTAAACTTGCAGAGACACAGGTTCGATCCCAGGGTCAGGAAGATGCCCTGGAGAAGGAAATGGTAACCCACTCCAGTATTCTTGCCTGGAAAATCCCACGGACAGAGGAGCCTGGAGTCCGTGGGGTGGCAAAGAGTCGGAAAGGATTGAGTGACTAAACAACAATGGTTATGTCTAGGTAGTATATACGTGGGTGCTTAATCTCCTATCCTTCCAACTTTTCTCTGTTAAAGGACAGAAATGGTATGGACCAAACAGAAATAGAAGATAGTAAGAAGAGGTGGCAAAAATACACAGAACTGTACAAAAAAGATCTTCACGACCCAGATAATCATGAAGGTGTGATCACTCACACTCACCTAGAGCTGGACATCCTGGAACATGAAGTCAGGTGGGCCTTAGGAAGCATCACAATGAACAAAGCTAATGGAGGCGATGGAATTCCAGTTGAGCTATTTCATATTCTAAAAGATGATGCTATGAAAGTGCTGCACTCAATGTCAGCAAATTTGGAAAACTCAGGACTGGAAAAGGTCAGTTTTCATTCCAATCCCAAAGAAAGGTAATGCCAAAAAATGCTCAAACTACCACACAATTGCACTCAATTCACACACTAGTAAAGTAATGCTCAAAACTCTCCAAGCCAGGCTTTAGCAACATGTGAACTGTGAACTTCCAGGTGTTCAAGCTGATTTTAGAAAAGGCAGAGGAACCAGAGATCAGATTGCCAACATTTGCTGGATCATGGAAAAAGCAAGAGAGTTCCAGAAAAACATCTATTTCTGCTTTATTGAGTATGCCAAAGCCTTTGACTGTGTGGATCACAATAAACTGTGGAAAATTCTGAAAGAGATGGGAATACCAGACCACCTGACCTGCCTCTTGAGAAACCTGTATGCAGGTCAGGAAGCAACAGTTAGAACTGGACACGGAACAACAGACTGGTTCCAAATAGGAAAAGGAGTATGTCAAGGCTGTATATTGTCACTCTGCTTATTTAACTTATATGCAGAGTACATCATGAGAAATGCTGGGCTGGAAGAAGCAGAAGCTGGAATCAAGATTGCTGGCAGAAATTCAATAACCTCAGATATGAAGATGACACCACCCTTATGGCAGAAAGTGAAGAGGAACTCAAAAGCCTCTTGATGAAAGTGAAAGAGGAGAGTGAAAAAGTTGGCTCAAAACTCAACATTCAGAAAACTAAGATCATGGCATCCAGTCCCACCACTTCTTGGTAAATAGATGGGGAAAGAGTGGAAACAGTGGCTGACTTTATTTTTCTGGGCTCCAAAATCACTGGGGATGGTCTGCAGCCATGAAATTAAAAGATGCTTACTCCTGGAAGGAAAGTTATGACCAACCTAGACAGCATATTAAAAAGCAGAGACATTACTTTGCCAACCAAGGTCCGACTAGTCAAGGCTTGGTTTTTCCAGTGGTCATGTATGGATGTGAGAGTTGGACTGTGAAGAAAGCTGATCGCCAAAGAATTGATGCTTTTGAACTGTGGTGTTGGAGAAGACTCTTGAGAGTCCCTTGGGCTGCAGGGAGATCCAACCAGTCCATCCTAAAGGAGATCAGTCCTAGGTGTTTATTGGAAGGACTGAAGCTGAAGCTGAAACTCCAATACTTTGGCCACCTCATGCGACGAGTTGACTCACTGGAAAAGACTCTGATGCTGGGAGGGACTGGGGGCAGGAGGAGACAGGGACGACAGAGGATGAGATGGTTGGATGGCATCACCGACTTGATGGACATGAGTTTGAGTGAACTCCAGGAGTTGGTGATGGACAGGGAGGCCTGGCATGCTGCGGTTCATTGGGTCGCAGAGAGTCAGACACGACTGAGCGACTGAACTGAATTTAACTTAAAAGGGGAAAGAAACGTGTTTGGGATTCATTAGGAGACACAAGCAGAACACAGAAGAATAGATTATAAAATAGATTAATAATTTTAAGTTCATTCAGAAACAAAACTGCTTATCTTTGACCAATAATAGTTATTTGCAGAATTAAATATCTCTGTAACCATATTTAAACTGCACTTAAATTCTCAACATTATATTTAAGAAAGTTGTTGTTTAGAATAACCATAAAATTTAGAGATTTAAAAAAGTAAATAGTAGGGTGAGCACTAAAACTACCAAAAACTGGTTTCTGAAAGACCCTTCAGATAGGGATCATATTTAAATGCTTATCCAAGGGTATGGTGGCTCAGAGGTTAAAGCATCTGCCTCCAATGCGGGAGACCCGGGTTCGATCCCTGGGTCGGGAAGATCCCCTGGAGAAGGAAACGGTAACCCACTCCAATATTCTTGCCTGGAAAATCCCATGGACGGAGAAGCCTGGTAGGCTACAGTCACGGGGTCGCAAAGAGTCGGACACGACTGAGCGACGGAACGGAACGGAAAAAAAAAAAATCCAAATGAAGCAACTTCAGTTCCAAGGGAAGTTATTTAGAACCAACTGGGAAAGAAACAATCTCGTGAACTATTTCCAAGTGCCGAGAAGAGAGGCACAGATCACCATCAACTTCCGTCTTAAGCCAACAGCAACAGGAGAGGGTTTCCAAACATTTAACAAACAAGAAGTTGTATGACCACCGTCATTTTAAAAATAAAAAGCTGAATTTATGACCTAATTTCACTGCATAGGAAAAGGAACACTGCGTTGGGGGTGGGGTGGAGGGGAGCGTACTTAACGCGCACAGGATCCACCTGGGGTCCTTTTTAATTAAAAAATTCTAAACATTCCAGGCATATCTCCGAACCTGTAACGGCAGTGTCTGTCTAAATAAAGGCCATCTGTCTTCTTCCTCCAACCGAGAATTTAAACAGAGGTGAAGGTCTGTTTGTTATCTGAAGAAGTATTGAGCGCACTCGGCGCGCCCGCTGCAGTCCCCAGAAGCTCCTGACCTCGCCGGCGGGCCTCTGCCCGCCTCCAGTCCAGGCCTCGCCGGTGAGTCCAGCCCAGCGCGGCGCGAGGCCCCGGACTCGGCGCTGGACTGATGGGCCCGGGCCAGGGCCAGGGCCGCGGCCACTCGGCAGGCAGGTCCCCCAGCGCTGCTGGAAGGCCACGGCCCGAGGTTCCCACCTCCGGGGGCTGCGCCCACCGTCCCAAACCCGCGCGAGGGGCGGCGGGGCGCTGGGTTCAGCCACTCGTAATGTGGCGGTGGTGGGGGGGCGGTCACCGCGGGGCACAGCGGCCGGGCCCGGACCGGCCTCGGGAAATTAACGGGCCGCGCGGCGCGGGCCTCACCTGCGCGCCCCACCTGTGCGCCGCCCCCACTGCGCGGCCGGGCCGCAGCCGCGCGCATCCCGACCCGCACCCCCCTCCTCGACCCCGGCCTCCCGCGCCCCGGCGCCCCCTCACCTGAGCGGCGGCGGGGGCGGCGGCGGGCGGCGCACCCCCCCGCAGGCCGTCCTCCTCCTCGGGGGGCTCGTCCAGGAGCACCCGGCTCCGGCCCAGCTTCCACATGCTGCAGGCGGGCGGGCGGGCGGGCGGGAGCCGGTGTCCGTGCGTGCCCCTCCTCGGCCGGCCCGCGGCACGGACGCCCGGGCTGCGGCTCCTGGAGGACCGGACGCCGCCAGTGGGGCCGGGCGGGGCCGGGCTGCGGGGCGGGCCCACCCCCAGGGCCGGGCCCTCCCCAGCCCAGCCCGCCCCTCCCGGACAGGGCTCGGTCCCCGCACCCAACCAGACCCGGCGTCCGTCCGGGCCCGGGCCACACCCCCCGGGCCTCCACTTCCCCGGCTCGCCACCGCCCCGCCCCGCCAGGCCCTGCCCCCGGCCGACCACCCCCCCAGAGGCTCCGCCTCCTCTGAGCAGTGCCCACCCCCGAACCTAATCCTGCGAGGTCCTTTCCGCAGGCCGCCCGCCCAAGCCGACCCTCTCTCGCCCCTCGCCCCTCACCCAGGCTCCCGTCACCTAGCCCCCACTTATCTCGGACCCTCTCCGTCCACCCCTCGACCACAGTCCCCGCAACCCGGCCGACCTGCTCACCCCTCACCCCGTGATACCGCCTCACCCCGAGGGCACCCCCACCCCGAGCTGACCCTCTCACCCCTCACCCTTCACCCCGCGCTGGGTCGCGGCCAGGCCCGCCGGGCGGCGGCGCGGGGGGCGGGGCGGCCGGGGCTCCGGTCACCATGGCGACAGCCACCGGACGCGGAGCGGGCATGGTGCGCATGCGCACACCCCAGTGTCCGCGGCTGCTCGGGGCGCGGTGGGTGGGGCTGGAGGCGGTGGCCGCTCGCGTTCCCGCTGGGTCGGCCCGCCCCCGAGCCTGGTGGTCCCGGGGGTGCGCAGGCGTCCAGCCCCGTGGGTAACAGCGCGAGTGCTGGCCGGCACCACAGAGGGTGGAGGCACTGGGCATGCGGACCTGCCACCGAGGCGAGGTACGGCCAAGCCCCGGGATGGACCGCAGACGGTGGACTCGGCCCAGGCGGGTGCGGGGAGCGGGACGGGAACGTGTCTGCGTTCAGAGCGGAAGGCCCGCGGGGAAGGCGGGCACTTCGCTGGCCACACCACCTTGGAAGCCGCCGTGTTGCGCGCCGGACGGTTGCTTTCCGGGAGCCTGACGTTGACCAGCAAGTAAGATGACCCACACGTGATGTAGTTAACGGGCAGTCAAGGGGACTTTGTGACAGCCAATTATGACAACCGAGATTTGTTACTTTTTCTCAGTATTGCATTTTACAGTCACAGTCATGGCGAGTAAACCCCAACCTGTGGCAGAGGAGGCCCGGCTCACCAGGCTCTCTGGCCTCTTACCCAAACCCCAAGTACAGTACAGGATGACTTTTACTTCTGCCTCATAAAGGAGCCATACAATGAAATATAAAAGATATTCAACTCCAGTGTAATCAGTTCAGTTCAGTTGCTCAGTCATGTCCGACTCTGCGACTCCATGGACTGCAGCACGCCAGGCCTCCCTGTCTATCACCGATTCCCGGAGTTTACTCAAACTCATGTCCATTGAGTCGGTGATGCCATCCAACCATCTCTTCCTTTGTCGTACCCTTCTCCTGCCTTCAATCTTTCCCAGCATCAGGGTCTTTTCAAATGAGTCAATTCTTAGCATCAGGTGGCCAAAGTATTGGACTTTCAACATCACTCCTTCCAGTGACCATTCAGGACTGATTTCCACTAGGATGGACTGGTTGGATTTCCTTGCAGTCGAAGGGACTCTTCAAGAGTCTTCTCCAACACCACAGTTCAAAAGCATCAATTCTTCGGTGCTCAGCTTTCTTTATAGTCCAACTCTCACATCCATACATGACTACTGGAAAAACCAAAGCTTTGACTAGACGAACCTTTGTTGGCAAAATAATGTCTCTGCTTTTTAATAAGCTATCTAGGTTGGTCATAGCTTTTCTTCCAAGGAGTAAGCGTCTTTTAATCATGGCCGCAGTCACCATCTGCGGTGATTTTGGAGCCCAAAAACAAAGTTTTGGGCTCCACTGTAATCAGGGAAATGCAAATGAACATGAGAACCCTTTTCTGCTCATGAACATGAGGCTCTTTTCTCCCCTATCAAGATGGTGAAAAATTGCAAGGATGTACCCTGTGTTATTATCTATTACAATTTAAACTCGCGAACCCTCTGCCTAGCAAATTAACACCCGCAGAGAAACTTTTTACTTATGTGATTATACTTCAGTATTGCTTGTATTTTCACAACAAATGTGTCTTAGTTGAGAAATCCAGAATCATTGGCTTCTATAACATTTTCTTAAGCTTTGTAATTTTACTACTCCGAGGGGGGAAAAAATCAGCTGTACCTTTTGGGATTTTCCAGATGTAATGGCCAGGAAAAGTTTTAAAATGAAGAGAGGCTCTGAGTTTGTCTTTGGGAGAGCCTGCAGAAGCCCCAAGAAAAGACCCAGTGGTGAGTGGCATGGGAGTCCTTGCAGGGTTAGCGGTTAGGGCATGTGAAGTGAAAGTGTTAGTCACTCAGACTGTAACTCTCCAGGATCTTCTGTCCTTGGAATTCTCCATGTAGGAATACTGGAGCAGGTTGCCATTCCCTTTTCCAGGGGATCTTTCTGACCCAGGGATCAAACCCAGGTGTCTTACATTGCAGGCAGATTCTTTACCATCTGAGTCACAGCATGGAAGGGGAAAATTTACCTATCAGCCAGCTACCTGGAACCCAAGCCTGTGGCAAGAAGCCCAGGAGACCCCATCCTCCCTTCTCAGTGAGTCAGGAGGATCATGAGATAAACACACAGGCACACCCACCAGAGCCCCACATATCTCTGGCTCCACAAGGCACAAATACCCAAAACTGGTGTAGGACCAGAGAATACCTACTGAAGAATACTGTACCCACTAGAGATTAAAGAACTCTTTCTTCATGGGACTATATAAGAATGTTCAAACTGTATAGATATATACATTTTTCAAAGGATCAAGACCATCCCCAAGAAAAAGAGATGCAAAAAGGCAAAATGGTTGTCTGAGGAGGCCTTACAAATAGCTGAGAAAAGAAGAGAAGCGAAAGGCAAAGGAGGAAAGGAAAGATATACCCATTTGAAGGCAGAGTTCCAAAGAATAGCCAAGAGAGATAAGAAAGCCTTCCTCAGTGACCAGTGCAAAGAAATAGAGGAAAACAATAGAATGGGAAAGACTAGAGATCTCTTCAAAATTAGAGATACCAAGGGAACATTTCATGCAAAGATGGGCACAATAAAGGACAGAAACGGTAGGGACCTAATAGAAGCAGAAGATATAAGAAGAGGTGGCAAGAATACACAGAACTACACAAAAAAGATCTTCATGACCCAGACTTCATACCACAATGGTGTGATCACTCACCTAGAGCCAGACATCTTGGAATGCAGAGTCAAGTGGGCCTTAGGAAGCATCACTACCAACAAAGCTAGTGGAGGTGATAGAATTTGAGTTGAGCTATTTCAAATCCTGAAAGATGATGCTGTGAATTAGCAGTGGCCACAGGACTGGGAAAGGTCAGTTTTCATTCCAATCCCTAAGAAAGGCAATGCCAAAGAATGTTCAGACTACTGTACAATTTTACTCATCTCCCACGCTAGCAAAGCAATTCTCCAAGTCAGGCTTCAACAGTGCAGGAACTGAGAACTTCCAGAGGTTGAGGATGGATTTAGAAAAGGCAGAGAAACCAGAGATCAAATTGCCAACATGTGTTGGATCATTGAAAATGCAAGAGAGTTCCAGAAAAACATCTCCTTCTGCTTTATTGACTGTGCCAAAGCCTTTGACTGTGTGGATCACAACAAACTGTGGAAAAGTCATCAAGAGATGGGAATACCAGACCACCTGACCTGCCTCCTGAGAAATCTCAGGTCAAGAAGCAACAGTCAGTTCTAAATTGGGAAAGTAGTACGTCAAGGCTGTACATTATCACCCTGCTTATTTAACTTATATGCAGAGTACATCATGAGAAATGCTGGGCTGGATGAAGAACAAACTGGAATCAAGATTGCCGGGAGAAATATCAATAATATCTCAGATATGCAGATGATACCACCCTTGTGGCAGAAAGTGAAGAACTAAAGAGCCTCTTGATGAAAGTGAAAGAGGAGAGTGAAAATGTTGGCTTAAAACTCAACCAACATTCAGAAAACTAAGATCATGGCATCCGGTCCCATCACTTCATGACAAATAGATGGGGAAACAGTGGAAACAGTGACAGGCTTTATTTTTTTGAGCTCCAAAATCACTGCAGATGGTGACTGCAGCCATGAAATTAAAAGATGCTTACTCCTTAGATGAAAAGTTATGACCAACCTAGATAGCATATTAAAAAGCAGAGACATTACTTTGTCTACTAAAGTCTGTCTAGTCAAAGCTTTGGTTTTTCCAGTGGTCATGTATGGATGTGAGAGTTGGACTCTAAAGAAAGCTGAGTGCTGAAGAATTGATGCTTTTGAACTGTGGTGTTGGAGAAGACTCTTGAGAGTCCCTTGGACTGCAAGGAGATCCAACCAGTCCTGGATCTCACTGAAAATCAGTCCTGAATATTCAGTGGAAGGACTGATACTGAAGCTGAAACTCCAATACTTCAGCCACCTGATGTGGAGAGCTGACTCATTTGAAAAGACCCTGATGCTGGGACAGATTGAAGGCCGGAGGAGAAGGGGACGACAGAGGATGAGAGGGTTGGATGGCATCACCGACTCAATGGACATGAGTTTGCATAAGCTCCAGGAGGTGGTGATGAACAGGGAGGCCTGGCGTGCTGTCCATGGGGTGGCAAAGAGTCAGACATGACTGAGCAACTGAACTGAACTGACTGACACATCTTTTCAAACCAGGTCAATTAACCTTCGTCTTCTGGACTGGAAAGATTTCAGGATGGAAACACTGTGTGTGAACGTGGTGGTGATTCTAGGATATGTGACCTACACACAATAAATTTGTACTCCAGGGCCCATAGTGTACTGTCAGAATAAACACACTGCAAACACAAACAGTGATAAAAGTAAAAAAAAAAAAAAAAAAATGTAGAGGCTACAAAACAAAGCCAGGATCCAAACATAGCCCCTTCAAAGTCACTACAAACAAAATATGGAAAACCAACTCGGAACACTTCCAACAAATAAACACAGATGCCTTTACTCTTGCCAGGAGAGCATGGGGCCTATGCTCGCCCACTGGCCTCCTTTTTCTGGTATATCTGCATTTCTCAGTTTTGAGATTTTTCTTTATAAATTAATCTGTAACCTCCTGCAAATGCAGGCTAATCTGGGATAAGAAGGCCAGGTAACTAAATAAAACAGCTCAATTCCAGATCAGTTATACAGTGTCTTGCATTAACTTCTAGGAGAGCTCTTCAGGGAAGGCCTGCTCTTTAGGCTAAGGTCAGCAGGAGGGCCAGGTGGCTGAGCAGCAGGCAGCCTGGGCCTCTGAACACTTCCAGGGAGTTCTAGGAGTCTGACCCTACTCACTCATTCATTCACGTATGAATTTTATAAAATTAAGTCTTGCCGTGGTGAAAGTGCCATACAAATGCGCTTTTCACAATCCAGTGTCACAAAACACAATGCCTACACTTAAGAATCCACTTTTGGATCTAGAAAGACATGGCTAACCTTTCATTTACTGAGTCCTCCTTGCAGAAAGCTACTAATTTTAGCCTGAATTGCCTGTATTGGCTAATGGAGTCCTGAAAATTCACTGGATTGGAGTAGGAACTCTGTTAATAAAGATCTAGTGTGCCATCACTGTTTGAAGGCTCAACTTAGTGGGATTTTACTCTGACAAACTTAGTGTTAAAGGAAAGCGCTGTCTGGGGCACGAAAAGAACCTCTTAGCAACCAGAGCCCCAGTGAACTCACGGCAGGTTGTCACCCCAGGAGGGGATGGTGCAGAGGCCCATCTGGGTGACAAGGCAGCCCAATGTGAAATCCCATTATTCCGGTTATGGGGGCCATGAAGCCAGGGGTATCCAGTGGCGTTTGAGCTGCCACGTACTGGTGGTTCTGTTAGTGGAAAACTGGGTTCACCTCTTGGTGGGTGTCAGCTAGCAGACAGCATCAAGCCAGAGACTGGGAGAAGGAAGGGTCTGCAACAATTAGAACCAGACATGAAACAATGGACTGGTTCAAAATTGGGAAAGGAGTACAACAAAGCTGTACATTGTCACCCTGCTTATTTAACTTATATGCTGAGGACATCATGTGAAATGTGGGACTGGATGATTCACAAGCTGAAATCAAGATTGTCAGGAGAAATATCAACAGCCTCACATATGCAGATGATAGCACTTTAATGGCAGAAAGCGAAGAGGAAACTAAAGAGCCTCTTGATGAAGGTGAAAGAGGAGAGTGAAAAAGTTGACTTAAAACTCAACATTCAGAAAACTAAGATCATGGCATCCAGTCCCATCAGCTCATGCCAAATAGATGGGGAAAAAGTGGAAACAGTGACAGATTGTATTTTCTTGGGTCCAAAATTGCTGTGGATGGTGACTGTGGCCATGAAATTAAAAGATGCTTGCTCCTTGGAAGAAAGCTATAACAAACCTAGATAGCATATTAAAAAGCAGAGGCATGACTTTGCCGACAATGGTCCATATAATCCAAGCTATGGCTTTTCCAGCAGTCATGTATGGATGTGAGGGTTGGACCATAAAGAATGCTGAGCATCAAAGAATTGATGTTTTTGAACTGTGGTGCTGGAGAAAACTCTTGAGAGTCGCTTGGACAGCAAGGAGATCAAACCAGTCAATCCTAAAGGAAATCAACCCTGAGTATTCATTGGAAGGACTGATGCTGAAGCTGAAACTGCAATGCTTTGGCCACCTGATGCGAAGAGCCAACTCACTTGAAAAGACCCTGATGCTGGGAAAGATTGAAGGAAGCAGAAGGGGACGACAGAGGATGAGATGGTTGAATGGCGTCACCGACATGAATTTGAGCAAGTGCTGGGAGATGGTGAAGGACAGGGAAGCCTGGTGTGCTGCTGTCCATGGGACTGCAAAGAGTTGGACACGACTGAGGGACTGAACAACAATAACAAATGGCTTTTCCAGTTTTCATGTATGAATGTGAGAGTTAGACCATAAAGAAAGCTGAGTGCTAAAGAATTTCGAATGAGTTTTCGAACTGGGGTGCTAGAGAAGACTCTTGAGAGTCCCTTGGACAACAAGGAGATCAAACCAGTCAATCCTAAAAGAAATCAACCCTGAATATTCATTGGAAGGACTGATGCTGAAGCTCCAATGCTTTGGCCACCTGATGCGAAGAGCCAACTCATTGGAAAAGACCGTGATATTGGGAAAGATTGAGGGCAGGAGAAGGGAGCAACAGAGGATGAGATGGTTCGATGGTATCACTGACTTAATCTGCCTGCAATGCAGGAGAACTGGGTTTGATCCCTGGGTGGGAAGATCCCTTGGAGAAGGACATGGCAACCTACTCCAGTATTCTTGCCATGGCAGGGAAGCCTGGTGGGCCACCGACCATGGGCTTGCAAAGGGACATGACTTAGTGACTGACCAACAGCTTTCACCAGCAGCAAATAAGGAGAATGCCAGGGATCTTTCCAAAAGCAGTGTTACCTGAACAGCACAACTGGAGAGGTCTTAAGCTTTAAGCTAAGATATATGCGTATTCATGAGGGACTTGAGTAGGGGAGTAGCATAGAACTGGGGAAAGGTCAGCAGAATCCACACTTTAGTTGTCTGCCTTCTGGAGGGTCAACCCCATTTTTCAAACTCCTCCTAGTGAGGGCCTTAGTTCCCATAGAGCTCAAAGATGTATCATTACGTCTATCCCTTGAAAAGGAACTGCTGTTTGTTGATTAGTCACTCAGTCATGTCCAACTGTTTGCAACCCCATGGCTTCTAGCTTACCAGGCTCCTCTGGGAAATTCATGGATTTCCCAGGCAAGAATACTGGAGTAGGGTGCCATTTCCTTCCCCAGGGGATCTTCCCAAGCCAGGGATCGATCCTGTGTTTCCTGCACTGCAGTCTGATTCTTTATGATTGAGCTACCTGGGAAGTTCTCCCTTACCGGTTGGTATTATTAAAATGACATTCTGTACCCTTCACATCCTCTCAAGTACATCCTGTGTGATGCTGAGAGCAAAACTTGCACCAAGAATTCACAAACTGCTTACTAATTCCATTCAGCTGTGTCGACAGAAGTGAAACACAACTGCAGCTTACTGAGGGCTACCGAACACCAGGCATTCATTAGTACTTTATATACATTGTCCTATTTAATGGAAAAAAAAAAACAGAATTTGGAGCACATTAACCTGGATTACAATTTTAGCTCTCCTTAAAAGAAACAGAGCCTCAAAGGATTTGCACCAAACTTCAGTACTGGCTACCTGTGGGAATTAAGCTTGAGAATCAGTAACAAAATTCCACTTTGACTTCTGTAGTTTTATATATATATAGATATGAATTTTGACATATTTAGATAGCAAATTATGCATTATGTGTATTATGTATCTAGTCTATATTGGACTTCCCTGGTGGCTGAGACGGTAAAGAATCTGCCTGCAGTTCAGGAGACCTGGGTTCGATCCGTGGGTGGGGAAGATCCCCTGGAGGAGGAGATGAGAACCCACTCCAGTGTTCTTGCCTGGAGAATCCCGTGAACAGAAGAGCCTGGTGCGCTACAGTCCATGTGATTGCAAAGAGTTGGCCACCCCTGAGGGACTAACACAAGGACAAGTATATATGCAAGGTAATCAAAAAGTATTTGCTGTTTTCAATTTTTAAGAAGTTTGCCACTCTATAAAATATAAACAGCTTTCACATTGCAACAGATATGAAATTTACAACAAACAATTGATTTGTTCTAATTTATCTTATTTTTCATGTTAAAATCCTACGGTAACTTCAGTGACTATATCCAAATTTATGCATAATGATAGTGAAAGTATAAAAGCTCAACATTTCTACCATTAAATGTAATGTACAGCATAAATGTTGCTAAAATCACGTGTATATTTTTGGGAAATTTGTTTTCTATTATTGTACTTTCGTTGTTCAGTGATGTCCAACTCTCCGTGACCCTATGGACTAAAGCACGCCAGGCTTCTCAGTCCTTCACTATCTCCCAGAGTTTGCTCAGATTCACGTCCATTGAGTTGGTGATACCATCCAACCATCTCATCCTCTGCTGCCCGCTTCTCCTTTGGCCTTCAATCTCTCCCAGCATCAGGGTCTTTTCCAGTAAGTCATCTCGTTGCATCAGGTGGCCAAAGTATTGGAGCATCAGTCCTTTCAGTGTTGATTTCCTTTAAGATTGACTGGCTTGATCTCCTTGTAGTCCAGAGGACTCTCAAGGGTCTTCTCTAGCACCACAGTTCAAAACCATCAATTCTTTTGGCATTCTGCTTTCTTTATGGTTCAGCTCCCACATCCATACATGTCTACTGGAAAAACAAACTTTCACTACCTGGACCTTTGCTGCTTTGTAATACGCTGTCTAGGTTTATCATAGCTTTTCTTCCAAGGAGCAAGCATCTTTTAATTTCATGGCTGCAGTCACCTTCTGCAGTGATTTTGGAGCCCAAGAAAACAAGATCTGGCACTGTTTGCACTTTTTCCCCATCTATTTGCTATGAATTGATGGGATTGGATGCCAGGATCTTTTTTGAATGTTGAATTTTAAGCCAGCTTTTCACTCTCTTCTTTCACCCTCATCAATAGGCTCTTTAGTTTCTCTTTCCTTTCGACCATTAAAGTGGAATCATCTATGTATGTTAGGTTGTTATTTCTCCCAGCAATCCTGATTCCAGCCTGGCACTTTGCATGATGTACTCTGCATGTAAGTTAAATAAATATGATGACAATATACAGCCTTGCCTTTTCTATATTTTTCAAATTAAAAAGTTCCTTAGGGGGTATAAATAGTTCTGCTCTTTGACTTACAAACTCTGTGACTCTGGGAGGTCATTTTGGTATCAGTAATGGGAAGGTTTCGTGGATGAGGTAAGGACGGCAGGGCATGTCCTCAGCATAAAGACACAACATGCACTTGCTGTGAAGCTCAGCAAGAGGGCCTTGCCCTCTGTGAGCCTCGGTGTTGCAGGTCAGTGTTCTGGGTCTAACCTTCCTCTTGCACTGTTAAAGCCCTGCTTCCAGACCAAATCTCTGGGTTAACTCGTGTGAAGCACTTGCTTCTGTGACCTGAGTCCTGTCTCCCGGACCCCTTCCACAAGAAGCCCTCTGTGAGGCACACAGCCCTGCTTCCCTCCCAAATCCGGCCCCTCCTGGCTCGACCCTGTGTCTGACTGTCAGCATTGGTCCTGCTGGCCTGTGTTGCCCAGTCTCAGCAAGAGACTCCCTGGTCAGCTCAGCAGAACTCTTGCAGACCCCCCAGGGAATCTGACCCCCTGGCTGTCTCCAGCAAGACCTCCAATGCCTGATGCTTTCTGTCAGTGGATTTCCATCGTGACTCTACCCTGCTCCGTCCTGGGATGGCCCCACCAGGCAGAACCCTGCTGGCGTAAAGCTCACCATCTTTAGCAACTGTCCAAATAACTCAGCCACCCAGGGAGCAAGCTTCAGTCTTGGTTCCCCTCACACTCTGGAACCATGAAAGCACAGAAAATTCCAAATCCGCAGTCCCCAGTCCCCCTCCCAGGAACGCTCCCCGCACTGATGACCTGCCCTCCCCTCCCAGGAGGAGACTGCTCTGCTGTCTCCTGCTGGCTGTTAGCAGTTCCTACCAAACTAAGGGCCTGGGCCTTTTAATTAACCCTGTTTTCTCCAAAGAAATAGGAGGGTAAATAAAACAATAAAACCCTGAGAGGAACAAGGAGTACCCTTACCGTCCAGCATCCTGCCTCCCCTAGCATCTTTATTTTTAAAGCCTTTTTGTATCTGCTGTACTTTCTGAATCATTCCCAACATCTTAATTAACAAGTATAATATTTATTTCCCTTTGATTTTATTTTTTATTGAACTACAGCTGACTTACAAAGTTGTTTTGGTTTCAAGTGTACAGCATATTGATTTGGTGTTTTGCAGATTATATTCTGCTGTAGGTTATTACATGACAGTGTAATTAATCCCTGTGCTTTTCAGTAAATCCTCCTAGCTTATCTCTTTTATGTATCGTAGTTTGTATATTTCTTTGAAAAATTATAATCGTGATAAGAGGTTTACTGTATCTAAAGTTATTTTACATGCTGAAGAAATGTGGAAAGGAAAGTCATAAACCTGTGAGTGTTGGGGACACAGCTGTCAGCACAGGCTCCGCAGGGAGCTACGGGCTTTGAGGCTCTGGGCAGAGCCTCTTCTCTCCGCAGGGATATCTGCCCTGGGAGGCAGCAGAGGGGCAGGTCTCATCTCCCCGGGCGGCCTAGGGCCAGCGGGCATGCAGAGCAAAGGACTAGGGCGGGCAGGTGGCTGGGGGCGCCCTGGGGCCATCTCCCCTCCGGAGCCCAGTCCTGCAGACTCCCCTTCTCTTGGGTCCTCCTTGCCCCCAGCCTCCCAGAGGCCTCGCCACCTCCCTGGGGACCGCCCCTCCTCCCAGGAGCGTGGAGATGGGGGTGCTGCTCCCTGGCTTCTGCACTGACTTTGGCACCAACTCGGTCTGCGGTCTCCACCCAGGGGCTCCTCAACAGGCCGCTGAGCCTGGCTTATAGGTGGGAGGTGCTCGGGTGGCAGCGGGTACTTGGGCCGGGGTCCTGCCGACATTGCCGCCTTGGTAGTGACTTCAGGGGTGGCGTCGGTCCATGCCCACCTACACCCCGCCTCAGCGCAGGTGCCACATTTGTACCACATACATTCTGCGGGCACCGTACACAACATGGACACATACTGCAAAACCCCACAACACACACACACACACACGCGCCTGGGCAGCGCAGAATCTCTTACTTTCACACACACACACACACGAGAGCCCACTACACTGACCTTTTGTGGCATACACACACACACACACACACACACACGAGAGCCCATTACACTGACCTTTTGTGGCCCTGGGCAGCGCAGAATCTCTTACTTTCACACACACACACACACGAGAGCCCACTACACTGACCTTTTGTGACCCTGGGCAGCGCAGAATCTACTTTCCCGGACCCACAGTAGATTTCATCTCATTACTGAATCACTCATTTTTTAAGGTGTCAAAAAAGCAACAGGGCAGAACGACCACACAGTCTTTACAAGGGCTGTGGACCCGGAGGAGGGAGCCCAAGCCTGCGACCCTGATGACGGGTGACCCTGGTGACCTTGGCGACCCTGGTTTCCCGGCGCCGGTAGTTTCCGCTGCTGTGTCAGGATGCGGCCGTCTTTCCTTCTTCCTTCCTTCTCCTCCCTTCCTTCTTTTCAATAATTGTATATTTACTTTTTCTTGTGCAGTTTGCCTGTCCCTTTTCATTCTGTTTAATAGGAACATATTTCTTACACTGGTGTTAAAAGAGTCAGTATCTTTTAAAAATATTCACTTTTTTGTTCCTGTTTACAAGGATAATGCAAAACCATAATAGGCCACCTGGTAAATAATGAAGAGCACAAAGTAACAAGGAATTATCCAATCTGCAGTGACTTCATCACCCAGTGAAGCAGCCAGGCCGGAGGGAAGGTGCAGGGCTGGCCGCCGCAGGCTTTGGGGTTTAACCAACCTGACTCCAGGGCTCCAGCAGGGGCCTAGCAGATGCCTCCAACATGACTCTCCCAGTCAGCCCCTTCCCTGAGAATTCTCCATCTACCTCATCACTGATGACAGGGCATCCCTTACACCATAGACTCCTGCTCAAGGCGGATTTTACTCAGTTGTCAAGTGGATAACCCATCCTAACTAAGCCAATCACAGTCTCCATTGACAGGAATTAGGTTTTGCAGGCAGTAAAAGCTTTCTTCCACCCTCTTAGGCTCTGTGATGGTGCCTGAAAATTAAACCAATATAAGACATTTTAACATGAGAAAAGCATACAGATTTTATTTAATATTTTTGTCCACATGGGGAGTCTTCATAAGAAAAACAAGGACTGAAGAAGTGGTTAGGATCCAGAGCTTGTAAAGTTTTTAAACAAAAATATGATAAGTCCTGGGGCTGTGACAAAAGATAAATGGTGGGAGAAGACTAGGAAACATAAGGGACCCAGTGGGGGATCAGAGTTGTTACTGGGTTTGCCCAGATCCCTTTCTGATTAAAATGTTCTGCTCCCCCTGGTACAATAGGGCTCCATCCTCATGGGCAAGTTCATGTGCTGCTTTCAGGAAGAAGGAGGTCAGAAAGCCCCTACTATAACTGTGGCATCTCAGGTGACTTGGCCCAGAGAGATCAAGATGCCAACTTGGGGCTTCAGGGAGTAGGGGAGTCGTGTTCTGAATGCCTTGTGGAGATCCAGAGACCACAGTCTAGAGATTGGAGACCAGCACGTGAGCCGAGAGTGGTGCATGTCACATGGAGGCCAGCCCAGTGATCACCCAGAGTGCCAAAGACCAGCCTGAAAAGGCTGAGGAGGATTGTCTAGGTTGTAAGGTGTCCTTGTAAGACCCTGTTTGTAATGCGTCAGAGGCGATGGGAAACTACTGTCAATTACAAATTGACACTTGCCAAGAGCCTTGCCAACGACAGAACAACAGAGGTATTTGCCATCTGCCTCTACAGAGACTGAACCCTGTGCTGCTATAGCTGTTGACCTTCAAAAACCCCTCAGGGAGTTCAGTAGTTTCCCATCGCCTCTGACACGTTACAAGCAGGGTCTTATAAGGACACCAGTTATCTTACAACCTAGAGTCAGGAGTCTGTAGCCAGTTTCCCTGGCCTAAAGTCAAGGCGTGGGCAGAGCTGTGCCCCTTCAGGAGGCCTGGGTGGGGGTCTGTTCCCATCTTGTCCAGCTTCCAGAGGCTGCTACCCTCCCTGGATCGTCCCGCCCCCTCCGTATTCAGCGGTGCTGCCCCTTTTCTGGGCTCACTCACATTATCCAGTCTAATCGCTTCATTATAAAGTCAGCTGTTAACACACCAGAAATTGCAGAACTCCATCTTCACCAAAACATGTATTGACCTTCCCCCACTTCTGCTTTGGAGCGGTCTCTCAGAGCTGTCTGAAGTGCTGCCTCCCAGGCTGCAGTCGTCATTCTGCCTTAAATAAAACTGAACTCACAGCTCTCAAGTTGTGCATCTTTTTAAGTTAACACTAACAAACATACATAACGTCCAATCCATTTGGGGAAACTTCATTCCAGATTTCTGCTTAAGGGTGTAAGAATTTTTCTGTTCACTCTTCTCTGTCTTTAAAAAAGAAAAAACAACTATACTCTCATATCAAAATTTTCATCCAGTGATTTTTGTTAAATGTCACATAGAAGTTTCCAGTGACATTAAAAATTCTCAAGACTATAAACAATTCTTTGGTACTCAACTTTCTCTATGGTCCAACTCTCACATCCATACATGACTACTGAAAAAACCATAGCTTTGACTAGATGGACCTTTGTTGGCAAAATATGTCTCTGCTTTTTAATATGCTGTCTAGCTTTTCTTCCAAGGAGCAAGTGTCTTCTAAATTCATGGCCACAGTCACCATCTGCAGTGATTTTTGAACCCAAGAAAATAAAGTCTGTCACCGTTTCCATTGTTTCCCCATCTATTTATCATGAAGTGATGGGACCGGATGCCATGATCTTAGTTTTTTGAATGCTGAGTTTTAAGCCAGCTTTTCCACTCTCCTCTTTCACTTTCATCAAGAGGCTCTTAAGTTCTTCTTCACTTTCTGCCATAAGGGTGGTGTCATCTGCATATCCGAGGTTATTGATATTTCTCCCAGCAATCTTGATTCCTGCTTGTGCTTCCTCCAGCCTAGCATTCCTCATGATGTACTCTGCATAGAAGTTAAATAAGCAGGGTGACAATACACAGTCTTGACGTACTCCTTTCCCAATTTGGAACCAGTTTGTTGTTCCATTTCTAATCCTAACTGTTGCTTCTTGACCTGAATACAGATTTCTCAGGAGACAGCTAAGGTGGTATGGTATTCCCATCCCTTGAAGAATTTTCAACAGTTTGTTGTGATCCACACAGTCAAAGGCTTTGGCATAGTCAATAAAGCAGAAGGAGATGTTTCTCTGGAACTCCCTTGCTTTTTCGATGATCCATTGGTTGTTGGCAATTTGATCTCTGGTTCCTCTCCCTTTTCTAAAACCAGCTTGAACATCTGGAAGTTCTTGGTTCATGAACAGTTGAAACCTGGCTTGGAGAATTTTGAGAATTGCTTTGCTAGTGTGGGAGATGAGTAAAATTGTACAGTAGTTTGAGCATTCTTTGGCACTGCCTTTCTTAGGGATTGGAATGAAAACTGACCTTTTCCAGTGCTGTGGCCACTGCTAAATTTTCCAAATTTGCTGGCATACTGAGTGCAGCACTTTCACAGCATCATCTTTTAGGATTTGAAATAGCTCAACTGGAATTCCATCACCTCCACTAGCTTTGTTCGTAGTGATGCTTCCTAAGGCCCACTTGACTTTGCATTCCAGGATGTCTGGCTCTACGTGAGTGATCACACCATCGTGGTTATCTGGGTCATGAAGATCTTTTTTTTAGTTTTTCTGTGTATTCTTGCCACCTCTTCTTGATATCTTCTGCTTCTGTTAGGTCCATACCGTTTCTGTCCTTTACTGAGACCATCTTTGCAAGAAATGTTCCCTTCGTATCTCTAATTTTCTTGAAGAGGTCTCTAGTCTTTCCCATTCTATTGTTTTCCTCTATTTCTTTGCATTGGTCACTGAGGAAGGCTTTCTTATCTCTCCTTGCTATTCTTTGGAACTCTTCATTCAGATGGATATATCTTTCCTTTTCTCCTTTGCCTTTCACTTCTCTTCTTTTCTCAGCTATTTTAAGTCCTCTTCAGACAACCGTTTTGCCTTTTTGCATTTTTTTCCCCCTTGGGGATAGTCTTGATCACTGCCTCCTGTATAATTTCATGAACCTCCGTCCATAGTTCTTCAGGCACTCTATCAGATCTAATCCCTTGAATCTATTTGTCACTTCTACTGTATAATTGTAAGGGATTTTATTTAAGTCATACCTGAATGGTCTAGTGGTTTTCCCTACTTCTTCAATTTAAGTCTGAATTTTGTGATAAGGAGTTCATGATCTGAGCCACAGTCAGCTCCAGGTCTTGTTGTTGTGGACTATATAGAGCTTCTTCATCTTTGGCTGCAAAGAATATAATCAATCTGATTTCTGTATTGACCATCTGGGGTAGAGTCATCTCTTGTGTTGCTGTGTTTGCTGTGACTGGTGTATTCTCTTGGCAAAACTCTGTTAGCCTTTGCCCTGCTTCATTTTGTACTCCAAAGCCAAACTTGCCTGTTACTCCACCCGGAGTAACTATTAACTTCCTACTTTTGCATTCCAGTCCCCTATTATGAAAAGGACATCTTTTTGGGGTGTTAGTTCTACAAGGTCTTGTAGTTCTTCACAGAGCCGTTCAACTTCAGCTTCTTCAGCGTTAGCGGTTGGGGCATAGACTTGATTTACTGTGATGTTGAATGGTTTGCCTTGGAAATGAACAGTGATCATTCTGTCATTTTTGAGATTGTACCCAAGTACTGCATTTTGGACTCTCTTGTCAACTATGGGGGCTACTCCATTTCTTCTGAGGGATTCTTGCCCACAGTAGTAGATATAATGGTCATCTGAGTTAAACCCACCCATTCCAGTCCATTTTAATTCAGATTCCTAAAATGTTGATGTTCACTCTTGGAATCTCCTGTTTGACCACTTCCTATATGCCTTGATTCATGGACCTAACATTCCAGGTTCCTATGCAATATTGTTCTTAGTGCATCCAAATTTACTTCCATTGCCAGTCACATCCACAGCTTTTCTTCATGTTCACTTTGGCTCCATCTCTTCATTCTTTCTGGAGTTATTTCTCTACTCTTCTCCAGTGGCACATTGGGCACCTACCAACCTGGGGAGTTCCTCTTTCAGTGTCAAATCTTTTTGCCTTTTCTTGCTGTTCATGGGGTTCTCAAGGCAATAATACTGAAGTGGTTTGCCATTCCCTTCTCCAGTGGACCACTTTTTCTCAGAACTCTCCACTATGACCTTTCCATCTTGGGTGACCCTACACATCATGGCTCATAGTTTCATTGAGTTAGACAAGGCTGTGGTCCCTGTGATCAGTTTGATTGAAGCGACTGAACGGTTGTTGTTGAAACACGAAAAAATGCCGGGATTCTTGGCCTCCGGAGGAGAAGAATTCAATCTGGGGTCAGAGACAAGGCTCGATCGCTCAGAGCTTTTGTGTAATAAAGTTTTATTAAAGTATAAAAGAGATAGAGAAAGCTTCTGACATAGGCATCAGAAGGGGGCGGAAAGAGTACCCCCCTGTTAGTCATCAGCTGGATGTTATATAGTCACTAGCAGTTTGCTAATGAAAGAAGTTCAGATGCTCAGTCGTGTCTGACTCTTTGTAACCCCATGAATCACAGCACGCCAGGCCTTCCTGTCTATAACTAACTCCCAGAGTTCACTCAAACTCATGTCCATTGAGTTGGTGATGCCATCCAGACATCTCATTCTCTGTCGTCCCCTTCTCCTCCTGCCCCCAATCCCTCCCAAAATCAGAGTCTTTTCCAGTGAGTCAACTCTTCGCATGAGGTGGCCAAAGTATTGGAGTTTCAGCTTAGCATCATTCCTTCCAATGAACACCCAGGACTGATTTCCTTTAGAATGGACTGGTTGGATCTCCTTGCAGTACAAGGGACTCTCAAGAGTCTTCTCCAACACCACAGTTCAAAAGCATCAATTCTTCGGCGATCAGCTTTCTTCATAGTCCAACTCTCACATCCATACATGACCACTGGAAAAACCATAGCATTGACTAGATGGACCTTGGTTGGCAAAGTAATGTCTCTGCTTTTTAATATGCTATCTAGGTTGGTCATAACTTTCCTTCCAAGGAGTAAGCGTCTTTTAAATTCATGGCTGCAATCAGCATCTGGAGTGATTTTGGAGCCCCAAAAAATAACGTCTGCCACAGTTTCCACTGTTTCCCCATCTATTTCCCATGAAGTGATGGGACCAGATGCCATGATCTTAATTTTCTGAATGTTGAGCTTCAAGCCAACCTTTTCACTCTCCTCTTTCACTTTCATCAAGAGGCTTTTTAGTTCCTCTTCACTTTCTGCCATAGGGGTGGTGTCATCTGCATATCTGAGGTTATTGATATTTCTCCCGGCAATCTTGATTCCAGCTTGTGCTTCTTCCACCCCAGCATTCCTCATGATGTACTGTGCATATCAGTTAAATAAGCAGGGTGATAATATGTAGCCTTGACCTACTCCTTTTCCTATTTGGAACCAGTCTGTTGTTCCATGTACAGTTCTGACTGTTGCTTCCTGACCTGCATACAGGTTTCTCAAGAGGCAGGTCAGGTGGTCTGGTATTCCCAACTCTTTGAGAATTTTCCACAGTTTGTTGTGATCCACACAGTCAAAGGCTTTGGCATAGTCAATGAAGCAGAAATAGATGTTTTTCTGGAACTCTCTTGCTTTCTCCATGATCCAGTGGATGTTGGCAATTTGATCTCTGGTTCCTCTGCCTTTTCTAAAACCAGCTTGAACATCTGGAAGTTCATGGTTCACGTGTTGCTGAAGCCTGGCTTAGAGAATTTTGAGTGTGACTTTACTAATGTGTGAGATGAGTGCAATTGTGTGGTAGTTTGAGCATTCTTTGGCATTGCCTTTCTTTGGGATTGGGATGAAGACTGACCTTTTCCAGTCCTGTGGCCACTGCTGAGTTTTCCAAATTTGCTGGCATATTGAGTTCTGCACTTTCACAGCATCATCTTTGAGGATTTGAAATAGCTTAACTGGAATTCCATCACCTCCACTAGCTTTGTTCGTAGTGATGCTTTCTAAGGCCCACTTGACTTCACATTCCAATATGTCTGGCTCTAGGTCAGTGATCACACCATCGTGATTATCTTGGTCGTGAAGATCTTTTTTGTACAGTTCTTCTGTGTATTCTTGCCACCTCTTCTTAATATCTTCTGCTTCTGTTAGGTCCACACCATTTCTGTCCTTTATCGAGCCCATCTTTGCATGAAATGTTCCCTTGGTATCTCTAATTTTCTTGAAGAGATCTCTTGTCTTTCCTATTCTGTTGTTTTCCTCTATTTCTTTGCATTGATCGCTGAGGAAGGCTTTCTTATCTCTCCTTGCTATTCTTTGGAACTCTGCATTCAGATGCTTATATCTTTCCTTTTCTCCTTTGCTTTTCATTTCTCTTCTTTTCACAGCTATTTGTGAGGCCTCCTCAGACAGCCATTTTGCTTTTTTGCATTTCTTTTCCATGGGGATGGTCTTGGTCCCTGTCTCCTGTAGAATGTCACGAACCTCCGTCCATTGTTCATCAGGCACTTTATCTATCAGATCTAGTCCCTTAAATCTATTTCTCACTTCCACTGTATAATCATAAGGAATTTGATTTAGGTCATATCTGAATGGTCTAGTGGTTTTCCATACTTTCTTCAATTTAAGTCTGAATTTGGCAATAAGGAGTTCATGATCTGAGCCACAGTCAGCTCCTGGTCTTGAAAGGAATGTCTTAAAACTCAAAAATGGCACCAGGCCCCTCATCCATAAGATGTATTTTGGGGTAATCTTGGCACCAGAGGAGTCTTCCAGGGCCATGAAAAGATTGACTTGAGTCTTGTGGAAGGGCAGATTACCATACAAATAGTTTCATTTACATAGATTAGGGGAACAATGTCTGAGTATAACATAATGGTTTGTCAAGTAGGTTCTGAGCCATTAGGCAGAACCGACTTGAAGACAGAGTCTGGGGTAAATGCATAGTACATTAGCATAGCTTAAGACAATCATTTCCATTAGAAAAATGCATTGGTTAACTCAAGGTTTGAGAATAGTTAACTTCAGGTGAAACCAGGTGTCATTATGGCAACAGGATATTTTAAGAGAAAGCTGCTTTTAAATTTGTATAGAGAAAAAAAAATATCGCTAGTTCGTTTCTTCCCGCTGCTTAAGAGAGATAAAAATGTCTAACACATGCAGCCTATTTCCTCCATTTGGAGACCCCTGGCCTTCCTGCCTGTTACCCTCTCACGACATAGCATAGCTCATAGCTGATAAAAAGGGCTTTAGGGAAGACAGGTTCTAGAGTCGTGTATTCATTCTGCAAACTGAATGAACGTCTTTGCTTAAAATGAGTGGATCTAAGACCAGAGAAACATACATCGCATCTGAAATGTGGTGCATGGCAGGAGATTAAGGCAAGCACAGTGACAGAACCGCAACGCTTCCATCCTTTCCTGCAGAGTAAGTTGACAGCAGCATTTGGAATCACAGCTCACATAATGGAAATGCTGCAAGCTCACCAACGATTCTGAAATAGGAGGGATGTGGGCAGGGCACAACCTGACAGTTCCAAGGCTGGCCATCAAAGACAGAAAGTGGGTGGTGGCCAAGTTCCTGGAAATCTCCACCTCTTCCCCCAAATATCTGGAATAATCCTCCATTGTTCTTCAGTTGGTCAATCGTGTCTGACTCTTTTCGACCCCATGGACTGCAACACTCCAGGTCTCCCTGTCCCTCGTTATCTCCCTGAGTTGGGTCAAACTCGTGTTAATTGAGTCAGTGGTGCCCTCTAACCATCTCATTCTGTCACCCCCTTCTCCTCCTGCCCTTTTCTTTCCCAATATTAGGGTCTTTTCCAATGAGTTGGCTTTTCACATCAGGTGGCCAAAGTCTTGGAGCTTCAGCTTTAGCATCAGTCCTTCCAATGAATATTCAGGACTGATTTCCTTTAGGATTGACTGGTTTGATCTCCTTGCAGTCCAAGGGACTCTCAAGAGTCCAACACCACAGTTTAAAAGCATCAATTCTTTGGTGATCAGCTTTCTTTATAGTCCAACTCTCACATCCATATATGACTACTGGAAAAACCATAGTTTTGACTATACAGACTTTTGTCAGCAAAGTGATATCTCTGCTTTTTAATACACTGTCTAGGTTTCTCATAGCTTTTCTTCCAAGGAGCAAGCGTCTTTCAATTTTGTGGCTACAGTCACCATGCTCAGTGTATTTGGAGCCCAATAAAATAGTCTGTCACTGTTTCCAGCAGGCTGGCTAGAAGGACTCCCTCTGGACTGGGATCCCTGGCTTGTTCTCAGGGCAGCAATTAGTGATGATCCAGTCCCAGCCACTTGGTCGACTGTTCTAGGAGGTTGTTGGCTTTATGGACTGGTTGCAGGAAACAGAGCCTGACCTCCTACATGTGTGACCTCAGCAGACTGGTCCCTGGGCTGTCACTGCAGAGGAGGGGCTGCCCCCATGGGTGGCTACTGCAGGCCGTGGGTCAGGCTCCTCCTCTGTATATGTTTTGGCCATTGTTCCTTTAAAAACTGTAGCCCTGGGACTTCCCTGGTGGTCCAGTGATTAAGAATCTATCTTCCAATGCAGGGGACATGGGTTCGATCCCTGATGAAGAAATGAAGGTCCCACGTGCCATGGGACATCTAGAGAGCCCACACACCACAAAAAAAAAAAAGCTTTTGAGTGCTGCAACTAAGACCTAGTTTACAGCCAAACAAACAAACCGCTCAGAATTCTTAAAAAAATAAAAATTAAATAAAGACTGTAGCCCCCATCCAGTTATCTGTGGTCAACTGTGACTTGAAAATATTAAATGGAAAATTCCTTAAGTAAGCACTTCATAATTTTTGAATTGTGTGGCGTCTGAGCACAGAGATGAAACTGAAAAATTGTTGCTATAAGCCATGAAAGATGCCGGGATGCTTGGCCTCAGGAGGAATTCGATCCAGGGCCAGTGATGAGGCTTGATCTCTCAGAGCTTTTGTGTAACAAAGTTTTATCAAAGTATAAAAGAGATAGCAAAGCTTCTGACATAGACATCAGAAGGGGACAGAAAGAATGCCCCCTTGCTAGCTTTTAGCAAGAAGTTATATGCCTATTAGCTAGATGATAATTAGAGAAAGGAGATGTCTCACTCAGAGAGTGGCAACAGGTCCTTCACCCACAACCTGCATTTTGAGATAGCATTGGCACAAGGTGAGTCATCCTGGGCCATAAAACAATTGACATGAATCGTGAAGAAAGGCAGATTTTCAAGCAAATACACAGTCTCATTAACATAGCTTAAGTGAACATTTCCATGAGTAAAACATACTGGTTTGCTGAGCCATTATTGGTTCTGAGTCTTATGTGGAACCCTCTTGAAGAGAGACAGAGTCTAAGGTAAATACATAGTTCATTAACATATCTTAAGAAAAACATTTTCATTAAAAAATGCGTTGGTTAGCTCAAGGTTTGAGAAAAGTTAAGTTTAGGTGAAACCAGGTGTTGTCATGGCAACACAGAATTTTAAAAGAAACTTTTTAATTTTGTATAGAGAAGGGAAAAAAATGTCTGACACTTGCAGTCTATTACCTCCACTTGGGGTTCCCTAGACTTCCTGCCTGTTAACCCTTTCAAAACCTTGCTCTGTCCCACCCAGCATATGGATTGGCCCTTGCCCAGAGCGTCCTGTTCGTCCATCACCAGTAGCCATCTTGGTTATCAGATTGGTGACTGAGGTGTCACAGCCTGTGTTCAAGTGGCTCTGGTTTTACTTAATGGCCCCACAGCCCAGGAGGAGTGATACTGGGGATCCATCAGACTGTGCCTGGCTTGTAAAGTGAACTTTGTCCTGGGGTGTGTGGACAGAAGTCATGTTGTGTATGTAGGGTCCGGTGCTCTTCCAACTGGGGATTCTGGAACATACCCCTGAGGACACGGGGGATGACTGTATGGTATTAAGAACCTGACCCTTAAAGGCTGGATTTTCAATTGATGGCACTGCATCATGTTTCAGGGGGGACCACACGAATTCCCACTTCCAATCCCATATTCATAGAGTCTAACATGGGTACAATTTCTTTCAGGACAGTATATGCTTTTACCTCCCCAGTGGAACAAGATTCTGAGATTTCTTCCCCTAAGGGCTGCTCTACTGGGTAAGAGGAGAAAGTAAATTTCCCTTCCAGTTAAAGAGATACAAGTTGGTAGAAAGGGTTCTGTTCTACAAAGAGCTCACAGAGGTAGTCAATATTTCCTAGATTTAAAAGGCACTGAGAAAGTCTTACTGATGTCCTGGGAGAAAAAAAGTTAATTGACTCACAGAGAGTACAGCCCAGAACAGGCAGACCACTTGGCGGGCACTATTTATATGTAATTTTAAAGCAATTTTTAATCAGGGGCGGTAGCTCCTGTGCCCTGTCTGTCTGTCTCCCTCTCTCCCCTCTCTGGTTTCTGCCCTCATTTTCCTTGGTCGTCCTGCAGGATCACCTTCAGAGCCGCACCCCTGCTCCCACCTTCAGGGTAGATTAGCCAGAGGCTCCAAATGATGAGCGCAGCCATTAGCCATGATTTCAATTTGGTGCCCACAGATTTTAAAGCAGGCAGGAATTATTTTTCTGTGGCAGCATTCTTGGCCCAACAAGGGACACACACACACACACACAAATGTCACTTTTGTCACAATTGTATACTGAACGTGACTAGAGGAAGATGAGCATCAAGTATGATTAAGAACACGTGTGAGAAAGAATTCTTGATTTTTACAGGAGGAAAGTGTTAGGTAGTTAGAATAGGAGAAAGGAGTCCAGAATGGCGGTGACTAAAAGACAAAGAAGGGAAAAGCCCGTGAAAATAGAACAAAGGAAGGTCTAAGGACCAGAATGAGGACTTTATGTAAAACAAACAGCCCTCCTGGCTAGCCCAATTTACACAGGGCAGGCTCAGGGGGACAGAAAAAAACATATAAGAAGAGGAGCCAAAATTGAGCTTTGGGCTTCTCTCCTCTCCGAGTCTTTTGGGTTGGCCCACCCTCATGCCTCGAGGATGTGCTTTCCTTTGATTGCCAATAAAACTGAGCTGTAACACTGGTCCGTCTGTTGCTTCAAATTTTTGCTGCGGCGAGACAGAACCAAGGAAATGACACCCTCTCCCGACAAAAGGAAGCAGGAAAACAATTTTTGACCTTTTGCAGGTCAAAGTCACCTGCCAAGGTAAGAGAAATATCTGGGGGTGATACAGAAGACATTACTACTGGAAAGTAAAACAAACCAGTCTTCACAGGGTGCTTTAACATGTTCATCTCTGCTTCTTGTCCTGTAAATGTGCCTGTTTCCTTCAGAGACGAGATCACCAAGCCCACTCAGTCATGTCTAAATTCCCCCCAAGTTCTCTCTTCTTATCTTTAAACAAGTTGCCAGACCCAGATGTTTTACACAGACCCGGAGACCCCAGCCTGTGCTGAGATCAGTGTTCATTCAGGAAACGGGAGCTGAGGAACGCCTGTAAGCAGCACCCGGTTGCCCTCAGATGAGGAGACAGCCGGCCTGCGAGGACCCCCGGCCCCTGCTCCCAGGCAAAGGCTTTTCCGTGTGTGGGCAGCGAAAGCTCTTCCTCCTCCTCTTCTCTTCCTTCTGTGTCTCTTCTAGAGCATTTTGTCTGCAGATTCTCGGCCACAAGGAGTGCAGTAATAACCGCACTTCCTTCAGTGGGAAGCTTACCACCCAGCCCCTCCCCGGACGGAATCGTCCCAGTTCCCTGAAGAAGGAAGGAGCCACCTGGACACCTGGTGGGGGAGTGTGTGTGTGCAGAGGGGGGTCTCAGCACGTGGGGGTGGGGGGATGATGCATTGCTCTCACCAGGTAGATTCTACTTTATACCATTTACACCTCTGAACCCTTGCAATTCCTTTTATTTTTCTAAGCAGCTTCTAATGTTGCCACTTTGGGAGCAGCAGGAGCAGTTTCCAGCCCAGGCCATCGTGGTCACGGCTGGAGGTCCCACACTGCCTTCTTCCTGAGGCTCCTGGTGCATCCTGGGAAGTTTCCACCTTTTTTTGAGAATTCCTTCTTTCATTTTCCCTCACATATGTGAGCCAAACAGCTAAACATACTTTGTTTTAATCATTTTGATCAGAAATGAAGGTGCTTTACCCCAATTCCAGAAGTCGGGTTTTAGTATCCCCGCCTGTCCCTCCCTTCAGGCTCTCGTGTGGACCGTCCATCTGGTGGGGAGCTCCCAGGGAGCACTTGTGTGTTCCTCCTCTAGGCCAGGACTGTCCCCCTTCACTGCTGCTACTCTGACCTTTTATTATTTTATTGGCTATCACCCCTCCACACACACACACACGACGTGATTAGTTCTGAGCCTGTGGAAAGCGTATTTCTATCCTCTGAGTGAGTGTAAAATCTACAGGAAGAATTTCGAAATGTTTAAAAAAATTATCTGAATTGCTGACTTAGTGTGAAACGTTAGGGTTTTTAAAAAGCTTTCAAATGGTTTGGTTCACAACCAAAATGAGTAAGACATTTCTCTGGACCGTGAACTTGACTCCTGAACAACATCCCCTGTGGAGGCCATAGGCTCTGCAGGCTGGGTTCGGTCAGCCTTTCCCCTCACTTCCCTCTCCCACCATCAATTCCCCAGGGAACATTCCGGCCTGTTTTCCCTTCAGGTCACAGGAAGCAGGGCTCTTTGATCTATAACAGGATTGCGGTAGTTTCATAAACTGATGGGTGGATTTTTTTACTCACAAAGGGAATGTTTAGAATAACAGCTGCAAGTCCACTTGATCTTACTTTTCTGTGAGCACAGGAGTTATGTGGGAACACAGCCACTGTTCAGCTCTCTGACATTAAAGAGCTTGAAGTTGGGGCCTCACCTGGGGGCCTGACCCCCTACTCCCCTAAGCTGTTCACCTGTCACAGCCATGCGCTGCCATGACTGACACTAGGCTTCCCTGGAAAACCTTCTGCTTCGACACTGGGCTTGAATGTTTCCCCAGGACAGACTCGGTACAAATGCCCATCAGTAAATGCCCAGTGTCCAGCCTGTATGAGCAGAGGACGAGCCTCCAGTAGAGTCTGACACAGCCCTATGACTCTCCTTGTCCCAAGGAACATAAAGTCTGGGGGTGACATTCTTAGGAAGAAGACTGTCTTTTCCCCAAGTTTTGTCACTAGGGTGCTGGCGTCTCCCGGGCCCTCTCTATGGTTGGAGGGTGGGGGCTGACCTTGCAGAAGAAATGTGAGGGCACCCCTTCACACGTGCCTCCTTCTGCAAGTTTGAGGGCCCCTTCCCACAAAGTCCACCTGAGGGTGCTGACCTGATGCGGCCAAAGCCCTTGCATGAAGCGGCTACTCAGAGGAGAACGAAATTGTCAGAATGGCCAGTGGTCACTCCTGATGGGGGGATAAGTCCTGATCACCCAGGAAGGGTGATCAGAAGCAAAGCTGGGCTCTGAACACAGTGAGGGGACAGCAGACTACCACCATGACCTCAGGCAGTGGTCTCTGCTCCAGTCAAGCCTGAGACAGGGAGAGAGCGAGTGCTGTGTGCACAGACACAGCCAGATCAGGTGTAAAAGTGGAACGCTGACCACAGCCTGCAGTATCCAGCCCAGGAAACCAGCCCGCCCTTTGCAACCACCAGTTTAGAAACCAGCCCCTTACCTGTGCTCACCTGCCCAGAGACTAGCCCCTCACCTGTGCTCAGCTGCTTACCTTCCCAGAACTGTATCAAATGCCACCTAAACCAGCAAGCCTGAAGCCCCTTCTGGACACCCCAAGGATGGACAGACAGGGACCCGGGGCATGGGGAGGAGGCTCTGGCCATGCTCTGCCCCTGCTGGGCTCTGTAAACAGTCTGTCCTGGTACAGAAGGAGGCTTTTTTGGTCATCATGAGGACCTGTGCCCCCAGGCAGCTAAGATGGTACAGGAGCATCTCGTCCTGAGGTTATGGGAGGTTCAGAGACGCTGGCTGGTCCCCCAGCTCCAGGGGCCCCACGTGGCCTCTGGCTACACGACAGGCCCCTCATGTGTCCTCAACAGAAAGGAGAGGAGGTGGGGGGTGCAGGAACCTGCTGGTCTGGACAGAATGTCCCCTGAGTGCACCCTCTGTGTGGGTGTTTGGAGGGGCCCTCAGAGCTGCTGAGGGTTGGATGAGGTCATGATGGGGGCCTGCAGTGGGATCGGTGACCTGTAAGGAGAGGAAGAGGTCACTGAGGAACAGCAAGAGGGCCCGTCCTCGGGCCAGGAAGAGGGCTCCCCAGGGACCCCAGCCTCTGCATTCATGAGCAGCCCAGCAGGTTCCAGCAGGCTGAAGCCCAAGGAGCCTGTGACCCTGAGGGCACTGCAGCCTCACGTTTCTCCTCACCCCTGCCTCCTCCTTCTGTGCTTCCCCACCCTGCTTCTTGATGACATCACTGAATGGTTGATCCACTTTACTTTCCAAAGAATTGTCACTCCCTCTCCCTCTCATGAAACTCTGCTTTTATCTTCAGTAATCCCTTCCCTCCAGGTTACTATTTATACTTTCTCCAGCTTTTTGAGTCACAAGCTTAATTCATCTGTTTTCAGTTATTCTTTTTTATTATGACAAGTGTTTCAAACTATGAATTTTCTCTTTCAGCTGGATTTTTTGTTGACCTCAAATTTACTCTAAACTAATATGAAAGAGGATGCGATTTCTGTCAGTAGATGCGATTTCTGTTACAAAGGGAACACATGAGGGAAAACAATAAGTCACAGTACAAACAGTGTGAGCAGGGCACCTACTGTTGTGGAAGCCAGGCAGGGACCATGTGGGGATGTGTACTGCTCTCTCCTCTAGAAATTGTTTTTCCAGTGATGAAAATCTTTTTAAAAATTTCAGTATAGTACTGACACAGGAACATTTTCACAGATGAATGGAACAAGTAGAGTTTAAACAGTGACCCAGATAAATGACACAGGAGACGTAGCGGGTCATTCAGTCTGTGTGAGCAGAAAATGACTGCATGGGTAAAAATAGAGCTAGTGCCTCATCAAAGCCTTGGTGTAGAGGTAGACTCCGGACAGACTCATTCTCCAATGTTAGAGATGAAAGTAGGACAATCACAGTAAGGATCTTAGTAGCCAGGGAGAGATTTTTAAACAAGGATTTCAAAACACAGTTCATACAGTTAAAAGATAGACTCTTATGTCAATCTTACTGAAGTTTACCATAGAGTTCAGAAACTCACGCCATGCGTATTTCATGCAACCAGGATTACACTGGAGCTTCCCTGGTGGCTCAGTTGGTAAAGAATCCACCTGCAATGCAGGAGACCCGGGTTTGATCCCTGGATCAGGAAGAACCCCTGGAGAAGGAAACAGCAACCTGCTCCAATATTCTTGCCTGGGAAATCCCACAGACAGAGGAACCTGGTGGTCTACAGTCAATGGGGTTGCAAAGAGTTGGACACGACTTAGCAACTAAACCAGCACCACCAGGATTATATTCCATTAAAATACATAAAGAGCTTCCCCAAATCATCCAGAAAAAGACAGAAAAATTTGCAAATGACTTGGAATAGCATTTGTGGTGGGCAGAACATGGACATCATCTCCCTCAAAGGTGTCCAGGTTCTGAGTCCAGAATTTCCTGTGAGCCCACCTCACTGACCAGAGGAGTGTACAGGTGTGACTCTGCTGGGCTGTCTGGGTGAGTCCACCTAACAGGGAGGCAGGGCCACAAAGTAGCTGGGAGGACGGGAATAGGTAGAGAGAGTCAGGGCCAGGGCCTGGGAACATGGAGCTCCTGAGGCTGAAGAAGCCAGAGAAGCTGATCTCCCAGAACCCCCAGAGGAACCCAACCTGACTGACCCAGTCCTAGGGGCCGTCCTCAGACCTGCAGCAGAATAAGAGCGCAGTGATGGGGGAACTTGTCGACGTGGCCACAGGAAACCACTCCCCAGTGCGCAGAAGAGGGAGCATGGACGCTGCATGTGCATATTTCCTGAGTCCCTGGAGATAAAGAGCAACGCAGCACTGAGTAGCAACCAGAACACCCACATCAGTTCTGAACACCCTGGGAAGGTACCCATGGGACGCTGGTGACCACAGTGGGGCTGGCAGAGTCGTGGGCAGTGACTGCAGGGGGTTGGCCCAGGAGCACGCAGGGACCTGCATCCCTGCAGGTGGGCCATGCTGAAGGGGACCAAGGTGTTGATACAGCACGTGGACAGATGTCTCAGACATGGTGGAGACAAGAAAGCATCACAGAAGAGCAGCATCAGCAGGATCCTTCCCGCCATTCATGAAATTAACACACACATGCACACCAGAGAGCCATGCGACAAACCCTGAGGTTACAGTGTGCTCCGGATGCCAGTAACGGGGCAGCTGGAGATCCCTGCCCTTGGGAGCTCACGCTCCACACACACCTCTGAGGATGGATTTCAAGGCCTCGGCCGTGGAGCCGTGAGAAGCAGAGATGGACAGGGGCCCAAGTGAAGGGGACCGATCAGTAAACAAGAGTGGGGAGAAGCGGGGACCAGGTGGAAACGTTGTGCGCAGCTGTCTGCTCCGGGGACTAAGTGAACACAAAAGACGCACAGCCAGAGCCTCAGGCAGCCCCAGGCTCCCGGGTGTCGGGGCATGGTGCTCCCGCCCCTGCATGGCCTTGTGTGTGCACCGATTGCCTGCAGGCTGACTCGGTCTCCACACACAACCAAATCGCCCTGGTGTTTATTTCAAGCCATGACCACCGGCTTCCAGGATTTCAGGGTGGAAACATCTGAACTTCTCCGGGTCTGGGTGCGTCCATCAGCTTGGTCCAGTGCTGGAGTCTACACGATGTTACCCACTGACCTGAGGTGAACGCCTGCCGTGGTGTGAGACCAGCATACGCTGGGTGTGTTCTTGACTCGAACACAACCTGCCTGTGGTCCCTGCAGTCCGTAAAGTCCATGGGCAACACTTGCCGGTGTCCTGAATAGAAGCAGCCACCTGAAACAGACGCAGAAACCACGGGAGTGATGGGAAGGAACCACATTTCAAAAGACTGTGGGTCTGAAGTTGTCTTCTCATGGCTCAGTCATCACACCCACCTCTATATTGGCTCCTGTATCCTTAATCTCGACTCCTGTTTGGACAAGAAGAATATTTGTTTTTACTTCAGTCTTTTTGCAGAATCAGAAAGTCATAAACTCTAGTCCTAGTGTAACCTGTGGCTCATCATTAAAATTTCCCCCTAGCGCATATATTTTAAAATATATAGAGACATTTCATTCTGGAATCAGATGGTGAACTCTCTTTTCATAGCTTATTTCTGTGACAGAACAGAGCTGTGTCCAACAACTTGAAATTGTTTCCAGGACTTCCCTGATGGTACACTGGATAAGAATCTGCCTGGCCATGCAGGGGGCATGGGTTTGATCCTTGGTCCAGGAAGATTCCACAGGCTGTGGAAGCCCCACGCACCACAACTATGGAGCCTGTGCACCCAGAGCCCAAGTTCTGCTGCAAGAGAAGCCACCGCATTGAGAAGCCCATGCATTGCAGCTAAAGGGTAGCCAGCCCCCATTCTTTGCAATTAGAGAAAGCCTGCTTGCAGCAATGAAGACCCCCGGAATAAAATAAGTTAATTTATTTAAAAAAACAATTAGGAGTTGGACACATATTAAAAAACAAACAAGAAAAACAAAACAAAAATTTCTAGAGCACTGGGAAGGAAAGTAAACTTCCAACTTTTTCTAGAAAATGAAGATAACATTAATGACAAAAATCTGAAAAGATTGTCCAAAGGAAAACACACGTTTTCAACAACCTGCCTGTAAATGTCAATGCAGAAAGGGTAATAAAAGTCTAGAAACAAGGTCAGTAGCACATTAGAAATAATGCAAGGTGATTAGCAATGCTAGGATGTGACAGTAAAATTTACCTAGTCATATAATCATCACATCAATAATCGTAAGAAGAAACGGCATGATCATCTTCAGAGTTGCCACAAAAGTATTTCCAAAAATGTTACAATAACATGGAATAAAATGAAATAGATGGGTATTTCCTTACTATTAAGAAATATATAAAGTATAAAATACATTCTCATGCTTAATATGAGAATGCGTGCGTGTGTGCTAAGTCACTTCGGTTGTGTCTGACTCTTTGCAACCCCATGGACTACAGTCCACAAGGCTCCTCTGTCCATGGGATTCTCCAGGCAAGAATACTGGAGTGGCTTGCCATACCCTCCTCCAGGGAATCTTCCTGACCCAGGGATTGAACCTGCGTCTCTTATGTCTCCTGCACTGGTGGGCATGTTCTTTCTGCTAGCACCACCTGGGAAGCCCTAAGAGAGTACTTTCACTGAAATCAAGAAAAAGCAATCATACCTAGTACCAGCATTGTTGTAGAACATTTTACTGGAGGTAGCAGTCCATGCAATTTTTTTTTTTCAGAGTAAATACATTGGAATTTATTGAATAAAGATTTTTTAAATATTTCTTAAATTGGAATGAATTATTTCATTAAATAGAATTTACCACATATATTTTTTTAAAGTTTACATTGAATTTTTTTAAATTTATTTTACTGGAGGCAAATTACCTTACATTAATATATTGGTTGGTTTTGCCATACATTGACATGAATCCGCCCCGGGTGTACATGTGTTCCCTTTCTTGAACCCCCCTCCCACCTCCCTCTTCCCCATATCCTCCCTCCAGGTCATCCCCGTGCACCAGCCCCAACCATCCTGTATCATGTGTCGAACCTGGACTGGCCACTTATGATAATATACATGCTACAATGCCGTTCTCCCCAATCATCCCACCTTCACCCTCTCCCACAGAGTCCCAAGACTGTTTTATATACCTATGTCTCTTTTGCAGTCTCGTATACAGGGTTCAGGTTACCATCTTTCTAAATTCCATATATATGCGTTAGTATACTGTATTGATGTTTTTCTTTCTGGCTTACTTCACTCTGTATAATTGGCTCCAATTTCATCCACCTCATTAAAACTGATTCAAATGCATTCTTTTTGATGGCTGAAAAATACTCCATTGTGTATATTTACCAAAGCTTTCTTATCCATTCATCTGCAGATGGACATCTAGGTTGCTTCCATGTCCTGGCTATTATAATCAGTGCTGCAATGAACATTGGAGTACATGTGTCTCTTTCAATTCTGGTTTCCTCAGTGTGTATGCCCAGGAGTGCGATTGTTGGATCATAGGGCAGTTCTATTTCCAGTTTTTTGAGGAATCTCCACACTGTTCTCCATAGTGGCTGTACTAGTTTGCATTCCCACCAACAGTGTAAGAGGGTTCCCTTCTCTCCACACCCTCTCCAGCATTTATTGCATGTAGACTTTTGGATAGCAGCCATTCTGACTGGTGTGAAATGGTATCTCATTGTGGTTTTGATTTGCATTTCTCTGATTATGAGGGATGTTGAGCATTTTTTCATGTGTTTGTTAGCCATCTTTATGTCTTCTTTGGAGAAATGTCTGTTTAGTTCTTTGGCCCATTTTTTGATTGTGTCACTGATTTTTCTGGAATTGAGCTGCAGGAGCTGGTTGTATATTTTGGAGATTAATCCTTTATCAGTTGCTTCATTTGCTATTATTTTCTCCCATTCTGAAGGCTGTCTTTTCACTTTGTTTATAGTTTCCTTTGCTGTGCAGAAGCTTTTGATTTTAATTAGGTCCCATTTGTCTATTTTTGCTTTTATTTCCAATATTCTGGGAGGTGGGTCTTGGAGGATCCTGCTGTGATTTATGTCGGAGAGTATTTTACTTATGTTCTCCTCTAGGAGTTTTATAGACTCTGGTCTTACATTTAGCTCTCTAATCCATTTTGAGTTTATTTTGGTATATGGTGTTAGGAAGTGTTCTAGTTTCATTCTTTTACAATTGGCTGACCAGTTTTCCCAGCACCACTTGTTAGAGAGACTGTCTTTTCTCCATTGTACATTCTTGCCTCCTTTGTCGAAGATAAGGTGTACATAGGTGCGTGGGTTTATCTCTGGGCTTTCTATTTTGTTCCATTGATCTATATTTCTGTCTTTATGCCAGTACCATACTGTCTTGATGACTGTGACTTTGTAGTAGAGCCTGAAGTCTGGCAGGTTAATTCCTCCAGTTCCATTCTTCTTCTTCAAGATTGCTTTGGCTATTTGAGGTTTTTTGTATTTCCATACAAATTGTGAGATTATTTGTTCTAGTTCTGTGAAAAATATCATTGGTAGCTTGATAGGGATTGCATTGAATGAATAAATTACTTTGGGTAGTATACTCATTTTTACAATATTTATTCTTCCAATCCATGAGCACGGTATATTTCTCCATCTATTAGTGTCCTCTTTGATTACTTTCACTAGTGTTTTATAGTTTTCTATGTACAAGTCTTTTGTTTCCTTAGGTAGATATATTCCTAAGTATTTAATTCTTTTCGTTGCAACAGTGAATGGAATAGTTTCCTTAATTTCTTTTTCTATTTTCTCATTATTAGTGTATAGGAATGCAAGGGATTTCTGTGTGTTGATTTTATATCCTGCAACTTTACTGTATTCATTGATTAGCTCTAGTAGTTTTCTGGTCGAGTCTTTAGGGTTTTCTGTGTAGAGGATCATGTCATCAGCCAACAGTGAAAGTTTTACTTCTTCTTTTCCAATTTGTATTCCTTTTATGTCTTTTTCTGCTCTGATTGCTGTAGCCAAAACTTCCAGAACTATGTTGAATAGTAGTGGTGAGAGTGGGCACCCTTGTCTTGTTCCTGACTTTAGGGGAAATGCTTTCAGTTTTTCACCATTGAGGAGAATGTTTGCTGTGGGTTTGTCATATATAGCTTTTATTATGTTGAGATATGTCCCTTCTATTCCCACTTTCTGGAGAGTTTTTATCATAAATGGATGTTGTATTTTGTCAAAGGCTTTCTCTGAATCTATTGAGATAATCATATGATTTTTATTTTTCAGTTTGTTAATGTCACACTGGAAAAGACTCTGATGCTGGGAAAGGTTGGGGGCGGGAGGAGAAGGGGACGACAGAGAATGAAATGGCTGGATGGCATCATCAACTCAGTGGACATGAGTTTGAGCGTACTCTGGGAGTTGGTGATGGACAGGGAGGCCTGGCATGCTGTGATTCATGGGGTCGCGGAGAGTCGGACACGACTGAGCGACTGAACTGAACTGAACTGAACTGAATGTGGTGTATTATGTTGATTGATTTGCGGATATTGAAGAATCCTGGCATTCCTGGGATAAAGCCCACTTGGTCATGATGTATGATCTTCTTAATATGTTGTTGGATTCTGATTGCTAGAATTTTGTTAAGGATTTTTGCATCTATGTTCATCAGTGATATTGGTCTGTAGTTTTCTTTTTTTGTGGGATCTTTACCAGGTTTTGGGATTAGGGTGATGGTGGCCTCATAGAATGAGTTTGGAAGTTTTCTTTCCTCAGCAATTTTCTGGAAGAGTTTGAGTAGAATAGGTGTTAGCTCTTCTCTAAATTTTGGGCAGAATTCAGCTGTGAAGCCATCTAGACCTGGGCTTTTGTTTGCTGGAAGATTTCCAATTACTTCCTCTAGTTCCGTGCTTGTGATGGGTCTGTTCAGATTTTCTATTTCTTCCTGGTTCAGTTTTGGCAAGGTGTACTTTTCTAGGAATTTGTCCATTTCTTCCAAGTTATTCATTTTATTGCCATACAATTGCTGATAGTATTCTCTAATAATCCTTTGTATTTCAGTGTTGTCAGTTGTGATCTCTCCATTTTCATTTCTAATTTTATTGATTTGGTTCTTCTCCCTTTGTTTCTTGATGAGTCTGGCTAGTGGTTTGTCAATTTTATTTACCTTCTCAAAGAACCAGCTTTTGGCTTTGTTGATTTTTGCTATGGTCTCTTTTGTTTCTTTTGCATTTATCTCTGCCCTAATTTTTACAATTTCTTTCCTTCTACTAACATTGGGGTTCTTCATTTCTTCCTTTTCTAGTTTCTTTAGATGTAGAGTTAGGTTATTTAGTTGACTTTTTTCTTGTTTCTTGAGATGTGCCTGTATTGCTATGAACTTCCCCCTTAGCATTGCTTTTACAGTGTCCCAGAGGTTTTGGGTTGTTGTGTTTTCATTTTCATTCATTTCTATGCATATTTTGATTTCTCTTTCGATTTCTTCTATGATTTGTTCATTATTCAGCAGCGTGGTGTTCAGCCTCCATATGTTGGCATTTTTAATAGTTTTTCTCCTGTAATTGAGATCTAATCTTACTGCATTGTGGTCAGAAAAGATGCTTGGAATGATTTCAATTTTTTTGAATTTACCAAGGCTAGATTTATGGCCCAGGATGTGATCTATCCTGGAAAAGGTTCCATGTGCGCTTGAGAAAAAGGTGAAATTCATTGTTTTGGGGTGAAATGTCCTATAGAGATCTATTAGGTCTAACTGGTCTATTGTATTATTTAAAGTTTGTGTTTCCTTGTTAATTTTCTGTTTAGTTGATCTATCCATAGATGTAAGTGGGGTATTAAAGTCTCCCACTATTATTGTGTTATTGTTAATTTCCCCTTTCATACTTGTTAGTAATTGTCTTACATATTGCGGTGCTTCTATGTTGGGTGCATAAATATTTATAATTGTTATATCTTCTTCTTGGATTGATCCTTTGATCATTATGTAGTTTCCTTCTTTGTTTGTTTTAAAATCTATTTTATCTGATATGAGTATTGCTACTCTTGCTTTCTTTTGGTCTCTATTTGTGTGGAATATCTTTTTCCAGCCCTTCACTTTCAGTCTGCATGTGTCCCTCGATTTGAGGTGGGTCTCTTGTAGACAACATATATGGGGGTCTTGTTTTTGTATCCATTCAGCCAGCCTTTGTCTTTTGGTTGGGGCATTCAACCCATTTACGTTTAAGGTGATTATTGATAAGTATGATCCCGTTGCCATTTTCTTTATTGTTTTGGGTTCGAGTTTATATACCCTTTCTGTGTTTCCTGTCTAGAGAAGATCCTTTAGTATTTGTTGGAGAGCTGGTTTGGTGATGCTGAATTCTCTCAGCTTTTGCTTGTCTGTAAAGCTTTTGATTTCTCCTTCATATTTGAATGAGATCCTTGCTGGGTACAGTAGTCTGGGCTGTAGGTCTTTTTCTTTCATCACTTTAAGTATGTCTTGCCGTTCCCTCCTGGCCTGAAGAGTTTCTGCTGAAAGATCAGCTGTTATCCTTATGGGGATCCCCTTGTGTGTTATTTGTTGTTTTTCCCTTGCTACTTTTAATATTTGTTCTTTGTGTTTGATCTTTGTTAATTTGATTAATATGTGCCTTGGAGTATTTTGCCTTGGGTTTATCTTGTTAGGGACTCTCTGTGTTTCTTGGACTTGGGTGATTATTTCCTTCCCCATTTTAGGGAAATTTTCAACTATTATCTCCTCAAGTATTCTCTCATGGTCTTTCTTTTTGGCTTCTTCTTCTGGGACTCCTATGATTCGAATGTTGGGGCGTTTCATATTGTCCCATATGTCTCTAATATTGTCCTCATTTCTTTAATTCGTTTTTCTTTGTCCATCT
The DNA here is from genome assembly GCF_049115385.1 of Moschus berezovskii. NCBI lineage: Eukaryota > Metazoa > Chordata > Mammalia > Artiodactyla > Moschidae > Moschus > Moschus berezovskii. Next base: position 4,683,264 of record NC_142460.1, read on the forward strand.
CTGTTTCATTTATTTCTACAATTCTATCTTCTAGCTCGCTTATCCTGTCTTCTGCCTCTGTTATTCTACTGTTTGTTCCCTCCAGAGTGTTTCTGATCTCATCTATTGCATTATTCATTATATATTGACTTTTTTATTTCCTCTAAGTTCTTATTAAACCTTTCTTCCATCTTCTCAGTCCTTTTCTCCAGGTTATTTATCTGTAATTCCATTTTTCTTTCCAGATTTTGAATCATTTTCACAATTAAAATTCAAAATGCTTTATCGAGTAGGTTCCCTATATCTTCCTCTTTTGTTTGTGTTGGTGGGCATTTATCCTGTTCCTTTACTTGTTGGGTATTTCTCTGCCTCTTCATCTTGCTTATATTGCTGTGTTTGGGGTGACCTTTCCGTCTTCTGGCAGTTTGTAGAGTTCTCTTTATTATGTAGTTACCTCGTTGTGTGTGGGGTTGGATGGGTGACTTGTCAAGGTTCCCTAGTTAGTGAAGCTTGTGTCGATGTTCTGGTGGGTGGAGCTGGATTTCTTCTCTCTGGAGTGCAATGAAGTGTCCAGTAATGAGTTTGAGATGTCAGTGGGTTTGGAGTGGCTTTGGGCAGCCTGTATATTGAAGCTCAGTGCTATTCTCCTGTGTTGCTGGATAGTTTGCGTAGTATGTCTTTCACTGAAACTTGTTGACCCTTGGGTGGTGCCTGGTTTCAGTGTATGTATGGAGGCATTTGATGAGTACCTATCAATTAATGTTCTCTGGAACAGGAGATCTCTGGTGTTCTCAGGATTTGGCCTTAAGCCTCTGCCTCTGGTTTTCAGTCTTATTCTTGCAGTAGGCTCAAGGCTTCTCCCTCTGTCACTTCCAAGGCAGTTCCTTCTGTTGAAAAAGCTCTTCTGTTTTCTGGTCTCCTCAGTGTCTAATTCCCATCCTGACACCAGGATGCGGTGGTGGACGCTTTTTTTTTCCCCCGGCTCACCTGTTCAGTCCTGCTATGGGGAGGGAGGAACAGCTAACAGATATCCCTGGTGTCTATGGGGAGTGTTTGCAGTGTCTCGGCTACACTAGGAATGCTCCCGCTCGAGGCATGTGTGCTTTCCCTGTTTATGCTGCTTAGGCTCTAGGTTGCTCAGTTGGGAGCTGTCCGTGGCTGGCACTGGGTTGCATGCACTTCCCAGGTCTGAGCGGCTCAGGTTCAGGACTTGGCTGGGCCTGCGTTTTATGCCTTCCCCAGTCCGAGCAGCTCACGTGACCAGGCATTTGGCGAGCTCGGTCACTGCGACCGGTCCCTGCCACTTGGTTTTCTGGGAGTACAACTGGCGCACTTTCTCAGGCGGATATCGACTGGCCAGAACCCAAGAAGTCCTGGCCAGCAAGGAAGCCTTCCTGCAGCTTGGCACAGGAAGCCTCTCTGGGGCCGCAGCTGCCCCTGCCCCGGCGCTGGCAGCCCTCCGCATCTGCGTTGGCGGGGTCTGGGGGCTGGGCCGCCTGCTGCCGGCTTACTCCACTCAGTGCCCTGTTTGTGGGCGGGGCTGGCGAAGTCCTGGGTTGGGGCTTTTCGTAGGCTTTTCCTAGCCTTTTCGCCTTTTGGTATCTTAAATTCGAGCCCTCAGTTTGCCCTGGGGCGTTCAAGCCCGGTTCTCCCTCTAAGAGCTGCAGCCAGTTCTCCCTCTAAGCGCCGCCGGCCGCGCCTCCCTGCCCAGCCCCCACCTGCTAGTGAGGGGCGCAGGTGTCTGCACCGCTTTTCCGCTGAGAGTTTCCTCTGGGCACTTAGTCTATGAGTTTTAATTATTTATGTCTTTTGTCTCCCAGTTATGCGGCCCTCTGAGATTCCACTCGCCAGTGTTTCCAGGTGTTTGGAAACTTCTTTTTTTTTTTTTTAAGTCTCCCTTCCCCGGATGGAGCTCCATCCCTCCCTCTTTTGTCTCTCTTTTTATCTTTTTGTCTATTTCCTACCTCCTTTCGATGACTATGGGCTGCTTTTCTGAGTGCCTGATGTCCTCTGCCGGTATTCAGAAGTTGTTTTGTGGGATTTACTCAGCATTCAAATGTTCTTTTGTTGATTTTGTGGGGGAGAAAGTGGTTGCCCCATCCTATTCCTCCGCCATCTTCCCGTGATCCAGTCCATGCAATTTTTAGCTGAATAATAGTCCATTTCTGGCTGCACAGCAGTATATTTATTCACTCATTTATTGAAGGACATCTTGGTTGCCTCCAAGTTTTGGCAACTATGGATAAAGCTGCTTTAACCGTCTGTGTGCAGAGTTTTGTGTGGACATGTTTTCAATTTTTCTAAGTAAAAACCAGGAAATGTGATTCCTCAATGATAGGGTAAGAGTGTGTTTCGTTTTGTAAAAAACCAAACTGTCTTTCATAGTGGATGAACCATTTGCACACAAGCAATGAACGAGAGTTCCTGTTGCTCTGCATCCTCACTGGCATTTCATGCTGTCAGTGTTTTCCATTTTAGCCAGGTTAATAGGTGTGTAATTTTTTTGGTTTGCCATTCCTGATCATGGAGAAAGCAAGAGAGTTCCAGAAAAATATCTATTTCTGCTTCATTGACTATGCCAAAGCCTTTGACTGTGTGGATCACAATAAACTGTGGAAAATTCTGAAAGAGATGGGAATCCAAGACCACCTGACCTGCCTCTTGAGGAACCTGTATGCAGGTCAGGAAGCAACAGTTAGAACTGGACATGGAACAGACTGGTTCCAAATAGGAAAAGGAGTACGTCAATGTTGTATATTGTCACCCTGCTTATTTAACTTATATGCAGAGTACATCATGAGGAACACTGGGCTGGAAGAAGCGCAGGCTGGAATCAAAATTGCTGGGAGAAATATCAATAAACTCAGATATGCAGATGACACCACCCTTATGGCAGAAAGTGAAGAGGAACTCAAAGGCCTCTTGATGAAAGTGAAAGAGGAGAGTGAAAAGGTTGGCTTGAAGCTCAACATTCAGAAAACGAAGATCATGGCATCTGGTCCTATCACTTCATGGGAAATAGATGGGGAAACAGTGGAAACAGTGTCAGACTTTATTTTGGGGGGCTCCAAAATCACTGCAGATGCTGATCGCAGCCAGGAAATTAAAAGACGCTTACTCCTTGGAAGGAAATTTATGACCAACTTAGATAGCATATTAAAAAGCAGAGACATTACTTTGCCAACAAAGGTCCGTCTACTCAAGGCTATGGTTTTTCCCGTGGTCATGTATGGATGTGAGAGTTGGACTGTGAAGAAAGCAGATCACTGAAGAATTGATGCTTTTGAACTGTGGTGCTGGAGAAGACTCTTGAGAGTCCCTTGGAGATCCAACCAGTGCATTCTAAAGGAGATCAATCCTGGGTGTTCATTGGAAGGACTGATGCTAAAGCTGCAACTCCAATACTTTGGTCACCTCATGTGACAAGCTGACTCACTGGAAAAGACCCTGATGCTGGGAAGGATTGGGGGTGGGAAGAGAAGGGGACAACAGAGAATGAGATGGCTGGACGGCATCGCCGACTCAATGGAGGTGAGTTTGAGTGAACTCCGGGAGTTGGTGATGGACAAGGAGGCCTGGCGTGCTGTGATTCATGGGGTTGCAAAGAGTTGGACATGACTGAGTGACTGAACTGAACTGAACTGAATGACATAGGATAGGTAAACATCTTTTCATATGCTCATTTGCCATCTGAATATCTTCTTTGATGAAATATCTGTTTGATCTTTTGCCCATTTTTTAATTGGGTTGCTTGTTTTCTTATTGTTGAGTTTTAAGGGTTCTTTGTACAGGTTAGATACAAGTCTCTTATCACATATATGCTTTGCAAAGTTATTCTTCTTGTCTGTGGCTTATCTTTTCATTCTTTTAACAATATATTTCATGTGCATGCATGTTAAATTACTTCAGTTGTGTCTGAATCTTTGCGACCACATGGACCATAGCCCTTCAGGCTCCTGTGTCCATGGGATTCTCCAGGCAAGAATCCGATTGCCATTTCCTCCTCCATGGGATTGTCTCGACCCAGGGATCAAACATTTGCATTTGCATTTGCAGGTAGGTTCTTTACCACTAGCACCACTTGGGAAGCACAGTATATTTCACAGAGCAGTTTTAAATTTTAATGAAACTGAACTTGTCGACTTTTTCTTTCATGGATCATGCATTTGGTATATCTAAATAGTCATTCCAAACCCATAGTCATCTGGATTATTTATGTTATCTTCCAGGAGTTTTATAGTTTTGCATTTTAAATTTAGATCTCTGATTTAACTATTTTTGAGTTGATTTTTGTAAAAGGTGTAAAGTTTGGGTCCAGAAAGATTTTTTTTTGAATGTGGAAGTCCAGTTGCCTTAGCACCACTTGTTGAAATGACTATCCTTTATCCATTGAATTATTTTTGCTTATTGATCAAAAATCTGTTAACTATATTTGTGTGGGTCTATTTCTGTGCTATTATTCTGTCTCACTGACTTATTTGCCTACTCTTTCGTCAATACCACACTGTAGCACTATAGGAAGCCTTGAATTCAGGGAATGCCAGTCATTTAATTTTGTTCTTCTCCTTCAATATTATTTTTGGCTGTTCTGTGCCTTCAGTTCAGTTCAGTTCAATCGCTCAGTTGTGTCTGACTCTTTGCAACCCCATGAATCACAGCACGACAGGCCTCCCTGTCCATCACCAACTCCCGGAGTTCACTCAAACTCATGTCCATCGAGTCGGTGATGCCATCCAGCCATCTCATTCTCTGTCGTCCCCGTCTCCTCCCACCCCCAATCCCTCGTAGCATCAGAGTCTTTTCCAGTGAGTCAACTCATCGCATGAGGTGGCCAAAGTATTGGAGTTTCAGCTTTAGCATCAGTCCTTCCAATGAACACCCAGAATTGATCTCCTTTAGAATGGACTGATTGGATCTCCTTGCAGTCCAAGGACTCTCAAGAGTCTTCTCCAGCACCACAGTTCAAAAGCATCAATTCTTCTGCAATCAGCTTTCTTCACAGTCCAACTCTCACATCCATACATGACCATGGGAAAAACCATAGCCTTCACTAGACGGACCTTGGTTGGCAAAGTAATGTCTCTGCTTTTTAATATGCTATCTAGATTGGTCATAACTTTCTTTCCAAGGAGTAAACGTGTTTTAATTTCATGGGTGCAATCAGCATCTGCAGTGATTTTGGAGCCCCCAAAAATAAAGTCTGACACTGTTTCCACTGTTTCCCCATCTATTTCCCATGAAGTGATGGGACCAGATGCCATGATTCGTTTTCTGAATGTTGAGCTTCAAGCCAAACTTTTCAGTCTCCTCTTTCACTTTCATCAAGAGGCCTTTGAGTTCCTCTTCACTTCCTGCCATAAGGGTGATGTCATCTGCCTTAGCTATATATATATATGTTTTATAACCAGTCTATCAATCTACAAAATAACAGATTTTTGATTGAGATTGCAGTAAATATATAGATTAAGTTCTGAAGAACTGATATCTTGATGCTATTGAGTCTTCCTATCCATGTACGTAAATTATTTCTTCACTTATTTTTCCTTTGATTTCTTTCATTAGAATTTTGTAGTTTTCCTCATATATATCTGGCACATAGTTTTTAGATTTATTCATAAGCATTTCATTTAGAGGGTGAAAATGTACATGAATGGTATTGTGTAATTTCAAATTTTCCTTGTTCATTGCTGATGTATGGAAAGCAACTTACTTTTTTACGTTAACTTTGCGTCCTTAAACCTTATTATAATCACTTATTAGTTCCACAAGTTTTTTAAACTTATTCTTTGGGATTTTCTACATAGACGCTTACATCATCTGTGAACAGACAGTGTTATGTCTTTCCTCCCTATCTGCAAATGGCTTATTTCCTTTTCTTATTGCATTGTCTAGGGCTTCCAAAATAATATTGAAAACCAGTGTGAGATGGTAGGTTTTGTTAATGCTTCTTCTGCATCTGCTGTTATGATCATATGACTTTTCTTCTTTAGCCTGTTGACGTGATAGATTATATTGGCTGATTTTCAGCTTTCAGAGCTTTCACTTTTGGGTAAGTCTTCTCCACCTTGACTTTGGAAGTTTATACTGGCCTTTCTTCAAGCTCGCTGATTTTTTCCTCAGCTGTGTCCAGTCCTTGGCTGAGCCCGTCAAAGGCGCTTTTCACCTGTGACCCGGTGTTTTTGATTTCAGCATTTCCTTCTCATTGCTTCTTAGTGTTTTCCTGCCTGCTTATATTGCCATTTGTCTGCATGTGGTCCTCTTCCTTTGTTCAGCCTCTGGGCACGTTCATGCGTTCCAGCATCTTTCCCATATTTTGAGTCTGGTTCTGATGATAGCTCTGTTTCTTCAAGCTGTTTTGACTTTTAGTGTGCCTTGTAATTTCTTGTTGAATGTCAGACATGATACACTGGGTAGAGGAACTGAAGTCAACAGTTCTTTTATGTGAGGTTTTCATCTATCTGCCAGGGGCTGGGCTGTGTTTGCCATTTGCTGTAGATACTGGCGTCAGAGGCTAAAGTCTCCAGTGTGTCCTTGTTCTCGTCTCCCTGTCATCTTTGGCTTTCCCTAGGTGCTTCTTCTTAAGTAAGTGCTGAGAGATTTAATTCTTTTCATTTTACTCCTGTTATTACACAGGGAGCCTGTTAATATGGAGGTACGATGTGTGAGGGGATGGGAAGCTTCTCGAGTTCTGTGATGAAGGCTCATCTTTTGGTGAATCTGTGCCCTGGACTGTGACAAATGCATTTCAGTTTCCTCCCCAATTCAGGTGAGAAAGAAAAGCTAGATGGGAGGGTCATTCTCATTTGTTCTTGTGAAAGTGAAAGTCACTCAGTCATGTCTGACTCTTGTGACCCCATGAACCGTAGCCCGCTAGCTTCCTCTGTGGAATTTACCATCCATGTGGAATTCCGTCCATGGAATTTACCAGGCAAGAATACTGGAGTGGGTTGGAGATATGGAAATTGGTGGTTCAGGTAAAATCTCAGAGGAGGGACTTGAGGATTCAGAGCTCATTGGCGTCAAAGATTGGGTTTGGCCAGAGCCCTGAGCAGTGATTAGAAGCCATCCACCACCCTCTGCCTTCTTATCACGGGGATCTATGGGTTCCTTCATGGTGCTTGTGGAGATTCACTGCAGTCCTTTAACCAGAGCCCAGAATCCCTCAGCATGGCTCCCTCAGCACTGAGGGCAGTCGTGGGGGGGGGGGGTGGGCACACCCTTTGTTTTTTCTGAATTGCATGACTGTAGAGTGGCCTGGTTTCCAGGACATATAAATAAGTAGGTAGAAGAGGCCGCACCAGGAGACAACTGTATTGGGGTTTATTTGAGCTGTCTTAGCTTAACTAATAGAATGTAATAAATACTCAGAATCGCATTTGTCTGTAGATGGTAAACTAAGAAGTCAGTTCCTGTCAATGAAACAGAAGTTTAATTTATTTAATTTTCTAGTTGATTTGCGATTGGGTAGAACTGACATCTGTTTGAAAAATGCTTTAAAAATAATGTGAAACCTTTCTCCAAAAATTGCACAACTACCAAAATGCCATCACATCTCTTTTTCCCAACAGAAAAGAGCTAAGCATGGCTTTCACTTCCTAAAATAAAACGTCTTGCAATTCAGTATATATTCAACTATAGCAATTAGATTTTCACATTGAGAGTCCAGATCCAAATAGATAGGAGTTGATTAACTGTTGTGAAAACCAGTTCCAGTTATTTTACCTTCAAACAAATTTTTAAAAGAAAGTGAATATGCTAATTCACCTCGGATGAGAGTGCCAGCATATTCCACATGTGAAGGTCTGGATGTTACCCTCCCATCTTTTTGGCCCTAATTTGAAAAGCCACAGGCATTCTCTTTCCTGACCCAGGGATGTCTCTGTGTTTGACTGTCTCACTTTTGAAGATTGATATCATCTAATTGTAAAATTTGAGATGTTGCCTACAAATGTGGCAAAACACATTTGGGTTTGAATTTTTTAAAAATTAATCTTACATTGGGGACACAGAGAAAAATAGAACTCTGATAGGGCAACATAGAGTTCCGTTAACCTGGAGGACAAATGATTTGTTTGTTTTCTGTGGACCAGTTAGATTACGGTTCTGCTATTTATCTTATTCGAATTTCTTTTTTATATAACTTAGCCTCATGCGACGAGTTGACTCACTGGAAAAGACTGATGCTGGGAGTGATTAGGGGCAGGAGGAGAAGGGGACGACAGAGAATGAGATGGCTGGATGGCATCACCGACTCGATGGACATGAGTTTGAGTGAACTCTGGGAGTTGGTGATGGACAGGGAGGCCTGGCATGCTGTGATTCATGGGGTCGCAAAGAGTTGGACACGACTGAGCGACTGAACTGAACTGAGACCTAAAAATAACCATTTGGAGATGAAAATAATGCCTCGACTCACCTCCAGCCTTTATTGGAAAATGCAGTTTGCTGGTGGAATTCTACTGCCAAGATGTGATGCACTGTGGGGAGAGATTCATATTTTCTGCACAAATGTTATTCCAGGGATCCTGTTTTTTCAGCACAGGAGTCCTGAGTAATGGCTTCCACAAGGAAAACCCATGGTCAGCCCCAGATGATCTGAATCAGGACCCGGCAGGGAGACTAGGAAATGTGTGATTTTGCTGCTAAATTCTCACATTTCCCACCACCTTCCTTCTCTATGTTTTTCTGCCATTTGTTAAAAAATGAAAAGAAGATGATTGATGATTCAGATCAGCTGATCAGTTTTCTCACCTGCAAAGTGTGAAGAATCGGCCACAGCCCACGGAGTGATTTTGAAGGTGACAGCAGTTGATGGGGGAGCTCCAAAGGCACATCCAGCTCTGGCCTCACTGCCAACAACCTCCAGAGACACAGTTGCGGGGGTTCCCTCCCACCTCTGCTGTTCCTGAAGGCACAGAGGAACCATGTGGTCACTGAACCAGGGGCCACCGTCCTGAATAGGACCAGAGAGTACTCTGAGTCTAACTAGCCAGCTTAGGTGAAAATGTACTCTGAGATGACCCTCTAACAAGGAGTTGAAAGCAGCTTGCTTTGGTTTCCAAAACCAACAGGATTTGATTAAGGAAGTTGTTGAACTGAATAACACACAAGCAAGCAGAATGTTTTCCAGGTAACTTTCAGTGTAAAATCACCTAGGTTTTGGATGCAGAAAAGAGAGCTTTAACCCAAAGCTGGGGTTCAAGGATCACTCACAGCATATTTCTGAAGAATGTAAAGACACAAAAGGGCCGAGGGGATCCTTCTGGGAGAAACGTTGTTTGAGCAATTAACTATAGCTAACATTTATAGGTGGATTTGAACTCTGAGAAGAATTTCTACCAAGGCGTGACAACCAGCTTCTTTCTTTCAGAAAGCTCAGGGATGAAAGCAGGAAGTTATCAATCTGAATAAAATGAAGGCGAATATAATAAACTAGATTTCTGATTTGGAATGTATGGCTTGAGTCAAAAGATCGGTTTACTATGTTCCCACACAGAATGATTCTTAAGAAAGGAAAGACACACATGGGGCACTTTGGATTCTTCTCTGGTACACTGGATTGAGCAGAGAGTTCTGTGACTTGCTAGTTCTCTAACTATAACTAACGTGGATAGGTGAAAGTGTACTCTGAGATGACCTCTCAGTGAGGAGTTGCAAACATCTCTGTCAGTTCAGAAAACTTGAGGATTAGAGTAGGAATTTGTCAGTCTCCAGAAAGCCAAAAAGAGCAAAGTGTGTTGTAGACGCTAGTTGCCTGAGGCAGGAAATACAGCCCGAATCACAAATTTGTCTTGCAATATTCATGCACATCTAGTTTCCGAATCAGAAAGTAAAGACACAAATAGGGCACACAGGATCTCCCTGGGAGAACGCTGTTTTGAGCAGAGTTCGGTGCGTAGTTCCTTTTCTCACTACAGCTCAGCTGGTGAGGCGCAAATGTGCTCTGAGACAATTCCTCACAGCAGGTGCAAGCAGCTTCTCTCTTTGAGAAAACTCAAGAATCAGACCTGGAAGTGATCGATCAGAAGCAAAGCAAAGCCACCAAGGGGTTTCTTGGTAACTTACACTGTAAAATCTAAGCTTTCTGAGGCAAAAAAAAAAAAAAAAAGAGGCTTTAGAAAGCAAGTTCTGATTTCTGGGTTCACAGCGTGATTCGGAAGAATGTAAAGACACAACCTGGGCACTTGATCCTCCTATGAGAATACTGGTGTTGAATAGAGAGTTCTGTGACCTGAGAATTCTGTAAGTCTAACTAGCCTGCTTAGGTGAAAATGTGCTCTGAGATGACCCTCTAACAAGGAGCTGAAAGCAGCTTGCTTTGGTGTGCAAAGCCAACAGGATTTGACTAAGGAGCTGGTGGAACTGAATAAAACACAGCAAGCAAAGTGTTTTCCAAGTGACCTTCAGTCTAGACACAACTAGGTTTTGGATGCAGAAAAGAGAGCTTTAACCTGAAGCTGGGGTTCAAGGACCACTCACAGCATGTTTCTGAAGAACATAAAGACACAAAAGGGCTGAGGGGATCCTCCTGGGAGAACCATTGTTTGAGCAGACATTTAACTAGAACTAACTCTGAGAAGAATTCCTACCAAGGTGTGACAACCAGCTTCATTCTTTCAGAAAGCTGAGGGTTGAAAGTAGGCAGTTGTCAACCTGAATAAAACGAAGGCGAATAAAACAAACTAGATTTCTGATTTGAAACGTATGGCTTGAGTCAAAAGTTCAGTTTGTTAGGTTCCCACACAGCATGATTCTCAAGAAAGGAAAGACACACACAGGTCACTCTCAACACTTCTCTGGGTACACTGGGTTGAGCACAGAGTCCTGTGAATTACTAGTTCTCTACAGCTAACCTGGATTGGTGAAAATGTTCTCTGAGATGACCTCCTAGTGAGGAGCTGCAAACATCTCTGTCAGTTCAGAAAACTTAAGGATTAGATAGGAATTTGTCAGTCTCCATAAAACCAAAGTGAGCAAAGTGTGTTGCCAGATGCTAGTTGCCTGAGGCAGGAAATACAACTTGAACCAAAAACTTGGTTTGCAAGGTTCCCGCACATCATGTTTTTGAATCAGAATATAAAGACACGAACAGGGCACACTGGAGCTTCCTGACGGAACACATGCTTTGAGCAGAGAGTTCTGTGTGTAGTTACTTTTCTCACTACAGCTCAGCTGGTGAGGTGCTAATGTGCTCTGAGATGAATTCCTCACAGCAGGTGCAAGGAGCTTCTCTTTTTCAGAAAACTCAAGAATCAGACCTGGAAGTGATTGATCAGAAGCAAAGCAGAGCCATCAAATGTTTGTGGGTAACTTACAGTGGAAAATCTAAGTAACTTTTTGAGACAGAAAAGAGGCTTTAGAAAGCAAGATCTGATTTCATGGTTCACAGCGTGATTTGGAAGAATGGAAAGATACAGCCCGGGGACTTGGATCCTCCTGTGAGAACAGTGATTTTGAACAGAGAGTCCTGTGACCAGAAAGCACGCTAAGTCTACCTAGCCTGCTTAGGTGAAAATGTACTCTGAGTTGAGACTCTAACAAGGAGTTCCAAGCAGCTTCCTTTGGTTTCCAAAACCAACAGGATTTGACAAAGGAAGTTATCGAGCTGAATAGCACACAACAAACAGTGTTTTCCAGGTAACTTTCAGTGTAAAATCCCTAGGTTTTGGATGCAGAAAAGAGAGCTTTAACTCAAAACTGGGGTTCAAAGATCACACACAACACGTTTCTGAATAATGCAAAGACACAAAAGGCCTGAGTGGATCCTTCTGGGAGAACCATTGTTTGAGGAGACAGTTAACTAGAACTAATGTTTTTAGGTGGACTTCATCTCTGAGAAGCACTCCTACTAAGGCATGACAAGTAGTTTCTTTCAGAAACCTCAGGGATTAAAGTAGGCAGTTGTCAATCTGAATAAAACGAAGGCGAATAAAACCAAGTAGATTTCATATTGGCAATATATAGTTTGAGTTAAAAGCTTGGTTGGCTAGGTTCCTACACGTCCTGTTTCTGAAGAATGGAAAGATACACACAGGGCACTCTGGATTCCTCTCTGGGTACATTGGTTTGAGAGGAGAATTTTGTGAATTGCTAGTTCTCTAACTATAACTAACCTGGATAAGTGAAAATGTACTCTGAGATGACCTCCTAGTGAGGAGTTGCAAGCCTCTCTTTCAGTTCAGAAAACTTGAGGATTAGAGTAGGAAGTTGTCCATCTCCAGAAAACCTAAGAGAACAAAGCATGTTGCAAGATTCTAGTTGCCTGAGGCAGGCAATACAGCTTGAACCAAAAACTTGCAAATTCACGCACATCACGTTTCCGAATCAGAATGTAAAGGCACAAACAGGGCACGCTGAATCTCCGTGGGAGAACACTTATTTGAGCAGACTTCTGTGCAGACTTAACTACAGCTCAGCTCGTGAGGTGCAAATGTGCTCTGAGATGAATTCCGCACAGGAGGTGCAAGTAGCTTCTCTCTTTGGGAAAACTCAAGAATCAGAGCTGGAAGTGATCGATCAGAAAGCAAATACACCAGAGTTTCTTGGTAACTTCCAGTGTAAATCTAAGTAGTTTTCTGAGGCAGAAAAGAGGCTTTAGAAAGCAAGCTGTGATTTTCTGGTTCACAGATGATTCAGAAGAATGTAAAGACATAACCTGGGAACTCGGATCCTCCTGTCTGAACATTGGTTTTGAACAGAAGAGAGTACTCTAAGTCTACCTAGCCTGCTTTGGGGAAAATGTACTCTGAGAGGACCCTCTAACAAGGAGTTGCAAGTAGGTTTCTTTGGTTTGCAAAACCAATAGGTTTTGACTAAGGAATTGGTGGAACTGAATAACACTCAAGCAAGCAAAATGTTTCCCAAGTAACTTTCAGTCTAAAATCAGCTAGGTTTTGGATGCAGAAAAGAGAGCTTTAAGCCAAAGCTGGGGTTCAAGTGTCACACACAGTATGATTTTGAAGAACACAGAGACACACTAGAGTTGAGTGGATCCTTCTGGGACAACCCATGTTTGAGCAGACAGTTAACTATACCTAACCTTTTAGGTGGACTTGACCTATGAGAAAAATTCCTACCAAGGCATGACAAGCAGCTTCTCTCTTTCAGGAAACTCGGGGATTAAAGCAGGAAGTTTTCAATCTGAATGAAACGAAGGCAAATAAAACCAACTAGATTTCTGATTTGGAACTCACGGCTTGAGTCAAAAGCTCAGTTTGCTAGGTTGCCCGACAGCATGATTCTCAAGAAAAGAAAGTCACACACAGGGTACTCTGAATTTGTCTCTGGCTTGAGCAGAGAGTTCTGTGACTTGGTAGTTCTCTAACTATAACTAACCTGGATAGGTGAACATGTACTCTGAGATCACCTCCTAATGAGGAGTTGCAAGTATCTCTTTCAGTTCAGAAAAGTTGAGGATTAGGGTAGGAAGTTGTCAATCTCCATAAAATCAAAGCAAGCAAAGTGTGTTGCAAGGCACTAGTTGTCTTAGGCAGGAAATACAGCTTGAACCAAAAAATTGGTTTTCAGTGTTCACATACATCATGTTTCTGAATCAGAATGTAAAGAAACAAACAGGGCACGCTGGATCCTCCTGGGAGAGCACTGCTTTGAGCAGAGATTTCTGTGTGGAGTAACTTCTCTCACTACAGTTCAGCTGGTGAGGTGCAATTTTGCTTGGAGAGAATTCCTCACAGGAGGTGCAAGCAGCTCCTCTCTTTCAGAAAACTCAAGAATCATACCTGGAAATGATTGATCAGAAGGAAAGCAAAGCCACCAAAGGTTTTGTCAGTAACTTACACTGGAAAATATAAGTAGTTTTCTGAGGCAGAAAAGAAGCTTTAGAAAGCAAGCTTTGATTTCCTGGTTCACAGTGTGATTCGGCATAATGTTCAGACACAACCTGGGCACTTGGGTCCTGCTGTGCGAACACTGGCTTGGAACAAAAAGTTCTGTGACCAGAGAGTACTATTAATCTACCTAGCCTGCTTAGGTGAAAATGTACTCTGAGTTGAGCCTCTAACAAGGCGTTGCAAGCAGCTAGCTTTGGTTTCCAAAACCAACAGGATTTGACTAAGGAAGTTGTCTTAACTGAATAACACACAAACAAGCGGTTTCCAAGTAACTTTCCGTCTAAAATAAAGTAGGTTTCAGATGGAGAAAAGAGAGCTTTAACCCAAAGCTGGGGTTCAAGGATCACACACAGCATGTTTCTGAACAACGTAAAGACACAAAAAGGGGGCAGAAGGGGGCAGTTCCAAGATGGCAGATGATTAGGATGGGGAGACCATTTTCTCCCCCACAAATTCATCAAAAGATCACTTGGATGCTGAGCAATCTCCACAAAACAACTTCTGAATGCTGAGGACAGCAGGCACCCAGAAAGGCAGCCCATTCCTTTTGAAAGGTTGTAGGACAAAATATAAAAGACAGAGAGACAAAAGCATTAGGGATGGAGGCCCATCCAGGGAGGGAGTCTTGAAGAAGAAGTTTCCAAACAGCAGGAAACTTCTCACTGGCAGGTCTGTGGGGAGTTTTGGAATCTCAGAAGGCAACATAATTGGGAGGAAGAGAAAAAAACACACACACAGTAGAGGTGGCTAACCACAACTCCCAGCAGAATAAGAGCCCAGATGCTAGTGTCTCCCACCAGGGAGTAGGGGCTGGACAGGGAGGAGAGGTCTGCATGCTTAGGGTAAGGACCAGGCCTGAATGCCCTGAGGACAATCTGAGGGAGCTAACCTAAGATACCAACCCTAACTGTGGGATAGCCAGAGAGAGAGAGAAAAAAGAGAACTTTCCTGTGAAAGGCTCCAACCTAACTTGCAGCCTGGCTGGCTCACAAAACAAAGGATTGAGTGAATACCAAAGGGGAGCTAACCACAGTGTACAGGCCCCACCCCCCACTGGAGGAGAGGCATGCACACGACAGCCAGAGCCTGAAGGCAAGGGGCAATCTCGGCCCCAGAGACCAGCATCCTCCATCAAACTGTGAGCAGGCTCCCAGTTGCTAACCACGTCTTCCTGGGATCCTGGATGGTTGTCATCTGCCAGGAGGGTCACAGCCTGAGATCAACTCCCCAGAGGAGACACAGAGCACGTTTGAGACGGGCTCTCATGGCACACCTGGGAAACTGAGCTGCTGGGACCAGGGAGGTGATTAAGATGCACAGCCCACCTGGAACAGTGCTCTCACCTAGCACCGGGTCGCCCGAGCTGCATGGACCTGGGAAGGGCACAAAACACACACCCAACCGAGTCTGTGCCCTTGCGGAGTACCCAAGAAGTTGAACCTGAACAGCTTAAACCTGGGAAGTGCACAAAATGCAGGGTCCACTTTGGACAATAACCCTGCAGAGCAACCTGGAGCCTGAGCAGTGTAGACCTGGAAAGCACACGCCACAGTGAGCTGGGGCAAACCCAGTGTGATCCATACACTGTGAGCACTCCCCACACATGCCAGTGATATTTGTTTGCAGTGTTCATCCCTCCCTATAACACAACTGAACAAGTGAGCCTAAATAAGTGACCACCTTTGCCCCGTTGTGTCAGGGCAGAAATTAGACACTGAAGAGACTTGCAAACAGAGGAAGCCACAACAAACAAAGAAGTGGAAACCACTCTGGAAATGACGGGTGCAATAGATTAAAACACTGCAGTTAACAATGACTAAGCATTAGTTCAGAAAAGGCAGAGGCACCAGAGATCAAATTGCCAACATCCGCTGGATCATTGAAAAAGCAAGAGAGTTCCAGAAAAACATCCATTTCTGCTTCATTGATTATGCCAAAGCCTTTGACTGTGTGAATCACAACAAACTGTGGAAAATTCTGAAAGGGATGGGAATACCAGACCACCTGACCTGCCTCTTGAGAAACCTGTATGTAGGTCAGGAAGCAACAGTTAGAACTGGACATGGAACAACAGACTGGTTCCAAATAGGAAAAGGAGTACGTCAAGGTTGTATATTGTCAGCCTGCTTATTTAACTTCTATGCAGAGTACATCATGAGGAACGCTGGTCTGGAGGAAGCACAAGCTGGAACCAAGATTGCTGGGAGAAATATCAATAACCTCAGATATGCAGATGACACCACCCTTATGGCAGAAAGTGAAGAGGAACTAAAAAGTCTCTTGATGAAAGTGAAGGAGGAGAGTGAAAAAGTTGGCTTAAAGCTCAACATTCAGAAAACGAAGATCATGGCATCTGTTCCCATCACTTCATGGCAAATAGATGGGAAACAGTTTTTTTAGGGGCTCCAAAATCACTGCAGATGGTGATTGCAACCATGAAATTAAAAGACGCTTACTCCTTGGAAGGAAAGTTATGACCAACCTAGATAGCGTATTGAAAAGCAGAGACATTACTTTGCCAACCAAGGTCCATCTAGTCAAGGCTATGGTTTTTCCCGTGGTCATGTATGGATGTGAGAGTTGGACTGTGAAGAAAGCTGATCACCAAAGAATTGATGCTTTTGAACTGTGATGTTGGAGAAGACTCTTGAGAGTCCCTTGGACTGCACGGAGATCCAACCAGTCCCTCCTAAAGGAGACCAGTCCTGGGTGTTCATTGGAAGGACTGATGCTGAAGCTGAAAGTCCAATACTTTGGCCACCTGATGTGAAGAGCTGACTCACTGGAAAAAACCCTGATGCTGGGAAAGATTGAAGGCAGGAGGAGAAGTGGACGACAGAGGATGAGATGGTTGGATGGCATCACTGACTCAATGGACATGAGTTTGGATAAGCTCCAGGAGTTGGTGATGGACAGGGAGGCCTGGTGTGCTGTGATTCATGGGGTCGCAAAGAGTTGGACATGATTGAGCGACTGAACTGAACTGTGTCATAGCCATTGATGATCTGGACCTTGCTAGATGTACCCTGGGGGATAAAACTATCCACAGTTAGAACCAGAGTTTGAATTTCACTATCTTATATTTTTGTAGCTTTGATATACTAGCAATTGAGGAAACACAATATTACTATTTGTTATATTTGACCACACAAAATTTATATAGACTCACAATTCCCCTCAAATATACCTATATATAAGAGAACTGAAGGGCAAATAGGGAGTTGGTGAGAAAAAAATCTGGTCTTAAAAGTTGAAAAGAAAGGCTTTCACTTCATTTTATCCTGCTCCATAGCTAATGCCAGATTTCTTTACCCCAGTTTATTTATAAAATACTTGGACACATGTTCTACTTTTACTGGGAACACTTTATGCCTCTCATCCCTCTTCTAATTGGACCTTCATTCCTGTAATTTCCTTGGCATCACTGAACATACCTTACTGAATTCAATGTCATTTCTCTTTTTAGCATCAAATATACATTGATATTTTAAGCAAGGAAACAGCCACAGTGATCACTGGGCTGTCTGGTTGTGTTCGTTCTAAGGTCACATCATGTAAACGTTTTTGAATTTCACTTTGCCTGACCATTTTCTGCAGTGTCTTTGGAACTCTTGGCCTCACCTGCATGGGAACTCTGAGAGGAAGGTCTCCCTATGGAAGTCTGAATCCCTTCCTGGATGGTTGATGATGGAGCCTGAAGCTGTCTACCCAAATGAGACAGTTCAGTTCAGTTCAGTTCAGTTCAGTCGCTCAGTCACGTCCAATTCTTTGCGACCCCATGAATCACAGCACGCCAGGCCACCCTGTCCATCACCAACTCCCGGAGTTCACTCAAACTCATGTCCATCGAGTCGGTGATGCCATCCAGCCATCTCATTCTCTGTCGTCCCCTTCTCCTCCCGCCCCCAATCCCTCCCAGCATCAGAGTCTTTTCCAATGAGACAGTAGATAGGGTTAAACCCTGATCTTGTAGCCGGATTTAGGAGTTCAAAAGCCACAATTTGTCTCATCCATGCCTAGATTACACAAGCTCAGGGGTGTGGGGATATTTACAGCTCTCTCTGTCTGCTCATTAGGAACATTTCCCTCATTATTAATATACTTATTAATTATGCAACTTATTAATAATAAGCACATTATTTCCCTGTGGGACTTGGTCCGGACATTTTTTTCTTCTTCTGATTTTCTGCTCCCCGGAAACCAGGTTACCAGCCAGCTGAATTCAGTTTGTATTAATTCTTTTCCATTAACTTTCCTGCCTGTCAAGGGTCTAAACTCCTAGCACCCATTTCCACCCCAACTTTAAATTTTCTCCAATGTGTGAGGCTAATGCAACTGTCTTAAATGGTTCCCTTGAATAGTCAATGCATTGCCTTGCTGTAGGGACATAGCCCATGATATTCTTAGAAAAATGTTATTTCCCTCTTTATAAGGGGTATTGCTTAATTTCTTTGATGTGAAACATTGGGCAGTGTGCTCCTTGCTTTCCTGATCCTTCTGATAAAACCATTAGGAGTTTCATATTTATATCTGAAGTTATAGCTGTCTTGTATCCCCTAATTATAGAATATCTGTAAGTTATGAGAGATGTATTTAATATTTTAATCACCATAACCCCCTTAGCACGTTATAGGGATTATCTGTTGAAATTTAGAGAAGTTTATTCTGTGAAGTAATATAGTATGTTTTCCATTCCCTGTTTTAGGAATGGGGCTCGGAGGTATTTAATGTTCTGCTGAAATTTTCAAAATTTTGAATATGTTAGCTTACATTTTTCAAAAAGCTAGCTGATAATACAAATTAGTTTGTCTTTATCTTTAAAATGAGAAGATTAACTTGGATTATCCACACTGGAATGAGTATTGGCAATTGTTCTCTAAATGTGGAGGAAAGCAGAATAATATTTGGAGTCAGAAAGACATTTGAAGATGCTATGCTGCTGAATTTGAAGATGAGGATGGACTATGAGACAAGGAATGCAGATGCCCCTAGAAAGTGATATAGGAAGGCAATGAGTTCTTCCCTGGAGTGTCTAGTGCATCTCAGCTGTAGAAGAATCTTGTATTCAGCATAATGAGAGGAATATAAATTTCTGATCTCTAGAACTTTAATTTTAAAAAAACCTTTAGTGTAGCGATGTGTATCTGAGTTTAAGCTTCTGAATTCAATCATTTAGTTTCCCCTGGATTAAAGTTATTTTGTGTGCATGTTAATTAAAGAACAAAATTACAGGCAATTTGGAATGTTTGCCTTATTTGCTGATTCATTACCTTATTTCTTGGTTCATTGTATAAATATAAATGTTGTACTATCTTGAGGACATAAGATAGGAAAAGGAGTTCATATCAAAAGTAATGCCTCATGTTCTAAGTCTTATTGCTTAAATTCCTACATTCCTTAATTTATATGTTAATTCAAACTTTAATTATTTTCATTCCTCTACTCTCCAATTTTCTGTAAAGGTTTCTTTCAACATAATAGATGGGACTATGTATGAGTCTGTGGGCATGTATGCCTATGTGTGTGAGTGAGTTTTTTAAGATAAAATATATGCAAATAATGCAGGCATGTACACACAAACCCACCTTACTCTTAAATATATTATTTGGGCTACACAAGTATTTTACAGTTTTCATTTCTTCTCACAACAGCTCTCAGAATTATATTTTTCTGTGTTGCCTTCAGAAAAAACAGAATCTATGGGGACTGCATTTATAACAGTTACATAACAAAGCATTTCATAATCTTCTTGAGTTACATATAAATGAAATCATGCAGTGTGTACTCTAAATTTTTATGACTTTTAAAATTCTTCAATGTGCACTTTAGCAAGCACAGTTTGTTATTCACAATTACACTTTAATAAATTTATTAGAATTTTAAAATTCTAATGTATATGCAAGGGTATAAAATGGAGCACAAACATCTGAGTCACACCTAACAAGGGCAGGAAATATCTCTTTTAACTGAGAAAAAGCAGAGTTGCATATGTGGATATTACAGTAGTTGAATACAATTAAAACAATTCACATTTAACCCATTCATTTCCCCCTGAAAACTGGAAGATTAGTCTATATAAATATAAAAGGAGTAAAATGACGTTAGTTGGTTCAAGACAGAAGAGCAGTAAGGATGCACACGACATTCAGGATAAAACTTAGAAGTACAATAGAGATCCATGCCTGTGTGCAGACTCATGAGAAACTCTGGAGATATCAGAGCAACTCCCCACTGAACCATCCCATTTGATAATAAAGATATTGTATTAAATGATTTTATCTCAGGAAAGTTTGTATGCAGCCATAACTGATACAACAATCTGATCAGACAGAACTGAGATATTTGAAAGGTAATATGCATAAGTTGGATCATGGAAAAAGCAAGGGAATTCCAGAAAAACACCTACTTCTGCTTTATTGACTATGGAAAAGCCTTTGACTATGTGGATTACAAAAAACTGTGGAAAATTCTTAGAGATAGGAAATCCAGACCATCTTACCTGCCTCCTGAGAAATCTGTATGCAGGTCAAGAA
The DNA here is from genome assembly GCF_049115385.1 of Moschus berezovskii. Taxonomy (NCBI): domain Eukaryota; kingdom Metazoa; phylum Chordata; class Mammalia; order Artiodactyla; family Moschidae; genus Moschus; species Moschus berezovskii. The sequence goes on from NC_142460.1 coordinate 4,703,626, forward strand.
GCAACAATTAGAACCAGACATGGAACAACAGACTGGTTCCAAATTGAGAAACAAGTACGTCAAGGCTGTATATTGCCACCTTGCTTATTTAACTTACACACAGAGTTCATCATGCGAAATGCCAGGCTGGATGAAGCACAAGATAGAATCAAGATTGCCGGGAGAAATATCAATAGCCTCAAATATGCAGATGACACCACCCTTATGGCAGAAAGTGAAGAGGAACTAGAGAGCCTCTTGATGAAAGTGAAAGAGGAGAGTGAAAAAGCTGGCTTAAAACTTAACATTCAAAAAACAAAGATCATGACATCCAGTTCCACCACTTCATGGCAAATAGATGGGGAAACAACGGAAACTGACAGACTTTATGTTCTTGGGCGCCAAAATCACTGCAGATGGTGACTGCAGCCATGAAACTAAAGATGCTTACTCCTTGGAAGAGAAGCTGTGACAAACCTAGACAGCATATTGTAAAGCAGAGACATTACTTTGCCAACAGAGGTCCATCTAGTCAAAGCTACGATTTTTCCAGTAGTCATATATGGATGTGAGAGTTGGACAATTGAGAAAACTGAGCACAGAAGACTGATGCTTTTGAATGTGGTGCTGGAGAAGACTCTTAAGAGTCCCTTGAACTGCAAGGAGATCCAACCAGTCCATCCTAAAGGAGATCAGTCCTGAATATTCATTGGTAAGACTGATGCTGAAGCTGAAGCTCCAATATTTTGGCCACCTGATATGAATAACTGACTCACTGGAAAAGACCCTGATGCTAGGAGATTGAAGGCAGGAGGAGAAGAGGATGACAGAGGATGAGATGGTTGAATGGCATCATCAACTCAATGGACATGAGCTCGACAAAGCTCCAAGAGTTGGTGATGAACAAGGAAGCCTGATGTGTTGCAGTCCATGGGGCCACAAAGAGTCGCACTTGACTGTGTGACTGAACTGAACTGAGGCATATACAATTGCAGGAAAAAGTGACTCTATTACATTTCCCTTGAGGTCACATGGAGAGCTTGGAAGGACATGGATGTTTGCACAATACCAGAGACCCTGAATCACATACTTAAACAGGAATCTGAGCTTTCTTGTGAGTCATCATTGGGTTAAGAGGATGAAGTATCATGGATGGTATTGATATTGATCATTGTCTGCCTCTATAGTGTTTGTGACAAAATTATGTATAGTTGGGTATATTTCATTTAGAAAAATGAAAGGAATAGATTTTTTTTGGAAACACTGGAAAATTTTCAGACACAAAAAATAATTTAATAAAAAAGTGCCACTAGTCCATCAACTCAAGAAAACAGCTTACAAATGGACACTGATGGTGAATATTTCAATGGGTACATGAACTGCCTGAAGAAGAAATATTTTTATAGTGTACATGCTTGTCTAATACTTTGCTTCATCACACTTAAGGACAATTCTAATCTAAAGTCAAATTATATCAATCTACTTTTTTTTTGTAGTATTTGTGTTTCCACGTAGATTCCACCGGGATAGGTATACATTACTATCCATGTTTTCCAGTAACTACAGTAGACAAAATGGACATAGGCTGAGTATCAGAATAAGATTCCAATGATTAGAAAAATATAATCAATGAAAAAACTAGTATCACGAAGTTTGGATTATCATGCAGAGCAGTTATGGTAGTGACATGCAAAGTATAATGCTCACAAAAGTGAAAAAACAGTGGTCTCAGATTTTCTTCTTTAATAATTTTATAAAAATAGCTGTTGATTCCAAGAAGAGTTTGTTTTTCACCACCATGTGAATAGTACAACTCATGACTATGCTTTTTGTTGTTGTTCAGTCCCTAAGTTGTGTGTGACTCTTTGTGACCCCATGGATGGCAGCCAGGCTTCTCTGACCTTCACTGTCTCCCTGGGTTGGCTCAAACTCATGTCCATTGAGTCAGTGATGCCCTCATTCTTGCCCAGCACCAAGGTCTTTTCCAAAGTGTCGGCTCTTCACATCAGGAGGCCAAAGTGTTGGAGCTTCAGCTTCAGTGTCAACCCTCCCAGTGAATATTCAGGGTTGATTTCCTTTAGAATTGACTGGTTTTATTTCCTTGCTGTCTCAAGAGTCTTCTCCAGGACTACAGTTCAAAAGATGTAGCATGTATATTATCATATGTGAAGTGAATCACCAGTCCAGGTTCGACGCATGATACAGGATGCTTGGGGCTGGTGCATGGGGATGACCTGGAGGGAGGATATGGGGAAGAGGGAGGTGGGAGGGGGGTTCAGGAGGGGGAACACATGGTACCCGGGGCAGATTTGTGTCAATGTATGGCAAAACCAACCAATATATTAATGTAAAGTAAAAAAAAAAATCATAAAAAAAACAAAGTTGGAATTGAGGGGAACCTCCCCCACAGCCTACAAAGGGCACTTTCAAAAAACTTGGAGCAAATAGCACAGTTAGTGGTTCAACACTAAGAACATACCCTGTGGCACCAGAGCACAAGAATGCCTGCCACCCTCACCGTCTCAACACTGCACTGAAGGGCCTCGCCAGTTCAGTGGAGAAGAAAAACAGATGATGATGACTGACGTGGAAAAGGAAAAGCAGCCACTAGAGCTGATTGTCTCTTGTGACCATGTGAAGTTTCTCAGTTGTGTCCACCTCTTTGCGACCGCATGGACTGTACCCTACCAGCCTCCTCTGTCCATGGGATTTTCCAGGCAAGGATACTGGAGTGGATTGCCATTTCCTTCTCCAGGGGATCTTCCCAACCCAGGGATCAAACCCAGGTCTCCCACATTGCAGGCAGACACTTTGCCATCTGAGCCACCAGGGAAGCCCATGGACAGAGCCAAATGTCACCTTTGGGCGAGTGGCCCTGCCTCTACACTGGGAGGCATTGGAGAGTTCCCAGGGGATCCAGTGCTGCTGTTCTGGAAAACCGCACATTGGGAACCACTGCTCTCCATGGAAGATCTGCAGGTTGTTATGGGCTGAATGGTGTCCTCTCCCCCAAATCCATATATTGAAGCCCTAACCCTCAACACCTCAGAATGTGACTGTACTGGGGGATTATTTGGGGGGTAATTAACCTAAAATGAGGTCATTAGAGTGGGCTCTAATCCAATCTAATTGGTGTCCTTAGAAGAGAAAGGTGCAGATGACTCTGATGGAGGGTGGGGCAGAGAAAGGCCCTCTGGAGAACAGGAGGTGAAGGTGAGCCCCAGGATGCCGGCTGGTGGGGAGGGAAGCCTTGCAGTGAGAAGTGCTCAGTGTGGCCTCCTGAGGGCTCTAAGGGATGGGACATGACTGCAGAAGGGTGGAGTCCAGGGCCAGCATGGAGCCTCAGATCCTTTTAGGGGGAGTGGTGAGTGACGGCTTACGGAGTGCAGGGTTTCCTTTAGGGGTGATGAAAATGTTCTGCAGCTAGACAGAGATGGTGGCTGCACCCACACTGCACAGAGAAAATGTTTGGTAGATGAGTGCCGCTCACAAGCCCTGGCTCAGGCCACTTGGAAACCAGAGTCAGAAGAGCCTGATTCTCTTGTAGCAGTGAATCCTTGTACGGAAGTTTGGGTGTGCAGAGCACCTGGATTCGACTCTGCAAAGATGTAAGGCTTTAAACTGAGGTTTATTTTCAACCACACACACGCTGCATCACTGGAGAAGCCTGTCCCCAAGCTGAAGGGATGACTTGCATTAAAATCAGTAGCTCCTGAGCTGAGGCTGCCAACACTTCTCACAGGAGGGTACGTGTCTCTGGGGGAGGGGCTCTCCATGCTCAGACCCAGGGTCATTTCATAGGTTTAAAGGGCAGATGGAGGAGGAGTTCTCGACGCTGTCAGCAACACTTCCAGACTGACAAAACGGTGCCACAGAAGTCTCTGGAGCATCCTGTGTGTCCTGTGTGCTCAGTTGTGTCCGACTCTTTGGGACCCCGTGGACTGCAGCCCTCCAGGCTCCTCTGTCCCTGGAATTATCCCAGCAAGAATACTGGAGTGGGTTGCCACGTCTTCCTCCAGGGGATCGTCCCCATCCATGATCGAACTCTTGTCTCCTGCAGCTACTCCCATTGCAGGCGGATTCTTTACCCACTGAGCCAGCATCCTGAACCAGGTGTTGGCAGCTGCATTCTGCTCTACACACCTCCCCAGGGCTCTTATTCAATTTATGCACATTTAACAAGTAAATTGACTCCAAGTCCAAGGTCCTAATTCTTTCAAACGTGAGCTTAAGCCATATATATTTCCATATAATACAGTGACAGAATACACAGACTAAGATTGTTAGCAAGCCACACAAAGCAGGTGCAGGTTCTGCATCATGGCTCCACCAGAGAGAGTGGCTGGAGCATGGATACTACCATCAGCTGTGACCCAGTTTCTGGGGAAGACCAGCCAGCCAAGGGGGTGAAGAGGGGATTCAGTACTCAGCCCTCTACCTCCGAAAGTGGAGTCTGCTCACCAGGTGACCTGTCCCACAAGGTCTGCCCTGGTCTGTAGGTAAGATCCCAGACTCTTCAACAAACTTCAGAGATGGTCTGGTGGCAGGAAAGGGTGCAGCCTTCTTACCATCCAGCCTAAGGATCGAGTACAGTAATACATTTGAAATCATTCTGAAAGCAAGAGTGTAAGGTTTCTGCAAACAAGAAGGATGTTACTCCAGTAAATGACTCTTACCTGGCAGACTACGAGCTGTGTGCTAACAGAGAATCATTGTTCAAAGTCCTCAGACCATCTCATGTCATCTCTTGTTTATAATTGTTAAGGAAACAAGAGTACAGTTTCTAAGAAAACAATGCTGGGTACTTTAGAAAGAGTCAAGGAAGCCTGGTTGAAGAAAACAGCTGCTGCTGGATTAAGCGTTCCTGTGAAACACGGGAGAAAACTGTCTCATATCTGGATTGTGATGCATGCTCTTTAAACTGTAGACAGTACATTATGGGAACGATTTGTGCAGTAAAATGGACCAGCGTCACGGGATTGGCAAATTCATATATGTTGGTGCGTTCACTTAAAATAAAATGTGTAAGTTATTCGAAACACTCTCATCCCCGCCATTTTAAGCGCCTTTTCCGATTAACCAGTGATCTCACACATTGGAGAAGGAAATGGCAACCCACTCCAGTGTTCTTGCCTGGAGAATCCCAGAGACTGGGGAGCCTGGTGGGCTTCCATCTATGGGGTCGCACAGAGTCGGACACGACTGAAGTGACTTAGCAGCAGCAGCAGCAGTGATCACAAGTTCGCTGACCTGGAGAGGGAACCTCTGCCAGGCTTGTTCTGGGATACTGGCGCTCCCTCGGAGAAGCTGCGTGGTAGCTTTTTGTGTGTGAATGTGGTAAAATACACATAAAAATGCTGCCATTTTAGTAATTTTAAGGTGTGCCATTCGGTGGCATTAAGTACACGCACGATATTGGGTCCCCAGTACCGCTGTCAAGTTCCAGGACTTTTTCATCCCCTAAAGGAAACCCCTTACCTTCTATCAGTCGCTCCCCCGGCCCGCCTTCCCGGCTGCTTTGGGTAGATCTACACAATGTGAATGGAATCATGGAACGGTTTCTCTTTCGTATCTTGCTTCTCTCAAGGCAATTTTTGTATTTAAAAAATAAATGTAACTAGACATTTCTCAGTGGGTAAAGACATTTTTCTTTTTTTGCATTTAAAAAATAAATGTAACTAGAATTGCTATTTCGAGAGCTTTTGGAAATTTCTCAGACAAGGACGTGCCTCTGGCGCTGAGAACAGGGCGCCCCCTGAGTGAGAAGCGCGGGTCTCCAGGGCCTGGAAAGCACTTGGAAGACCGCGAGGCTTCTTTCAGCCTGGGGGGCCGCCCCAGCACTTCGTGCCACGCAAAGACCCTCGGAGTTCTGGCCAGGGGCTCTGTCCAAGGAGCTTCTCCTCCACTGGACTTCCGATCCATTGTCCTCAGAAGCGTCCTCCCACCACCCTCACAGGGCCTGGAGGGGACCCTTCCGGGTCAGTTCGGGCCAGACGCACACCCGCAGGGGTCCTCACCCCGTAGGGGTCCTCTCCCAGCAGGCCTGGGCATCTAGTCTGTAAAGGGGTGGCGTCTCCCATACCTGGAGACCGTCCCTTCCAGCCACACTGTGATCCGGGACCCCGACCGCACGTGTGCGCGCTCGGAAACCCCAGCCTTAGTCCCGGGCGCGGGCCCCGGAGGCACACGGCACAGATCCCGAAACCCGGTGATTCCCGAAACTAGTGTCACCAGCCCGACCCCAGGCCGAATTCGGCTTTGAGCTTGTCAAGAACCCAGCAGGGGTGTCGGGGGTGAGGAGGGGACTCTAAAATGAAATCTGTCCTTCCCAAGCGGATAAAGTCTATCCTTCCAGAGTGGATAAAGTCTATCCTTCCCGAGCGGATAAAGTCTGTCCTTCCCAAGTGGATAAAGTCGGCGATCGAAACTCGGGAGACCCGCAGAGAGCCGGGTTGAGGGCCGCGGAGAACTAAGACCCCCCGCATCCCAACCAGGGCTCCGGGCCTTCGCTGCCCTCCCACCGCCCACCGCTGCCACGCACACACCTCTTGGGCACGGGTTTTTTCCTCTTCTTCACGGCGTACTGGCCCCCGGTGGACAGCATGGGGCCCGCAGGCGGCCTCACGAAGGGGCGCGGGGCGGGGATGCCGCCCAGCGCCCGGAAGATAGTCGGCCCCCCGGAGCCTGCCTGCTCCGGCTGGTCACGCCCGGGGGTCGCCCGCGCGGAGGTCTGGGCGCGCCCCTTCGCACTGTGGCCGCGCAGGGCACGAGCGCCGAACCCGCGTGCACTTGGGAGGACCTGCACTCGCCGGTCCCGGCGGGAGAGCGCGTTGCCGCGGGCGACTGGAAGGCTCTCCAGGGGTCCCTCCGTGGTGCCGGAGACCGAGGCGCGTCCGCCCGGCTTGCAAGGGTTGGCCTCGGGCGGGAGGTGAGGAAGCAGGCGCAGAAGTGGCGGGCTCCCCGGGGGCTCCCCGTCCAGGCTTTCGCAAACGCGGGTGTGTTCCACGGTCGCAGGTAGCAACTCACTCTCTTCGACGCCAGGCTAATTTGGAAACCGCGCGTCTATGGACGAAGACATCCCCGGAAGGAGTCGGGAGAAGTCCTTGCTCCCGCGCGCGGCCCCTCCCCACGCGTGTCCTTGGATCAATAAGAATCCAGACCCCACACTGACTCCCTTTTTCCGCAGCGTCGCGTCCAGAAACTGCGCTCTACGCGCAGCAGGTCGCCAAGGCGCAAACGCCGGACAGGAGCCCTTGGAACGCGGTGAGGTGTTGGCGATGGAGCGGGGCGGAGGGAAGAGCTGACAGGACCCGCCCGGCCCTGCCCACCAACGCGCCCAGCAGACAGTAGTCCAGCCGCCTGGAGAGTCCAGATCGGACCCAGGAAGCAGACGCACAGATCCGGGAAGCGAAGGCCAGGTGGGTGTGTAAGTCTGTGCCCAGGAGCCTTTGTACTTAATTCTGCTGGATGCGTCTACGTGTGTGAGGCTCTTTGGGTGTTTTTCGGAGCGAGGTATTGTATAGATACCGGTGACGAGAGAGATGCGATTACCCCAGCGTGTGGTGTGGGTGTGTGTGTGAGAAAGAAAGCACACGTGCATGCCTACTCTGGACCCAAGGGGTAGACTGTAGTGAATATGTCTTGTTAGAAAAAACAAACAAGCAAAAACCCAATAAAATAATTCCAGGTATTTGCATCTTGCTCTCAATCTCAAGGAGAAAGAATTTAAGGTTTCACCAGCAAGTGTGATGGTTGGTGTAAGTGTGATGTACATGCACTATCAGATTAAGTACATTTCCTTCTGTTCATAGTTTCCCAAATCTTTTTCTTCTTTAACATAAATAGATGTGTAGTTTCTACAGTGATATTTCTTTTTTTTTTTAAATTTTTTTGATGTGGACCATTTTTAAGTTTTTATTGAATTTGTTACTACGCTGTTTCTGTTTGGTTTTGGTTTTTGGCCCAGACGCATGTGGGATCTTAGTTGCCTGACCAGGGATCAAACCCCTACTCTCTGCACTGGAAGGAAGTCTTATCCACTGGACCTCCAGGGAAGTCCCTACAGTAACATTTTTGCATTGAAATGCTATTATTCGTTTGTTCTGTTGCTATGGTTAGTTGCTTAAGTTGATTTTTGAACAATGAATCAATTTGCTTTCCAGGAATGAATCCATTTAATTTCCATGTACTATTATTTATTGTTCTTTGTTGTTAAATTTAATTTTTTATTTTGTTTAGGAATTACAGACTTGACCTTCAATTTTTATTTCCCTTTCCATTAATGTCTTTGTAAATTTTATATCAAAGTTATACCAGTCTTATATACTGAGTTGGGATTGTTCCCATTTTTCACTTTCTCTGGAAGAATTAATGTCTTTTATTTCTGCAATCCAGCCTGGATATCTCTGTGAGAAGCTGACCCAGGTGGGAGGGAGGCATAACATACCTGTAACAAAACTGAGGAGTAGAGAGAGGGTCATCTGAAGGAAACAAAATCAGAATGTGTAGGACTTTTATGGCTCCTTTTCACCCAAAAAGGACACAGAGTCCAGTCTGGAGGCCTGGAGGAATTTCCTGACCCTGTGTCCATGCATGGCTCTTTTCCCTCCTACACCAACCAGCACCGACCATCAGAACCGTGTTAACTCCATCATTTGCCCATTCTGGCTCCTTTGTTGTAATTGTGGGACCCAAATAATTGAGGGACCCAAATCTCAATTCCTGCTGCCTCCCCCTCAAAGTGTTCACTATTTCAGGGCTGGAAGTTGCACTGAGTATGGCTGATCATTTTCAGAAAATAAAGGCGGGAATACTTCCCAAGGCATTTTGGAGCCCAGCACAACCCTGATACCCAATTAGACAAGAACATAACAAGAAAAGAAAATTGCAGGCAGTATCTCTCATGAACACGGAACAAAAATCTCACAGAATATTAGCAAATTCATACATGAAAAGAATGACATATAACCACTTTCTTGTTGTTTGAGCTTTGTAATTTACTTAACTGCTCTGAACCCCATGTTAAGTCACTCAGTCCAGGCCAACTCCTTGCAACCCCATGGACTGTAACCCTCTAAGCATCTTGGTCCATGGGATTTTCCAGGGAAGAATACTGGAATGGGTTGCCATTTCCTTCTCCAGGGGATCTTTCTGACCCATAGGTCAAACCCGCATCTCTGTGTCTCTTGCATTGGTAGGTGAATTCTTTACCACTGAGCAACTTTCCTCAAAAACAAAAGCATTCCTTAGGACAGTGCTTGGAGACCTGTTATAGTCCTTACTTTTCTCAGTAGTAGGGACAGGGTTTGGGCCTGCCAAACTCCACATGCCACCAGGAATGGCCAGTGGACTAAAGTAGGCACGATACCTAAGAAGAGATAAGAAAAGCTTCTTAAGTGAAAAAAGCAAAGAAATAGAGGAAAGACTGGAGATATCTTCAAGAAAATTAGAGATACTATGGGAACATTTCATGCAAAGATGCACACAATAAAGGACAGAAACTATATGGACTTTATAGAAGCAGAAGACAGTAACAAGAGGTGGCAAGTATACACAGAAGGACCATACAAAAATTGTTCTTAATGACCCAGATAATCATGATGGTGTGATCACTCACCTAGAGCCAGACATCCTGGAGTGTGAAGTCAAATGGGTCTTAGAAAGCATTACTATAAATAAAGCTGGTGGAGGTGATGGATTTCCAGCTGAGCTAGTTCAAATCCTAAAAGATGATGCCATTGAAGTGCTGTACTCAATATGCCAGCAAATTTGGAAAACTCAGCAGTGGCCACAAGACTGGAAAAGGTCAGTTTCATTCCAATCCCAAAGAAAGGGTTAGTTGATCTCTGGTTCCTCTGCCTTTTCTAAATCCAGCTTAAACATCTGCACAATTGCCCTCATTTCATATGCTAAAAAAACAATGCTCAAAATCCTCCAAGCTAGGCTTCAACACAATGTGAACCGAGAAATTCCAGATGTACAAGCTGGATACAAAATAAAGTGATATACTTTATTTTTTTGGGCTACAAAATCACCATGGTTGGTGACTGCAGTCATGAAATTAAGATACTTGCTCCTTGGAAGAAAAGCTATGACAAACCTAGACATCATATTAAAAAGATACATTACTTTACCCTCAAAGTTCTATATAGTCGAAGTTATGGTTTTTCCAGTAGTTGTGGATGGATGTGAGAGTTGGACCATAAAGAAGGCTGAGCGCCAAAGACCTGATGCTTTCAAACTGTGGCATTGGAGAAGACTCTTGAGAGTCCCTTGGACTCCAAGAAGATCAAACCAGTCAGTCCTAAAGGAAATCAACCCTGAATATCCTTTGGAAAGCCTGCTGCTGAAGCTGAAGCTCCAGTACTTTGGCCAAGTGATGTGGTGAGCTGACCTATTGGAAAAGACCCTGATGCTGGGAAAGATTGAAGACAGGAGGAGAAGGGGATGACAGAGGACAATATGGTTGGATGGCATCACTGACTCAGTGGATATGAGTTTGAGCAAGCTCTGGGAGATGGTGAAGGACAGGGAAGCTTAGTGTGCTGCAGTCCATGGGGTTGCAAACAGTCGGACACGACTGAGCACTAACCAACAACAATGCCTGTAATGGGTGTAGAGTTTTTTCATAAGATAAAAAAGAGTTCCATCCATCAAGAGGTGGAATCTAGTGATAGTAGCACAGTATTATGAATATATTCAATACCATTGAAATGTACACTAAAAAATGAGCAAGGTGGGAAATTTTGTATGAGGTGTTTTTAAAAAAGGAAAAAGTAGAAAATACTTAGAGAAGAATGAAAAAAAAAAAGAACACCAAAAACTTGTACAAAACAGCAAAGCAGTCTCAGAGAGAAATTTGTAAGGGTAAATATGAATTTTTCTTCATTTTTAAAGAAAGCTCCCAATTCAGTAAATAACTTTACTCCTTAAGTGTAGAAAAAGAAGAGCGAACTTAACCCTAGGAAGCAGAAGGATTGAGCTCTTAAGACATGCAACAGCTTGGATGGATCCAGAGAATAATGTTATGTTATAAAAGCAGATCCCCAAAGATCATATGTGACAAAATTATATGATTATATTTAGATAATGTTCTTGAAAATACTAAATTGTAGTGAATAAGAGGTAGCATGAAGGAAAACTTTGTGTGGATGGAACAGTTTTGTATTTTGGCTACACTGTGGCTTATGGGATATTAGTTTCCTGACCAGGTAGAGAATCCAGGTCCACGGTAGTGAAAGCCCAGGTCTTTTTTTTTTTAATATAAATTTATTTATTTTAATTGGAGGCTAATTACTTTACAATATTGTAGTGGTTTTGCCATACACTGACATGAATCTGCCACGGGTGTACATGTGTTCCCCATCCTGAACCCCCCTCCCACCTCCCTCCCCATCCTATCCCTCTAGGTCATCCCAGTGCACCAGCCCCGAGCACCCTGTATTATGCATTGAACCTGGACTGGCGATTCATTTCACATATGATAATATACATGCTTCAATGCCATTCTCCCAAATCATCCCACCCTCGCCCTCTCCCACAGAGTCCAAAAGACTGTTCTGTACATCTGTGTCTCTTTTGCTGTCTCGCATACAGGGTTATCATTACCATCTTTCTAAATTCCATATATATGCATTAGTATACTGTATTGGTGTTTTTCTTTCTGGCTTACTTCACTCTGTATAGCAGGCTCCAGTATCATCCACCTCATTAGAACTGATTCAAATGTATTCTTTTTAATTGCTGAGTAACACTCCATTGTGTATATGTACCACAGCTTTCTTATCCATTCATCTGCTGATGGACATCTAGGTCGCTTCCAAATCCTGGCTATTATAAACAGTACTGCAATAAACATAGGGGTACACGTGTCTCTTTCAATTCTTATTTCCTCAGTGTGTATGCCCAGCAGTGGGATTGCTGAGTCGTATGTCATGGACGGAGGAGCCTGGTGGGCTGCAGTCCATGGGGCCTCGAAGAGTCGGACGCGACTAAGCGACTTTACTTTCACTTTTTACTTTCACACATTGGAGAAGGAAATGGCAACCCACTCCAGTGTTCTTGCCTGGAGAATCCCAGGGACGGGGGAGCCTGGTGGGCTTCCGTCTATGGGGTCACACAGAGTCGGACACGACTGGAGTGACTTAGCAGCAGCAGCAGCAGCAGTAGCAGCAGCATGGCAGTTCTATTTCCAGTTTTTTAAGGAATCTCCACACTGTTCTCCATAGTGGCTGTACTAGTTTGCATTCCCACCAACAGTGTAAGAGGGTTCCCTTTACTCCACAACCTCTCCAGCATTTATGCTTGTAGATTTTGGATAGCAGCCATTCTGACTGGTGTGAAATGGTATCTCATTGTGGTTTTGATTTGTATTTCTCTGATTATGAGGGATGTTGAGTATCTTTTCATGTGTTTGTTAGTCATCTGTGTGTCTTCTTTGGGGAAATGTCTGTTTAGTTCTTTGGCCCATTTATTGATTGGGTCGTTTATTTTTCTGAAATTGAGCCGCAGGAGTTGCTTGTATATTTTTGAGATTAATTCTTTGTCAGTTGCTTCGTTTGCTATTATTTTCTCCCATTCTGAAGGCTGTCTTTTCACCTTGCTTATAGTTTCCTTTGTTGTGCAGTAGCTTTTAAGTTTAATTAGGCCCTATTTGTTTATTTTTACTTTTATTTCCAATATTCTGGGAGATGGGTCATGGAGGATCCTGCTGTGATTTATGTCGGAGAGTGTTTTGCCTATGTTTTCCTCCAGGAGTTTTATAGTTTCTGGTCTTACGTTTAGATCTTTAATCTATTTTGAGTTTATTTTTGTGTATGGTGTTAGAAAATGTTCTAGTTTCATTCTTTTACAAGTGGTTGACAAGTTTTCCCAGCACAACTTGTTAAAGAGATTGTGTTTTCTCCATTGTATACTCTTGCCTCCTTTGTCAAAGATAAGGTGTCCATAGGTGTGTGGATTTATCTCTGGGCTTTCTATTTTGTTCCATTGATCTATATTTCTGTCTTTGTGCCAGTACCATACTGTCTTGATGACTGTAGCTTTGTAGTAGAGCCTGAAGTCAGGCAGGTTGATTTCTCCAGATCCATTATTCTTTCTCAAGATTGCTTTGGCTATTCAAGGGTTTTTGTATTTCCATACAAATTGTGAAATTATTTGTTCTAGCTCTGTGAAAAATACCGTTGGTAGCTTGATAGGGGTTTCAGTGAATCTATAGATTGCTTTGAGTAGTATACTCATTTACACTATATTGATTCTTCCGATCCATGAACATGGTATATTTCCCCATCTATTTGTGTCCTCTTTGATTTCTCTCACCAGTGTTTTATAGTTTTCTATATACAGGTCTTTGTTTCTTTAGGTAGATATATTTCTAATTATTTAATTCTTTTCGTTGCAATGGTGAATGGAATTGTTTCCTTAATTTCTCTTTCTGTTTTCTCATTATTAGTGTATAGGAATGCAAGGGATTTCTGTGTGTTGATTTTATATCCTGCAACTTTACTATGTTCATTGATTAGCTCTTGTAATTTTCTGGTGGAGTCTTTAGGGTTTTCTATGTAGAGGATCATACCATCTGCAAACAGTGAGAGTTTTACATCTTCTTTTCCGATCTGGATTCCTTTCATTTCTTTTCTTCTCTGATTGCTGTTCCAAAACTTCCAAAACTGTGTTGAATAATAGTGGTGAGAGTGGGCACCCTTGTCTTGTTCCTGACTTTAGGGGAAATGCTTTCAGTTTTTCAGCATTGAGGATAATGTTTGCTGTGGGTTTGTCATATATAACTTTTATTATGTTGAAGTATGTTCCTTCTATTCCTGTTTTCTGGAGGGCTTTTATCATAAATGGATGTTGAATTTTCTCAAAGGCTTTCTCTGCATCTATTGAGATAATCACATGGTTTTTATCTTTTCAATTTGTTAATGTTGTGTATTATGTTGATTGATTTGTGGATATTGAAGAATCCTTGCATTCCTGGGATAAAGCCCACTTGGTCATGATGTATTATCTTTTTAATATGTTGTTGGATTCTGTTTGCTAGAATTTTGTCAAGGATTTTTGCATCTGTGTTCATTAGTGATATTGGCCTGTAGTTTTGTTTTTTTTGTGGCATCTTTGTCAAGTTTTGGTATTAGGGTGATGGTGGCCTCATAGAATGAATTTGGAAGTTTACCTTCCTCCACAATTTTCTGGAGGAGTTTGAGTAGGATAGGTGTTAGCTCTTCTCTAAATTTTTGGTAGAATTCAGCTGTGAAGCCGTCTGGTTCTGGGTTTTTGTTTGCTGGAAGACTTCTGATTCAGTTCAGTTCAGTCACTCAGTCGTGTCCGACTCTCTGCGACCCCATGAATCACAGCACGCCGGGCCTCCCTGTCCATCACCAACTCCCGGAGTTCACTCAAACTCATGTCCACAGAGTCGGTGATGCCATCCAGCCATCTCATTCTCTGTCGTCCCCTTCTCCTCCCGCCCCCAACCTTTCCCAGCATCAGAGTCTTTTCCAGTGAGTCAACTCGTCGCATGAGGTGGCCAAAGTATTGCAGTTTCAGCTTTAGCATCAGTCCTTCCAATGAACACCCAGGATTGATCTCCTTTAGAATGGACTGGTTGGATCTCCTTGCAGTACAAGATTTCTGATTACAGTTTCAATTTCTGTGCTTGTGATGGGTCTTTTAAGATTTCTATTTCTTCCTGGTTCAGTTTTGGAAAGTTGTTCTTTTCTAAAAATTTGTGCATTTCTTCCCAGTTGTCCATTTTATTGGCATATAGTTGCTGATAGTAGTCTCTTATGATCTTTTGTATTTCTGTGTTGTCTGTTGTGATTTCTCTATTTTCTTTCTAATTTTGTTGATTTGATTCTTCTCTCTTTGTTTCTTGGTGAGTCTGGCTAATGGTTTGTCAATTTTATTTATCTTCTCAAAGAACCAGCTTTTGGCTTTATTGATTTTGGCTATGGTTTCTTTTGTTTCTTTTGCATTTATTTCTGCCCTAACTTTTAAGATTTCTTTCCTTCTACTAACCCTGGGGTTCTTCATTTCTTCCTTTTCTAGTTGCTTTAGGTGTAGAGTTAGGTTATTTATTTGACTTTTTTCTTGTTTATTGAGGTAAGCCTGTATTGCTATGAACCTTCCCCTTAGCACTGCTTTTAAGTGTCCTATAGGTTTTGGGTTGTTGTGTTTTCATTTTCATTCATTTCTATGCATATTTTGATTTCTTTTTTGATTTCTTTTGTGATTTGTTGGTTATTCAGCAGCGTGTTGTTCAGCCTCCATATGTTGGGATTTTTAATAGTTTTTCTCCTGTAATTGACATCTAATCTTACTGCATTGTGGTCAGGAAAGATGCCTGGAATGATTTCAATTTTTTTGAATTTACCAAGGCTAGATTTATAGCCCAGGATGTGATCTATCCTGGAGAAGGTTCCATGTGCACTTGAGAAAAAGGTGAAATTCATTGTGTTTGGGGTGAAGTGTCCTATAGATATTAATTAGGTCTAACTGTTCCATTGGATTATTTAAAGTTTGTGTTTCCCTGTTAATTTTCTGTTTAGTAGCTCTATCCATAGGTGTGAGTGGGGTATTAAAGTCTCTCACTATTATTGTGTTATCGTTAATTTCCCCTTTCATACTTGTTAGCATTTGTCTTACATATTGCAGTGATCCTTTGTTAGGTGCATATATGTTTATAATTGTTACATCTTCTTCTTGGGTTGATCCTTTGATCATTATGTAGTGTCCTTTTTTGTCTCTTTTCACAGCCTTAATTTTAAAGTCTATTTTATCTGATATGAGTATTGCTACTCCTGCTTTATTTTGGTCTCTATTTGCGTGGAATATCTTTTTCCAGCCCTTCACTTTCAGTCTATATGTGTCCCTCATTTCGAGGTGAGTCTCCTGTAGACACATATATGGGGTCTTGTTTTTGTGTCCATTCATCCAGTCTTTGTCTTTTGGTTGGGGCATTCAACCCATTTACATTTAAGGTGACTATTGATAAGTATGATCCCATTGCCATTTGTTTTCTTGTTTTGGGTTCGAGTTTATACACCCTTTCTGTTTCCTGTCTAGAGAAGATCCTTTAGCATTTGTTGGAGAGCTGGTTTGATGGTGCTGAATTCTCTCAGCTTTTGCTTGTCTGTAAAGCTTTTGATTTCTCCATATTTGAATGAGATCCTTGCTGGGTACAGTAATCTGGGTTGTAGATTTTTCTCTTTCATCACTTTAAGTATGTCCTGCCATTCCCTTCTGGCCTGAAGAGTTTTTATTGAAAGATTAGCTGTTATCCTTTTGGGGATCCCCTTGTGTGTTATTTGCTGTTTTTCCCTTGCTGTTTTTAATATTTGTTCTTTGTGCTTGATCTTTGTTAATTTGATTAATATGTGTCTTGGGGTATTTCACCTTGGGTTTATCCTGTTTTGGACTCTCTGGGTTTCTTGGACTTGGGTGTCTATTTCCCTCCCCATTTTAGGGAAGTTTTCAACTATTATCTGTTCGTGTATTTTCTCATGGTCTTTCCTTTTGTCTTCTTCTGGGACTCCCATGATTCGAATGTTGGGGCGTTTAACATTGTCCCAGACGTCTCTGAGGTTGTCCTCATTTCTTTTAATTCTTTTTACTTTTTTCCTCTCTGTTTCATTTATTTCTACCATTCTATCTTCTACCTCACTTATCCTATCTTCTGCCTCCATTATTCTACTGTTGATTCCCTCCACAGTGTTTTTGATCTCATTTACTGCATTATTCATTATATATTGACTCTTTTTTATTTCTTCTAGGTCCTTGTTAAACGTTTCTTGCATCTTCTCAATCCTTGTCTCCAGGCTCTTTATCTGTAACTCCATTTTGTTTTAAAGATTTTGGATCATTTTCATTATCATTATTCTGAATTCTTTATTGGGTCAATTCCCTGTCTCTTCCTCTTTTGTTTGGTTTGGTGGGCATTTATCTTGTTCCTTTAACTGCTGAGTATTTCTCTGCCTTTTCATCTTGTTTATATTGTGTGTTTGGGGTGGCCTTTCCATATTCTGGCAGTTTGTGTTTCCTCTTTATTGTGGAGGTTCCTCACTGTGGGTGGGGTTGGGCAGGTGGCTTGTCAAGGTTTCCTGGGTAGGGAAGCTTGTGTTGGTGTTCTGGTGGGTGCAGTTAGATTTCTTCTCTCTGGAGTGCAATGAAGTGTCCAGTAGTGAGTTTTGAGAGGTCAATGGGTTTGGTGTGACTTTGGGCAGACTTTATTTTGAAGCTCAGGGCTATGTTCCTGTGTTGCTGGAGAATTTATGTGATATGTCTTGCTCTGCAACTTGTTGGCCCTTGGGTGGTGCTTGGTTTTAGTGTAGGTATGGAGGCATTTGATGAGCTCCTATCGATTAATGTTCCCTGGAGTCAGGAGTTCTCTGGTGTTCTCAGGATTTGGACTTAAGTCTCCTGCCTCTGGTTTTCAGTCTTATTCTTACAGTAGCCTCAAGAGTTCTCCATCTATACAGCACCGATGATAAAACATCTAGGTTAATGATGAAAAGTTTTTCCACAGTGAGGGACACCCGGAGAGGTACACAGTTACATGGAGAAGAGAAGCAGAGGAGCATGATAGAGGTGACCAGGAGGAAAGGAGGGGGAATCAAGAGGGCAGAGAGCAAGTTAGCCAGTAATCACTTCCCTGTGTGCTCTCCGCAGTCTGCATCCCTCAGAGATGTTCACGGAGTTGCACAGAGAAGAGAGGTGGGAGGAAGGAGACAGAGGTGGCCAGGAGGATAAAGTGGGGAATCAAAAGGAGAGAGACAGATCCTGCCAGTAATCAGTTCCTAAAGTGTTCTCCACAGCCCAGAACACACAAAGAGATTCACAGAGTTCGGTAGAGAAAAGAAAGGGGAGGGAGGAGAATAGAGGCAAACTGGTGGAGAAAAAGGAGAGTCCAAAGTGGGGGGGAGAGTAATCAGGCCAGTGATCTCACTCCCAAGTAAAAATGGGTACTGAAGATTGGATTCTTAGAGGTACAAAATTGATAACGAACACCAAAAAAGCAAAGATTAAAAATCTAGAGTAGAGGTTAGATTCTCAAAAATACAATATTTTTTTTAAAAGTCACATATATATATATATGTATATATGAAGTTTGCTTTAAAAATAGGGTCTTTTTTTTTTTTTGCAAAGTAATAGTATGTTATAAAAATGAAAATTAAAGGAGAGATGGCTGGATGGCATCACCGACTCGATGGAGGTGAGTTTGAGTGAACTCCAGGAGTTGGTGATGGACAGGGAGGCCTGGCATGCTGTGATTCATGGGGTCGCAAAGAGTCAGACACGACTGAATGACTGAACTGAACTGAACTGAATAGAGGACTTAAAAATAAAGTTTTTTTTTAATAAAAAAATGATAATAGTAAATATATATCTAGGACTTTCTCTGGAACTGTTGCAGACAGTGTGGGTTCAGTTCATTTTCAGATAGTTCCTTGATCCAGCTTATACTTCTCAAGATCTATAGGCCCCTTCCTATGTAGTCAGTTCTAACTACAGGGTTTTAATCTATTGCACCTGTCTCTTCCAAAGTGGTTCCCTCTGTTTGTTTTAACTTCTTCTGTTTTCTGGTCTCTTCAGTGTCTAATTTCTGCCCTGACACAAGGGGGTGGTGGTGGTCACTTTTTTAGGCTCACTTGTTCAGTCATGCTGTGAGGAGGGAGGAACACTGCCAACAAATATCACTGGCATGTGTGGGGAGTGCTTGCAGTGTCTCGGCCACACTGGCTTTGCCCCCGATCATGACATGTGTGCTTTCCCAGTCTACACTGCTCAGGCTCTAGGTTGCTTTGCTGGGAACTGTCTGAGGCTGGCCCTGGGTTGCATGCATTCCCCAGGTCTAAGCCACTCAGGTTCAGGTTCTCAGCTACTCCACAAAGGTGCAGACTTGGTTGGGCCTGCGTTTTGTGCCCTTCCCAGGTCCGAGCAGCTCAGATGACCAAGTGCTTGGCGAGCTCAGTTGCCCCCAGTTGGGGGCTGTGGCTTGTTGCCTCCCCCATCCCAGCTGCTCAGTTTTCTGGGTGTATAAGGGGCACGCCTTCTCAGGTGTGCCGTGTGTCTCTTCTGGGGAATTGATCTCTGGTTGCAACTGAAGAATTGATGCTTTTGAACTGTGGTGTTGGAGAAAACTCTTGAGAGTCCCTTGGACTGCAAGGAGATCCAACCAGTCCATTCTGAAGGAGATCAATCCTGGGTGTTCATTGGAAGGACTGATGCTAAAGCTGAAACTCCAATACTCTGGCCACCTCATGCGATGAGTTGACTCACTGGAAAAGACTCTGATGCTGGGAAAGGTTGGGGGCAGGAGAAGGGGACGACAGAGAATGAGATGGCTGGATGGCATCACCGACTCGATGGACATGAGTTTGAGTGAACTCCGGGAGTTGGTGATGGACAGGGAGGCCTGGCGTGCTGTGATTCATGGGGTCGCGGAGAGTCGGACACTACTGAGCGACTGAACTGAACTGACCTGAACTGCAACCCTCCCAGTGGATGTCGACCATCCAGAATCCCAAGAAGTCTTGGTTATCAATGAAGCCTGCTTGAAGTTTGGTATAGGATGCCTCTCTGGGGCTGCGATTGCCCCTTTCAGGCTCTGGCTACCCTCCCCTGCCTGTCTCCGATGGGGGATGGGCTGGTCTGCAGCCTGCTAGCTCTGCTCAGTCCTTTGTTCTGTGAGTGGGCCTGGCATTGTCTTAGGTTAGGGCTTTTCACCAGATAGGTTTCCCACAGTCTGGATTGCTATCTCAGGTTAGTTCCCTCAGATTGTCCTTGGGGTATTCAGGCCTGTTCCTCACCCTAAACAATGCAGCCTGCGCCTCCCTGTCCAGACCCCACTTGCTAGTGGCTGATGCCAGTGTCTGTGCTGCTTCTCCGCTGGGAGTTACCGCTGGACACCTAATCTGTGGGTTTTAATTATTTATTTTTCCTCCCGGTTATGTTGCCCTCTGAGGTTCCAAGGCTCACCACAGACCCGCCAGTGAGAGTGTTTCCTGGTGTTTGGAAACTTCTCTCTTTTTTAAGACTCCCTTCCTGTGATGGATCTCTGTCCCTACCTCTTTTGTCTCTCTTTTTTATCTTTTATATTTTTTCCTACCTCCTTTTGAAGACAATGGGCTGTCTTTCTGGGTGCCTGATGTCCTCTGCCAGCATTCAGAAGTTGTTTTGAGGAATTTGCTCAGTGTTCAAATGTTCTTTCGATGAATTTGTCAGGGAGAACATGGTCTCCCCATCCTATTCCTCCATCATCTTCTGAAAGCGCAAGTCTTAACCACCAGACTCCCAGCTTTTCATCTTGATGGAGATGATGGTTACACGAATCTACAAAGGTGACAAAATGATATGACTATACATACATATTACATCAATAAGAAATTTTATATTATAATTATGAAAGATGCAACTTTGGGAAAAGTTAATGGGACTTCGCTGGACTATTTTTACAACTTCCTGTGAATACATTTATTTAAAAATAAAAGGCTTACGTTTTAAAATGGAAATTTTTCATGGATTTGAAAATACATAAATTATATCACTGCTTTATACTGCAAATTCAAATAAAAATTAGTTTGGTCATTGAACAAGATAAAGCAATACATTTGCTTTATATGGAAATTTCAGAAACCTGAAATTCAGCTCTGAACAGTCACTGCTCCAACCTCAAGGATGATACATGGTGACCAGTGTAACACTGAATATTGACATAATTTTTGTCAGCTGAGAGAATTAACTCATGATTATCTTCCTGGCATAGTTCTAGAACCCTGAGGAATAATTACCAAGCTTAGTCCAACTCAGGAAGAATCTATTACCACAGAAGGTAATTGCACACTTGAAAATGATGAATCTGATAACTAACAGGAGACACATGGCATCAGAGAGGGCAATTTAGGCTCCCCTGGGCGTTCCAGACTGAGTCACTCTACGTGGGGCCATTTCCACTTTGGATAACAAGCAAGTTAGTGCGCAGTGGGAGATGAAATCACACAGCCCCTTCCCCATAACTCTGGCAGCCTCTCATTGCTTTTCAGAGCAGCGCGTGCGAGTTAACCTGCCTGTACCAGGCCGCTGAGACCAGCTTTGGTAAGGATGCTGGTGTGATTGGGGTCTCAGGGCTGCAAGGAGATACTCAGACTTCTCTAGAATCTCCCCTACTCATTCTATTCTCCTCTTTCCAAGTCTAAACTCATGCTTCCATCTCTTACATCCCCCCATTTCAATTTCTTCTTTGTATTGGTTTTATAAAAAAAATTTATGGTATGATTACATTGTGGTTTACTACATCAACTTTTAAAATTTCTTCAGTTATTTTTGCTTTCTATTCTATTAGTAATTCCCCTTTTACTGAATTCTCTTTTTTCTTAAAATTTCTTCCTTGGCTTCTTTGGTCATTTCCATTTCTCTTCTTTAATTTTTGTTAATTAAAAAAAAAATCTCTTCTATGTAATTAAGATTACCATGTATACTTGATTATAGATCAAAATATGTCATCTATTGATTGGGGAACTGTTTTTGCCCATTTTCTTTTATTATTTTTTTCTTTGTCCTTTACACTTTGAGAGTGTGTCTTAACCCCTATTCTATTTTTATTCCTTGGTGGCATTTTCTCTTCAACTTGCATGTGTTCATTTTTTAGAGTTTTTTTTTTAGTATATATCCAATGATTTTTCCTACCAGTTAATATTTCAAGCCATTTTATTCATTCTCCCTTTTATCTGCTTCTGCAATGTATATCACTCTTTTTTTTTTCTGCTGCTAATCACAGTGTTTCTGCTGTCTCCGTGATCTCCACCATCATCTATTTTCAGAAGAGGATTTGCTGTCCTGTTGTTTCTCTTTCCCTTGTCCTTCGGTTTACACTTAATTCTAGTATCATTTATCCTAACTAAACTTTGCTCATCCTAATACATCTGCGTACCAGAATTTGCAGTTATGTTGTGGCAGATAGCTTGCTCCTCCATTGTTGTTCAGTTGCTAAGTCATGTCTGACTCCTTGTGACCCCATGGACTGCAGCACACCAGGCTTTCCTCCTCCACAGGACTGGTTATTACATTCACTTTACATTAATTGTTACATGGTCACATTTAAAAAATATTTTTATTTGTATTTCTTTTTTAAAAACATTTGAGGAAAATGTATCTGGCCTGAACTCTTAAAGATATTCTCTATATTAATTCCAAAATATTTAATAGATTTGTTTGTATAAAGTAAATGTTAAATTCATTTTCTGATAAAATAATCACATTATATCAGAAATATCTAAGGTCATTTGTAGAAAAGAACATCGTTTCTGTGAAAGACTCTTTTCCCACTTTACTTTCTCCATCATATATCAGGACTGGAAAATGTATAGATTGATTTCCAGGAATTCTACTGTGTTTCATAGGGACCTCCTTGACCAAAATCATTGTATTTAATGATTTAGCTTTATAATTATTTATTTTGATATCTCCTAGAACAACTATTTACATTCTTCTTCATACAAATTTCTTTGACTATTCTTGGCATTGTGCATATCATTCTATAGTTGGAATTATCATTTTTCAGAAATAGTTTGGATTCTGTAATATTTGTATATTAGTTCTGAAAACTTGTCATCACTAACATATTATAGCTTTGCGTCTTTGAATATAAGGTATCTTAACATTTGAGAGTCGGACACGACTGAGCAACTTCACTTTCACTTTTATGCATTGGAGAAGGAAATGGCAAGCCTCTTCAGTGTTCTTGCCTGGAGAATCCCAGGGATGGGGGAGCCTGGTGGGCTTCCGTCTATGGGGTTGCACAGAGACGGACATGACTGAAGTGACTTAGCAGCAGCAGCAGCAGTAGCAACATTTATTTAGGGCTTAAATATTTCTTAACAGAGTCATATACTTTTTCTCTTCGTGCTCTCGTGTCTTTGGTCTTTGTATTTATAGTTGCTGATATTTCTATGCTATTTAGAGAGTATCTCAATCTTAAACTTTATCCTATAGAAATAGAGTTTGTTTCTGACATCAGCAAATTTACTGCTTATTATATAGTGATATTTTTATCCACTTGTGAAGCTCTCTTACTTCTATTTTTTTAAACCCTAGGTTCTTTGGACTCTATATACATAAAATAATGACATCTAATGGGGAAAATATGTTTCTTCCTTTCCCAAACTTATGCTAGTCCTTTTCTTGCCCTGTTTTGTGGATCATCTCCTCTGGTATAAAGAGGATGAAAAATTACCCTGTTTTTTTCCTGCTCAGAAAGAGTAAGTTCACAGGGTTTAACCATTATACAGGATGATTATGGACCAAGGGTTATAATTACTTTTACTAGGTTAAACAGTACAATGTTTATCCTTACTTTTCTACAAGTTGTTTTGCTTTTGAATGCAGTTTGGATTTTATCAAGAAATTTTGATACAAGTACTGTGATGGTCATACTTTAACTTGTGAACATAGTTATTTCATTGAGTAATTTCTTTTTAATATTAAGGTAAATTTGCTTTCTTGAGACAAAGTTAGCTAATTTTTGGAAACTATCTTTTATATATTATTGGATTAATTAACTGATTTGTTCAGGATTCCATCTTCATGGATAATATTGATATATATTTTCATTTTTATGTATCATCAGACTTGTGTTTTATTTCAATGTTATACCACTGCAATAAATGAGTTTTGGAATTACTTGTACCATGATGTTTTGATAGAATTCACTATGACATTCTCTGGTTCTAGCAGTTACTTGTGGAAAGGTTTCTGACAACCTCATTGTAAGGGCTACTTCTTAAGAATTCAATTTAGGGCATAATCCATCAGCAGTCACTTTTTCATCTGAAAAAGTGATTGAAAGCATTCTTTGGAATTTTTTTGTAGTGACTGGGATGGTTTTGGGCTGTGTATGCATGTGCGTGCATGTATGTGCATGTGTGTCTTAAAATATTCTTATTATACCTTTATAGTGACATTTTCATCTATATTCAGTTTCTAGGACACCAATTGTTTTCCTTTATCACATCAAATCTATAATTCTGTTCTCTGTGACTTCTATTATGGTTAAAACATTCTCAAGAATGATAGTCTGTGTCTACCTAGAGCTAAATTCTTTCATTTCTCAACTTTCTTTTTAAATTGTAGTAAAGGTGCCTCAGATGGCAGAGGATCTGCCTGCAATGTGGGAGACCTGGGTTCAATCCCTGGGTTGGGAAGATCTCCTGGAGAAGGGAACAGCTACCCACTCCAGTATTTTGGCCTGGAGAATTCCATGGACAGAGGAACCTGCCAGGCTGCAGTCCATAGGGTCGCAAAGAGTAGGACACAACTGATCTACTTTTCACACCACATACACAAAATACACATAATTTCCCAGGTGGCTTACTGGTAAAGAATCTTCCTGCCAATACAAGAGATTCAGGAGAGGCAAACTTGATCCCTGTGTCAGGAAGATCCCCTGGAGTAAGAAATGGCAATCCATTCTCGTATTCTTGCCTGGAGAATTTCATGGACAGAGGAGCCTGACAGGTGAGAGTCCATGGGATCGCAAAGAGTTGGATTCAACTGAGCATGCACACATGCAAGCAAAATACACACAACATACAATTCACCTTTTGGGCCTTTTTAAAGTCTACAGTTTGGTGACCATATATACATTCACAATGGTAGATGATCGTCACTAGACTACTAAGTTCCAGAACTTTTCCATTGTTCCAAATGAAAACCTCATGCCCATCAAAGCAGTCACTCCCCATTCCCTCTTCCCCATAGTCTCTGGCAACCACTAATCTGCTCTCATGGTGAGCTTGCCTATTCTGAGTATTTCATGTCAATAAAATATGGGCCTTCTGTATCTGACTTCTTTTATGAGCATGTTTGCCAGGTTCATTTATGTTGTAGCATGTATCGGTGTTTCATTCCTTTCAATAGCTAAAAGCTGCATTTTGCTTATTCACTCCTTCACTGATGGGCATTTAGATTACTTCCACCTTTTGGCCATTGCAACTCTATATGCTACAAATATTTGTGTACAAGTTTTTGTTTGAATACCCGTTTCTATCTATTTGAGACTATGCATAGGAGTACTATTGCTGAATCATGTAGTACTTGTTAGTCTTATTTATGGAAGAGCCAGTAAATTATTTCTTGTGAAGGCTGAGACACTTTAAATTTCCACCAGCAATGTTTGGAGACTTCCAACTTCTCCACATACCTGTCCTTATTTTCCTTCTTTTGGATTATTATAAACCTAATGGATTTGAATTGGCATCTCATTGGGGCTTTGATTTTGCATTTCTCTAAAGAATAATAATATTGAGCATACTTTCGTGTTCTTTTTGGTCATATGCCTATCATTTTTGGAGAAGTGTCTGTTCAGGTTCTTTGCCCATGTGTTAACTGGGTTATTTGTCTTTTTATTATGAGGACGAAACAGGTTTTTTGGTGTTTTTTTTTACATATTGCAGCTACTAGACCTTTATTGGAGATATTATTTGCTAATACTTTCTCCCACTTCATGGGTAGTCTCTTCAATTGCTTGATCATGTCCTTTGATGTACAAAATTTTTTAATTTATTAAGTCCAATTTTATATTTTGTTGTTTTGTGCTTTAGGTGCCACATTTAAGATACCATTGCCAAATTCAATGACATGAAGGTTTGTCCTATTTTTCTTCTAAGAGATTTATAGTTCTGAATTTTAGTTATATGATTTATTTGGGGTTAATTTTTGAATATGATGTGAAATAAAGGGACAGCATACTCATTTGCATGCAGATGTCCAACACTGGACACTGTTCTCTTCCCTACTGAATTTCCTTGTCAAAAATCATCTGGTCATTGATGTATGGGTATTTCTGGGTGTTCTGTTCTATTCCATTCACTAATACCTCTGTTTTTATGCCAGTATCACACTGTTCTGGTTACTGTAGCTTTGAAGAAAATTTGAAAATCAGGAAATGTAAGTCCTCCAACTTTGTTCTTTAAGGTTGTTTTGGTGGTTTGATGTCCTTTGAAATGCCATAGGAATTCTAGGATTAGCTTTTCCATTTCTGAAAAATAGCCACTGGGGATTTGAAAAGGACAGTACTGAACCTGTAGATCACTTTGGGAGTAATGCCACTGTAACTATATTAAATCTTCTAATTCACAGACATAGGATGTGTTTCCATTTATTTATGTCTTCTTTAATACCTTGCTACTATATATTTTTTTATGGGATTTTTTAAAAATAAAAGGCCAAATGCCAGCCTACTGGTTTTGTTTGGGTGTGTGGTTTTTTGTTTTCCCTGTTATTTTAGGAAAAGAATCAGGTAGAAAGAGAAAAAAGTTATATCCTGTGTTGAGCACCTAACATATCCACATATCTCTTTTTTTTCCATTTTTTTTCCTTTCTTTATTTTTTTTTTATTGGAGGCTAATTATTTTACAATATTATATTGGTTGGTTTTGGCATACATTGACATGAATCCTTTAGTGTATAAATCTTTTACCTCTTTCATTAAATGTTTTCCTAGGTATTATATTCTTTCTAACACTATTGTAAATTTCATTTTCTTAATTTTTTTGGATTGTTCATTGCTAGCATATAGAAATACAGCTGAATTTTGTGTGCTTATCTTGTATCTTACAACTTTGGTAAGTTTATGTATTGGTGAAAAGTCTTTTTGCAGATCCTTTAGGATTTTCTATATAGAGAGTCATATCATCTATGAATAGAGTTAGCTTTACTTTTTCTTCTTAATATTGATGACATTTTTTTTTCTTGACTAATTGGTATGGCTAAAAATTATAGCTCAGAATTGAATGGAAGTGGTGAAACAGGTAACCTTGTCTTGTGCCTGATTTGAGGAGAATGAAGGCTTCCAATCTTTCACCATGTAATATGGTGCTGTGTGTGTGTGTTCGTCACTCAGCTGTGTCTGACACTTTGCAACTCCATAAACTGTAGACTTCCAGACCCCTCTGTCCATGGAATTCTCCAGGGAAGAATACTGGAGTGGGTTGCCGTTCCCTTCTCCAGGGGACCTTCCTGATCCAGGGGCTGAACTACCTTTGGGTTTTCATATAGTCCCTTTCTTGTGCTGAGAAAGTTCTCCTCTTCCTGGATTATTGAGTGTTGTTTTTTTATCATGAAAGGATGCTGAATTTTTTTCAAATGCCTTTGAAGCATCATTGAAATGGTGATGTAGATTTTCCCCTCATTCCATTAATGTGATATATTATATTCATTTATTTTCATACATTGAATTACTCTAGTATTCCTAGGATAAATCCCACCTGATCATAGTGTGTTATTCTTTTAGTATGATACTGGATTCAGTTTGCTCTGAACCTGTTCAAACTGTGATTCATGCTGTACTTTCCACTCTGGGGTGGAGTAGGAATGGACAGACCAGCCAGATGCCATTCTAGATAGGCAACAACAGTAATAGGGGCAGCTTGGTGCTACCGTAGGTATAGCCTGAATGGGTCCCTAGGATATCTGGGCTGAAGGCAGAGATGGAAGTAGCATGGATAACAGTGACATGGAGGCATTCTTATGTCACTTTTTGAAGTCTTCTTCATCCTGCTAGATGTCGTGGTGAAAATAACCAACACTCTCTGTTGACATTCAGTCACAGACGTTCTAAACAGAGACAAAATCCTCTAAGATAATGAACTTCAGACCCAAGATATTTAAGTGATTCATGGGGTCGCAAAGAGTCCACGACTGAGCGACTGAACTGAACTGAACTGAACTGAAGAACTTCTAGTTTCAGCTCAGAGTCCATGCCTAAGCATGCACCAAATACAATCCAAAGCAGAGGAAATTAAACATAAAGCAAATATAAGCAAGAAAATAATAAGGATTAGAGCAGACATCAATGAATTTAAAACAGGAAAACAATACAGAAAAATCAAAATCAAGAAAATTAATATTCTTCTACACAGTTTGACCAAGAAAGAAAGAGAAGACATAAATTATAGTACAGGAAATACAGAAACAGAACATAACTAATGATTCCCAAAGCATTTAAATACTAAAAGCAGAGACATTACTTTGCCAACAAAGGTCCGTCTAGTCAAGGCTATGGTTTTTCCCGTGGTCATGTATGGATGTGAGAGTTGGACTGTGAAGAAGGCTGATCGCCGAAGAATTGATGCTTTTGAACTGTGGTGCTGGAGAAGACTCTTGAGAGTCCCTTGGACTGCAAGGAGATCCAACCAGTCCATTCTAAAGGAGATCAATCCTGGGTGTTCATTGGAAGGACTGATGCTACAGCTGAAACTCCAATACTTTGGCCACCTCATGCGACGAGTTGACTCACTGGGAAAGACTCTGATGCTGGGAAGGATTGGGGGCGGGAGGAGAAGGGGACGACAGAGAATGAGATGGTTGGATGGCATCACCGACTCGATGGACATGAGTTTGAGTGAACCCTGGGAGTTGGTGATGGACAGGGAGGCCTGGCGTGCATGGGGTCACAAAGAGTCAGACACGACTGAGTGACTGAACTGAACTGAACTGAACCGAACTGAAGGGAATTCCATGAGCTTCCCTGGTGTCTCAGCAGTAAAGAATCTGTCTGTGATGCAGAAGCTGAAGAAGACATGCGTTCGATCCCCGGGTCAGGAAGACCCCCTGGAGAAGGACATGGCAACCCACTCCAGCATTCTTGTTTTCCTGGAGAATCCCATGGACAGAGGAGCCTGGTGTGCTGCAGTCCATAATGTTGCAAAGAGTCAGACACAACTGAAGTGACTTAGCACGCACACAGAAGGGAATTCTGCAATCAACTCTAAGCCTGTAAATTTGATAATTTGCATAAAATAGACTAATTCCTTTAAACACAAACCACCAGTAGTTACTCCAGAAGAGAAGGGTGTGACAGGGGATGAGATGGTTGGATGGCATCACTGACTCGATGGACATGATTTGAACAATCTCCAGGGGATAGTGTAGAACAGGGAAGCCTGATGTGCTGCAGTCCATAGGGTTGCAGGGAGTTGGACCTGACTTAGCAACTATACTAGAACAACAACAGCAGAACTAGGTATCCTGAATAGCCCTATACCTATTAAAGCAATCCAGATCCAGATGGTTTCAGTAGTAAATACTACCAAATGTTTATAGAATAATACCAATTCTATACAAACTCTTCCACAGAATGTAAGGGAAAGGAAAACTTCCCAAATCACTTTAAGACTTCTTTTATTCTAATGTCAAAACTAAACCAGAAAACAACAGATCACTATCACTCATGAAAACAGACACAAGATTTTGTGTCCAAGCTAAATATTAGCACAAAGAATCCAGCAGTACATAAAAAGTGGAAAAAATATCATAATGAAGTTGGAATCACTCCAGAACTGAAAGGTTGGCCTGAATTTCAATCAAGGTAAATCATTTACTAATATACAAAATAAGGAAAATTAAATGACTATACAGATGCAGAAAATATTTGACAAAATTCAAAGTCCATTCATTTGAAAAGCTGTTAGACAACTAGGAATGGAAAGAAACTCCCTTAACTCAATGAAGATTAGCTAGAAAAATGTACAGCTAACATTGTATTTAATGGTGAGTGATGGGAGTTTTCCTCCTACCATGATTTTTAAAATACTGACTTAAACTTTTCATTTTGAGATAATTATATATTCCCATGTAGGTATTAGAAATTAGACAGATCCCACGTACCCTGTATTCATTTTCCTCAGTAACACCTCACAAAACTGCAGTGTAATATCATAAGCGGATGCTCACATAGATACAGTCAAGATATACAGGTGTGGTGATTTAGCCGTGTCCAACTCTCCATTGGATTCTCCAGGCAGTATTACTGGAGTGGGTTTCCATTTCCTTCTCCAGGGGATCTTCCCAACCCAGGGCTCACACCTGGGTCTCCTGCATGGCAGGCATATTCTTTACCAATGGAACCATCAGGGCAAGATACAGAGCATCCCATATAAACAACGATGCCTCATGATGTCCTTTATAGCCACACCATCACTCCTTTTACCGTTTCTTGTACTTAACCCCTAGCAACCACCAAACTGTTCTCTATTTCTGTATTTTGTCATGCAAAAGTGTTATACATAAATATAATCATAGAGTGTGTAGCCTTTCAGATTGGTTTGTTCACCCAACATTTTCCCCTGGATTCATACAAGTTACTATATTTATCAATAGTTTGCTTCTTAACTTTCTGAAAAGTGTCCCATTGTATGAATGTATTGCAGTTTGTTTAAACCACTCACAAATTAGGTTTCCAATTTGTGGCTATTATGAATGACACTGCTATTAACACTAGAGTACAGGTTTTGTGTGAAAATAAGCTTTCATTTCTAGAGAAGGCAATGGCACCCCACTCCAGTACTCTTGCCTGGAAAATCCCATGGATGGAGGAACCTGGTAGGCTGCAGTCCATGGGGTTGTTAAGAGTCAGACACGACTGAATGACTTCACTTTCACTTTTCATTTTCATGCATTGGAGAAGGAAATGGCAACCCACTCCATTGTTCTTGCCTGGAGAATCCCAGGGACGGGGGAGCCTGGTGGGCTGCCATCTGTGGGGTTGCACAGAGTCGGACACGACTAAAGAGACTTAGCAGCAGCAGCAACAGCAAGCTTTCATTTCTCAGAAATAAATTCCCAGGAGTGCTGTTGCTGAGTTATATGGAAATTGCATGGTAAGCTTTCTTTCTTTTTTTTTTTGAAGAAGCTTCCAAACTCTTTTCCAGAGTGACTGTAGATTTTCTATTCCAACTAGTTATACATGAGTGGTATGAGAGGTGTGTTTTCCCACACAATTGTCCCTTTTAATATTTCAGTTATTCCAATGGTGGGTAGTTACAATAAGTATGACTCTATCTTTGGGATGCTTGCTGTCAACTTTAAGGCTGCCTGTTCACCCTTCCCCCTATGACTCACGCCAGTGCAAATTGACAAGGATTTCCAAGTGCTCTTGCCTTTGCCCTCGGTAAGAGACTCAAAGCACGCAAACCCCTGCTGGCAGGTGTGCAACCTCACCCAGACCACACTCCATCACGATAAAAAGAAAAAAAAAACACCCTAATCTCCTTTATATTCATTTTTCTATCCATTTTCATATCATCTTGGGATCCTTGTCCTGTTTTTCCCAGACAGAGCCTCATTCTGTGAATAATAAGCCTCCTCCTATCCCTTCGTCTGCCATCGGTCTCGACTTATGATTTAAGGAAAGAGTCAAGTAGAAGGATAAGGGAGTCATGAGACACTGCAGGACACAGCGGTGAGATGGATGATTCAAAATTTTTCTGTTTCAGCAAATCAGTGGATCCCATTGCATCAGGTAAGAGATTTAGAATATGATGGAGATAATCTCTAATGTGGTTGTTGATTTTGAGTTCGATCATAATATCTACTTTCATTTTTCTTGTATTAGTCGAACTTATAACAAACATGACAATAAAATATAACTAGTGTCAGATATGTTTCTTTTGGCAGAATTTTTGTGTGACATTGATATATGCTTCAATAGCTATTATTTGTAAAATGAGCTATATAATACAATAAACATTTGGGAAGAATATCATTGCAGATGCTACTGGTTTTTCATATGCAGAGAATGATATGAATATTAGGTTATGTAGGTTAAGAGTTACAATTTTAAATTAAACTGTCTCTTGATGTATACAATCAGCAGAGCATTTCCAAGATAAATTGACTGGAATAAATGGTGAATACATATATTACTTTATGTCATCATAAACATTAAATTCTGCTCTTTACAAATCCTGATAGTCCCTTAAGAGGTCTGATGTAGCTGAACACTTACTCCTTGCAGGAAGGCTTCTGGAAGCTTGATACATTCACAATCACAATTAATTTAAATCTTTGTGTTCATAACCAAATTATTTATCTGTAGGATGTGCTGGCCTTGGTTTGAAGATCTAAGAAAGACTGAAAGACAATGATTTCCAGTGACAAGATTTTTGGGATCTGCTTCTTTTTTCAAATTTTTATTGGGCTCATGGGGAATTCCTTGTTATTTATTTTGTATATGTATATCTTTTTAATTCTCCCCCATAAGAAGAAGCCCACAGATGTGATTCTTGCCCACCTAACTTTCGCTAACACCCTGACGCTTGTATTCAGAGGGATTCCAAATATACTGTCGTCCTTTGGAATTAGTCCTGAGATGGGTGATATTGGATGTAAAGCAGTGGTTTACATCCAGAGAGTTACTCGAAGTATTTCCCTGTATACAACCTCTCTCCAGAGTATCTTTCAGGCTGTGACAATTACTCTGAGTAATAGTAAGTGGGTTTGGCTCAAAATAAAAATTTTGACATTTATTCAACCCTCTTTACTTTTTTCCTGGATCATCAACATGGTCATTTATTCTGAGATCATCTTAAGAAATGTGGCCAACAGGAATATCACTGATGCTAGATCTGGGTATTATGCTGCTTATTGTAAAACTGAGACACCTCATCGCTACATAGTAGCAACATTTCTAAGTGCGATATTCACTCGAGACTTGTTCCTTCTCTCTCTCATGACATGCAGTAGTATCTACATGGTGAATATTCTCTTCAGACATCGCAAAACAGCTCAGCATGTTCGCAGTACCATCCAGTCTTCACATGGCTCTCCTGAAATTAAAGCTACCAAACTTATTCTCATGCTGGTGAGCTGCTTTGTTTTCTTTTACTGGACCAACACCTTTCTCACTGTTTATTTATTTTCTGTGAGTGGGAGCAATTGGCAACTTGAGAGCTTTGGTAACTATATTGCATCATGTTACCCGAGCATCTGTCCTTTCTTACTGATTAAAAATGAAAATAGAATTTCCAGAATAAATTACATCAAAACAAGGATCAGAATCTTCTCTTTCTAAATTAAATGATCATACGACCACTCCATAGTATTCTCACCACTGGAGTAATGTGCACGAGTACAGAGTAGCTTGTTTTTCAATGACTTGAGTTAAAGCAGGTTATCTCCCACTGAACTGAGCTAAGAAGGTTTAGATTATGATGTCATGTATATAAGGTTTAAAACTTTATAAAACAGTAACACATATGGAATGTAGAACGTTTTGTAACATAGGAAACATTATTAAATCGTAAAAGTAGAGAAATTGATAATTTCACAAAGAAACACTGGGTTAGTTTTGAGTATAAGCTAACCCCAACATTACTTTGCCAACAAAGGTCTGCCTAGTCAAGGCTATGGTTTTTCCCGTGGTCATGTATGGATGTGAGAGTTGGACTGTGAAGAAAGCTGATCGCTGAAGAATTGATGCTTTTGAACTGTGGTGTTGGAGAAGACTCTTGAGAGTCCCTTGTACTGCAAGGAGATCCAACCAGTCCATTCTAAAGGAGATCAATCCTGGGTGTTCATTGGAAGGACTGATGCTACAGCTGAAACTCCAATACTTTGGCCACCTCATGCGACGAGTTGACTCACTGGAAAAGACTCTGATGCTGGGAAAGGTTGAGGGCGGGAGGAGAAGGGGATGACCAAGAATGAGATGGTTGGATGGCATCACCGACTCTGTGGACATGAATTTGAGTGAACTCCGGGAGCTGGTGATGGACAGGGAGGCCTGGCATGCTGTGATTCATGGAGTCGTGGAGAGTCGGACACGACTGAGCGACTGAACTGAACTGAACACTAAGGTATGAAATATATGTTATGATATAATATAAGCTGTGATATGATCTGTGCTTTATACTTTGGTATGTTAGAAACATTTCATATTTAGTTGCAAAAATAAATAAAAGTCTTCACATTTGCATGTCAATTCACAAATGTCTTCAAATTTTACAATAATTACTTACCTACATTTAAGATACAGTAGGAATAGAGAGAAAAACAGCATCCCACAACATCTAAGATATTTGTTTTGGTCCTGAGGACTGTTGAGCTTACGAGTGAACTTGGGCTCTGAATTGAAGATTAAAAAATAAAGGGGGCAAAATTAAGTTCCCAAGATTTAGGTACCTTCTGAAGGTAAAGACAAATGGGAGAGCTTTTCACAGGTACCTTTGCTCTAAAGGGCTACACATTCAACAGACAGCACAGCAGAAGTGTTCATGTAAGTAGGTGGTTTGAGTTTTGAGTTAGGGGCTCAGCTTTGGGTTTGGGTTTGGGGCTAGGGTTAAGATTAAGATTGCAGTTTGGCTTTGGGTTGAAGTTAGGTTTAGAGTGAGGATTAGGGTTAAGATTAAGCATCAGGTTTGCGGTAGGGCTCTGGCTTATATTTGGGTTGAGGTTGGGGTTAAGGTACTACTGCTGCTGCTAAGTCACTTCAGTCATGTCCGACTCCGTGTGACCCCATAGACAGAAGCCCACCAGGCTCCCCCGTCCCTGGGATTCTCCAGGCAAGAACACTGGAGTGGGTTGCCATTTCCTTCTCCAATGTGTGAAAGTGAAAGTGAAGTCGCTCAGTCGTGTCCGACCCTTAGCGACCCCACGGACTGCAGCCTACCAGGCTCCTCTATCCATGGGACTTTCTAGGCAAGAGTACTGGAGTGGCTTGCCATTGTACAGTTGGGGCTATAATAGTGGTTTACTGCTTTACTGCTTGTGCTTTTGGTTTCATGTAAGAATTCTTTGCCAAGTTGTTATCATGAATATGTACCCCTGTTTTCTTGTATAGCTTTCTTGTTTTTGCTCCTATGTTTAGGTCGGTGAGACATTTTATATATATTTACTCTTTGCAAGTGATTCAAAGTAAAGCGCTAACTTTTTTTCCTCTTCTTTTGTTTTCCTTTCCTTTCCCTTCCTCTATTTCTCTTCTTCCTTCCTCCCTCCCTCCTTCTTTTTCTTGGTTGGTGACTTGCTATCCCTTTGTACCAGCATCCATGTTTAAATACTCTCTGCTTTTCTTGTTGAATTGTTTTGGCAGCTTTGTGAAAAACTGTTCAGCATAGATAGACATGTGTGTGTATTTTTGTACTCTCCATTCCATCAGTAAGTTTTCTATTTTCTGCCATGCCACAGTCTCCTAACTACTGTCCCTCTGTAGTACATCTTCATATTGGAAAATACTAATCTTCCTACTTCATTTCTCTTTTCATGTTGGGCAATTCTAGTCCTTTGTATTTGCACATGAATTATACAGTCAGGTTGTCAATTTCTACAAGGAATTATTTTGGGATTTTGATAGGATTATGTAAATCTGGAAGTACGTTTGGAAATTATTGCCATCTTGGCATATTAAGCATTCTGATATGTGAACATTGGACATGTTTTCCATATATTTACATACTTAATTTCTTTAAACACAGTTTTGTAGTTCTAAGAGTATATTTTTTGCTCATTTTTGAAATTTATTTCTAAGCACTTAATTCTTTTTTGATACTATCATGAATGGAATTTTTTTAAAAATTTATTTTCTGATTTTTCTTTGCAAGTTGTCTGTGTCTGCTTGGGCCATCATAACAAAATACTGCAGACTGGGCCACTTGAACAACAGAAATTTTTAGTTTCTCACAATTCTGGAGGTTGGAAAATCCAAGATTAAGGTTCTGACAGTGTTCAGTTCCTGGTGAGATTTCTCTTCCTGGCTTGCATATGGCCATTCTCTCACTGTGTACTAAACATTTTGAAGTGAGAGAGACAGGGTCTCTAGTATCTCTTTCTGTTTTATAATGACAGCAGTTCTATTCGTATTGGGTCAGAGTTCCACTCTTATGATCTCATTAATGTCAGTTACTTCACAAAGTGTACTATTTGCTTGATAGTATATTTGGAAGTTAGGGAGTTGATATATGATTTTGGGGCAACACAATTCATTTCAGAGTACAGAAAAACCAATAAAGCTTTTTATTCTGCCACCTTGCTGAACTCATTTCTTAGTCCCCCCCCCTTTTTTTAGTGGATTCCTTTGGATTTTCAATATATAAGATCATGTCACCTGTGAATAAGCATTTTCTGTTTCCCTTTCCATCTGTGGTCCTTTTATTTAACTTTCTTACTTAACTGCTCTGATTAGGGTCTTCAGTGCAGTACTGAGAGAACAGGCAAGAGTGGACATTCTTGTCTCGTCCCTGATCTCAGGGGCACAGCATCCTTTCATTTGCCTTTAGGTATGATGTTAGCTGTGGGTTTTTGCAGATGCCCTTGGTCAGTTTGAGGAAGTTCCTTCTCCCTAGCCTGTTGAGTATTTTATCATGTACCAGGTGAGAGGGCTGGAAGGACAGTGGTTAAGAAGAGCTGCACATCCTGGCCAGTGATGCAGTGAGCTCCTCGCTGTATACTGAAGCAGATGATGTGAAAAGAAGACTAATGAGGCGGACCTTTACTGATCTCTTATCACGTGCTCAGCACTCTCCTAAGGGGTTTACATGCTTGACTCATTCAATCATCATGACTGTTCTGTTCTGTCACTCAGTCGTGTCCGACTCTTTGCGACCCCGGGGACTGTAGACTACCAGGCTTCTCCATCCATGGGATTCTCCAGGCAAGAATACTGGAGTGGGTTACCATTTCCTTCTCCAGGGGATATTCCCGACCCAGGGATCGAACCCGGGTCTCCCGCATCGGAGGCAGACGCGTTAACCTCTGAGCCACCAGGGAAGCCCTTCAATCATCATAGCCATCCAAAATTGCTGAAGTGCAGTTATTAGCCTTCTTTCTCAGATGGAAACGAAGGCTCTCAAACATTGACTCCTGTATCTGGTTGGTAGAGCTGGGCTTCAGATGGACTTCAGAATCTGAGCAATACATCACCCCCTGAAGGATGAAGGTCTCTGGGGCCTGAGGATCTTGATGGAGGGGAAGCGCTGGGGTGAGAGTGCTGCAGCGGAGGTGGCTGTGGTCAGACGGGTTGTAATCAATAAGTGTTCATGCCCAGGGCACTGTCTTAGGTGATTTGGATGAATTAGGCTAAGTCTATCTGAGCCAACGTTCAAACAATGGGAGACAGACAGCAAACCATAGCTACAGCAGGTGACGTCTATAGTTACACTAGAATATGCATAAATACTGTGTGGTAAGGTGATGGCAGCCCACTCCAGTACTCTCGCCTGGAGAATCCCATGGACAGAGGAGCCTGGGGGGCTACAGTCTACAAGGTTGCAAAGAGTCAGACATGACTGGGTGGCTTCACTTCACTTCACAAGATGGAAGATAGGAATGCAGAGGATAGGGAAGGCAGGAGTGTCAGTGTCAGTCTATGTTGAAAAGCTACATTTACACTAGTTAGTTGCTCAGTTGTGTCCGACTCTGTGAGATCCAATGGACTGTAACCCGCCAGACTCCTCTGTCCATGGAATTTTTCAGGCAAGAATACTGGAGTGGGTAGCCATTCCCTTCTCCAGGGGATCTTCCCAACCCAGGAATCGAACCTGGGTCTCCTGCATCGCAGGCAGAGTCTTTACCAATTGAGCCACCAGGAAAGCCACTTACATTTATACTAAGGGAGCGAAGAATAAACTTGAAGAGTTATGGAAGGAATAATCCAGAAGGAGGGATTAAGAAATGCAAGACCCTTAGGTGGAAGTTGCCAAATGTTTTTGAGACCAACAAAGAACCCAGTGTGAATTATGGTTATGGCTTTATAGTTTGGGGTTTGTTTGGTTTTTTTGGTTTTAATGGATAAATGTTTGTGTGTTTGGGTTAAGATTATAGGTTAGGTTTTATGGTATAGTTTAGGGGTTAGGTTTTTGGGATTAATTGCTAGGTTTTAGGGATCATGTGTTAGGTTTTAGGGAAAAGATGTTAGAAATTAGGTGTTCAGTTAACGGGTTACGGCAGGGGTCAAGGTATGGGTGCAGGTTAGGATTCAGGTATGGGTTAGTGTTGTTGTTTCAGTCACTAAGTCATGTTCAACTTTTTGCCACCCCGTGGACTGAGGTTGTTGATATTTCTTCTGGAAATCTTGATTCCAGCTTGTGATTCATCCAATTCAGCATTTTGCATGATGAGCGCTGCATGTAAGTTAAATAAGCTGGGTGACAATATACAACCTTGACAAACTCCTTTCTCAACTTGGAACCAGTCTATTGTTCCATGTCCTATTCTAACTGTTTCTTCCTGACCTGCATACAAGTCTCAGGAGACAGGAAAAGTGGTCTGGTATTCCCATCTCTTAAGGATTTTCCACAGTTTGTTGTGATCCACATTGTCAAAGGCTTTCTCATAGTCACTGAAACAGAAGTAGGTGTTTTTCTGGAATACTCTTGCTTTTTCTACGATCCAACGAATGTTGGAAATTTGATCTCTGGTTCCTCTGCCTTTGCTAAACTCAGCTTGTACATCTGGAATGTCTCAGTTCGTGTACTGCTGAAGCCTAGTTTGAAGGATTTTGAGTATAACCTTACTAGCATATGAAATGAGCACAATTGTATGGTAGTTTGAACATTCTCATGGCTTCCTTGGTGGCTCAAACAGTAAAGAATCCACCTGAAATTCAGGAGACCTGAGTCTGATCCATGAATTGGGAAGATCTCCTGGAGAAGGGCATGGCTACCCACTCCAGTATTCTTGCCTGTAGAATTTCATGGACAGAAAAGCCTGGCAAGCTACAGTCCATGGGGTTGCAAAGAGTAGGACACAGCTGAAAGACTAACACTTTCACTTTGAAGATTCTCTGGCATTGCCCTGCCTTAGGATTGGAAAGAAAACTGACCTTTTTCTTTTCTGTGGCCACTACTGAGTTTTCCAAACTTGCTGACATATTAAATGCAGCACTTTAATGCATTATCTTTTGATTTTAGGATCCACCATAGTGACAGCATTTTACCTTGCTCAGCTCTTTGAAAATGCCATCTCCAAATACAGCCGCAACCTGGGGTCCTGGGGGCTAAAGGTTCAGCATGTGAATTTTGGGGGACATGAATGAACCTATACTGTCCTGCTTAGGAATGAGCTAACACATGCCTTGGTCCCTCCTTCCCTCAAGTCCCATGGGGGTGATGTAATGGCCGAGGGAGAGGCAACTCTTGCAGTGTTTGTGTCCCAGCTGGTGAACCCTTCTCTGCTCTCTTTGATCAGGCAGCAGCAGTCCCAGCCCCATTTTGGGGTTTCATGCTGCATCCTGCTGAGGTGCTCAGTGTTTGGGAACCCAGGACCCAGCAGCCTCATGAGGACAGGGCCAGGTGAATGCCTTTCTCACAAGACACACCAACCAAAGGGAGAAAACCTATGGGGATTACAGGTGGGAGAGAGCCACGGTCTGGTTTACGCTTCAGAAAGACCACATTGAGATGGGGTGTGAGATGCACCATGAGACAGGGAGTTTTGAAGGTCCTGATGGAGGGATCAGGCTTGGACCAGGGCTGTGGCTGTAGAAGGGAATTAGTGGCCAAAGGCTCTGGGGGAGGAGCTGATAGTCACTGGAGCACAAGGGAAGTGGGAGGCCCTGGATGTCTGGGCTCAGCCACCAGGGAAGGTCGGGCTGCTTCTGGGTGTGGGTGTTGTAGTGAAAAGGAAAAAAAGGAGGAATGAGTTTTTTCCTTTCCTTTTTCTGAGAACAAAGAAGATAAAGAGAACAGTGAGCAGGCCTGAACATTCCTAGTATTTTTGCTTTGCGGTTGTTCAGTCACTCAGTCGTGTCTGACTGTTTGCAACCGCACGGACTGCAGCACTCCAGGTTTGCCTGTCCTTCACTGTCTACCTGAGTTTGCTCAAACTCATATACATTGAGTCAGTGATGCCATCCTGACCTGGGCCAGATGCATTTTCTGACTAATCAGTTGAAATGTTGCAATGTCCAGTTTGTCATTTTTATGGCTTTCTTGGGTCCTCCATTTTCTCAGTTTTTCTAGACATTGCAACACCATCCCTCAACCATTTATTAAAATCTTAGACCGTTATTTAGGGGTTAGGTGTATGTTTAGGAGCTAATTGTCTACCTTGAGTTTTTCTCTTTGATAAACTGAACAACAGGTAATGATTGTCTTGTCCTGGGTCTGAATGTTTTATGACCCTCCAGACCAGGGAGGCATTCCTCTGAATGTCTGGAAACTGGAACAAATACCGCTTTAGGCTAGTGGAGCCAAAAACGTTTGTGTGAGAGAATTAAAATTGAAATTAGAAGAAGAACCAAGACTCTGACTTCTCCACTGACTGCCTAACAATTTCTACCTCACTGGGACAGGTTATGGGTAAGTTGGACCCTCACAGTCCTTTATCTGCCTAGGCGGAGAATGTCTTAAAAGCTGCATGTGGCAGATCATGGAGGGATGAGTGTTTGTAGCAGGTGTGGGTGGAAAGATGGCCCTTTTCCTATGTCAGCAGGGCCTTCCCACTGTAAAGATCTGTGTGGTTTGCCAGGCCAGTCAGCTCTCCACATCATCCTCCCAAGAAGCTGAGATCTAGGACTACAAAGGCAGAGGCCTCCCCCCCTTGTTCATCTGTAACTTCCCGCTCCCACGTTGAGGAACCTGGTACCCACCGCTTGCCATTTATCCTTTATTGCTCCTTTCCAGATATCATGTGTTAGCTACTGCACCTTGGGAAGAACTCCACAAAATAAAGCCCATAGTTTATGTGTGATCCATTTTACCTTTAGTCTACAGAGTCTGTTTGTTGCAGGGAGAAAGCCAATTCTGACTCCACGTTGGAAACTGTTTCTTTCACTTGTTCTTTGTTGTTTTTGTTTTTATAATCATACTTAACAGTATGGACACGGCCCTTCTGCTTGACTATAAACAAAAGCACCTTTGTTCAGCTCATAGAGAGATAATTCGTCCCTTCTCACTCAGCTGTGGCCCCAGGACTGGAAAAGGTGAGTTTTCTTTTCAATCCCAAAGAAAGACAAGGCCAAAGAATGTTCAAACTATCACACAATCGCACTGTTTTCACAAGCTAGCAAAGTAAGGCTCTAAATTCTGCAAGCTAGGTTTCATCAGTATGTAAACTGAGAACTTCCAGACGTTCATGCTGGATTTAGAAAAGGCAGAGGAACCAGTGATCAAATTGCCAACTTCCACTGAATCATAGAAAAAGCAAGAGACCTCCAGAAAAACATCTACTTCTGCTTCTTTGACCATGCTAAAGTTGCTAAATATGTGGATCACAACAAACTGTGGGAGAAAAAAAGA
Organism: Moschus berezovskii; assembly: GCF_049115385.1. Lineage (NCBI taxonomy): Eukaryota > Metazoa > Chordata > Mammalia > Artiodactyla > Moschidae > Moschus > Moschus berezovskii. Next base: position 4,744,608 of record NC_142460.1, read on the forward strand.
TGGGAATACCAGACCATCTTATCTGCCTCCTGAGATACCTGTATGCAAGTCAAGAAGCAACAGTTAGAACCAGACATGGAACAACAGACTGGTTCCAAATTGAAAAAGGAGTACATCAAGGCTGTATATCGTCACCCTACTTATGTAGCTTAATATGCAGAGAACATCATACAAAATGCCAGACTGGATGAAGCACAGAGTGAAATCAAGACTGCCAGGAGAAATGTCAGTAACCTCAGATATGCAGATGACACCACCCTCATGGCAGAAAGTGAAGAGGAACTAAAAAGCCTCTTGATGAAGGTGAAAGAGGAGAGTGAAAAAGATGGCCTAAAGCTCAACATTCAGAAAACTAAGATCATGGCATCTGGTCCCATCACTTCATGTCAAATAGATGGGAAACAATGGAGACAGTGACAGACTTCACTTTCTTGGGCTCCAAAATCACTGTGGTTAGTGAGTGCAACCGTGAAATTAAAAAAACGCTTGCTCCTTGAAGAAAAGCTATGACCAACCAAGACAACATATTAAAAAGCAGAGATATTACTTTGCAGACAAATGTCCATCTATCCAAAGCCATGGTTTTTCTAGAAGTCATGTATGGATGTGAGAGTTGGACCATAAAGAAATCCGAGTGCCGAAGAATTGATGTTTTTGAACTGTGGTGTTGGAGAAGACTCTTGAGAGTCCCTTGGACTGCAAGGAGATCAAACCAGTCAGTCCTAAAGGAAGTCAACCCTGAATATCCATTGGAAGGCCTGATGATGAAGTTGAAGCTCGAATACTTTGGCCCCCTGATGTGACTAACTGATTCACTGGAAAGACCCTGATATTGGGGAAAATAGAAGGCAGAAGAAGGAGACGATAGAGGACCAGATGGTTAGATAGCATCACCGACTCGACGGACATGTGTTTGAGCAAGCTCTGGGAAATGGTGATGGACAGTGAAGCCTGGTGTGCTGCAGTCCATGGGATTGCAAAGAGCTGGACACGAGTAAGCGACTGAACAATAAATATGTCAGATATGATTTATCTTTATCTTTCCATTGATTCATGGCTCATTCCTTTCTATTGCTGAACAGTATCCCATTGCATGTGTATGGGAGAAAAAACAATTTTTCCTCCACTCTTGTAGGTTATTAGTTGAGACTTCACCTGTAAAAAACAAAGAAAAACAAACAAACAAAAAAAATAGATTACCAGAAGAAAACAGTTTAATAACATGTATACCTCTTATATATAGAAGAGCTACCCAGGAAAACTGAATCACTCCCTGAAACGTCCAAAGCCATCACCTCAAATACCATTTTAGGATACAAAGAAAGAAAGACCTTGGGGAATGGGGGAAGTCAGTTTTGGCAGGTTATCATGCAAAGCACAGAAAAGAAGTGTATGATTGTTTGCAGATTGAAATCAGAACTCCTCCACCATCAAATCTCTATGTGAGATTTAATCATCCTTCTATTCTTGGTTCAAAGAGGGACAGCCCTTAAATATGGAGATTTCTCTGTTGTAAAAGTCCGTCACAAAAGGGCAATCTCTGTTCAGTTTCCTGAGAAGAAATTCTGAGATTCTTTTTCTTTGTTTGTGAAATAATCCTCAGACTGAAATAACACTTTTATCAGGGAGGCATATTTTGGGGGTAGCATATTCTACTTTCCTTGACATGGATGTAACCCAATTTGCTTATACATTCATCTTTTGAAGGATATACTGATTTCTTCAAGTTTTTAGCTATTATGGATAGTGTTGCTGTGCATAATTGCATCTCTGCTTGAATTTGGAGATAGATTTTCAAAGCAGTTGACTAAATACAGAAAGCACGATTGCTGGACCCCAAGGTGAGACTTTTTAGCTTTGGAAAAAACTGCCCAACTCTCTTACAAAGTGGCTGCACGTGCATCCTCCCAGCAGCGAGGGAACGTTCCTGCTGTTCTTCACCCTCTAGCGGTTGATATTGTCATATATATGGAATTAAGCAGTCCCAGTTGGTGTGGTGTGCTATCTCATGATTTTAATCTGTAATTCCCTAGTAGTATGATATTTTGTATAATTTTTGTGTGATATTTGTAAGGCGAGTGGAGAGAAAAAGAAGCAAGCTGGGCCGTCTGGCAAGAAAAGGGAAATTTATTAGAGGGAAAAGAAGGTGACTGGCTCTTAATTAGAACCAGCGTCCTCCCTTTCTGATGGGGTCCTTCTCATACCCCACCAAAGAAAAATTCTCTGAAGGGATGGTCACGCAGCCAGAGGTCTGGAATCTGGTGGTCTCGCACCTTTGAAAAGATAGGCGCCAGTGAGAAAACAGTGTGCCATTTGGCAATTTGGTCAGCCTCATGGATCACTGTGATTTTATTCTTTGCATGGTCGACATAATGAACCATCTTATCAAGGAGACCCCATGTGGGCCCTATCATTCCAGCCTTTTTGATTTAGGATAAGGGCTGAAGGTCAATCTTTTGTAACTGCTTCCTGAGGGACAGGGGTGTCATGGGGGTGAGATAAGAAAAGGCTGAAATGTGGGTCAAGGGGATTTGTGTGGAGTTGAAGTTTTTGATAATCTGAGTGAGTTAGAAGTAGCTCATGGGTAGTTCAGTTGGTGAAGGCTTGTAAGCGGTCCTGAAGAAATTTTGAAAAAAGATGCATTAAACATGGGCTGAAAGTTAGAAATGGGGAGTGAGGAGATGGATAAGCAAATCCAACAACTACTGGTCAGGGTTGGGTTTGAGGTATTGAGTAAATAGTGGGTCAGATTTAGAGTTCTGAATAGGTAGGCTAGTTTTGGGGCAGGGTATTAATGTGAAGTTTGGACTGTAAAAGAAGAGAGAGTAAGAGTAAAATCATGTAATGTCTCATGTCTAAGAAGAGAAAATGATAAAAATAAGAATCCAGGTGTAGAAATAAATTTGGGTTGGTGTGAACTTTATGAAATCTCCCTGGAGCCAAAGATCAGTTGTAAAGTCAAGGAGTAAGGGGAGATCAGTAACAATGGGGTTTCCAGGAAAAGTAAGGGCTTGTGTTACTGTGTGAAGGAAAGTAGATAATAAATTCATCTAGGCTGATCACAGTAAGAGGTGGGCCACGCCCCAGAAAACAAGGGGGAGACAGAGTAAACTCCTATTGTGAATAGGGTAACTAGGGGAAATCCCAGTTGTGTTTGGCTGTTCTGATTCTTGTGGAATTTGATCCAGTCGAAGCCTGGTGGGTCCCAGAACAGTGCTGGCGTAGCGAGGAGTGTCTGAGTGGGGAATGTTTCTTGGCAGAAATGGAGTCTCCTGGTGACTAGAGATGTGAAACCAAAAGGAATGACCTGCCAGTTTAGCAGCTGTTGGTGTGGTTAGAATGACCTCAAGTGGACCAGTCCATCGAGGCTGGAGATCCTTATGGTGCAAGGTTTCAAGCAGGGCTTGATCCCTGAGTATGAGGGTTAAGTCAGCTGAATACATTTGATGAGGCTTTGGGAGATAATGGTCTGCATGTTTTCTCATGAAGTGTCTTAAGGTTAAGGGTGGGAAGATAATCTCCCAGCAAGGGGCTGGCAGTAGGGAACTGACCTAAGAGAAAAGGGCATCCATATGTTATAGCCAAGTGTTCCAGGAAACAAACTCACTCAGAAGGACAGCGTAAATAGTAGAGTGCAGGTTATAACACCAGTGGGCCCGAGACAGTTTCCTCTTTAGCCAGGGACCCCAACTGACTTTTGTGACAACCTTAAATACCTTAAGTGTATGTGCCCTAACCCACAGCCCCAGATTTCTCAAGTTAGCTAAGGAAAATATTAGAAGGAGATGCAATCAGGTTATAATCAAGATTCACAATCTAAAGCCCAACTAGTCCCACAGTGCAGTCTACACCAATGGACATTACTAGATTATAGAAGGTGATTGATTATGCAGTAAACCATTCTTGGCTCCAGGGAGTCTAGGTGTGAGATCAGCCTGGTCCATTTGTCCAGTAGGGAGGCTCATTTGGTCATTCTAATATGTCGTTTCCATGACTACCAGGTCTATGGTCCAAAATTCGCTGAGAGTTCAAAATGGAATTTCCTTTCTTTCAAAATGGAGTCAGTTTAGTCATAGCAGCCTGCTCTTTTCCGCCTTCATTACCCCCACTTGATGCTCTCAACTTCCAGTGTGAGTGTCACCCATTGGGATGTATTGTACCTTAGGCCTTTTGTCATATACTTGGGTGAATTGAGGTAATCTTAATAAAACAAAGTTGACAATACACTGGAGAATACAAGGCCCACATAACAAAATTAACAGAGCAACTATCACAATGGTTAATATAGTTTTCCACTAATCACCCTTTATCCAGGACAAAACAGAAATCCAAAAGGAAGATCATTATCAGACATAGCTTTTACTTGGTTTTTCATATCACCTAAAGCAGTGGATACATTGCCAGATAAGTCAGGAATATATACACAACAGTCAACCTTAATTATAACACAGGTCCCTCCTTGAGCAGCTGTAAGTAAGTCTAAAGCCATCTGATTTTGAATTACTGACTTTCTCATTTGTATTTGCTCAGTATTTAATGCTTGAATTGCCCTCAAGCAATCATTTAGGGTTCTCTGGGTGAAATTAGACATGGACATCACCAGATGGTGAACACCAAAATCAGATTGATTATATTCTTTGCAGCCAAAGATGGAGAAGAGAAGCTGTATACAGTTAGCAAAAACAAGACCAGAAGCTGACTGTGGCTCAGATCATGAACTCCTTATTGCCAAATTCAGACTTAAATTGAAGAAAGTAGGGAAAACCACTAGACCATTCAGATATGACCTAAATCAAATCACTTATGATTATACAGTGGAAGTGAGAAACAGATTTAAGGGACTAGATCTGATAGATAGAGTGCCTGATGAACTCTGGATGGAGGTTCGTGACATTGTACAGGACAGGGACCAAGATCATCCCCATGGAAAAGAAATGCAAAAAAGCAAAATGGCTGTCTGAGGAGGCCTTACAAATAGCTGTGAAAAGAAGAGAAGTGAAAAGCAAAGGAGAAAAGGAAAGATATAAGCATCTGAATGCAGAGTTCCAAAGAATAGCAAGGAGAGATAAGAAAGCCTTCCTCAGCGATCAATGCAAAGAAATAGAGGAAAACAACAGAATAGGAAAAACAAGAGATCTCGTCAAGAAAACTAGAGATTCAAAGGGAACGCTTCATGCAAAGATGGGCTCGATAAAGGACAGAAATGGCATGGACCTAACAGATGCAGAAGATATTAAGAAGAGGTGGCAAGATACACAGAATACACAGAAGAACTATACAAAAAAGATCCTCATGACCAAGATAGTCACGATAATGTGATCACTGACCTAGAGCCAGACATCTTGGAATGTGAAGTCAAGTGGGCCTTAGAAAGCATCACTACGAACAAAGCTAGTGGAGGTGATGGAATTCCAGTTGAGCTACTTCAAATCTTGAAAGATGATGCTGTGAAAGTGCTGCACTCAATATGCCAGCAAATCTGGAAAACTCAGCAGTGGCCACAGGACTGGAAAAGGTCAGTCTTCATTCCAATCCCAAAGAAAGGCAATGCCAAAGAATGCTCAAACTACCGCACAATTGCACTCATCTCACACGCTAGTAAAGTCATGCTCAAAATTCTCCAAGCCAGGCTTCAGCAATATGTGAACCGAGAAATCCCAGATGTTCAAGTAGGTTTTAGAAAAGGCAGAGGCACCAGAGATCAAATTGCCAACATCCGCTGGATCATGGAGAAAGCAAGAGAGTTCCAGAAAAACATCTATTTCTGCTTTATTGACTATGCCAAAGCCTTTGACTGTGTGGATCACATAAACTGTGGAACATTCTGAAAGAGATGGGAATCCCAGACCACCTGACCTGCCTCTTGAGAAACCTGTATGCAGGTCAGGAAGCAACAGTCAGAACTGGACATGGAACAACAGACTGGTTCCAAATAGGAAAAGGAGTACGTCAAGGCTGTATATTGTCACCTTGCTTATTTAACTTATATGCAGAGTACATCATGAGGAACGCTGGGCTGGAAGAAGCACAAGCTGGAATCAAGATTGCTGGGAGAAATATCAATAACCTCAGATATGCAGATGACACCACCCTTATGGCAGAAAGTGAAGAGGAACTCAAAAGCCTCTTGATGAAAGTGAAAGAGGAGAGTGAAAAGCTTGGCTTGAAGCTCAACATTCAGAAAACAAAGATCATGGCATCTGGTCCCATCACTTCATGGGAAATAGATGGGGAAACAGTAGAAACAGTGTCAGACTTTATTTTTTGGGGCTCGAAGATCACTGCAGAGTACATTGCAGCCATGAAATTAAAAGACGCTTACTCCTTGGAAGGAAAGTTATGACCAACCTAGATAGTATATTAAAAAGCAGAGACATTACTTTGCCAACCAAGGTCCGTCTAGTCAAGGCTATGGTTTTTCCCGTGGTCATGTATGGATGTGAGAGTTGGACTGTGAAGAAAGCTGATCGCCGAAGAATTGATGCTTTTGAATTCTGGTGCTGGAGAAGACTCTTGAGAGTCCCTTGGACTGCAAGCAGATCCAACCAGTCCATTCTAAAGGAGATCAATTCTGGGTGTTCATTGGAAGGACTGATGCTGAAGCTGAAACTGCAATACTTTGGCCACCTCATGCGACGAGTTGACTCACTGGAAAAGACTCTGATGCTGGGAAAGGTTGGGGGCGGGAGGAGAAGGGGACGACAGAGAATGAGATGGTTGGATGGCATCACTGACTCTATGGACATGAGTTTGAGTGAACTCCAGGAGTTGGTGAGGGACAGGGAGGCCTGGTGTGCTGTGATTCATGGGGTCGCAGAGTCAGACACGACTGAGCGACTGAACTGAACTGGGTGAAATTAGAGAGGGCCTTGACCCTAATTATTTTATCTGTGGTGTCCAACAAAGGAACAAATATAGCAGTCAAATAATCATACCAATGGAAACTGACTGTGACCATCTGGCCTTAATGAGGGCAAATTTAAGGGCTCTCATATTGTTGGCCTGATGTTTCCATGAGCAAACATCAGACCTAAAGTACATCTTCCTACCCATCCTTGGGTTAGCCATGGCCACAGACTGGTCCCACATAGCCAGTGGGTGCCTTTAAGGGCAATCCACCTGATTCCACGGTTGAATTTCCAGTCTGTCCCAGGCCACTGGGGGGTTTGATTGGGGTCATAAGTAACTTAAAAGTTTTGTAGTGCTATTCTGTCCATAGAAAGCCCATCAGTTTCAAGTCCTTTTTGTCTATAATCTGGTTATTATATAGTATGTATGTCCTGCTCCCAGCAAATGTCAGCTATCATAACAAGCTGTCCTTTTTCTAGAGTAACCCACATGTAATCATCCCATATTTGGTAGATTTGGTCAAAATGTCTATTCAATTCAGTTCAGTTGCTCAGTTGTGGTCTCTTTGAGACCCCATGAATCACAGCACGCCAGGCCTCCCTGTCCATCACCAACTCCTGGAGTTCACGCAAACTCATGTCCGTCGAGTCGGTGATGCCATCCAGCCATCTCATTCTCTGTCGTCCCCCTCTCCTCCTGCCCCCAATCCCTCCCAGCATCAGAGTCTTATTAGCTTTTGATTGTTTGGATTTACTGGCTGTCACATAATACTGATAAGCGTTTTTTTAGCTGAGAGTACAATTGAAAAGCATCTTATGACTTTCTGCCAGACTATCAGCCTATCACACCAGTGGTTTGTGGGTGTTGTAATTACAGTTTCTGCACTTGGTTTTTGTGGCTTTCTATGAATCAGGAAGTCTCATAAACTGGGCATGCCACACCTCCATAGGGATGACACCCACCATGGGAGTCCATTCTTGACAGACCTGGGCGTAGCTCCACATACCCAGCAATTAGATTTCTTATGGTAGTCGGCACAGGAATGTGCCCATGAAATGAAAACGTTATCTTGTGCTGGAACTATGGCTAGACCCAGGATGATACCAACAAGCCCGGGTAGTAGAAGTTGATTGTAGAGCTTCATTTCTTCTTCTTCTTTTTAAAGATGATCTTGGTTTCATGAGGATCAGTAGGGTCCTTCTGTGTAGTCCACTCGGCCTCCTCTGGGTCTGCATTGGTATGCCTTCTTCACTCTCATGTGCTGGATCCAGGGAGTGACACCTGCAACTTTAACTGCCGTATGTGTGGCTAAAACAACAGTATAAGGATCTTTCCAATGTCGGGTCAAGGAATTGTGTTTCCAGTCCTTGACCCACACCTGATCACCGAACACAAATTCATGAATCTGTTCCCCAAGGGGGAATGATACACTTTCTTGTACAAACTTAGTTACCTGATTTATTACCTTACCTGATTGTTCCATCTGATGTGAAATTCCAGCCCCTTACCTGTGGCAAATCTGCTAACACCTGCCTCACTATGGGAAGGGGTCTCCCATAGAAAATTTCATAAGGAGAATAACTGTGGGATTGCGGGGTTACCTTAATATGAGTAAGGCTGCCGGAAGCAAGTCCATCCATGAACAGTCAGTCTCTATGATCCATTTTGAAAGTGTCTCTTCAAGAGTTTGGTTGGTTCTTTCCACCATTCCAGAACTCTGGGGCCTATATTCTGTATGTAATTTCCACTTGATATTTAGAGCTTTACATACCTGTTGAATTAAATTGGCTACAAAGGCAGGGCCGTTGTCTGATGCTATACTGGTTGGGAAACCAAATCTGGGAATTATTTCTCGAATCACACAGTGAGCTACTTCATTTGCTTTTTCAGTTCGGATGGGGAAGGCCTCCGCCCAACTGGAGAAGGTACATGCTATGACTAGTAAGTAACGATAATGCCCATAGGGTTTCATCTTAGTAAAGTTCACCTCAAAATGCTCAAAGGGCAGAATGCCCTTTAACTGTATTCCTGGAGACCTTTCTTTATGTTTGGGGGCAGCGTTGACCTATGAGCAAGCAGAAAAATTCTGGGATTCCATTCTACATAGGGAAGAAAGCCATGGAATTAAGAAATTTTCCGAATCAATTTTTCCATTTTGTCATGCCTCAAGTGGGTTGTCTGGTGAATCTGAGACACTAGTGAGGGGGCCAGAGTCTTGGGAACCAGCAACCTGCCATATGGCAGTTCCCACCAACCTTTTTCATTTTTGGTGGCCCTCTCTGTTTTAGCCAATTGATCTTGGGCCAGGGTATACTGTGGGAGAGTTGAAGTTAACTCAGGCACTTTCCAGAATACAAAGGTTCTAATAAACCCACCACCACCAGCCCCAAGTTCTTTAGCTGCCACCTTTGTAATTTTGTTTGCCAGTCATTTTCCTCACACCTGTTAGGTGTCCTCGTTTTGGTGACCCTGGCCATGCATCATTGCCACTTTTTCAGGTTCCCATACAGCATCTAGAAGGGTCAAGATCTCCTCCTTTCTGTTAGCTGTCAAGAGACTTCTCTCCTTGTAGGGCCCCACGCATGTGCAACGTAGTGAAAGCACACCTAGCGTCAGTGTAAATGTTCGTCTTCTTACCTTTTGACAGCTGGAGAGCCCGAATTAGAGCATATAATTCGGCTCGCTAAGCAGACCAGTGGGATGGCAGGGAACCAGCTGCAACGATGGTTTCCTCTGTGACTACTGCATGTCCCGACAGCCATTGTCCTTGTTTCACCAGGCTGGTGCCGTTGGTGTATAGGACCCAATCTGGGTCCGGGATTGGCTGGTCCCTCAGCTCAGGCCTGCTAGCATAAACTTCTTCCAAGATCTCTTTACAATTATGTGAGTGTCCACCTTCTCCCACAGGAAAGAGTGTAGCTGGGTTTAAGGCCTGGCAAGGCTCAATAGTGACATGGGGGTTCTCACATAAAAGCTCCTGGTATTGTGTAATCTGAGACATTGACAGCCACTTGTGGGGGTCCTCTTGGAGGAGAGCGTTGACTTCATGGGGGACTTTTAAGGTTAAGTCTCGGCCCGAAGTCAGCTTGGTTGCCTCCTGAACCAGTAAAGCAACTGTAGCAATTGCCTGTAAACATCTAGGCCATCCGGTGGCAACACTGTCCAGTCGTTTGGAGAGATAGGCCACTGGTCTGTCCCATGTTCCCATAGTCTGGGTTAATACCCCCATAGCCACTTTATCCTTTTCAGTTACATAAACAGTAAATGGCTTAGTAAGGTCTGGCAGGCCCAAGGTGGGTGCCGATGTAAGTGCCAACGTTAGTTCTTCACAGGACTGCTGCTGTCTTTCAGTCCAATGTAATGAATCCCCTCTGGCCCTGTTAGGAGTTCACATAAAGGCTGGGCCATCTGAGAATATCCTGGGATCCAAATCCTACAAAACTCAGTAGCTCCCAAAAACTCTCGGACCTGTCATCGAGTTTTTGGTTGTGGGATTCTAAATATGACTTCTTTCCTGGACTGGTCTAACAGGCTCATGCCCTCTCTGAGAACAAACCCCATATATCTTACCTCCTTCTTGCAGACCTGTGCCTTTTTCTTTGAAAGCCGGTAGCCCCTTCCATCAGCAGTTCTAGCAAAGCCTCGGTCCCTTCCCAGCAGTCTTCTTTGTTCTCAGCAGCCAACAGCAAGTCTTCCACATATTGTAACTGCCAGCACCTAAACCTCCCCAGCTGGAACAAGTCCAGGTCGGAAGTCAAGTCTTCTCAGAAGATGGTTGGGGAGTTTTTAAATCCTTGTGGGAGATGAGTCCAAGTGAGTTGTTGTTTGGTGCCCCCTGCTGGATCTTCCCACTCAAAAGCAAAAATGGGTTGGGATACCTGGGCAAGGTGGATGCAAAAGAATGGTCTTTGAGATCTAAGTCTAGATCTTAGCTCTCAGTGGGAGGAGGCTGAGCAAGGTAAAGGGGTTAGGAACAGTGGGGTATAGAGTTATGGTTGCTTGGTTGACCAGTCTGAGGTCCTGTACAGATCTATAGTCGTGTCCACCTTCTTTCTTAACTGGCAGAATTGGTGTGTTCCTGGCCGCCTGGCATTCAGTTAGGTTTATATGTGGCAAAATGCCAACTCGGGCCTCCAACTCATCAATACCGGCAGCGGTTATTGACGTTTCCTGACTGGTGTGGCACCAGGTTTGAATTCTGTTACCACTGGAGCATGATGTTTGGCGAGCCAGGTGGGGAGGGGGGTTGTCTTCTGCCCAAACCCTGGGGAATTGCTGGATTAGCTCTCTCTCTTGATTGCCTAATCCCTCTGACTTCCCTCCTGGAGGATCACGTTACTTCCATTCATCTTGAGGGGTCACTGAGAGGGATAGTAAATAGGTGCTTGAACCCACTCGAAGAGTAGGCCTTTGGTGGGGGGAAAAGGTCACTTGTGCCCCCAATTTAGACAGCAAGTCTCTTCCCAACAAAGGTACTGGGCATTCAGGGATGTATAGAAATTCATGAGTCACTTGGTGTCCCCGCATCTGACATTTTCGGGGTAGGGAGAATGGCCTAATCAGCTCTTCCCCAGTTACTCCTGCTATAGCAGTGGCCTTTGTTGAGAGGGGTGCCACCGGTTCAGTGACCACTGACATTTCTGCTCCAGTGTCCACCATAAAGTCAATAATTTGGTCCCCCACTTTTAATTGTACCATGAGCTCTCGGGGGCCTTGTGTCTTTGAGCCCCAGCACCCCTATTCAGTGTGTAGTCTGGCCAGCCCTAAAACAGCCGATGCTAAATCCTTTTCCCTGCTACTTTGGGGACATTCATTATTCCAGTGGCCAAAGCCCTGGCATCGAGCACATTGATTTGGTTGTAGGGCGGCCCTGGGCCTCCTTGTAGAGGGCCTGCCGTGAGGTTGGTTGTGGTTCAGAGAGGGCTGGAGTGGTCTAGAGAGGGATCCTCCCAGGGCTGCGGCCCGTCCTGTGACCTTCTGGTCTCTTATTATCTTCTCTCCGCCGTTTTTCAACTTCCCTTTATGTCTCCGTGTCTCTATTCCTGAATACCTTATCAGCGATCTCAATTATTTGTAAGCTAGTCATGGCCAATACCCCGTCTACATTTTGAAGCTTGTGTCTGATATCGGAGTAGGCTTGAGACACAAAGGGTGCATTGATCACCATCTGAGATGCAACAGCTTCTGGATCTACTGGCCTCACACAGTCTTTCACAGAACTCAGAGGGTGATTCGATCTCCCTTTGAATCACTTGGAGGGTTTTGTCATATTTATAGGTTTCCGGCCCCCCCTACTGAGGACTTGTAGAATAGCCGCCCAAAATATCTCCAAGTGGCCCCTTCCTCCCTCTGTGTTATAGTCCCAGTTGGGACTATATTGGGTGGCTAGTTCTGCCCACCACTGTGGGTTTATGGAACCCTCATGTGCCATTTCTCCTAGCCATTTTCTAGCTGTAGTTAGGATCCTGTGTCTTTCTTCAGTGTTGAAAAGGGAGACTAGTGGTTGGATTATGTCATCCCACATAGGGCAGTGGGTTTGAAAAATACTCCCCATTAGTCTAATCATGGCTTGTGGTTCCCCTGAGTATGGTGGAGTATGTCTTTGCCAATTTAATATATCCGTAGAGGAGAACGGCTGGTAACAATAGGCTACAGGGGGCTGGTGGTAGTGGCCATCTGCCCCCTGAACCAGAGGCTACTGTAACTCTCTGAGGGGCATTTGTAGCAGGGCCCTTTCCTCCGGCTCCTATAGCAGAGCACAGCCACTGATTCTGGTGTCTCCTTGCCCCTTCCCATCAGTACTCACCAGGAGAGGTGGGTATAGCTTGGGTGGTTCGGCTGGAACCAGATCCTGGAAGTGTTGGCCTGAGGCTTCTGCTGCCAGGATCCGAGCCTGCTGAGGTGGCGGCTCCGCGACCTCTGGGGGAGCTGGCGGGGAAGCGGCTGCTGAAGCCTCAGCAGGCTTAGGATCCGGCATCAAAGCAGCTTTCTGTCCCGGTGGAGCTTGAGGCGGTGGGCAGGTCATCTAGTATGGGGGAGGAGGCAGTTCATCCCCATCGGGATCCTGCAGGATCTCTTTCTTATCATCAGTCAATTTTTGTGCCATTAATAATTTTCCTTTTCCTTTCTGAATACGAATCTCACCCACGGGGGAGGGTCTTGAGCCAACCCTAGCCATGAGTCAATATATGGGAATTGATCCAGGTGTCCCTGCTCTCTTATGACTAATGCATAGACTGCTTTTACTATATTTAAGTCCATGGTGCCCTGTGGTGGCCATCCAACGCCCATGGAGGGCAATTCCACCTCACGGAGCATGCAGAGTCGGTTAGGCATCATCCTCACCCCATAATCTCCTCCAAATCCTTTCTTAAAATTCTTAATCATGCTGCTGCTGCTGCTGCTAAGTCGCTTCAGTCATGTCCAATTCTGTGCAACTCCATAGATGGCAGCCCACCAGGCTCCCCCGTCCCTTGGATTCTCCAGGCAAGAATATTGGAGTGGGTTGCCATTTCCTTCTCCAATGCATGAAAGTGAAAAGTGAAAGTAAAGTCTCTCCATCGTGTCGGACTCCTAGTGATCCCATGGACTGCAGCCTACCAGGCTCCTCTGTCCATGGGATTTTCCAGGCAAGAGTACTGGAGTGGGTTGCCATTGCCTTCTCCGCTTAATCATGCATTCCAATACAGTTGCCTTGGACTCACTTCCTCCCATTGTGCTTACCTTCTCAGATCTTCTCTTTCTCCTTTTCGTTCTGTCTACCAAGTTTCTGGTATCCATCCTAAGTACTTCTGATATTTCCACTCAGTGAAACACTTGAACTGCCATTCCACCTCCTTCCTAACTGGGAAGAGAAGAGTCTTACCTGCTAGATCCCAAAGGAAAAGGGGGATTGGTGTGACTTAACGGGCTGGTCGGTACAGTTGAACCAGAACACCACGTTGTCCAAGACTGTTTCTCCTCTGACTTTAAGAGTCCATTCTGCCTTGGTAGGCTTGATCGGTTGCAGATGAAAACACAGATGAATTAGATACCCCATGTCCCAGGCCGTCTCCAGAAAGGCCAATCCATATTCACTCACGTATCTCCTTCCTTCTATCCTGACAAGCCTGAGAGGATTAAGAATTTCACAAAGATGGGACACCTCCTCAGGGAGGGTAGAATACGAGCATACAAGGACCAAGTTTCTTCCCCCAAAAGCCCTCTCACAATTGCCTGGTGTTAGTTTACCCCAAGACGGCACAGATACCACTTCCTTTGTGACATTCACAACCAAGCTTTCCCCAAAAAGCCCTCTCGTAATCACCTGGTAATAATCTACACCAAGATAGTGCAGATACTGCCACCTTTTTACACTCACGATCAGCACGCTCCAATTTCCTCCCAGGGGGTTGATCAGGCCCCCTCTTCCACCCTGCTGGGTGGGAATCTTCCTTACCTGAGTGCTCGGTTCCCCTGTTGCTGTTCACTACCTGCTAATGTGAAAGGTCCGGGCATTGAGAAGCAGAATCTCTGCAGAAGAGTGAGGTGCCTTCCCCCCTCTAGGAGATCCAACTTGCAAGGCCATGGAGTAGACCCAAATGGCAATTGTCTCCTCAAAGTGAGGAGTTTCCCAGCCAATGCACTCAATGGTATAGCCAAGCGTTCTGGGAAACAAACTCACTCAGAAGGACAGCGTGAATAGTAGAGTGCAGGTTATCACACCGGCGGGTCCGAGGCAGAGTTTCCTCTTTAGCCAGGGACCCCGACCGACTTTTGTGACAACCTTATGTACCTTAAGTGTATGTGCCCTAACCCACATCCCCAGATTTCTCAAGTTAGCTAAGGAAAACATTAGAAGGAGATACGATCAGGTTATAGTCAAGATTCGCAATCTAAAGTCCAACTAGTCATGCAGTACAGCCCACACCAATGGGCATTGCTAGGTTACAGAAGGTGATTGATTATGCAGTAAACCATTCTTCTTGGCTCCAGGGAGTCTAGGTGTGAGATCAGCCTGGTCCATTTGTCCCGTAGGGAGGCTCATTTGGTCATTCTGATATGCCATTTCCATGGCTACCAGATATATGGACCAAAGTTTGCTGAGAGTTCAAAATGGAATTTCCTTTCTTTCAAAATGGAGTCAGTTTAGTCATAGCAGCCTGCTCTTTTCCTCTTCACATACATGAGCTCAAAGGGACGGAGGAAAGATGGGGCCCATGGAGTAGCCCGAATGCAAGCCAAAGCCATGGGAAGGAGTTAGGTTCATGGCCTTTGTAGTTCTAGAGAGAGTTTGGTTAGGTGACTTTTGAGAATCCTCTACTTTTCCCGAGGATTGGGGTCTGTAGGGAATATATAATTTCCAGGTTATGCCAAGGGACTGGGCTATTTGTTGAGTGATTTGGGAGATGAAAGCTGGCCCATTATTGAACTGGAGAGAGAGTGGGAGGCCAAAGCGAGGGATGATTTCTCTTATGAGAAAGTGTTACCTCTGAGGCAGTTTCTGATCTCATAGGAAAAGCCTCAATCCATCCTGAAAAAATGTCTGCTAGAGTGAGGATAAGTTTTATTTTTCATATTGGAGGCATGTGAGTGAAGTCAATTGGCCAGTCCTCTCCTGGGATATGTCCTGGAGCCTGATGTATTGGGGTGAGGGAACAGGCTTTAGGGCTCCCTGCAGTGAGACCAAGGAGCAGATGGTGCAAGAGTGAATGATTTGTTGTAGGAGTGAAAGAAGGTTGGGCTAGGTGATAAGAGGTCTTAAGAGATGATAAAGAGGTTTAGTGCCTACCTGTAGGGCCTGATGAATGTCTGTAAGAATCTGTGTGGCCTGAGCTTGGGGAAGGACATAGAGACCCTGTTTTTGTAACCAATCTCCTTGTGGTTGTGCTCCCTCTTGTAATAATTGTGTTTTCTTCTTCAGGGAGGTAAAGGGGCTTTATGTTGGGGATTACCATAAACTATTGAGATGATGATCAGAGTGAGGCTTGTTTTACGTCTCTGTGGCATGGTTGCCCCATGAAATGGGATCTGAGGCCCCCTGGTGACTTCAGCGATGTATGATGCCTACTGCAGTAGGAATGTTAGCTGTTTTTAAAAGTTGAAGTATAAGTGGGGCATTAGTTATGGGAGAGCCTTTAGTAGATAGGAGCCCTTGTTCCTTCCAAATGGCATCATGTGAGTGTGTGATGTGGAAAGCATATTTAGAATCAGTGTATATGTTTGCTTTCTTGTTAGCTGCAAGGGTAAGGGCTCTAGTTAGCACAATAAGTTCTGCCTTTTGGGAAGAGGTTCCTGAGGGGAGAGGTTGGGATTCAATAATTTTGGTGTCAGAGACAATTGCATATCCAGCTACATTTTGCTTCTGATGTTGCGGAGGAGCTGCCATCTATATACGAAGGAAAGTCAGGGTTATTTAAAGGGGTTGAGGAAACGTGGGAGAAATGGAGCATGAGGTCCTCTAATGCCTCTTTGCAAGTATGGATGAAGAATTAAGGGTAAGGGTGGTGGGGTTGAGAATAGGACAGCATTCAAAGGAGAACTCGAGAGATTCAAGAAGGGTGACATGAATTAGTTGGATGCATAAAGGAGATAGAAGGGTCCTGGATTTGTGAGAAAGTACGTCCTTAAAGCCATGTGGTGAAGGAATAATAGTGGGTGTTCCAAAAGTCGGTTTTTTACTTTCCTGAGTGAGGAGTGCAGCTGCTGCCAGAGCACATAGGCAGGCTGGCCATCCTTGAACTGTGGGATCTCATTGCTTCAATAGATAAATGACGGGTGAAGCAAGAGCCAAAACTCCTCGGGGCAAGAAAGGTCAGAAAGTGTGAGAGCTGGGCTGAGAGAATGGCTTGCTTAAGGGTCTTCAAGGCTGAACAGATATTTGATTTTAGCTCTAGGGGTTCTGAAAGATCTCCTTGGGTGGCTTCATATAGGGGTTGTGCCAAGAGAGTGAAATCAGGAATCCAGAAGCATCGATACCCAGCTGACCCCAAGAAGGACAGGCTCTCTGTTTCAATGTAAGGAGTGGTAGAGTGGATATAAGGGACTTTCTATTGGTAGTAATATATCTTTTTGTTGGTCTTAAAAGGACTCCAAGATAGGTGACTCTAGGAAGAGAGCTGAACCTTGGTGGGAGATATTTGATAGCCTCCATCGGCTAGAAAATTGAGGAGTTGTATAGTGTGTTGTTGAGAGCATGTACGTGAAGGATTACCAAGGAGGAGATCATCACATATTGGAGGACAGTACTTGGAGTAAGATCAAGAGAGGTTAGGTCTGATGCTAGAGCCTGGCCAAAGAAATGAGGGCTATCACGAAAGCCTTGTTGGAGGACTGTTCGTGTTAGCTGTTGGGAGCCATGATTGTCTGGATCGGTCCAGGTAAAGGCAAAGAGGTCTTGAGAGTCTGGGTATAAGGGGATAGTAAAGAAGGCATCTTTGACGTCTAGAACAGTGAAGTGGGTAGTGGAAGAGGGAATGAGAGAGAGAAGAGAATAGGGATTTGGAACTATTGGGTGTATGGGGCTAACAGCTGAGTTGGTAAGTCTCAGGTCCTGGACCAGGCGATAAGAGCCATTTGGCTTTTTGACAGGTAGGATGGGGTGTTATAGGGAGAGTAAGTTGGGCACAAGAGGCCCTGACATAGGTGTTTAGTGACGATAGGCTTTAACCCTTGTTGATGTTTTTGGGAGATGGGGTATTGTGGTTGATTGGGAAATTTAGAGGGGTCTTTGAGATGGATATGAATTGGAGCATGGTGAGAGGCAACAGTTGGGTTATTTGTATCCCAAACTATGGGGTTTATGGATGAGGAGGGCAATGGGATGGGGCGAGGAGGTGGGGTTGAGGAGCATTAGCCAGGCTAGATCAGAGTGTGGGCTTGGAATAGTAATAGAGGCTTTGAATTTTGAGAGAAGGTCTTTCCCAAGAATAGGAGTGTGGCGTTTGGGGAGTATGAGGAAAGAATGGGAAAATGGGTTATCTTGAAGTGTGCAAGGTAGAGGCTCTGTTATTCGTGGTGTAGACATTAAACCATCAACCCCTGTAGCAGAGACCTGAGAGACCTTGGTTTTTCTGGAGTAGGCAGGCATAGCAGAGTAAGTGAACCCTGTGTCAATGAGAAAGGAGATCGGCTTACCTGCCACTGTAAGAGTAACCCCAGGCTCCATAGAGGTGATGAGAGTCGGGGCCTGGGGCCCTGGGCACCTTCAGTCCTCAGCAGCGAGTCCAAGGAGGCTGGGCAGAGCTGGGTCGGAGGACTCCTGCTTGGGACCAGGAGGGGATGTCTGGATCCCTGGAGGGGGATTGGAGCAGTGGACCTTCCAATGTCCCTCTATGCCACAGCTGGGACACGGACATGGAGGGGGCGTTGGTTGAGGCATGAGCAGCCCAGAGACCTTCTTTGCCACATTTGAAGCAGGACCCAGGGCGCTTCCTTCTTTGTTGGTTGATGGAGGCTTAGAGCCATGTAGGGCAGTGGCTCAAAGTTGGTATTTGGCTTGATCTCCCTGGGCCTTCTCTAGCTTTGCCTGTCCTTCTCGGTTATTGAAAATCGTAAAAGCTAAATTTAAAAGGTCTCATCGAGGAGTTTGAGGGCCTTCTGCCTTTTTTAGTTTCTTGTGGATATCTGGGGACAACTGGGAGACAAAATGGGTGTCATCCAAAGGGACAATGTGCCCTTTGATGAAGTGGGGTCTAATTTTGCATATTTTTGTAGTGCTTCTGTTAAATTGTGCTGGGTTTTCATCTAGTCTTTATTTCCTGGAGCTTTTCAAAGTTGATGGCTTTATGCCCTGCCTTTTGAAGGCCCACAATGAGGCAAGCAACCATATGATTATGGGTTGCTCGTGCAGGTCTCCCAGCCTAATAATCACAGTTGGGATCATCCCGGGGGACGGCCGTTGCCCCTATGGGCTTAGTGTCATCTGTCCTGTGTACCTCATCAGCATGCACCTGAGAGGCTTGCCATACTTGCTCCTTCTCTTCTGGGAGACGAGTGGAGGAAAGTGTGATGTAAATATCATGCCAGGTTAAGTCATAAGACTGAGTGAGATATTTGAATTCTTTTAGATAATTATCAGGGTCTGAGGAGAAGGAGCCAAGGTGTTTTTCAATTTGAGATAAATCGGTGAGGGATAATCGGACATGAACCTGAACACTGCCTTCTGCTCCAGCTGCTTCCCCTAAAGGGAGGAGTGGAGCAGGGAAAGGAGCTGGGTCCTGCTGTGAAGTTTCCTGTTTAAAAGTTGTTCAGGATCGGGTATGGGGAGGGGATCTAGAGAGGTCTGGGTAAAGCCTTGGGACCCTCAGGGTAGAGGGTGGGGCTCAGATTTCAGAGCTTGCCTCTGGAACTGGCAGGGGAGGAGGGTTGGGAGCTGAGGCGGTGGCCTGTGGTTGAGAAGAAGGGAGGGAGGAGGGGGCATACGGTGGAGGTTGTGGAACTGGATCTGAAACATCTGCAAGGAGATTGACAGACATAGGGTTAGATAGGCTGTAGTATGAAGGGTTGAAGGAAGAAGAAAAGTCTGAACAGGGATCAGGAGACATTGTATCAGGAGGATCTGGCCCAGAGTGGGCTAAGAGTATTTCAGAAGTAGAGCAGGATTCACAAGGAGAAGGTCGAGAGTGAAGAAAGCCTGAACATAATGGATTTCTAACCACTTGCTGTTGCGGTGGCAGAAGTTGAGGTCCTGTAGAGTAGACAGCATATTAAAAAGCAGAGACATTACTTTGCCAACAAAGGTCTGTCTAGTCAAGGCTATGGTTTTTCCAGTAGTCGTGTATGGATGTGAGAGTTGGACTATAAAGAAAGCTGAGTGCTGAAGAATTGATGCTTTTGAACTGTGGTGTTGGAGAAGACTCTTGAGAGTCCCTTGGATGGCAAAGGGATCCAACCAGTCCATCCTAAAGGAGATCAGTACTGGGTGTTCATTGGAAGGACTGATGCTAAAGCTAAAACTCCAATACTTTGACCACCTGATGTGGAGAGCTGACTCATTTGAAATGACCCTGATGCTGGGAAAGATTGAGGGCCAGAGGAGAAGGGGATTACAGAGGATGAGGTGGTTGGATGACATCACCAACACAATGGACATGGGTTTGGGTGGAATCTGATAGTTAGTGATAGACAGGGAGGCTTGGCGTGCCGTGGTTCGTGGGGTCGCAAAGAGTCGGACATGACTGAGTGACTGAACTGAACTGAACTGATTGCCATTTTATAAATGTTTGGGGTTGATTTTGTAGATCATTTTTTCTTCTCTTGTATTTCTTGACTATATAAGTCCATTTAACATTTGCTGTAAAGCTGGTTTGGTGGTATTGAATTTTCTGAACTTTTGCTTGTCTGAAAAGCTTTTTATTTCTCCATCAATTTTGAGTGAGAGCTTTGCTGGGTACAGTAATCTTGGTTGTAGTTTTTTCTTTTTCAGTACTTTAAATATTTTCTGCCATTCCCTTCTGGCCTGCAGAATTTCTGCTGAAAGATCTGCTAAGCATATGGGATTTCCCTTGTATTTTACTTGTTGCTTCTGCCTTGCTGCTTTTAATATTCTTTCTTTGTATTTAGTCTCTGTCAGTCTTTGTTAGTTTGGTTAGTATATATCTTGGCGTGTTTATCCTTGGGTTTGTCCTGTATGGGACTCTTTGTGCTTCTTGGACTTGATTGGCTATTTCCTTTTCCATGATGGGGAAATTTTCAACTATAATCTCTTCAAGAATTTTCTCATACACTTTCACTTTCTCTTCTTCTGGGACCCCTATAATTCGAATGTTGGTGTGTTTGATATGGTCCCAGAGGTGTCTGAGACTGTCCTCAGTTCTTTTCATTCTTTTTACTTTATACTGCTTTTCAAAAGTTATTTCCACTTTTTCATCTTCTAGCTCACTGATTCGTTCTTCTGCTTTAGATACTCTGCTATTGACTTCATCTAGAGTATTTTTAATTTCAGTAATTGTGTTGTTTGTCTCTGTATGCTTATTCTATACATTTTCTAGGTCTTTGTTAATTGATTCTTGCATTTTCTTCATTTTGTTTTCACAGTTTTTGATCATCTTTACTATCATTATTCTGAATTCTTTTTCAGGTAATTTTCGTATTTCCTTGGCCTTAGAAAGCATCACTACGAACAAAGCTAGTGGAGGTGATGGAATTCCAGTTGAGCTATTTCAAATCTTGAAAGACGATGCTGTGAAAGTGCTGCACTCAATATGCCAGCAAATTTGGAAAACTCAGGAGTGGCCACGGGACTGGAAAAGGTCAGTCTTCATTCCAATCCCAAAGAAAGGGAATGCCAAAGAATGCTCAAACTACCGCACAATTGCACTCATCTCACATGCTAGTAAAGACATGCTCAAAATTCTCCAAGCCAGGCTTCAGCAATATGTGAACCGTGAACCCCCAGATGTTCAAGCACGTTTTAGAAAAGGCAGAGGCACCAGAGATCAAATTGCCAACATCCGCTGGATCATGGAGAAAGCAAGAGAGTTTCAGAAAAACATCTATTTCTGCTTCATAGACTATGCCGAAGCCTTTGACTGTGTGGATCACAATAAACTGTGGAACATTCTGAAAGAGATGGGAATCCCAGACCACCTGACCTGTCTCTTGAGAAACCTGTATGCAGGTCAGGAAGCAACAGTTAGAACTGTATATGGAACAACAGACTGGTTCCAAATAGGAAAAGGAGTACGTCAAGGCTGTATATTGTCACCTTGCTTATTTAACTTATATGCAGAGTACACCATGAGAAACGCTGGGCTGGAAGAAGCAGAAGCTGGAATCAAGATTGCTGGGAGAAATATCGATAACCTCAGATATGCAGATGACACTACCCTTATGGCAGAAAGTGAAGAGGAACTCAAAAGCCTCTTGATGAAAGTGAAAGAAGAGAGTGAAAAGGTTGTCTTGAAGCTCAACATTCAGAAAACAAAGATCATGGCATCTGGTCCCATCACTTCATGGCAAATAGATGGAAAAACCATGAAAACAGTGTCAGACTATTTGTTTGGACTTCAAAATCACTGCAGATGCTGATTGTAGCCATGAAATTAAAAGATGCTTACTCCTTGGAAGGAAAGTTATGACCAACCTAGATAGTATATTAAAAAGCAGAGACATTACTTTGCCAACCAAGGTCCGTATAGTCAAGCTATGGTTTTTCCCGTGGTCATGTATGGATGTGAGATTTGGACTGTGAAGAAAGCTGATCGCCAAAGAATTGATGCTTTTGAACTATGGTGTTGGAGAAGACTCTTGAGAGTCCCTTGGACTGCAAGGAGATCCAACCAGTTCATTCTAAAGGAGATCAATCCTGGGTGTTCATTGGAAGGACTGATGCTAAAGCTGAAACTGCAATACTTTGGCCACCTCATGCAACGAGTTGACTCACTGGAAAAAACTCTGATGCTGGGAAAGGTTGGGGGCAGGAGGAGAAGGGGACGACAGAGAATGAGATGGCTGGATGGCATCACCGACTCTGTGGACATGAGTTTGAGTGAACTCCGAGAGTTGGTGAGGGACAGGGAGGCCTGGCGTGCTGTGATTCATGGGGTCACGGAGACTCGGACACGACTGAGTGACTGAACTGAACTGAACTGAGCTGAACTGAACTGTCATTTATTTGGATTTATGTGTTTCTCGTTTGTCCCTTCATTTGTGCAGTATTTCACTCTTTTCTTTTTTTTTTTTTAAGTTATTGTGTTTGAGATCTCCTTTTCCCAGGCTTCAAGGAAAGTTGAATTCTTTCCTTGAAGAAGGTTGAATTCTTTCTTCCTTTTCGTTTCTGCCCTCCTAAGATTGGGCCAGTGGTTTGTGTGAACTTTGTATAGGGTGAGATTTGTTCTGAGTTTTTGTTTGTTTGTTTTTCCTCTGACAGGCAAGGCTGAGTGAGGTGGTAATCTTTTTTGCTGATGATTTGGTTTGTATTTTTGTTTTGTTTGTTGTTTAAATGAAGTGTCCTGCATGGGATGCTATTGGTGATTGAGTGATGCTGGGTCTTGTTTTCAAGTGGTTTCCTTTGTGTGAGTTCTCACTATTTGATACTTCCTAGGGTTAGTTCTCTGGTAGTCTAGGTTCTTGGAGTCAGTGCTCCCACTCCAAAGGCTCAGGGTTTGGTCTCTGGTCAGGAACGAAGATTCCACAAGTGATTTATTATGGCATTAAGGGAGAGTAAAACAAATACCCCAAAGCAAGAAACCAAAGATGAACCCCAGACAAATGGCAGTTACAAAATCAGGCAAATAATAATTAAAATAATGGAATATACACATATACATATACCCCCATGAGTAAAGTGAAAACAGTGCAACAAAAATAAAGTACAGTAGACTGATCTGGGGAACAAAGGAAATCAAAAATTATATTTATCAGTTAAGAACAAAACTAACTTAAGCACAAACTGGAAAACAAAACAAAAGCAAGGTACCAAGTGGGGAATAAAGCAATGAAAACAAAACTAACAAATATGCTGAGTGGAAAGGAAAGAAAGAAAAGGAAGAAAGAATAGATATGCAAAGTTAAATAGAGGTAGATGTAGAAGATCTATATAAAGATTAACTGCAAGGGGAAAAGAACAGTAGGAAAGGCAAATGAAGGAATAAAAGTAGAAAAAATATAATAAGTTTAAAAAATTAAAATTAAAAAAAAGAGAAAAGAGAAAGAAAAAGGAAGAAGAAAGTAAAAAGGGGGAAAAAAAGGAAAACTTCACAGAACCACCAAAGCCCAATGTAGAGGCAGAAGTTTATAACAACAATAGAAAGTGTGACTGAATATACACATATACATATACATCCATAAGCAAAATCAAAACAGTCCAACAAAAATTAAATACTGTTGATTGACTCAGTGAACAAAGGAAACCAAATATTATATCTACCAGAACAAAACTAATTGAATCACAAACTGGAAAACAAAACAAAAGCAAGGTGCCAACTGGGGAATAAAGCAATGAAAATAAGACTAACAAATATGTTGAGTGTAAAGGAGAGAAAGAAAAGATAGAATAGATATGAAAAGTTAAATAGAGGTAGATAAAGATGATTTACACACATTAAAGATTAACTGCAAGGGGAAAAGAACAGTAGGAAAAGCAAACAAAGGAATAAATGTAGAAAAAATAATACTAGGTTTAAAAATTTTAAAAAGAGAAAAGAAAATAAAAGAGAAAAACGCCACAGAATCGCAAAAACCCAATGTAGAGGCAGAGGTTTAAGAGAACAATAAAAACTGTGACTGAGGAAAAAGAAAATGCTGAAAAGCTTAATTGGATTTCTTAGTGCCAATAAAATTGACAACTACAATGGGGGGTGGGGGGTGGGGAAGGAAAACAGAAAAAAATCCAAAAGAATCTATAGAACAAGTCAAAAAATAAGAATAAGAAATGTTTTCTTGAATCTCTGCTGTCAGAGTCCTTTCCCGCACTGGGAATCACAGTCCACTTACCTCCCTAGGATGCTCTCCAACACTGTACTGATCTCTGGACCTGCTGTGGGGACTGCTCAGATTCTAATCTGGTCCTACTCCTGTATGTTCTTGCCTCCAACGTCCACAGCTATCAGAACTAGTGTGTTTTCTTTTGTGAGCGCTCTCAATGGCCTTTAATATATTCCATAGACACAGTCTGCTTAGTTGATCGTGGGGATTTAATCTGCAGCTTGTACAGCTGGTGGGAAGGTTTTGGGTCTCCTTCCTTAGTCACACTGCTCCTGGGCTTCAATTGTGGTCATCTGCTAGGGTTTAGCTCCTGAGGCTGCCCTGGAGGGCTTAGGTTTGCCCCTGTGAGGGCCAGGTGTGGAAGTGGTGCAGCTGCTTGGGTCACAGGGGTTCTGGCAGCATCAGGTACTCAGGGGGGTTGGTGGCTAGGGCAGCAGGAAATATAGTGCTCTTGAAGGGTATGGCAACCAGTACTGGCCAATACACTCCAGTACGCTTGCCTGGAGAACCACTCTGACAGAGAAGCTTGGCAGGTCACAGTCTATTGGGGTAGCAAAGAGTTGGAAGGACCCTGTGTGCATAAACACAAGACTTTTTTTTCGTTTTATGCCTGTGGCAGCTCTGCCCCAGTGAGAGTTGAGCATGAAGGTGGTGCAGCTGCTTGGCTTGCAGGGACCCTGGAGGCCCCAAGTTTTCAGGAGCACAAACTGCCTCTGTGGTTATGGTCCTATCAGAGTCTTTTCAAGCCTCTTGTAGTTGGCCATCAGAAGGCCTCTTTGGCCAATCTTTCTCTGTAGCTCCACCCATTCCGGCACTTAGAAGGATCTCTTGCCTGGGGTCTTTCTCTGTTGTTTGGTGCGTCAGGAACATAGAGGTGGCCCCCTGACTGGGGTCCTACTCTGTAGATCGGCACATCAGGCACTTAAAGGAGCACCCTGGGTGGGGTCCTACTCTGTAGCTCAGTGCGTAAGGCATTTGATGGACCAGCCTCCCTATTGTTCAGCTGCCGATGCTGATGCGTGGAGAGAGGCTATGGTGATGGCTCCATCCCCTACGCGTGACTCAGCAGTATCGCCTTGCTTCCATGGCTGCCTAGCTTTCATCCAAAGGCATTTCCCCCCACAATCTCCTCCCTCACCTCCCCTCGATCTGTCTCTCCACAGTCAACAGCATCCCTTGCACTGGGATTGCTCCACAATCCCTAACTCCAGCTCCCAGCCACTGCCCCTTCCAGGAAACCCGCATTCCTGACCAGCATATGTATGACTGTGGCAAGGACTGTCTGATTCTCATTCCATTTACGCTGCCACAGGTCAGCTGTTTCATTCTCAGCCTTAAATGTTTCTCCTCTGACTCAGACAATTGTCCTGTTGTGGGGATCGGATGCCCGCTTCAGTTCCCCCACCCGCCGAGGGTAGGTCCAGTCCTACTAATACTCCTGTTTTTCCCCCTAGTTCCTTCATCCTACCTAATTTTGCGTGGTTCTTTATATTATTTTCCACTGGTTAGGTCCTCCTGTCTGCTCTCAGCTGGTGTTCTGCATGCATTTCTGTGTCTGAAGGTGTATTCCTGATGTATCCATGGAGAGAGATGTACTCCACATCCACCTACTCCTCTTCCATCTTGTTCTCTAATACAAGGTACTAAGTTAATATTAAATATCTCCCAATTCACATGAACCTGGCACTCATTTAACTTAGCTTTTCTTATATTTAATATTGTTTGGTATGCAAGCACTTATTTTTGTTATTTAAGCCAGTTAAACCTCATGCGAAGAGTTGACTCACTGGAAAAGACTCTGATGCTGGGAGGGATTGGGGGCAGGAGGAGAAGTGGACGGCAGAGAATGAGATGGCTGGATGGCATCACCGACTCGATGGACATGAGTTTGAGTGAACTCTGGGAGTTGGTGATGGACAGGCATGCTGTGATTCATGGGGTCGCAAAGAGTTGGACACGACTGAGCGACTGAACTGAACTGAACTGAACTGAAGCCAGTTAAATAGAGTTCCTTTTACATCAACTGTGCCAGTGTTATTTAAATATACATATGTGTATGTATCACACAAATTGTGAGGCCTTAGTTCTTAAAGATTTCAGTTCTGAGTCAGGTACAGCAACTCTAACATTTGGACTTCAAAAAGACAGCAGAAATAAGGTTCTAAGGAAGACCAAAGAGGATATTTGCATCGCAAAGACACAGGCAAGTTCTTTCTAAGATGATTTTGTTTCCCCTCTATTTAGTATTTACAAGTTTCACAAGTTGAACAGGGAAGGTTTTGAGAGAGGTGAAAAGATTTTTGGAAAGATCCTTCTGGTCCTGTAAAGACTACATTTGTAAACCAATGACAGTTTTGTTTTTCCCTCCTTTCCCAAAAGAATTGGGTGGCCTCTCCAATAAGGACTGACACATCTATCCATCCACATTGGATATCTTCCTCCTCCTCTAGTCTAAGGGAGAAAGTCTCTCTGGAGGGCCCAGGGGCAACATCCAGGCTCCCACAAGAAAGAGGTTAATGTAACAGGAAAGATAGGGAAGATTGAGGAGTTGTCCCTGTAATCCACTGGCCTGGTCCTCAGAAAGGAGTCAAAAGGAGAGACCCTCACCCACTGGGGCCCAGTGAGAGGAGAGGCCATTGCAACACACCAGAGGTTAAACCTGGCCAAGGTTTCTCAGTTACTTCCACAGCCACTGGCCTGTTTGCAGAGGGTATGAGGAGAAAGAAACAAGGAGAAAACCATAGAGGAAGCCTTAGAGGAAGCAGTACCAGATATGTGCCCTTAGTAATCAGAATAAACCAAAACCTAACCAGTCAGAAAGTCACATTAGCATGGGTTCCCAGTCGCATTAGACTGGTGACCTTTCTTCAAATTGCCTTACAAAGGGAGTTTCTCTTCACAGGGAGAATACTTGAAATTGGAGCCACAGCCCTCCAGATAGGAGCCAAAGCTCCCCAGGCTGTACAAGGTCAAAAAGGCCACCATGGGACACGGATGTCAAGCTGTTCTGGGTAAAAAGGTTATTTGAGTGTTTATTTTACAAAGGAGAGTAGTATCTATTAGATAGTCAATCAACCTGTTCCCCACTGTCAAAATTACCTGGGGCTCCCGTAGGGGAAATTAGAGTTGGAGAGTTGGATGCCTCAAGTCCAAGGGAGCACCCCCACCCCCGCCCCAGAATGTTTATTATCGGTGTTTTTTAACGGCTCCTTAACTGCCAGATTGCTTAATGGTGAGTCATTCAAGGGCTATCATTCTTCTGATCTTAACACGTCTAATGTGCACCTCAAAGATCTTTCCTTCAGGACAGATGAAATATCTCCCAATTTTATAAGCTGTATAATACCAAACACAATAGATGCAAATTCCAACAACAACAGCACAGATTCCAGCATCGATGCACCCAGATGAGCCAATACCCAGATAGGGTAAATATACCCTCTAAAACAAAAGAAATAGTTCCAACTAGGTTCAGTTCAGTTCAGTTCAGTCGCTCAGTCATGTCCGACTCTCCACGACCCCATGAATCACAGCACGCCAGGCCTCCCTGTCCATCACCAAATCCCGGAGTTCACTCAAACTCATGTCCATCGAGTCGGTGATGACATCCAGCCATCTCATTCTCTGTAGTCCCCTTCTCCTCCCGCCCCAAACCTTTCCTAGCATCAGAGTCTTTTCCAGTGAGTCAACTCTTCACATGAGGTGGCCAAAGTATTGCAGTTTCAGCTTTAGCATCAGTCCTTCCAATGAACACCCAGGATTGATCTCCTTTAGAATGGACTGGTTGGATCTCCTTGCAGTACAAGGGACTCTCAAGAGTCTTCTCCAACACCACAGTTCAAAACCATCAATTCTTCAGCGATTATCTTTCTTCACAGTCCAACTCTCACATCCATACATGACCACGGGAAAAACCATAGCCTTGACTAGATGGACCTTTGTTGGCAAAGTAATGTCTCTGCTTTTTAATGTACTATCAAGGTTGGTCATAACTTTCCTTCCAAGGAGTAAGCGTCTTTTAATTTCATGGCTGCAATCAGCATCTGCAGTGATTTTGGAGTCCAAACAAATAAAGTCTGACACTGTTTCCATGGTTTTTCCATCTATTTGCCATGAAGTGATGGGACCAGATGCCATGATCTTTGTTTTCTGAATGTTGAGCTTCAAGCCAACATTTTCACTCTCCTCTTTCACTTTCATCAAGAGGATTTTGAGTTCCTCTTCACTTTCTTCCATAAGGGTGGTGTCATCTGCATATCTGAGGTTATTGATATTTCTCCCAGCAATCTTGATTCCAGCTTGTGCTTCTTCCAGCCCAGCGTTCCTCATGATGTACTCTGCATATAAGTTAAATAAGCAGGGTGACAATATACAGCCTTGACATACTCCTTTTCCTATTTGGAACCAGTCTGTTGTTCCATGTCCAGTTCTGACTGTTGCTTCCTGACCTGCATACAGGTTTCTCAAGAGGCAGGTCAGGTGGTCTGGGATTCCCATCTCTTTCAGAATGTTCCACAGTTTATTGTGATCCACACAGTCAAAGGCTTTGGCATAGTCAATGAAGCAGAAATAGATGTTTTTCTGAAACTCTCTTGCTTTCTCCATGATCCAGCGGATGTTGGAAATTTGATCTCTGGTGCCTCTGCCTTTTCTAAAACCTGCTTGAACATCTGGGAGTTCACAGTTCACATATTGCTGAAGCCTGGCTTGGAGAATTTTGAGCATGACTTTACTAGCGTGTAAGATGAGTGCAATTGTGCGGTAGTTTGAGCATTCTTTGGCATTCCCTTTCTTTGGGATTGGAATGAAGACTGACCTTTTCCAGTCCTGTGGCCACTGCTGAGTTTTCCAAATTTGCTGGCATATTGAGTGCAGCACTTTCACAGCATCATCTTTCAAGATTTGAAATAGCTCAACTGGAATTCCATCACCTCCACTAGCTTTGTTCGTAGTGATGATTTCTAAGGCCCATTTGATTTCACATTCCAAGATGTCTGGCTCTAGGTCAGTGATCACGTTATCGTGACTATCTTGGTCGTGAAGATCTTTTTTGTACAGTTCTTCTGTGTATTCTTGCCACCTCTTCTTAATATCTTCTGCTTCTGTTAGGTCCCTACCATTTCTGTCCTTTATTGAGCCCATCTTTGCATGAAATATTCCCTTGGAATCTCTAAGTTTCTTGAAGAGATCTCTTGTCTTTCCCATTCTGTTGTTTTCCTCTATTTCTTTGCATTGATCACTGAGGAAGGCTTTCTTATCTCTCCTTGTTATTCTTTGGAACTCTGCATTCAGATGCTTATATCTTTCCTTTTCTCCTTTGCTTTTCGCTTCTCTTCTTTTCACAGCTATTTGTAAGGCCTCCTCAGACAGCCATTTTGCTTTTTTGCATTTCTTTCCATGGGGATGGTCTTGGTCCCTGTCTCCTGTACAATGTCACGAACCTCTGTCCAGAGTTCATCAGGCACTCTGTCTATCAGATCTAGGTTACCCACTCCTAAAGAACTAGCTCCCAAATGAACCAGTTCCAGCTGGACTAGTTCCCAAATCAGGCAAATAAATTTACCCTACAAATGAGCTAATTCCAACTAAGGTGAGCTTGCCCCACGAGGACTGAGCCCCAGTGAACCGGCTCAGGGTAGAGTCCAAAAACACCTCCCCTCTCCACATGGGTATCCAACCAAATTGGCTAATCTTGTAAAGGAAAAGCCCAGATTGAGGGGAAAAAATATTCCTGGTGTGCACACCGGAGCGACTTATGCTCCAAAATCAAGCCTGTTGGCTCTTAACACAAAATGACACACAAAGCAGTGAACTGGCTGAATCAGCTATTGAATTGAGTAGACTTATGAAATTCAGTTGGTCGACTCTACAATGTTGTCAGTTCCCTGTCTCAACTGCCAAGCGCTGGGGGTAGCCGGACCACTTCAGGGAATCTTGAAGGAAAGAATCTGAGGACAGAAAATGGTCCCGGCAGTTGCAGCAGCAAGGATCCTGGCTGGCTAAGCCAAATTGTTACGGAGTCCAAGCTTACTCTGTTCATCACAACATAGGCCACTGAATCCAAGAAGTGAGGTGTTGAGGCAAGGAAAATACTTTAATTGGGGAGCCGGCAGACCACGAATATGGTAGGCGAGTGCCTCAAAACAACCCTCTTAATGGAGTCTGGGTGCCAGGTTCTTTTATAGATCAGAGATAGTGGGGAGGTGAGGAGGCAAAGTTAAAAAGGCCATTAATCTTACAAACATTTCCTAGAATGGCAAGCCTCAGGCAGGGGAGGTGTTCATTTCTTCCTTCCTGCCATCTACAGGTAGAAAAAGGCACTTTATTTTAATAGTTGGGCAGAAGGGCAGGATTCTCTGAGGCAAGCAGTGAGTATGATTATAATAGTAAAAGCAAGTCAAAGAAACATTTTCCAACATGGAGTCAGAAGTGCGTTACTCCCTACAACAGAAAGACGTGGATGAATCTTATCTGACATATTGCTGTTGTTCAGTTGCTCAGCTGTGTCTGACTTTGTCTTTGTGACCCCATGGACTGCAGCATGCCAGGCTTCCCTGTCTTTCACCATCTCTTTGAGTTTGCTCAAACTCATGTTCATTGAGTCAGTGATGCCATCCCTTCTCCTTCTGCCTTCTATCTTTCCCAACATCAGGGTCTTTTCCAATAACTTGGCTCTTTGCATCAGGTGGCCAAAGTATTGGAGCTTCAACTTCAGCATCAGTCCTTCCAGTGACTATTCGGGGTACATTTCCTTTAGGATTGTCTGGTTTGGTCTCCTTGCAGTCCAAGGGACTCTCCTGAGTATTGTCCAACACCACAGTTCAAATGTATCAAATCAAGGCAGTTGTGACACTGCCTCTCACTATGCGCTGATGACTTTCCTCCCTCTCTGCCCTGACACTGCCTCTCAACTGCCCTGGCTTCTTTCCTCTCTTATTGCCCAGACGCTGCCTCTCACTGTTCCATGACGCCGCCACTACGCCCTTGATGTCTTGACCCTGCCTCTGTCCGTTCCCCGATGCCTATCCCCTCTCTATGCTCTGACACTGACTCTCACTATTCCCTTACAGCTTTTCTTTCTCTGTTCCATACACAGCTTCTCACTATTCCCCGATGCCTTTTCTCTGCTCCTTGCTGTGAAACTTCCTCTCACTCAACCCGGACACCTTTTCTCTCTCTATGACATATCTAGTCCTCGATGCTTTTCCTCCAGGACTGAGTGAGAGGACGTGTCAAGGCGTGGAGAGGGGAAAAGCCTCCTGGTGTAGTGAGATGCAGTGTTGGGACATACAGAGAGGAAAGACTTCAGGGAACAGTGAGAGGCAATGCCAGGGAATAGAGAGACGAAAGTCTTCAGCTTAGTTAGAAGTAGTGTCAAGGCATAGAGAGAGGAACAGTGTCAGGGGGATAGCTTATGGTGACAGATGTAGGATTCATGATCTCTGAAGAAGATTTAGCTTCAGGACCAGAGACCAGGCTTGACCACTCAGGGCTCTTGTGTGGCTGAAGTTTTATTACAGTGAAGAGGGACAGAGAAAGCTTTTGACATAGGCCTCAGAAAGGGTATGGAGAGTGTCCCCACTCACGAGTCTTATCAAGGCCTTATACATTTCTATCGGATCCACTCCCACAACACACATCTTAAATTAACAAGATTAGAACTGACAATATAAAGGCTTACCAGACTATCACTTACAGTGATACCTTAGGAAGCATCACTACGAACAAAGCTAGTAAAGGTGATGGAATTCCAATTGAGCTATTTCAAATCCTAAAACATGATGCTGTGAAAGTGCTGCACTCAATATGCCAGCAAATTTGGAAAACTCAGCAGTGGCCACAGGACTGGAAAAGGTCAGTTTTCATTCCAATCCCTAAGAAAGGCAATGCCAAAGAATGTTCAAACTACCACACAATTGCGGTCATCTCACATACTAGTAAAGTAATGCTCAAAATTCTCCAAGTCAGGGTTCAACAATATGTGAACTGTGAACTTCCAGATGTTCAAGCAGGTTTTAGAAAAGGCAGAGAAACCAGAGATCAAATTGCCAACATCTGCTGGATCATAAGAAAAGCAAGAGAGTTCCAGAAAAATATCTATTTCTGCTTTATTGACTATGCCAAAGCCTTTGACTGTGTAGATCACAATAAACTGTGGAAAATTCTGAAAGAGATGGGAATACCAGACCACCTGACCTGCCTTTTGAGAAATCTGTATGCAGGTCAGGAAGCAACAGTTAGACACGGAACTGGACACGGAACAAAAGACTGGTTCCAGATAGGAAAAGGAGTACGTCAAGGCTGTATATTGCTTATTTAACTTATATGCAGAGTACACCATGAGAAAGGCTGGGCTGGAAGAAGCACAAGCTGGAATCAAGATTGCCAGGAGAAATATCAATAACCTCAGATACGCAGATGATACCACCTTTATGGTAGAAAGTGAAGAAGAACTAAAAAGCCTCTTGTTGAATGTGAAAGAGAAGAGTGAAAAAGTCGGCTGAATACTCAACATTCAGAATATTAAGATCATGGCATCTGGCCCCATCACTTCATGGGAAATAGGTGGGGAAACGGTGCGAACAGTGTCAGACTTTATCTTTTTGGGCTCCAAAATCACTACAGATGGTGACTGCACCCATGAAATTAAAATATGCTTTCTCCTTGGAAGAAAATTTTTGAGCAGCCTAGACAGCACATTAAAAAGCAGAGACATTACTTTGCCCATAAATGTCCATCTAGTCAAAGCTATGGTTTTTCCAGTAGTCATGTATGGATGTGAGAGTTGGACTATAAAGAAAGCTGAGTGTCAAAGAATTGATGCTTTTGAACTGTGGTGTTGGAGAAGACTCTTGAGAGTCCCTTGGACAGCAAGGAGATGCAACCAGTCCATTCAAAAGGAAATCAGTCCTGAGTGTTCATTGGAAGGACTGATGTTGAAGTCGAAACTCCAATACTTTGGCCACCTGATGCAAAGAGCTGACTCATTTGAAAAGACCCTTATGCTGGCAAAGATTGAAGGCAGGAGGAAAAGGGGATGACAGAGGATGAGACGGTTGGATGGTATCACGGACTCAATGCACATGAGTTTGGGTAAACTCCAAGAGTTGGTGATGGACAGGGAGGCCTGCAAAAGTGTATCTGAAAGTGCTGATTGCTATACTGCAGTTACTCAGAAGAGGTGACATTCAACTGGAAATGGGCCAGCAGCTAGCCATTGAGAGCCGCCTGCTTGCCTCAGCAATACCAAAGGGTAGAATAAAGCTCTCTCTGTCAGAAGTAAGAAAACAGCTATTTGATGGAGTTTCAAGCAGTTGGTAGGCCGCACCGTTTTAGGGCCAACCGAGTGAAAATGCGAATTTGCCACTAAGGTCGGGTATCCAACTTCTCACTCAGTATATGTTCCCGAAGAAACCAAGAATTTGCTAAAAAGACCTAGGCACACTGGATCTCTTCTACAGAGAAAATGAGATGGAATGGACATTTAGATGTTGGTTTTTCTTTTCCTCTGAATATGGGGGCCTTCCCTACAGTAACACCATCAGGGTAATTGCTACTGAAAAATAACCTCCAAGCAAGCGTCTTCAAGCTGTGTGTGACACTAAACAGAACGCCGAGAAAGTTATGTTCTTTTGAGAAAGCTAAGGCATCTTCCAGCAACGCAAGAGAAGACTCTACACATGGACATCACCAGATGGTCAACACCAAAATCAGATTGATTATATTCTTTGCAGCCAAAGATGGAGAAGCTCTGTACAGTTAACAAAAACAAGACCAGGAGCTGACTGTGGCTCAGATCGTGAACTCCTTATTGCCAAATTCAGATTTAAATTGAAGAAAGTAGGGAAAACCACTAGATCATTCAGATATGACCTAAATCAAATCCCTTATGATTATACAGTGGAAGTAAGAAATAGATTTAAGGGTCTAGATCTGATAGATAGAGTGCCTGATGAACTCTGGACGGAGGTTCGTGACATTGTACAGGAGACAGGGACCAAGACCATCCCCATGGAAAAGAAATCCAAATGGAAAATGGCTGTCTGAAAAGAAGAGAAGCAAAAAGCAAAGGAGAAAAGGAAAGATATAAGCATCTGAATGCAGAGTTCCAAAGAATAGCAAGGAGAGATAAGAAAGACTTCCTCAGCGATCAATGCAAAGAAATAGAGGAAAACAACAGAATAGGAAAAACAAGAGATCTTTTCAAGAAAATTAGAGATACCAAGGGAACATTTCATGCAAAGATGGGCTCGATAAAGGACAGAAATGGCATGGACCTAACAGAAGCAGAAGATATTAAGAAGAGGTGGCAAGAATACACAGAAGAACTGTACAAAATGATCTTCACGATGATGATAATCACGACGGTGTGATAACTGACCTAGAGCCAGACATCTTGGAATGTGAAGTCAAGTGGGCCTTAGAGAGCATCACTACGAACAAAGCTAGTGGAGGTGATGGAATTCCAGTTGAGCTATTTCAAATCCTGAAAAATGATGCTGTGAAAGTGCTGCACTCAAAATGCCAGCAAATTTGGAAAACTCAGCAGTGGCCACAGACTGGAAAAGGTCAGTCTTCATTCCAATCCCAAAGAAAGGGAATGCCAAAGAATGCTCAAACTACTGCACAGTTGCACTCATCTCACACGCTAGTAAAGTCATGCTCAAAATTCTCCAAGCCAGGCTTCAGCAGTATGTGAACTGTGAAATTCCAGATGTTCAAGCAGGTTTTAGAAAAGGCAGAGGCACCAGAGATCAAATTTCCAACATCCGCTGGATCATGGAGAAAGCAAGAGAGTTTCAGAAAAACATCTATTTCTGCTTCATTGACTATGCCAAAGCCTTTGACTGTGTGGATCACAATAAACTGTGGAAAATTC
This sequence comes from Moschus berezovskii, assembly GCF_049115385.1. Classification (NCBI taxonomy): domain Eukaryota; kingdom Metazoa; phylum Chordata; class Mammalia; order Artiodactyla; family Moschidae; genus Moschus; species Moschus berezovskii. Next base: position 4,779,742 of record NC_142460.1, read on the forward strand.
TGAAAGAGATGGGAATCCCAGACCACCTGACCTGTCTCTTGAGAAACCTGTATGCAGGTCAGGAAGCAACAGTCAGAACTGGACATGGAACAACAGACTGGTTCCGAATAGGAAAAGGAGTACGTCAAGGTTGTATATTGTCACCCTGCTTATTTAACTTATATGCAGAGTACCTCATGAGGAATGCTGGGCTGGAAGAAGCACAAGCTGGAATCAAGATTGCCGGGAGAAATATCAATAACCTCAGATATGCAGATGATACCATCCTTATAGCAGAAAGTGAAGAGGAACTCAAAAGCCTCTTGATGAAAGTGAAAGAGGAAAGTGAAAAGTTTGGCTTGAAGCTCAGCATTCAGAAAACAAAGATCATGGCATCTGATCCCATCACTTCATGGGAAATAGATGGGGAAACAGTGGAAACAGTGTCAGACTTCATTTTTTGGGGCTCCAAAATCACTGCAGATGGTGATTGCAGCCATGAAATTAAAAGACGCTTACTCCTTGGAAGGAAAGTTATGACCAACCTAGATAGTATATTAAGAAGCAGAGACATTACTTTGCCAACAAAGGTCCATCTAGTCAAGGCTATGGTTTTTCCCGTGGTCATGTATGGATGTGAGAGTTGGACTGTGAAGAAAGCTGATCACCGAAGAATTGATGCTTTTGAACTGTGGTGCTGGAGAAGACTCTTGAGAGTCCCTTGGACTGCAAGGAGATCCAACCAGTCCACTCTAAAGGAGATCAATCCTGGGTGTTCATTGGAAGGACTGATGCTAAAGCTGAAACTGCAATACTTTGGCCACCTCATGCGACGAGTTGACTCACTGGCAAAGAGTCTGATGCTAGGAAGAATTGAGGGTGGGAGGAGACGGGGATGACAGAGAATGAGATGGCTGGATGGCATCACTGACTCGATGGAGGTGAGTTTGAGTGTACTCCGGGAGTTGGTGATGGACAGGCAGGCCTGGCGTGCCGTGATTCATGGGGTCGCAAAGAGTCGGACACGACTGAGCGACTGAACTGAACTGAAGGCATCAACAGAGAATGTGTTTCAGGCCTCTATCTATTAAGGACTCTCTAGATTCTAAGATGTGAGACCTCCAGGTTTACCCCAATGACCAAAGTTCCAAAGTCAGGGTAGTGTTTCCTTGCACTTTCTGTGGCTTGAAAATAGTCTCCTATGTTGCACTCGGTATGCCCATGAGGAAACAAGCTGCAGGAGTGTGTCTCAAAGCGCTGATTGCCATACTGTGTTTACAAAAAAGAGGTGACATTCAACTGGAAATGGACCAGCATTGTGAATAGCCGTTGTGAATATCTGCTTGCTTCAGAATTTCCAAAGGGTTGATCACAACTCTCATTGTCAGAAATAAGAAAACTGCTATTGAATGGAGTTTCAAGCAGTTTCTAGGCCACATCTTTTTAGGACCAACAGAGTGAAAATGTGAACTTTGCCCCCAAGGTCCATTATCCAACTTGACACTCACTATGTGTCCCCGCACTGTCCAAGAATGTTCCAATAGGAACTAGGCACACTGGATCCTTCCTACAGAGAAAACATGATGGATCAGACATTTGGATGTTGGTTTTCTTTCCCTTTAAGTGTGGGTGCCTTCCCTATAGTCACAGCATCAGGGGAAATTGCTAATGAAAAATGATCTGCACACAAGTGTTTTCAAGCAGTGTGTGACTCTCAGCACACAGATGCGGGGAAGCTCTGTTCCTTCGAAGAAGGTAAGGCATCACCGAAGAGTGTGATTTCAGGCCTCTGTCTGTCAAGAGCTGTCTTGATTCTAAGATGTGAGACCTCCAGGTTTGCCCAAAGGATCTAAGATTCAGCAACAGGTCAGTGTGTTTCCCTGCACTTTCTGCAGCTTGAAAACACATTCCAATGTTGTACTGGGAATGCCCATGAGGAAACAGGCTGCGCGACTGTGTCTGAGAGTGCTGATTGCCACACTGTGCTTACCCAGAAGAGGTGACATTTATTTGGAAATGGGTCGGCCTATAGCATATGGGAGCCTCCTGCTTGCTTTAGAAATTCCAAAGGGTGGCACTAACACTTGCTCTCAGAAGTAAGAAAACAGCTCTTGGATGGAGTTTCAAGCTGTTGCTTGGCTGCACCGTTTAGGTGCAATCAAGTGAAAATGCTAATTTTGCCACCACTGTCCGGTATTCAACTTCACACTCAGTATATGTTCCCACTAAAACCAAGAATTTTCTAAAAAGACCTAGGCACACTGGATCTCTCACACAGAGAAAACGTGATGGACCAGACATTGGGAAAGTGGTTTTGTTTTCCCTGTGATTGTGTGGCCCTTCCCTATGCTTACCCTGTCAGGGGAAATTGATACTGAAAAATGACCTCCAAGCAAGCATTTTCCAGCAGTATGTGGCTCTCAGCTTCAGAATGCAGGGAAAGCTATGTTCCTTCGAGGAAGGTAAGGCTACCACAGAGAGTGTGTTTTCAGGCTTCTACCTATTAAGAACTCTCTAGATTCTAAGAGGTCAGACTCCAGGTTTGCTCCCAGGCCCTAACTTTGAGAGTAAGGGCAGTGTGTTTCCCCACACTTTCTGAGGTGTGGAAACACATTCCTGTGTTGTACTGGGAATGCCCATGAGGAAACAGGCTGTGGGAGTGTGTCTGAAAGTGCAGATTGCCATACTGTGGTTACCCAGAAGAGGTGACATTCAACTGGAAATGAGGCAGCAACTAGCTGTTGTGAGCTGCCTGCTTGCTTCAGAAATCCCAAAGGGTGGACCAAAATGCTAGGAGTCAGAAGTAAGAAAGCAGGTGTTTGATGGAGTTTGAAGCAGTTGCTAGGCCACATTGTTTTAGGACTAACAGGGAGAAAAATGCAAATTTTGTCACCAATGTCTGCTATCCAAATTCACACTCAGTATGTGTATCTGCGGTATGGAAAACTTTTCCAAAAATAGCTAGGCACACTGGATCTCTCCTACAGAGAAAACGAGATGGATCACACGTTTGAATGCTGGTTTTGCTTTCCCTGTGTGTGTCAAGACCTCCCCCATGCTCACACTGTCAGGGTAAAATGATAGTGAAAAGTGACCTCCAAGCAGACCTTTCCGTGCAGTGTGTGACTCTCAGCTCACAGTAAGCAGAGAAAGCTAAGTTCCTTCGAGGAACAATGGAGAGAGTTTTCAGGCCTCTATTTATCAAAAACTCTAGATGCTAAGAGGTGAGACCTTCAGGTTCGCCCCCAGGGACCTAACTTTGAGAGTAAGAACAATGTGTTTCCCTACACTTTCTGTGGCTTGAAAACGCATTCCTATGTCATACCGGAAATGACCATGAGGAAACAGGCTGTGGCGGTGTGTCTGCAAGTGCTGATTGCCATCCTGTGGTTACCCAGAAGGGGTGACATTCAACTAGAAATGAGCCAGCAGCCAGCCATTGTGAGCTGTCTGCATGCTCTAGGAGTCCTAAAGGGTGGAACAAAGCTCTTGCTGACATAAGTAAGAAAGCAGCTATTCGATGGAGTTTCAAGCAGTTACTATGCTGCACCATTTTAGGGCCAACCAAGTGAAAATCCGAATTTGCCACCAAGGTCTGATATCCAAATTCACACTCAGTATATGTTCCCACAGAAACCAAGAGTTTGCTAAAAAGACCGAGGCGCACTGGAACTCTGCTAGAGAAAACGTGGTGGATTTGACATGTGGAAGGTGCTTTTGCTTTCCCTGTAGGTGTGGGGGCTTTCCTATGGGACCATCATCAGGGGAAATTGCTACTGAAAAATGACCTCCAAGCAACCCTTTTCGAGCTTTTGTGACTCTCAGCACACAGAACAGAGAAAGCTGTGTTCCATTGAGGAAGATGAAGCGACAGTGGAGACTGTTTTCAGGCCTCTATCTCTCAAAACTCTCTAGATCCAACCAGGTGAGACCTCCATGTTTGCACTGAGGACCTAACTTTGAGTGTCATGGCCGTGTGTTTCCCTGCAGTTTTTGTGGCTTGAAAACACATTCCTGTGTCATACAGGAAATGCCCATGCGGAAACAGGCTGTGGCAGTGTGTCTGAAATTGCTGATTGCCATACTGTTGTCACTAAGAAAAGGTGACATTCAACTGGAAATGAGCCAGCAACTTGATGCTGTGAGCTGCCTGTTTGCTTCAGAAATCCCAAAGTGTGGAACAAAGCTCTCACTGTCAGAAGTGAGAAAACAATTATTGGATGGAGTTTCGAGCAGTTGCTAGGCCGCACCTTTTTAGGCCTAATAGAGAGAAAAATGTGTATTTTGTTGCCAAAGTCCAGTATCCAAATTCACACTAAGTATGTGTATGTGCAGAATGGAAAAATTTTCCAAAAATAGCTAGGTACACTGGATCGCTCCAACAGAAATACAAGATGAATAGGATGTTTGGACATTGGTTTTGCTTTTCCTGTGAATGTGGGTGCCTTCCCTACGCTCACACCATCAGGGGAAATGGTTACTGAGAAATGACCTCCAAGCAAGTGTTATCAAGCACTATGTGACTCTCAGCACACATAACGCAGAGAAAGCTATTTTCCTTCGAGGAAGGCAAGGCATCACTGGAGAATCTGTTTTCTGGTCACTATCTTTCAACAACTCTCTAGATTCTAAGAGGTGAGACCTGCAGGTTTTCACTGAGGACATAACTTCGAATGTCAGGGCAGTATGCTTCCCTACACTTTCTGTGGCTTGAAAACACATTCCTATGTCATACCTGGAGTACCCATGAGGAAACAGATCGTGGGAAGGTGTCTGAAAGTGCAGATTGCATACTGTAGTAACCCAGTAGAGGTGACTTTCCACTGGAAATGAGCCAGGAGCTAGCCCTTGCGAGCTGCTTGCTTGCTCCAGAAATCCCAAAAGGTGGAGCAAAGCTCTCATTGTCAGAAGTAAGATAACAGCTATTGGATGGAGTTTCAAGCAGTTGCTAGGCTGCACCGTTTTAGGGCCAATCGAGTAATTCACTCTCAGTATATGTTCCCACAGAAACAGGAATTTGGTAAAAAGACCTAGACACCCTGGATCTCTGCTGCAGAGAAAACGTGATGGATCAGACGTTTGGATGGTGGTTTCACTTTCCCTGTGAGTGTGGGGCCTTCCCTACACTCACACCATCAGGGTAGATTTGATACTGAAAAATATCCTCCAAGCAAGTCTTTCAAGCAGTATGCGACACTCAGCATTCAGAACACAGAAAAAGCTATGTTCCTTTGAGGGAGGGATAAATGGAGAGTGTGTTTTCAGACTTCTGACTATCAAGAACTCTAGATTCTAAGGGGTGAGACCTCCAGGGTTGCCCCGAGGACCCAACTGCCCAAGTTGTGGCACTGTGTTTCCCTACACTTTCTGTGGCTTGAAAAACACATTCCCACGTTGTACCAAGAATACCCATGTGGAAATAGGCTGCAGGAGTGTGTCTGGAATTTCTGATTGCCATCCTGTGGTTACCCAGAAGAGGTGACATTCAACTGGAAATGAGCCAGCAGCTAGCCATTGTGAGCCACCTGCTTGCTTCAGAAATTCCAAAGGGTTGAAAGGTTGTTGCTGAACCATGCAAAGACGCTGGGATTCTTGGTCTCCAGAGGAGAAGAATTCAATCCAGGGCCAAAGACGAGGCTTGATCGCTCAGAGTTTTTGTGTAATGAAGTATAATTAATTAATTAAAGTATAAAGGAGATAGAGAAAGCTTCTGACATAGGCATCAGAAGGGGGCAGAAAAGTACCCCCTTGCTAGTGTTAGCAATGGAGTTATATATTCTCCAATTAGTTATTACAGTGAATCAAAAGAATGTCTGGAGGTTGTAAGGACCTCACTAGACCTACTCCCATAATTTACACCTCAAGATAATAGGATTAGCCAGAAGGTTTTTTCCCAGAGACTGTCCTCAAGCAGGATACATTATTGTTACATAATCCTAAGGAATGTAGAGGGCCAAAAAATTTGTTCTTTCTTCCTCCTTGAGAACTCCAGACCCCTCTCTCCTTGGGGACCCCTAGACTTCTTATCAATCTGCCTAGGAACTGACTCTCTCATTCTTTTTCTTTTAGGAGAATTATGTTGCCAAGGGAAAGGAGCATTGTTTTCATTCTATAACTACTTCCTGCTGTTTAGGGGCGTGGTCCCTAAATTGTTGAGGCAACATATTCTCCTAACCCTCATATTGAGGGTCTCTGATCCAGGGGCCCCAAGTCATAGTTGGAGGAGGCTGTGGCACTCATAGGAGCTCGGGCAACCATTTGTAACTTAAAAGCCTTCATGCAACTAGAAACAAATCCAATTACACAGTTACAGATGCAGGGAGCAAACAGCAAAAATAGAACAATCAGAATTATTGTAATTAAGATAGTTTTCCACCATGAGGAACTAGTTAACGTCTCTCAAAGTGAGGCAATTGAGGCTTCATGAGCATCCATAGCTCCAATCATCTTGGTCATGTGTTTAGTAAAATGAGTAACATTAGTGCTCATATCAGGTATATAAGTACAGCACTGGGTATGAATAATGGCACAAGTTCCTCCTTGCTCAGCTGTCAGAATATCTAAAGCTAATCTGTTTTGTAAAACCACCTTTCTAATTTGTGCTTGTTCAGCATTAAGAGCTGAAAAGCTTTTTGAGAATCTTGTAATGCCTGTTGAGTAAAATTAGTCAAAGCATCCACTCATAGCATAACATCTGTAGTTCCCAAAGAGGAAACAAACACTGCAGCCAAATAATCATACCAGTGAAATGCAGACCTTGCCCACTGAGTTTTAAGGTGAGGTAAATTCGCAGGCTTTTCTGGAAGCTCTGAAAATATAAAGCCATGAGTAAAGGCTAGACCTAGGGTGCATCTCCCTATTCAACCAGGGAGAAGCCATGCCCATAAGTAAGAGCCACATATCCAATAGGTCCCGTTTGGAGCAAGCCAGCGTGACTGAGATATCCACTCCCAATCAGTGCCTGGCCAGACAAAGGGAGGACCTGAATTGGGGTTGGAAAACACAGGAATGATTACATTGCATATTTCCTGAGGCAAAAATCCCAAGTGTTTTCAATCACTCTAATTAAGTTGTTGACTAACTTCTGGGGATGGCTCTATTTGTTCCCAGCATATAGGGGCAGTAGATATTAGATGTCCTTTTTCAGGAGTTAACCATATAACCTCATCCCATATTTGATAAACATCAGGTAAAAAACCATTAGTTCTGGACCTATTTGCTTTATGTGTAGCAAAATAGTCATTGAACCGAGACAATGTATAATCAAAATTAAAAGTCACATTATGTCCATAGTTAAAGTACAACGTGTTGCACCAGTCCATATTAGGCTTGTTAGATGTCATCAGATGAAGAAGAGGCATCGCATATGATTGTTGTCAAAGGTATTCGCAGATTTGGAGAAAGTCTTTTCCTTGAAGTGGAGATGTCCACCACGGGAAGCCTTCCACTGGTGAAGAGGGGAGTGCTCCACAGACCCAGCAGCTAGACTGATTGTGAAATGCTGCGTAGGAGTGAGCCCAGGACAGGAAGGCATTGTCTTGAGGATCAAACCGCAGACTCAGGATTCTTGGAGTCAGCATAAGTAGGCTCACATAGATTATCAAGCCCATCTGAGAAGTACAAAGTCAGAGCATAGACAGTAAAGACATAAAATGAAGTCACTTAGTTCTAGTCAGAGTGCCACCTCTTAACTCAAGTGTGATGTACCCGCGAATCAATTCCTGGCACTTTGACAGCTGTGGGAGAAGAAAGAATAACCTGGTAAGGGCCTTGCCAGAGGGGCTCGAGGGATTGGCCCCCAGACCCCAGTGTTTTTATGAGGACCTAGGTTCCTGGCTCAAATAGAGGCTTGCTTGACTCAGGCTGGGTCGGGAGTCGTCTCCTGGAGTTCTGTTAATGCCTGTTGAAAAGCTGAGAGCTGAGTTACATAACTAGTTAATTCCAAGGCTTCAGGGTCTATAACAATGTCTGCATAAGCAAGGCCTTCCATAAATACATTCAAGGGGGGCAGTCCTTCCTTTTTTGGGGGCAGTTCGAGCCCTCATTAAAGCTATGGGTAGGACTTTAATTCAATTGTCCTGTGTCTCTTGAGTTAATTAGTGCAGATGTCTTTTGATAATGTCATTAGCTTTTTCAGCTGGTAAAGTCATGCTCAAAATTCTCCAAGCCAGGCTTCAGCAATATGTGAACCATGAACTCCCAGATGTTCAAGCAGGTTTTAGAAAAGGCAGAGGCACCAGAGATCAAATTGCCAACATCCACTGGATCATGGAGAAAGCAAGAGAGTTCCAGAAAAACATCTATTTCTGCTTCATTGACTATGCCAAAGCCTCTGACTGTGTGGATCACAATAAACTGGAAAATTCTGAAAGAGATGGGAATCCCAGACCACCTGACCTGCCTCTTGAGAAACCTGTATGCAGGTCAGGAAGCAACAGTCAGAACTGTACATGGAACAACAGACTGGTTCCAAATAGGAAAAGGAGTACGTCAAGGCTGTATATTGTCACCCTGCTTATTTAGCTTATATGCAGAGTACATCATGAGGAACGCTGGGCTGGAAGAAGCACAAGCTGGAATCAAGATTGCCGGGAGAAATATCAATAACCTCAGATATGCAGATGACACCACCCTTATGGCAGAAAGTGAAGAGGAACTCAAAAGCCTCTTGATGAAAGTGAAAGAGGAGAGTGAAAAGGTTGGCTTGAAGCTCAACATTCAGAAAACGAAGATCATGGCATCTGGTCCCACCACTTCATGGGAGAAAGATGGGGAAACAGTGGAAACAGTGTCAGACTTTATTTTTTTGGGCTCCAAAATCACTGCGGATGCTGATTGCAGCCATGAAATTAAAAGATGCTTACTCCTTGGAAGGAAAGTTATGACCAATCTAGATAGTATATTAAAAAGCAGAGACATTACTTTGCCAACTAAGGTCCATCTAGTCAAGGCTATGGTTTTTCTAGTGGTCATGTATGGATGTGAGAGTTGGACTGTAAAGAAAGCTGATCACCGAAGAATTGATGCTTTTGAATTGTGGTGCTGGAGAAGACTCTTGAGAGTCCCTTGGACTGCAAGGAGATCCAACCAGTCCATTCTAAAGGAGATCAATCCTGGGTGTTCACTGGAAGGACTGATGCTAAAGCTGAAACTGCAATACTTTGGCCACCTCATGCGACGAGCTGACTCACTGGAAAAGACTCTGATTCTGGGAAGGCTGGGGGCAGGAGGAGAAGGGGACGACAGAGAGTGAGAAGGCTGGATGGCATCACCGACTCGATGGACATGAGTTTGAGTGAACTCCGGGATTTGGTGAGGGACAGGGAGGCCTGGCGTGCTGTGATTCATGGGGTCGCAAAGAGTCAGACACAACTGAGCGACTGAACTGAACTGAACTTAGCTTTTTCAACCTTTCCTGAGGATTGGGGTCTCCAGGAGCAGTGTAAGTGATATTCTAGTCCTAGAGCTTTAGACACTCCTTGAGTTACAGCAGATTTAAAAGCGGAGCCATTGTTACTCTGAAGGCTCCGTGGCAGCCCAAACCTGGGGATAATCTCATGGATTAAAATCTTTATAACCTCCTTAGCCTGTTCACTACAACAGGGAAAAGCCTCAATCCATCCAGTAAAAGTATCCACCCAAACTTGTAAGCAAGAATATCCTTAGCTGTTGGCATATGAGTAAAATCAATTTCCCAGTCGTCTCCAGGATACTTTTCACTTCCTTGTAACCCAGATTTTGCTAGCTTTTCAGTCTTTGGGTTGTTTTTCTGACAAACCTCACACCTTTTGATAATGTTCTTTAAAGTTTTCATTACATTTTTACCTTTAAACCAACGAGAAGCCATCTGGTAAATACTCTGCACCCAAATGAAAACTCTGGTGTAAACCCTTAAGAATTTTCCATTGAGCACTTTCAGAAGTTATTAATCATCCATCCTCAGACTGTAACCATCCTTTATCAGTAAACTTTGCTCCTCTTTTCTCATATCTTTCTAATTCTTCTTCAGTATATTGTGGTTTTTCCTGTTCCCCAGGACCTGTCCAGATCAAAGGCATTTGTAGTGAGGGGGTTTCATAAAGTGCCGCTTTTCTGGCTTAACAGTCAGCCAGCTGATTGCCTTCAGCTACCTTACTCCCATCCCTGTTGTGTCCTTTGCAATGCATAACAGCTACTTCTTTAGGACAATATATAGCAGTTAAAAGTCTCTCGATCTCTCTAAAATGTTTAATAACAGGTTCTCCTGTTGCTGTTTGAAATTGTCTTTCTTTTCATATTTCAGCATAAGCATGTAAAGTCAAATAAGCATACTTAGAATCAGTGTAGATATTTATTTACCCGCTGCCCTTTGCTTAACTCTAGAGCTCGGGTCAGCCACAAGCTCCGCTAACTGAACACTGGTTCCCTGGGGGAGAGATTTTGCTTCTAAAACCTGTTCAGCAGTCACCATGGCGTAACTTGCTTTACGCTTTCCATTCCAAACCTGCCATCTGTAAATATTTCCATGTCAGGATTGTCTAATGGCGTATACATTAGATCTTCCTGAGCTGCGTAGTTTAAAGTTAGGAATTGGTAACAATCGTGATCAGGTGTTTCATTTTCTTTCTCAGGAAGGAAAGTTCAGTTCAGTTCAGTTCAGTTCAGTCGCTCAGTCGTGTCCGACTCTCCGCGACCCCATGAATCACAGCACGCCAGGCCTCCCTGTCCATCACCAACTCCCGGAGTACACTCAAACTCATGTCCACAGAGTCGGTGATGCCATCCAGCCATCTCATTCTCTGTTGTCCCCTTCTCCTCCCGCCCCCAACCCTTCCCAGCATCAGAGTCCTTTCCAGTGAGTCAACTCGTCTCATGAGGTGGCCAAAGTATTGGAGTTTCAGCTTTAGCATCAGTCCCTCCAATGAACATCCAGGATTGATCTCATTTAGAATGGACTGGTTGGATCTCCTTGCAGTATAAGGGACTCTCAAGAGTCTTCTCCAACACCACAGTTCAAAAGCATCGATTCTTCGGCGATCAGCTTTCTTCACAGTCCAACTCTCACATCCATACATGACCACGGGAAAAACCATTGCCTTGACTAGACGGACCTTGGTTGGCAAAGTAATGTCTCTGCTTTTTAATATACTATCAAGGTTGGTCATAACTTTCCTTCCAAGGAGCAAGCGTCTTTTAATTTCATGGCTGCAATCAGCATCTGCAGTGATTTTGGAGCCCAAAAAAGGAACTCAAAATCCTCTTGATGAAAGTGAAAGAGGAGAGTGAAAAGGTTGGCTTGAAGCTCAACATTCAGAAAACAAAGATCATGGCATCTGGTCCCATCACTTCATGGGAAATAGATGGAAAAACAGTGGAAACAGTGTCAGGAAGGAAAGTGGCAGGATTTAAATTTCCACAAAGTTGAAGCTTAGTTACTGGTCCTTCTAACAACAATGACTGATATTTAAGAAGCCTACTGTCTGTCATCCAAATATTAACCTTAGAAATTAAGATTCCACTCACATCATGAGAAGTCAGTACAGTAAGGTTTCATCCATTAATTATTTTTAAAGCTTCAGGTGCTAATAAAGCCGCTCCCCCAATTACTCTTAGGCAGTGGGACCACCCACGTGGAATTATATCTAATTCTATGCTTAGATAAGCAATAGGTTGCTGGTGAGGCCCACAGGGTTGTGTCAAAACTCCCAAGGTCACACCTTTTCTTTCAGTGACAAATTAAATTCTGACCTTGTGGGCAAGCTCAGAGCGGGAGCTTGCAGGAGAGCAGTCAGAAGAAACTTAAAAGCCTTTTGAGCATCTGGAGACCAAACCAGTTTGTTGGTTTGGGCCTACTGAGCTTCAGCTATAAGTTTATATAAAGGCCAGGCAAGTTCCCCATAACTTGGAATCCAAATGTGACAGTAACCTGTGATTCCCCCAAATCCTCTAAATTGTCTTAAAGTCATTGGTAGGGGGTGATTTAATATAGGTTTGATTCTCTCCAATCCCAAAGAAAGGCAATGCCAAAGAATGATCAAACTACCGCACAATTGCACTCATCTCACACGCTAGTAAAGTCATGCTCAAAATTCTCCAAGCCAGGCTTCAGCAATATGTGAACCGTGAACCCCCAGATGTTCAAGCAGGTTTTAGAAAAGGCAGAAGCACCAGAGATCAAATTGCCAACATCCGCTGGATCATGGAGAAAGCAAGAGAGTTCCAGAAAAACATCTATTTCTGCTTCATTGACAATGGCAAAGCCTTTGACTGTGTGGATCACAATAAACTGTGGAAAATTCTGAAAGAGATGGGAATCCCAGACCACCTGACCTGCCTCTTGAGAAACCTGTATGCAGGTCAGGAAGCAACAGTCAGAACTGGACATGGAACAACAGACTGGTTCCAAATAGGAAAAGGAGTACGTCAAGGCTGTATATTGTCACCTTGCTTATTTAACTTATATGCAGAGTACATCATGAGGAACGCTGGGCTGGAAGAAGCACAAGCTGGAATCAAGATTGCTGGGAGAAATATCAATAACCTCAGATATGCAGATGACACCACCCTTATGGCAGAAAGTGAAGAGGAACTCAAAAGCCTCTTGATGAAAGTGAAAGAGGAGAGTGAAAAGGTTGGCTTGAAGCTCAATATTCAGAAAACAAAGATCATGGCATCTGGTCCCATCACTTCATGGGAAATAGATGGAAAAACAGTGGAAACAGTGTCAGACTTTTTTTTTTTTGGCTCCAAAATCACTGCAGATGCTGATTGCAGCCATGAAATTAAAAGACGCTTACTCCTTGGAAAGAAATTTATGACCAACCTTGATAATATATTGAAAAGCAGAGACATTACTTTGCCAACCAAGGTCCGTCTAGTCAAGGCTATGGTCTTTCCCGTGGTCATATATGGATGTGAGATTTGGACTGTGAAGAAAGCTGATCACCGAAGAGTTGATGCTTTTGAACTGTGGTGTTGGAGAAGACTCTTGAGAGTCCCTTGTACCGCAAGGAGATCCAACCAGTCCATTCTAAAGGAGATCGATCCTGGGTGTTCATTGGAAGGACTGATGCTAAAGCTGAAACTGCAATATTTTGGCCACCTCATGCGACGAGTTGACTCACTGGCAAAGACTCTGATGCTGGGAAAGGTTGGGGGCGGGAGGAGAAGGGGACGACCGAGAATGAGATGGCTGGATGGCATCACCGACTCTGTGGACATGAGTTTGAGTGGACTCCGGGATTTGGTGATGGACAGGGAGGCCTGGCGTGCTGTAATTCATGGGGTCGCGGAGAGTCGGACACGACTGAGCGACTGAACTGAACTGAACAAATTCTCTCAAGGCCTATGGCCCTAGTCCCTTCTGATATGATTAGGCCCAGATATCTAACAGATTGTTGACAAAGCTGAGCCTTTTCTCTTGATGCCTTGTAACCGCAGCCTGCCAGAAAGTTTAAGAAATCTTCTGAGGCTCGTGAACAAGCTTCCTCTGTCTCAGCACAGAGCAAAATATCATCTACATATTGTAACACCACCGTTTCGGAGCTATTAAAGTTTTGTAGATCCTATGATAAACTTTGTCTAAATAAGTGAGGACTGTCACAAAATCCCTGGGGCAAAACTGTCCAAGTTAACTGAGGAGCTGGCTGCGTAGGGTCCTCGAAGGCAAATAGAAATTGACTTTCTTCCTCCAAAGGCACTGCATAGACGACATCTTTCAAATCAATTACTGAGAAATATTTGGCTCGCTCAGGAATTTCAGACTATAGAGTATAAGGATTAGGCACCACGGGGTGTAAAGTAACTACAGCCTCATTTATTAATGGTAAACCTTGAACTAGTTTCCCTTTACCATTTGATTTCTTTATACACAAAATAGGAGTGTTGGATGGACTGTTACAGGGAATTAATAGTCCCTGCTCCTTTAAATTTTCAATGATGGGTTTTAACCCTTCCTTAACCTCAGGTTTCAGTGGATAATCCTTATGTGGAAATAAATGAGGGTCTTTGAGCTTGACAACTACAGGAATAGCATTTTGTGCTCGACCCACAGATTTTCAATCAGCCCATACTCAGGATTTATATTTTGTTCAATTTAAGGAAGAGAAAGGGAAGGCTCCATATTCATGAAAACAGAGGCATGGACCTTGTTCAGTATATCCCTCCCCAAAAGGGGTGAGGAAGACTCTGGCACAATCAGAAATTCGTGTGAAAATAGCACAGAGCAAGTCACAACTTAAAGAAGAACTGAAATAATACCTTTTGGCTTGTCCAGACAGTCCCATTATGGAAGCGGATCAGGAAGAAAGTGGGCCAGGGGCCTCAGCAAGCATGGAGTAAGTTGTTCCAGTGTCTAAAAGGAAATAGAAGGATTGCCCCCCCACACAGTTATTAATACCCTGGGTTCTTCAGGTATAATTGGGATGGGAGCTTGTGTGGGGACCCCCAGGCACCTTCAGACCTGTTTGTCTTGAGAGTCCGACCCCTGAAACCTACGCCTCTAGGGGCAGTCTCTCTTCCAGTGTGATTCTTTGCAGATTGGATGTGGAGCCAGGGGCGGCTTAGATGCCTGAGGGCAATCCCGCTTGAGGTGCCCCTCCTTTCCACAGTAATAACAAGCCCATCCATTTTCACCTGGGTCCCTCTGGGCATTTTTCTCAGGCTATTTAAGAATGGTTCTCATAGCCATTGCGAGGGCTTCCGCCTGTTCCTTTGTCATTTTCTGCCTTTCTTTTTTTCCCTCATTCAGTTCAGTTCATTTCAGTCGCTCAGTCAGGTCCGAATCTTTGCGACCCCATGAACCACAGCACGCCAAGCCTCCCTGTCTATCACCAACTCCCGGAGTTCACTCAAACTCATGTCCACAGAGTCGGTGATGCCATCCAGCGAATCTCATTCTCTGTCGTCCCTGTCTCCTCCTACCCCCAATCCCTCCTAGCATCAGACTCTTTTCCAGTGAGTCAACTCGTCGCATGAGGTGGCCAAAGTATTGGAGTTTCAGCTTTAGCATCAGTTCTTCCAGTGAACACCCAGGATTGATCTCTTTTAGAATGGACTGGTTGGATTTCCTTGCAGTCCAAGGGACTCTCAAAAGTCTTCTCCAGCACTACAGTTCAAAAGCATCGATTCTTTGCCACTCAGCTTTCTTCACAGTCCAACTCTCACATCCATACATGACCATGGGAAAAACCATAGCCTTGACTAGACGGACCTTGGTTGGCAAAGTAATGTCCCTGCTTTTCAATATGCTATCTAGGCTGGTCATAACTTTCCTTCTAAGGAGTAAGTGTCTTTTAATTTCCTGGCTGCAGTCAGCATCCGAAGTGATCTTGGAGCCAAAAAAAATAAAGTCTGACACTGTTTCCCCTGTTTCCCCATCTATTTCGCATGAAGTGATGGGATCAGATGCCATGATCTTCGTTTTCTGAATGTTGAGCTTCAAGCCAACCTTTTCACTCTCCTCTTTCACTTTCATCAAGAGGCCTTTGAGTTCCTCTTCACTTTCTGCCATAAGGGTGGTGTCATCTGCATATCTGAGGTTGTTGATATTTCTCTTGGCAATCTTGATTCCAGCTTGTGCTTCTTCCAGCCCAGCGTTCCTCATGATGTACTCTGCATATGAGTTAAATAAGCAGGGTGACAATATACAGCCTTGACGTACTCCTTTTCCTATTTGGAACCAGTCTGTTGTTCCATGTCCAGTTCTGACTGTTGCTTCCTGACCTGCATACAGGTTTCTCAAGAGGCAGGTCAGGTGGTCTGGGATTCCCATCTCTTTCAGAATGTTCCACAGTTTATTGTGATCCACACAGTCAAAGGCTTTGGCATAGTCAATGAGGCAGAGATAGATGTTTTTCTGGAAATCTCTTGCTTTCTCATGATCCAATGGATGTTGGCAATTTGATCTCTGGTGCCTCTGCCTTTTCTAAAGCCTGCTTGAACATCTGGAAGTTCACGATTCACATATTGCTGAAGCCTGGCTTGGAGAATTTTGAGCATGACTTTACTAGCGTGTGAGATGAGTGCAATTGTGTGGTAGTTTGAGCATTCTTGGGCATTCCCTTTCTTTGATATTGGAATGAAGACTGACCTTTTCCAGTCCTGTGGCTACTGTTGAGTTTTCCAAATTTGCTGGCATTTTGAGTGCAGCACTTTCACAGCATCATCTTTCAGGATTTGAAATAGCTCAATTGGAATTCCATCACCTCCACTAGCTTTGTTCATAGTGATGCTCTCTAAGGCCCACTTGACTTCACATTCCAAGATGTCTGGTTCCAGGTGAGTGATCACGCCATCGTGATTATCTTCGTCGTGAAGATCTTTTTTGTACAATTCTTCTGTGTATTCTTGCCACCTCTTCTTAATATCTTCTGCTTCTGTTAGGTCCATACCATTTCTGTCCTTTATCGAGCCCATCTTTGCATGAAATATTCCCTTGATATCTTTAATTTTCTCGAAAAGATCTCTTGTTTTTCCTATTCTGTTGTTTTCCTCTATTTCTTTGCATTGATCGCTGAGGAAGGCTTTCTTATCTCTCCTTGCTATTCTTTGGAACTCTGCATTCAGATGCTTATATCTTTCCTTTTCTCCTTTGCTTTTCACTTCTCTTCTTTTCACAGCTATTTGTAAGGCCTCCTCAGACAGCCATTTTGCTTTTTTTTGCATTTCTTTTCCATGGAGATGGTCTTGGTCCCTGTCTCCTGTACAATGTCACTAACCTCCATCCAGAGTTCATCAGGCACTCTATCTATCAGATCTAGTCCCTTAAATCTATTTCTTATTTCCACTGTATAATCATAAGGGATTTGATTTAGGTCATATCTGAATGGTCTAATGGTTTTCCCTACTTTCTTATATTTAAGTCTGAATTTGGCAATAAGGAGTTCATGATCTGAGCCACAGTCAGCTGTTGAGCCAGTTGCAACAGATTATCTAGACTGGTTTGGTCCATACACCCGTTTTAATAGTTTATGGTGGATATCTGGAGCCAATTCAGTGAGAAATCTATCCTTTAATATCACTTTTCCCTCTTCACTTTTGGGATCAATCTCAGTGAATCTGCAAAGGGCTTCTCTCAGTCTCTATAGGAATTTACCAGGAGCTTCCTTCTCCTGTTCTGTTTGCCAATTTGCCATAGTTTAAAGGCTTAGCATACACCTGCCTGAGTCCTTCAAGAATACATCTGAGAAAATGACTCTGATCCCATTTTCCTTTAGCTGTGTTGTAGTCCCAGTCTGGTTCTGTAGTTGGGACTGCCTGATTCCCAGTGGGGAGGACAGTTATCTCGTCCTTCCTCTTCCCTCCTGATTCATTACCAAGCCATTCATCTCCATCAGTTCAGTTCAGTTCAGTTCAGTCCCTCAGTTGTGTCCGACTCCTTGCGACCCCATGAATCACAGCACGCCAGGCCTCCCTGTCTATCACCAACTCCTGGAGTTCACTCAAACTCATGTCCATCGAGTCGGTGATGCCATCCAGCCATCTCATTTTCTGTCGTCCCCGTCTCCTTCCACCCCCAATCCCTCCCAGCATCAGAGTCTTTTCCAGTGAGTCAACTCGTCGCATGAGGTGGCCAAAGTATTGGAGTTTCAACTTTAGCGTCAGTCCTTCCAGTGAACACCCAGGATTGATCTCCTTTAGAATGGACTGGTTGGATCTCCTTGCAGTCCAAGGGACTCTCAAGAGTCTTCTCCAACACCACAGTTCAAGAGCATCAATTCTTCGGCGATCAGCTTTCTTCACAGTCCAACTCTCACATCCATACATGACCACGGGAAAAACCATAGCCTTGACTAGATGGACCTTGGTTGTCAAAGTAATGTCTCTGCTTTTTAGTATGCTATCTAGGTTGGTCATAACTTTCCTTCCAAGGAGTAAGCGTCTTTTAATTTCCTGGCTACAATCAGCATCTGCAGTGATTTTGGAGCCAAAAAAAATAAAGTCTGACACTGTTTCCCCTGTTTCCCATCTATTTCAAATGAAGTGATGGGACCAGATGCCATGATCTTTGTTTTCTGAATGTTGAGCTTCAAGCCAACCTTTTCACTCTCCTCTTTCACTTTCATCAAGAGGCCTTTGAGTTCCTCTTTGTTATGCCCCGAGTCCGGTTCCCCCATACTGGTAGAATAAGACACTTGCAGCAATGCAAAAGCAAGAATGGGGTTTATTTCTAGCTCGAGCTAGGGCTCATGCCTCCTCCAGTGCAGTGGAGTGGGACAAGAGCCCCGAGCCCAGGTCACAGCGGTTTTTATAATCTCAGGTTACATAAGCACCTATTTCTGTTCAAAAGATCAAGCTGGCAGAAGCTCATTGGCCAGTTCATGTATGCACGGAAGCTCATTGGCCAGTTTATACGCGCGCGGGGTTTTTCTGGGGGATTTCCCTTTTTACTCTGATTGGCTCGACTTTTGGCGCCGGCGGGACTTTTCTAGGGAGGAGTTTCTTAATTTTTGGCGCCTGCGGGATCTTCTTAGGGAGGAGTTTCTGTGCACTTAGCCTCCACCCTCTCTCCAGGAAATCAAAACTTAGGCCTAAGCAAGGTCTCAGGCCTATCCTGGCTACTCAGATGTTAGGGCTCCTAACATCTTCACTTTCTGCCATAAGGGTGGTGTCATCTGCATATCTGAGGTTATTGATATTTCTCCAGGCAATCTTGATTCCAGCTTGTGCTGCTTATTTAACTTATATGCAGAGTACATTCATCTCCATAGGCAACCGCTTTTCCCAAAACTCTGAGTCTGAGTCGGGAGTCAGCATTTGTCCCAGGACAAACATCCTTCCAAGTAAGGTCATAAAGCAAAGTAATACCTTTAAAAGCTCTAGTATATTTTTCTGGGTCCTCTAAATAGTCTCCCAGATCCTCCTTGATTCTTTGTATTTCTTGATAAGAAAAAGGCTCATTAACTCTCATAGACTGATTATTTCTCACGGTGGATGCTTCATGAAGAGGCAACAGCTTGTGTGGCTGTTCCTCAGTCTCTCTGGCTGCTCTGAGCATATGATCCCAGGGATAGATTGGAGAAACATGCTTTTCTTTATCTCTTTGTCTCCTGTCCTCCATCTCATCTAGCAAAGTAGGAGGACTGGAAGGAGCTGAAGAAGTCACACCCGAATCTATACCCTTAGGACTTAAGTCTGGCATATTTCACAGAGAGAAAAAGGGCAACACATATATTACTTTTACCCATTTACCTTGTTTTCTAAAGAACCGGTCTAATTGTATTATACTTAAGATACCCTCCAACTGGCCACCCGTGGCCATGCAGTATCACATAGGAAGACCAGGTGTGTCTTCTTTAAGTCCTGGGGATCAAATCTATCCCAGTTTTTCAGGATACAGTTCAAAGGAGTGAGGCTGGAATTGTTAGCTCCCATCTGTAAGAGAGAAAAGAAGCGACCAGCGCCCTCTTTCTACTGGAGGTGTCCCTCCCTGCTCTAGATGGGTGTGTAGACAGACTTTACACCAAAGCCTTTCTTTCCTGGTCAGACTTAGTCTGTCCCCTATCGACTCAGGCGACATACTCATCCCTCCCGGTTCTACCACCGAGACAGGGTGGAGATGCACCAGGGGTAGACCTGATGGCATCCCTGACTGATGTCCAGCTCCTCACCATTAAAACCTTGCTTGCCTCTGATGCCACCCAGGGTACAATCAGAGTAACCTTCCGGAATGCCTCCCAGGCTAAGATGGCTGGGGGCACCTTTCGTCACCTGAGTTCCTGTGCACGACTCTGAGTATATTCTTGACCACAATAAGACCAATATGAACATAAAGCTGAGATGTTCCTTCCAAGCGTCACCACACAAATATAAGAGTGTCCTAAGTGTCAACACACTAGTATAAGAGTCTCCTCTGGTTCACTAAGAGCCAGCGTTACCAAAGGGGGGAAAAATCCATTGTAATTCCAATCTGAGTAACCTTTAACCTCAGAGATGTTCTTGGAGCTAGAGCTCCATCTAGCTTCCAAACTTTCCATGCCTAGAGAGGCTAAGCGCTTCCTGATTACCAATCCAAGCTTGGGATCTAAGGAACAGTACACAGTAACAGCATAGATCACAAGTCCTTTGAAAGTCTATGATCCAACAGATTAGGTTAGTACTTCTAATTCGCAAGGAATTATGAAATGATCAAAGAGACCGAAAAGTTTGACCGAGAAAGGAGAGCTCGGTCCACATGCTTTGCCCATTTCTGGTCGGTCCCCAAAGGAGACATGGGGTGCCTCTTAACATTGGCAGGTCGGTATAAACCCTCAACAGGTTTCTGCCATAAGCCGTATGAGGTTGCTGCAGAACCGCAGAGCAGGGCTCCTCACTTGCTTCACGCAGGATGTTTCATTCATTCACACAAGCACACCGTAGAGTTAGTAAAGTACAGCAGAAAACGTGTTTTCTAGGAGAAGAACTAGAGCTCCAAGCATCCTTACCTTGTCCTGAAAGAATCCCAGACGAGCCCCCAAGATGAAAGGTTGTTGCTGAACCACAAAAAGATGCCGGGATTCTTGACCTCTGGAGGAGAAGAATTCAATTCGGGGTCAGAGACGAGGCTTGATTGCTCAGAGCCTTGTGTAATAAAGTTTTATTAAAGTATAAAGGAGATAGAGAAAGCTTCTGACACAGGCATCAGAAGGGGGCAGAAAGAGTACCCCCTTGCTAGTGTTAGCCATGGAGTTATATACTCTCCAATTAGTTATTACAGTCAAAAGAATGTCTGGAGGTTGTAAGGACCTCACTAGACCTACTCCTATAATTTACATTTTAATATAATAGGATTCCGTCCGTTCCGTTCCATTCCGTCGCTCAGTCGTGTCTGACTCTTGCGACCCCGTGGACTGTAGCATACCAGGCTTCTCAGTCCATGGGATTCTCCAGGCAAGAATACTGGAGTGGGTTACCGTTTCCTTCTCCAGGGGATCTTCCCGACCCAGGGATTAGCCAGAAGGTTTTTTTCCAGAGATTGTCCTCAAGCAGGATACATTATTGTTGTATAATCCTAAGGAATGTAGAGGGACAAAAATGTTTGTCCTTTCCTCCTCCTTGAGAATTCCAGACCCCTCTCTCCTTGGGGACCCCTGGACTTCTTATCAACCTGCCTAGGAAATGACTCTCTCATAAGCGATACAGTTCCTGCAAGATAGAGGCCTAAAAACATACTCTCACTGGATGCCTTTCCTTCTATGATGGAATATAGCTTTCCAGGCATCCTGTGTGCTGAGAGTCACACACTGCTTGAAAGCACTTGCTTGGATGTCATTTTTCAGTGGCAAGGTCCCATGACTCCGTGACCATTAGGAGGGTTCCCATACTCACAGGTAAATTCAAAGTAGCATATAAACACCTGTTCTATCATGTTTTCTTTTTAGGAGAGATCTAGTGAGCCTAGGTGTGTCTGGAACATTCTTGGATGCTGTGGGGACACACCCTGGTGTGTCAACCTGGATACCGGTACTAGGGGGCAAAATTCGCATTTTTCTCTTGGGGCCACAAAAGCAGTGCAGCCTAGAAACTGCTTGAAAATCCATCCAGTTGCTCTTTTCTTACTTCTGACAGAACTGCTTTGCTCCACCCTTTGGGATTTCTGAAGCAATCTGGTGACCAGCAACTCCTCACCTTGATCCCATAAGAAGTTTAATGTCACCTTGATGAGGTGACGACAGTATGCCACCTAGCACTCTCAGACAGACTCCTGCAGCCTGAATCTTTATGGGCAGTACCAGTATGAACAAGGAATGTGTTTGGAAGGACAGAAAGTGAAGGGAGACACAAGGCCATGACTCTGGATTTTAGGACCTTGGTGCAAGCCTGGTGGTCTCACGTCTTAGAATCAAAACAGTTCCTGCAAGTAGAGGTCTGAAAACACACTCAGTCTGGATGCCTTTCCTTCCTCTAGGGAAGATATCTTTCCCAGCATCCTGTGGGCTTAGAGTCATACACAGGTTTAAAACACTGGTTTGGAGGTCATTTTTCAGGAGCAAAGTCCCCAGAGGCCGTGACCGTAGAGACAGTCCACACTCATAGGCAGAGTCAAAGCAACATCTAAATGTCTGTTCCATCACGTTTCCTCTGTAGGAGAGGTCTAGTGAACCTAGGTCTGTCTGGAGCATTCTTGGATCCTGCGGTGATACTCCCTGTGTGTGAACCTGAATACTGGAACTAGGGGGAAAAAGTAGAATTTTTACTCTGGGGACCAAGCACAATACAACCTAGCAACTGCTTGAAAATCCGTACAGTTGTTGTTTTCTTACTTCTGACAGAGCTAGCTTTGCTCCACCCTATGCGATTTCTGAAGCAAGCAGGTGGCTCACACCTCCTCACCTCAGGCCCATTTGCAGTAGAGTATCACCTCAATGAGGTGATCACAGTATGGCACGCAGCACTCTCAGACATGCCTCTGTATCCTGCTTCCTCATGGGCAGTACCAGTATGACCTAGGAATGTCTTTGCAAGGATCGGTAAGTGCAGGGACACACGCAGCCCTGAGTCGGGAATTTGGGTCCTTGGAGCAGGCCTGGAGTTCTTCAGACATAAAAGCGAAAATATTTCTGCAAGATAGCAGCATGAAAACACAGTCTCTATGGATGCCTTTCCTTCCTCGAAGGAGTATAATTTCCCTAGCATTCTCCATGCTGAGTGTCACACACTGCATGCAAGCACTTGCTTGGAGGTCATTTTTCATTTGCAATGTCCCAAGAAGCTGTGAACATAGGGAAGGGTCCCACAATCGGAAGGAGACTCAAAGCAACATCCAAACATCTGTTCCATCACATTTTCTCTGTCGGAGAGATCTAGTGAGCCTAGGTCTTTCTGGAGCATTCTTGGATCCTGAGGAAAAATACCCTACGTTTCAACCTGGATACTGGACCTAGGGGCAAAATTTGCAATTCTCTCTTGGGGTCCCTAACACGGTGCAGCCCAGCAACTGCTTGTAAATCCATCCAATGGCTGTTTTTGTACTTCTGACAAAGCTAACTTTGCTCCACCCTTTGCAATTTCTGAAGCAAGTGGGCAGCTCGCAACTCCTCGCCTCAGGTCTTTGTAAGGCTCGAGAAGTGCAGGGAGACACATGGTCCTAACTCTGTAATTTAGGTCCTTGGGGGCAGGCCTGGATGTCTCATGTCTTTGAAGCTAAAGAGTTCCTGCAAGATAGAGGCTTGAAAATACAATCTTGTTTTATGACTTTTCTTCCATGAAAGAAAATAGCTTTCCCTGCATTCTGGGTGCTGTGAGTCACTGCTCTGAAGTGCTTGCATGGGGGTCAGTTTTCAGTGGCAAGGTCCCCTGAGGCCGTGATCAGAGGGAGAGTACCCACACTCACAGGGAAAGTCAAAGCAATATCCAAATGTATGTTCCATCATGTTTTCTCTGTTGAAGAGATCTAGTGAGCCTAGGTTTATCTGGAGCATTCGTGGATCCTTCAGGGATACACCCTTTGTGTCAACCTGGATACGGGACTTTGGGGGCAAAATTCACATTCTTTTCTTGGGGATCCCCAATGTGGTGTGGCCTAGCAACTGCTTGAGATCCATCCACTTACTGCTTTCTTCTGATAGAGGTAGCTTTGCCCCACCTTTTGTGATTTCTGAAGCAAGCGGCCGGTTCTTAGCTCTTTGCCTCTAGCCTATTTGCAGTGGAGGTGAACACACTATAGCACCCAGCACTCTCAGACACACTCATGCAGCCTGTTTCCTCGTGGGCAATATGCCTATGACATAGGAATGTGTTTGTAAGACTTGGAAAGTGCAGGGAGACACACGGCCCTGACTCTGTAATTATGTCCTGCAAACTGACCTGGGGCGGGGGGGTGGGTCTCAGGTCTTAGAAGCAAAACAGTTCCTGCAAGATAGAGGCTGAAAAACACACTCTCTTTTAATGCCTTTGCCTCCTTGAAGGAAGATAAATTCCCAGCATCCTGTGTGCTGAGAGTCACACTTGGCTTGGAAGTGCTTGCTTGGAGTTCATTTTTCAGTGGCAATGTCCCCAGAGGCCGTGATCATATGGATGGGTCCCCCACTCACAGGGAGAATCAAAGCAACATCCAAAGGTCTGTTCAATCACGTTTCCTCTGTATGAGAGGTCTAGTGAACCTAGGTCTGTCTGGAGCATTCTTGGATCCTGCGGGGATACACTCTTGTATGAACCTGGATACCAGACTTACGGGGAAAAATACTTTTTACTGTTCAGTTCAGTTCAGTTCAGTTGCTCAGTCGTGTCCGACTCTCTGCGACACCATGAATCACGCACTTCAGGCCTCCCTGTCCATCACCAAATCCCGGAGTTCATTCAAACTCATGTCCATCGAGTCGGCGATGCCATCCAGCCATCTCATTCTCTGTCGTCCCCTTCTCCTCCCGCCCCCAACCTTTCCCAGCATCAGAGTCTTTGCCAGTGAGTCAACTCGTCGCATGAGGTGGCCAAAGTATTGCAGTTTCAGCTTTAGCATCAGTCCCTCCAATGAACACCCAGGATTGATCTCCTTTAGAATGGACTGGTTGGATCTCCTTGCAGTCCAAGGGACTCTCAAGAGTCTTCTCCAGCACCACAGTTCAAGAGCATCAATTCTTCAGCGATCAGCTTTCTTCACAGTCCAACTCTCACATCCATACATGACCACGGGAAAAACCATAGCCTTGACTGGATGGACCTAGGTTGGCAAAGTAATTTCTCTGCTTTTTAATATACTATCTAGATTGGTCATAACTTTCCTTCCACGGAGTAAGCGTCTTTTAATTTCATGGCTGCAATCACCATCTGCAGTGATTTTGGAGCTCAAAAAAATAAATTCTGACACTGTCTCCACTGTTTTTCCATCCATTTCCCATGAAGTGATGGGACCAGATGCCATGATCTTCATTTTCTGAATGTTGAGCTTCAAGCCAACCTTTTCACTCTCCTCTTTCACTTTCATCAAGAGGCCTTTGAGTTCCTCTTCACTTTCTGCCATAAGGGTGGTGTCATCTGCATATCTGAGGTTATTGATATTTCTCCCAGCAATCTTGATTCCAGCTTGTGCTTCTTCCAGCCCAGCGTTCCTCATGATGTA
This sequence comes from Moschus berezovskii, assembly GCF_049115385.1. Taxonomy (NCBI): domain Eukaryota; kingdom Metazoa; phylum Chordata; class Mammalia; order Artiodactyla; family Moschidae; genus Moschus; species Moschus berezovskii. The sequence continues at coordinate 4,804,736 of NC_142460.1, forward strand.
CTCTGCATATAAGTGGGTGCCTTAACATGGCCCTGCCTTGCAACTGCTTGAAAAATCCATCCAATTGCTGTTTTCTTACTTCTGCCAGAGCGAGCTTTGCTGCACCCTTTGGGATTTCTGAACCATGTGGCTGGCTCGCAGTTCCTCACCTTGGGTCCATTTGCAGTGGAATGTGACCTCAGTGAGGTGACAGCAGTATTACACCCAGCACTCTCAGACACACTCCTGCAGCCTTCTTCCTCATGGGCGGTACTGGTATTACTTAGGAATGTGTTTGCAAGTTTCAGAAAGTGCAGGGAGACACACGGCCCTGACTCTGGAATTTAGTTGTCGTATGGGGCTTCCTCTCTCGTTCTGGTAGAGGTCTCCTCTCGAATTGTGGTGGGGTATGCTCCCCTTGGGAATCCTGTGGAGCTGCATTGGGGGAATTTGGCCACCTCTTGAATTGCAGTGGGGAACTGTGTGTTCCTCTAGAGTTGTGACAGGAGACTCGGCATTCCTCTTGAGTTGTGATGGGAAACTTGCTATTCATCTAATGTAGCTGCAGGGGAATCAGGCCTCATCTAGAGAGGAGGCATATAGTTCAGGTTCCTCTCATGTTGCGGTGGGAAATTCCGTGTTCCTCTCGAGGTGCGATGGGGATCTAGGCTTTCCTCTCGAGTTTCAACAGGTTAGTCAGGTCTCCTCTCTAGTTGAGTTGGGAACTCAGGTTTCCTCTAGAGTTGCCACAGGGGAGTCAGGCCTCCTCTTAAATTGATGTGGGGAACTCATGTTTCTTCTCACATTACACAGGGGAGTCAGGCTTCCCCTCAATTTGCAGGTGGGAACCTGGCCTACCTCTCGAGTTGCAGCAGGGGAGTCTGGCCCCTTCTCAAGTTGCAGAGGGAACTCGGGGTTCCTCTTGAGTTGTGGCGGGAAATCAGTCTTCCACTCAAGCTGAGATGGGGATTGTGGGCTTTCTCACAAGTTGCAACAGTGGAGAAGGGCCTCCTCTCGAGTTGCAAGATTGAACTCGATATTCCTCTTGAGTTTCAACAGGAGAGTCTGGTCTCCGCTCGAGTTGCAGTGGGGAACTCGGGGTTCCTCTCTAGTTGTGGCGGGAAACTCAGGGATCTTCTCGAGTTTCAAGAGGGGACTCAGAGCTACTCTTGAATTTCAGCGGGATCTCAGTATTCCCCTCGAGTTGTAGGGCGAGACTCAGGGTTTGACTCTAGACATGGTGAGGAACTCGGGGTTCCTCTTGTGTTGAGGTGGGAAACTTGAGGTTCCTCTCGAGTTGCGAGGGGGACCTCGGGGTTCCTCTAGAGTGACTGCAGGGGAATTGGGTCTCATATAGAGTAGAGAAGGGGAACTCGGTCTTCCTCTCAAGAGGCGACAGGCATCTTGGGTTTCCTCTAGAGTTGCAAGAGGGCTTCTTCTCAGGTTGAGGCAGAGAACGTGGTGTTCTTCTTGAGTTGCAGAGGGAAAGTCGCTGTTCCTCTCCAGTTGCAACAGGAAACTCAGGTTTCCTCTCGAGTTGCCCCACGGGAGTAGGGCCTTCTCTGAAGTTGCAGATGGGAGCTCAGGGTTCCTCTGGCATTGCAACAGGGCAGTCGGGCCTCATCTCAAGCTGTGGCAGGAACCTTGGGCTTCCTCTCAAGAGGCAATGTGGATCTAGTGGATCCTCTCAAGTTGCAACAGGGGTGTTGGCCTAGTCTCGAGTTTTCTTGGGGTGACTCATCTCTAGCAGGGATGTGCAATGTAGCTCCTGTCTTGTTGCAATGTCTGGAGACTACTTACTAGTTTTGGCATGTGACTTCTCTAACTTTGTGGTCGGATTCAACACTGTAGTTGTGGGGTGTTTGATTCTCTCTAGTAGTGGTATGCAATCTCTTCTCTACTTGTCGTGTGAGGGTCATCTCTAATAGCAGCAGAGGGGCTCCTCTCAATGTGTGATGTCTGGTGGGCTCCTCTGGAGCTGAGGTGGAGGGCTACTCTGGAAGTGTGGGGCTGCATCCTCTCTGGTTGTGGTATGAGTGGCTCTATGGGGAAGGTCCTTTCTACTTTTGGCGCTAGCAGTTCCTCACTAAAATTTGTGGTATTGTTTCTATCTAGTAGTGAGGGACTCCACTCAACTTACTGCAAGGAGCCTGTCTCTATGTGCGGCAGAAGAGCTTCTCTCTAAATGTGATATCCTAGGGTCCTCCACTCTAGTGCCTGGGGAATCTGCTTCACTTTTGGCTGGTATGGCCCTCTGTCATTTTGGCCAGTGTTGCCTTTTCTTCTTACAGCCTAGGGCTCCTGTCAGATTGCAGCGGTGAACTCAGGGTGACTCTTAAGTTGCAGCAGGTGACTTAGGGTTTCTTTAGAGTCGTTGTGGAGCCTCCTCTAGAGCTGTAATAGGGCAGATCCTCTGTAGTGGCGATCTGCAGGCTGCCCCTGTCTAGTTGCATTGTGCAGGAGGTTACTCTCTAGTTGCGGCATGGGACTTCAAAATTGCAGTGAGGGTTCCACTCTTTATTTTTCGTGCATTGGCTCCCCTCTAGTTGTCATTTGCAGACTCCTCTCTAGCTGTGGCAACAGTGCTCCTCTTTACTTGTGGTCGATGGGTTCCTCTTTAGTTGGGTTAGGGTGCTCTACGCAAATTGTGATGGTGTGACTCCTGTCTGGTTGTGATGAGAAGGGGTGCTTTTCCTAGTGGAGATGTGCAGGAGGACACTCTAGTTGTGGAATGGGGATCTTCTCTTTAGTTGTGGTATGGGGTTTCCTCTCTTGTGGTAGAGTTC